>NC_092524.1:63602606-64266495 GCF_037038585.1 Patagioenas fasciata | reverse complement strand
AATAACTCAAATGAATATTTCTCAGTTCCTAGTTACACCTTTTCTTGGGGCCAAATCTTTTTACCAAGCTCACCAGTCACTTTGCCTGAGAAATTGCATTCTCCATCAGCTATTGGTTGTGCCGTCCTGTTCCATTTTGGGGTTCAGACTGTCATGTTTTCAGTAGCTGGCACTGCAAAGTGTCTTTATAAAAACCTGCAGGTCTGATCTCTTGGCATAAACATTGCAAATATAAAGCCCGTGACTTGGAAGCTGGCATATTTTCTAACCAGTATTCAACCAACCAAGCAATTCCTTTAGATTTCAAAATCACTCATAATACTGTGGTTCATTAATTTAAAATCTCCAAATCTTCATGATACATTTGCAGAAGACTCAGACATTTGATTATAACTGAGCATTTTTACACCTGCAAATAATCTAAAAAGAAGGTTTCTTCTGCCTGTAGCCTTCCTGCATGCCACAATGGTCTTCACCTCACTCACAAGAGAAGCCACATTTATTTTGATGGCATTATTTTTTATGCAATAAGCAACTTAACTGTCCTTTTGCCACACTTCTTGAATTTCAGATTCTACTTTTGACTTTGCCCCAAAACCTAAGAACATCCTCAAGGTTTTCCAACTACTAAGCTTACAGGTACCACTTATAAATTTGACATGTACATTTAATAATTGTGTAGGTAACACCTAGGAAAAGTATTAAAATCAGACAGTGGCACATACATAGGTTGTTGTAAATGTCAACTTGGACACCGCTATGTGTATTCTCCATCTTTAACATGTGTTTCAGAGATTAAAAAGCAAGAGTACAATCCGTCCAGAACAAATACAGAGCAGGTTACAAGCTCCATTTCATTTTCAGTTACTGAGGCCATGTTATTACTATTTTTAATATTATTATTATTAATTATGGTTTTGTGGCTTTCAACCCATCCTAAACCATGTACCACAGCTGCTTAGTTCCTCCTGTGGGATTCTGTGATTCTGTGTGACTCTCCTCAGCAGGGCAACAGATGTCCCCACAAAAGACAAGTGAAGTAATTATTACAGTATTTAAAATGTTCTATATCCACTTTACTCTCCAAATCCCAGCCTTTTGTAAATATCACAAAGCAGTTTCAACAAATGGCTAATCAGCACCTAAAGGTTTCCTATGGCCTGACTCCAATTAATGCTCTAGCTTGGGGATTTGCTTTTTATGGACTGGGAAATGTTTTGAAACACATCAACCCAACAGGTAAAGATGCTGTTCAGCAGAAATTTCATTGCACCACACTGCAAGCAGAGTCCCAAAACTGCAGCCTCTCTTTTTAAAAAGCATTTAAAAATCCCCAAACAAATGGCTTTAATCTTCTAAAGATGTAGAAAGATGTAGCAAGAAATCTTGCTTTTCATAGTACGGTATTTCTCTGAGATGAGCTCAAAGTGTTAGCTGAGATAATTATCAGAGAGATTATGCAGATCTTATTTTCAAAAGGTTTTGTTTGCTCTCTTATTACATAATTGTTCAGTGTTTGTATGGAGCTCAGAAAATAGCAAGCCTCAGAGAAATACCAATAATTATTTATTTAACAGAAAAATAATTATCTCAAATGATACCAACATTTTCAGCAGACTTCGTTGTGTCTTGAAGATTTTTGTTAACCTGGAGAGGTGATCGCTGATCTAACCTTGGTAGCACATGAAGTGAGAAATGCTCCTTACCACTATTGTTTTTAGACTATTTCAGAGGAGCTGCAAAACAGTGGGTGGCAGAAAAAAGGTACAATATAGAGTCTTTTGATTTCCTTCACTTCTAGCTTCACTGGTGACAAAGGTCACCACATTCAGGAGATAAACTCAGGATTGTTGTAAGTCAAACAAGTGCCATAAAATACAAATCACTTTCTGGAATCACTAAATGTTTCAAGAATTGGCTAAAAACACTTCAAATGTTTCCAAGCCTCTGCAAGTTTACCAGGAAAACTCAGTCAGACTACCTGATTTTGAATATACATTGTAACTTGTAACCAAATTTCCAGCCAAGACCTTTCAAACACAATCAAAGACTTGTTTAAGGTGTAAAGAAGAGGCCCTGGACTCAATATAGAAACGTCAGTGGGCACACTTATGTACATAATACACGTAGTCTTGCAAACAATTTAAAAGCTAAAGCAGCAACACAATTTCAGCTCCCGTTTTCAGTAATCCCAAATTAATTCCATTATTATTTCCAGATACTTCTGATTTTTTAGGATGTCAAGAAAGCTTACAGCAAGTGTGCTCTGCAACCATCATGTTAGCTATACAACTACTTTTGCTTAAACACGATAAAATCAAATTCTACTTACAGCCAACCATCATCATGGCCACTGAAAAAATCTTCTCTCCATCAGTGGTTGGTGCTATGTTTCCAAATCCTATCGTTGTAAGGCTTGTCATGGTAAAGTAGAGAGAGGATATGTACAAGGAGTCTTTACTGGGTCCTCCTTCCCACTGCCCTGAGCCAGTGGTGTTGTATCGATATGGTGTCCCGATGCTCAGTGCCAACTGGTAGAGCCAGCTGTCTGTCTTGATTGTATTAGTGACCTCATCTATCACTTCGTAGTCCCCAATGCTGTACCATATGCAGGCCAGCCAGTGGGCCACCAGTCCAAAGACACACACCAACAGTACCAGTACGGCAGCACCATATTCCAGGTAATGGTCCAACTTCCTGGCAACTCGACCGAGTCGTAGAAGACGCACCACTTTTAAGGAACTGAAGAGGCTACTGATCCCCTAGAAAATAATAAAAATCATTATTTCATTTGAAATGCCCTACTGGTTAGCACAAAACACTGTACAGTGATTCCCGCATCTGCTTTAAAACCTTCTATACAATTTTTTCATGCCCGAGATGACAGAATACAAGATCAAGCCGTCCTCCCCATCCAGTACTTTTGTCCTCATCAAGGTAAATCAAGTTTGGCACTCATTAGGTGAATAAATTACTTCATTCAAGCTCAGTCTTTCCAAGGAACAGAAGAGTTCTGTGGAATCCAAAGTGGAAAATGGCAAGTTTATTACAAAAAGGAGCAATTTGATACTTTGCCAGTTTGAAATAAACAGGAGACTCTGCTTTGACCTCAAGGAGGTCAAACATGTTGCAAGAGCAGTCACAGATTGAGCTACACCATCCAAGCGGAGTCTTCTTGAAGCTTCTTGGAGAACGGTATGCTATTACATCCAAGTAGATGATTGCTGTTCTGTTCAAAATGCGGGTCCACCTATTTCAAAAACCCTTGGCACTAACAGATGCTCAAGAGGAACATCAGAAAGTAACTGTCATATGTACCTACAGAGAATTCTACCTACCATTCCTCTCATCCATCAGAGAGTAGCTGGGTAACTACTTCTAGTCCAACAGGCTCCACCTCACATTACCCTTCACCACAGCTAATATAACTCTGGACATTTTGTTTTTATAAGAAGTCTCACTGACCAAACATGGGACTAACAACTGTGGGCACATCACCTTTCTGAGTGAGGGTAAGACAGACCACGAGGCACTTGGCAAGATCACATGCCTTTGCATATAGGGTTAATTTCCTTTCTGATCAACAGACCTTGCAAATATTTTCCTAAAGCAAATATCTGTGTGGTGTTTTTTTCAGGCAAGATAAATGAAGAACAAATAAATCGAAGTACAAGTACATAGGGAATAGAACAGGGGCCATCTAAAACTTAATAGAAACATCTGAGAGGTAACAAGAAATGTGTATGCCCTCCTCAATGCACAAATGGTTTGCAATGTATTTTAATAGAGTTTATAGATGCAGAAAGAGAAGAAAAATATGTTCCTGATCTATTGCAATCCCACGTTATATCTAACTTGTGCATTAAATTAATTAGTAGCTTAAAATAGAAGGTTTGTAAAGGAAGGTTTCTAATATAAAACACTCAGAAGCTGAAGACATTTAATTTAAAGTAGAAATTAAGACACAGAAAGCAATGAAGCAAACATTCCTACTTACTGTGCCAAGATTAAATTGCCCTTTTCTATGGATCATTATCAAATCAGACCAGTCAAAACACTGGCTAATTATATTATCAAACAGTAAAAGACTGGAGTTTCTGGAGTTTTCCATACCAGAAAAAACATTAATCTCTTTTGCACCTCTGTTTCTTTTCACAACTAATGTTTGAAGGGTAACATACATCTGATATTTCTAGATGTAATCTGTTTGACAAAGTTCTTGCATGCCTTTCAAATCCTGTTGGAATTTATTTCAGATCCCCAAATCCTTAATAAATTGAAGTTCTGTATTTGCATTCAAACTCTCATGATGACCAATACCATGGAGGGAAGTGGAATTTTCCCGTTTTGATTTCTGTATTTTGCATTTACACAAGAGTTTAGCATTCTTATTTCCATCTAAATGTATATCTACTTCTTTGCTTTGGGATATGTGCCTGTGAGGCACTGTGAACAGCCACCTGCTTCAATAAACTGGGAAGTCCCTTAAAATATTCATCACAGAATGGACTGAGGCCAAGGAGGGTCACACCCCACAGAAACAATATCTACAAAACAAAAGAGAACAGAGTAGTTTCATAGTGTATTTCATAAAATTGATCTGCAGTGTGTTTCAGTGAATTAACCCTGATTCTGAAAGTTTACAACTTGCTGTGAAACCGGAAGGAGAAAACAGCAGGGTGTTGTTTTGTAGAATCCATGCCCTATTGGTCAAGCAGATACGCATTATTTCCATTTTTCTTAAAGAGTCACTGTTTATTACCCAGATTAAGGCTAAGGGAAGGAGTTAGAGACCTGGAAGCTAAACTGGGGAGTCCTCTTTTTGCACCCAGTAGTTCAAGCTCATCCCAGTGGCAAGGTTCACACTGCACTTTCTAATGCACAAACCCAAACCAAGATGCAGCTCTTGATCAGAAGAGTTTACAGACTGACACTGCATCCTCCACCCATATTGCATCTTCTCTAAGTTATGTGTACAGTTTAGCAGTTGAACAACTAATATAAAAATACAGCACTTATTTCAAAGACTGGGAGAAAGTTTGTGCTGTGATTATTTTTTTTTCCTAAGCACAGATAACAATCATATCTCTTACGCATAAAACAAAGGGAAATGTTTCATTTTAGCTGAAATTGAAATGTATTCTTTCTAATTAATCTATTTAAGTAAGTTCAACTGTAACTCTTAAAGCCAGTTCAGTCTCACCCACTACTTTAAGGCCAAAAAATCAGAGATAAATGTATTGAGTACTGACATTCCATGTCTAATCTTGCAAAATATAAAGAAAATATTGGGAGCTTTAAAAGTCTATTCCATAAAACTCTACCTAGGAAAGAGCAGCTAAGCACATGCTAAATGAACATGTGATGCATGGCACTGTTTAAGTACTGGGTTGGGTCAAGTTTGTACTTTATATTGAAAAATCGCCTGATGATAAATGCACAATCGTCAACACACAAAGCTCTGCCTAAGACTCAGTAATGATCTCTTTGATGGAAATTATGTGAAAGACTAACTGCCCTGAATTAAGTCTGGATTATGAAATCCAGTGTTCTAAACTCAACTGATTGCTGTCTGCCTTCAATTTTTTTTAATCCATTTATGCTCTAACTGAAGCAACCTCAGCACTCAAGGAACAGAGAGGCGATGAGGAACCTTGCATGGAGCATGTAATCCCATTTGGCAGAAGCACTGTGTAAATAATGCATGTTTTTGATACTGAGGATCCAGCCTTCAAGGAAGAGCATTCATCACTCTATTACAGTAATTAGCCAATTGGGCCAATTGTCTGTAATATCTGCTGGTCTGCGTTCTCTGACTGAGAATATCTCATTATGTTATGAACCATCCAATCCTGCCCCTTGAGGTTTTGATAAATGTATTTTATTGTATCTTGACATGATGAGGACATCCAGCTTGTTCACCTGTAGAAATCTTATAATGGAAAAGCCACCTACTCCAGAACTGCATTTTATGTGTTGAGTTTGGAACCAAATTCCTATCTGACACACATCGTTGACTTAAGTGTTACAAGTGTGAACCACAGGAGACCTTCCCAGTGACTTCTAAGGCCATTGGATCAGGAGAGGACACAAGCAGCAGCTCTGAACCAGCCCTTTCTTTACCGCTATTTATATTGAGCAGACAGCTGAAATCAACACAAAGGATGTAGACAACATAAAATGTATCCAGAAAGACATTTTTGAGGAATGGATATTCAACTTTGGAATTAAATTAGGCATTCATGATTAAAGAAAGCCCAAGATTGTTGACATAAGCGCTTTGCAAAGTCTGTGTTCTCAAATTCTCTTAACATACTAAGAAAGGAAATTGAGTTTGACAGCAGAGGCGCACGCGATGACAGCCGTCCATTTGAAATGCAGAGGGACCACTCCTTCCTATTAAAATTACCTGTATCTTGCCATTTCAGATCCTAGATGTTACCACGTTGTCAAACTTTGGTCTGCCAGGATGAAAGAGGTTTCTAAGCTATGTGTCTGCATCTGGCTAAATGTTTCTGATCACAAGGTTGAGAAAGACGTTTCCTGCAACTGCGATACATGGCACGGGAGCAGAGCTCTGCTCCTCGAGCAAGAACAGGGATCTGAATTCTCTTGAGCTTGACTAATCCCTGATAAACCAGGCAATAGGAAGGATGAAGCTGTCAAAGTCCTGATGCTGTACAGGGGTTGAGAGCCAAACATGCAAGAGGATAAAGGGAACATTGTCACCAAAGGAAAACGAAGGTTAACAAGTGCAAGAAATAATTCAAGTTCATATGAGTGCCAGACATGTCCTCCTAAACCAGGGAAGAGAGAGTGGAGTTGTTCTGCACTAAAGGAGCAGCAGAATAATAGAGCTGCATCTTCGTAAAAGATTTAATCGTCTGATTACTTGCTAATCTAATAAGTATTTTTTTTTAAGTAGGAAATTATTGCATAAATGTTTAAGAAAGTAAAATGAAAACAAAAACAGCCACTAGTTTCTACAATGTAAATATACTAAAATCTGCTTAAAACTCAAAATTAAATCCCAGTATGCTGAAACAGTAAATTTGTGCTTTTTTTTTTCTATTAGGGAACAATGTGTTTTTAACCCTAGGCACTTTTTTATTAGATTTCACTCCATGATTTGTTATTTAGTTGTTGTTCACTGTGGGCACATACGCAACAGCAACAAAAGAAAAAAAAAGAAACATGCATTTTAAATGTGTTCTAAAACTGAAACCCTCCCAGGTCTGGAAATGGGGATCAGTACTGCATCATTTAACAGAAAAGATCAGAAGCAAAAAAAAAAAAAACAGAAGAGTTTTTCACTATGCCTTGATGTTCAGCACATTGTGGTTTTGAAGAATTTATGGAGTGGCCAAGAACCAGAGGTGGGAACCTTTCGATGAAATGTTGTAGGGCAGGTTGCCACTGCAGTCAAAGATGTGACTGCAGTATATACAGACACTCTAAAGCTTAATTTAAGCTAATATGCTTAGAGTTGCTAGATGAAAATAATTACAGCAACCTGCATTCAGCAATTCTAGTCATTAATGTGAGCAAATCCACTGAGGAGTTTGCAGCCCAGGCTGAACTCTTTATCTCCAGGCTAGAGCAAAATGCTTTCACGTAAGCCGAGCTCAAGCACACCTGCAGACGCCACAGCCACACCATGACTGAGCACTATCCACACTCCTGGGGTGGGAATTCACCTCACGTAATGCTGTGACCTCACGGGCAACCATCCAGTCTATGTGAATTGTCCGGCTTTCCTCCCCGGTGAGTGAAGAGAGAGGCATGTCAGAAGAGTGATTCACCCAATCCATCTCAGACAGCCGCGGATGGGATGAATCAGCTCCTGGAGCTATCTCCCTCCTCTCCCACTGAATACAAAGAAGCTGAAGCCTATCACTTAAATAGCTTACGGGAGGAGAAATTAAACCCATCCTTAGAAATCCGGATAGCCCAGATCTGGGCAGCATCCAAATCTGTATTATGTTATTACAGAGATGGATATTATGAAGCACTGCCTCACAATGTAAGACTTATCTTTCTCGATACAAGCTTGAAGAATAAATGTCATTAATAAGAGTAGGCTGAGATTTTCTGCAGATGCAATAGCATGCTTATTTTTTCATTGAATAGCCAATTACTCCATGGAAAGCGATGCTACACTACATTTAATTCTGATAGGATTTTGCAGTAGTCCCCATTGGTTTGAAGAAAGAATTGAATCTGTTCATAAAAATATGAACAATCAAAGTAAACTGGACTAGGGTTCTTGATTTCAAAAGGGCAAGAGCTGGTAAATTATAAATGGTAGTATATTGGTCTACAGATAATAATAAGTGAAGACAACTGGACTGTGCAAGATAATAGGAGAGTCAGACACCTGGCAGCAGAGGACACCTGGAATGTCCTTACATCGAAAGGTACAAAATATCCATAGGTTGTATCTCAAAGAACGGGAAAAACTTGTAAAGCTGGGCATCAGTTATAGCTGCATAAATAATCATCCAAAGAAAGAAAACAAACAAAGAACTGACAATATATAAGAAATAAAAAATTGATCCACTGAAAGCTACACCTTAGAGGGTAAAGAGAACAGAGATAAAGTGAGAACTGCCAAATGTCAGGTTGAACTTTTCCTTGTAAAGAATATTAAATCCCAAAAGATACTTCAGATTCGTAAAGGAAAGAAAGAAAGAACAACAAAAGTGATCAAGCTGCAATGAAGTAAATATCATCCAGGCTTGGGCTAAAAATTAAACTAATTCTTAGTTTTAGTTTTCAAGGATGATGTTGACGTTTTCCAAAAAGGTTGATGCATCAAGACGGAAATAAACAGATACACGACCTGAACAAATGTTGAGGGAAAGAATAATTAGAAACATTGAAATAAATCAAGATGCAATCAGTGCAGCAATAGGTTTGCTAAGCTTAGGTTTGCTGGGATCTAGCCAAGTTTTTCTGATAGCTTTCTCTGATAACACACCGTCAGTGCAAAGAATAACTGGGTAGGACTGAAGGAAAATGTGA
Source organism: Patagioenas fasciata (assembly GCF_037038585.1). Classification (NCBI taxonomy): domain Eukaryota; kingdom Metazoa; phylum Chordata; class Aves; order Columbiformes; family Columbidae; genus Patagioenas; species Patagioenas fasciata. The sequence goes on along the minus strand of NC_092524.1, from coordinate 64,257,471 downwards.
TAAAGCTTAACAACACAGAGTCTCAAGGCTTCCTTTACAGAACAAATTAATGAAAAATTCTACTACTACAAAGTTCTTTAGCTGCAAATGACTGAGAAAAATAAATATTTGGGTATATGGGTTAATCGACTCATAGCAACCAGTGGGTTGCAGTCACAGAAAAGGTTAATCCAGTTCCAGGACACATCAGTTAAGTGTTTCATCAAGAGGAAAAGCCAAACCCCACTTACAAGGCAAAGAAGAATTCTCCACCTGGAGTAAAATGCACAGCTCTGCCCTAAAGAGATGTATTCAAACTTAACTCCATGCAGTTGAAAAGGCCAAGAAAATTTTCAGAAAATTTCAGAAAAGAGGTTTCTAGACAAAATGAGTTTCCTTTAGGTTAAGGAAAGGAAAATAGGCATCTTTGTGCAGGGCAAGGGGGACGACTGATCTTTCTAAGCGCATTGAAGAGATAATCATGAGGGAAGGAAAAGAAATATTTAACCAAGAGGTTGGCACAGGAACAAATGCACAGGCTGCAGATTAAAACATTTGCAGACACCATGAGTGAAGGTAGATTCTGGCCAGCTTATAGGAAAGGTGATAGGATGAACCTGCTCCCCAAAGCCAATGACTTGGTGACTCAAAAGATTTCCATGAGTGTTACTTCTACTATTTTTTTCTGCTTTTGTTTTTTGTCCTTTGAATAGTTGAAGTGAGGCAAATACAGTCAGAAGGGCAGGATACTTAGCCTAACTATACCATGGAGGGCTCTGCATCTGAGCTGGTCACACTACCATGTCATTACAGTGGTGAGAAATAAGCATTTTAGGACAAGGTGACTTCTCGGACCTACTTTGGAGATGCATCTTGGAACATGAGAACACCATACACGCCTGTGGACTAGGCCTGGTCCTATGTTTCATCAGATGAATTTCATCCTTAGCACATTTTGAAATACAGCCCAAATACTTTATTTAAAGAAGTACTTTCATTAACATTTCCTCACCAGAAATAATTACACACACACAAAAAATATCCCTCAAACTCATCACTTAGCTGATTCTGTAAATCTGAGGCATAGCTTAGCATTTGGTAAAGAAGCAGCGATAAAGGCACCATTTTTGTAAACCTCAAGCAGTCTTCACAGAGCAGTTGTTACATGATAGCAGACAATGTAAAAAACCCCAAACGAACAAACAAAACCACAAACAAACAAAAAAAACCACAAACAAAACAGCAAAAAGCCACAACCAACCAACCAAAAAAAACCAACCATACACACACATGAAAGTAGCTACAGATTTTGGGAACAACTAAAATAGTGAGCCTTGCCAGCAGAAGCAGGTGAGCCTGCAGGCACATCTCCAGAGCTATTATTCTGCTTCGCACAGGAGGAGCATCCAGGAAGACGTATAGGCTGCTTGAAAATTAACCAGCAAATCATTCCCAAAAGAAATTTTGAGCTTAGCTACTTAAATAGAGCTTAGGTCTAAAATCCCTGGTTAGCTCCTTAATGCTTCTTTACCAGAGTTAACGTTAAAATAAATCTTGCAACATATCTCAGAACCTCCTTTTGTTTTATGTAAACAACACAATAAAGTTGCATAGTTACAGATTAAAATGATGGAGTGAAAAAAAAAAAAAGCAACTTTCCTGATTTATTACCATTTTAAGAATTGAATTTAGGGTTGCATTCCATTATGTAAGTCCACACGGGAGTAAGGGGCTTTGTGTCTGCACAAGCTATCTAGATCCTGGGTCCAGATAGAAGCAGAGCCCATTTAATACTTGACCCTGTACCACTGATAGCAATGGGAGTAGTGACAGCAGTGAGCACAAAATTGAGTCCTTACAGCAAAATGAAAGCAAGTAGATTTTCTCATGCAGTGTCTGAAAGTACCTCTAAATTTATTGCTTGAGCTTTATCTTTTTTTTCCAGGAGGATGGAGGAGCCTTTTAATTTTTTTTTTTTCCCCTAAAACAAATGTCAATAAGCTATAACATTATAAATAAACTTCTAGTGAATTGTTTATGGCACAACTCTACAATGCAATACATTTCAAGCAGTGAATAATTGACATTATAAAAATAAGGGCAATTTCAAAATATTTCTTCCAGATTCAAGTTAAGAGGGATGTGGCATCTTGCACTATTTATTTGCTAGTGCATGGCAGTGCCCAGCCAGGGAAAAAGAGGATGATATAAAAAACCTGATAATTTTCTTTTACTTAAGGAAAATGGATGGAGGATGAAATGAGAGGGAGAAGAAGGTATGTCCCTTTGGTCAGGACTGCATCTGAGCAGGACACTGAACTTAGCTGATAGTTTAATGCCAGCAGCAAGCCACAAATTTCCTATGCCCATACAGGAATAAAAAGAGAACAAATATCTGGACAGAGTAACCTGAGCTGCAATGTTTCTGCAAGTACTTCTGGAACTACACATACTGCTGACACCAAGGGGTCTAAGTAACACCAACCTGGTCTTAAACAAAACAAAGACTGATATCAAGTTACAAGGTGGCTGTGACAAAACTTTGCTAATTCTGATATTAGCCATGCAGTTAGTTTCAGCAAGGCTTGGCTCCATTTAGTGCAGAGCAATTGCCCATCCTGCAGTGGGATGTACTGTCTAAGCCTGCAGCTCTTTTCCTCCTATTGATGGTTGTGTACAGCAACCCCAGTAATGTGGATCTGCGCTACTCCTATCAGCATTATTTTAGTGAGTAGCTGACCGGATTATTTCATTTGCCTCATCTCCTTTGTAAGCCTTCCCTTTGTGAGCAGAGGGATCACACAGGACTCGAAGCTTCCCTTGAAAGTGGTTTGTACCCAATGTACTCAACATCTGTTTCCCAGTAACATACAACACATTAAATAACAAAAAAAAAAGGAGAAAAGACCACTGAGACATAGAATTAAAGTTCAGTGTGCCGTAATCCGCATCAGAGCGGTGCAGCTCTGGGCTACCAGGTCACATCCATCTCATGAGACAACCCTGCCTGCCTTCCCACCACCCCCTGCATCAACTCCGAGTCAGGCACTGTCCTTCACAAATTGACCCTCATGTCAAGATGACACTCATGTTTCTCCACAGGGGAACCTGTAGAAATATCCCAAACCTTTTATAGCATTAAAAAAGCTGATAATTAAACAGTGGCAGAACTTGAATAAAATCCTAGCTTGAATAAAAGTTAAAGAGATGTGGTGCAATTCTGCAACTACGTTCAACCAGGGTGATGGGGTGAATATTCTCGACTATTTATACAATATGGCTAAGGTGGATACATTTATATTTGGACACCGTAATCAAGCCATTGTATTATTATACTGCAGTTTTCTGCACACTACAGCAGGATGACAGTATTCTTCATATTTAATTGCCTTCCGACTGCATGACAAAGGGAAAAATGCCAGGTCCCAAGCCTAGTGCGCCTGTCATTATTTTGCTAGGAGTTTTCATCATAGTTTAACACTTGGCTGCAGCAGGGATTTAGTTCTGGGAATTATTTTCTCCATGTCAGCCACCTAGATTTAAGAAAGGTAGCTAGCAATGGACTTTCTTTCAGAGCCAAAGTCACATTCTTGAAATACACTGATTTATCTTCACCTGGCTTATGCTACTCAGAGTGGGAACCATAAACCCTTTTTCAAATATCTTTTGAAAAGGGAGTGTTTGCAGCAAAGCACTGCAGATGCGAATACGGCTAAACTAGTTGTATCAGGTTTTCTTTGCTTTCAATTTACAGACATTACTATTTTAGTCGCTACTCATTGCAGTGATGCAAAGGAGTTTCTGCCACCACTGAAACAGATCAATAATAGTAATTAAAAGTAGATTGCACTTACAAGGATTCCATGCCTTACTATGTCCTGCACAGATCACTACATTTTAAAGGCCACTGGGTCATGCAGTCCTACATTATGAAACAACAGACAAAGAAATTCAGTTTAGCTCATTTAAATTTGTCTGCTTTCATTTCCAACCAGTATCTCATGAACCCTAATTTATGCAGAAAGGATGATATTTCATACAACTCATTTGAAAACCATCTATTTGGCTATCTCTATGTGCCATCCTGACATATGGCCCTAGTCTTTGCAATACGTACTATATCAGTTTAGGGCTGTGTCTCTGGCAGAGATGAGATCAAGCTTCTAGGTTTTGTTCCATTACAAACTCAGAAATTCAGGAATCTCAGTAAAAATTCAGAGAAAATAATAATTTAAAAAAAAAATAAAGAGGCATCAATATTTTTCCAAATACCAAAGGGGGTTTTTTGAGCTGTACTGAACACTTAATTTGTGGAAGTATTTTCCATTTGGCCAAAGGCTTGTCCATCCACCTAGTCTTGGGAATATTTATTCTACATATTAATTTACAGAGACTCAAATGCAGCCCTCAGCAGCACTGTATCAGCTCCCAGCTGCACAGCTCCACGTGGGGACGAGAGCCAAACACCTGCACAACATCTTGGTTTCCCTGGGATGTAAATCCATGAGTTTGGTCCCAAAGGGAGCTGTAGCATGTTTTGACCATACCTGAACCAGCAATGAGATCTGTGTCCTCAGGCACACTGTAAACCCATCTGCTGACAATTTGCAGCACAGTGTGACTGAAAATTGTGAGTTCTATGGGATTAATAGCTATCTACGCTATAAACAACCTTTTGGTAGCCCAGACTGACAGAGGTTGGATATTTATCTTTCTCTGGTAGGCAGAACACATATAAAGGCTGAGCCTCAAGGCAACGTAATTCTCCAGCTTCAAAAGCAGGGAATCACGATTTCAGAAACATAAGTGACAGTACATACAGCAATGGAAAGAGTTGTTAAACACAGCTAAGTACTCAGCAAAACAATTAGAATGATTTCTTCCAGTTCCTACATACTTTACAGCATGACAACAATAGGAACCTCCTGTGACCAAAATCTTTTAATCTTTTGATCCAAACGCCATATACCCCACTAATCCAAATTTTTTTCTTTTTTCTCTTTTTTTTTTTTTTTAATTTTTTTTTAATTTAAAAGAAGAGACAGACAGACAGACATGACCTTTTGGACTAAATCTGAAATTTCAGAGAACTCTCTCACTCTAAAAAAAAAATATATCAGCCCAGTTTCAGGTAGTCTGAGCACACACCCTCTATTCTGGTTCATATCTTGAAAACTGGCTGATTTCTCACTATTTTACAGTGTCCTTTCTCACACTTCTGTATTTGAAAGGTTTTCTTTATGGCTTTGGTTTAGCCAGAAGGTATTTCAGAGCAAGTAATATTTCCCAATTAGAAAAGACACCATGCATTTTCCTGAATTCTAGGACTATCATGTTACCAATTTTCTTAAAGTATGTATCCCACTAAGGAGTCCACTTTACTCTCTCTTAGCTCATTTTTCTCCAGCCTATTTTACCTTGTTTTCCTACTCTATCAATACCATTTAGCCACTTAATTCCTCATCCATCACATCAATTTAGATCACTCTATGCTGTGCAAAAGTACCTCTCTCTCTCATTATCTTACTTTTCTCCCCTTCACTGTCACACACTGAAATCCCCCTGAGCAGACGGTAACAGCCTGGCTCTGTAACTCCAGGTGTGGAAATCCACACCTCTAATTCTGCCTCAAATCATCTTAATTACCCCAGTTCACAATTTATGTGTCATAATCCTTTTCATCGCATCCTTCTATGGAGGCTCTACCTCTGCTCAATTACAAAATCACTTTGATTTGCAGCCATGTTTGCCTCAGGTGGGAATTTCACAAGACTCTAGCCTTGGCCTAATGCTGTCCGTGATGGAAATGACACTTGACTCTGTCCAAGACTGACTGCATTTGAAGAACTCCAACCCTCAGTAAGAAAAAACACCTTTCCTTTTTTCAAACTCTTTTTTAAAAATCTTTCTATTTATCTCTTTAATTCTGACATTATAAAATAGCACTCAAGTGCATAAAGTGTCTTATACAATGACTAAGCAGACTCTGCATGAGAACATTCAAGCACCTATATCACATATGTAGTATGCATCTACACTGGAGAGACACAAGCCTAAAGTTCCTTGGCCGTGTTCTTCTTTAGACGTGAGAGACCTGCCCACAACTGCCTGCAATCATGTCCCCCCTCCTCACCTAGTCCCTTAACAACTAACAAAAGCGCATTTGATGCTTTATGTGGAAAAAAGAGGGATGGAGGTGGGACACACAAGGGAAATTTGGAAAGTCACTTTTCAATCAGCTGGTTTTTAGGGCTATTCACCCTGATTTTGGTCCATCCTTCACTGTCATGCCAAGAACTCAAACAGCACCAGGATCTGCCCCCAAGGTCTTTACCACTAAGCTCTGACTTCCTGTTAACTTTTTCTGAAATGCCACAGTCACCAACTTAAATGCTAAAGATCCAGGGCCAAGATAAAGGGCTAAAACCTACCAGAACCAAGAGCTAAAAGAACTCTTCTCTCTCCTACTTGCCTTAGGTAGGAAACACTTCACCTTCTAATGAGAAACACTCTCCTTTTAATCAACGAGAATATTTCATCCAAATTAAGCTTATTGATCTACTTATTCTTTACCTATAAAGAATGATTGAGCACATTGCTGTTTGTGGGCCAAGAAGATAAATCCCAGGAAAAAAGTACCAGTTATGTTAAACTGTTAAAGGCCAAATGAAGATAAACAGCATTCATAACTACAACCACCCAGAACACACCAACCAGCTCAAAAGAATTCAATGTCACAAATGAAGACATATCACAAAAAATAAAATCTCCCCTGGAAGACAAAGAAAAGGGAAAACGTAGACCCAAGATTGACTGCTTACATATCTGTTTTCAAAAATCACTTCAATTCTTTTCAGGCACTAGGGAAAACTGGAGCTGGAGGGCTTTGAAATCAAGTGCATAAACATTTATACTCTGTACTCCAATGTATGCTGGAGGCTCCAGGGCCATAAGAGACCATTTCATGAGAAATAAAGGTTACTATTGGTTGTCTTACTAAAAAGGAGTTGATATTCCATTTGTTAGAAGGCATGATAGCAGCTGCAGGATCACTGGACCTCCAGGTATCCTGTTATGGTTACTACATTTTTGTTAAACTTTGCCACTTTAAGTGTGCCTCAATTATAATGCACCATGCCAATGATTCTCTTCACTGTCGCAAACATTGCAGATGGTTTCTTTCTCATCTATATGTTAGAGAAAGAGGTTAAACTTAATATTTAAACTGTACTGCTTGGGCACAGTAATTTTCTGTTTGTTTTACATATTAAAGCATGAAAATCTGGAGATAATGCTGCATTTTTACAAAAATCGAGTTCCTCTCAGCCTGAAATTGCTTATCTTAAAAACCTGTATTATATTTACAACCTTGATAATACCACCTCCTTACACAGCCTGACTGTACAACCTGCTTCCAGACGGGCAGCCCTCATATGATCTTGAATTTAAGCTGCAAGTATTATCACTTCTGTCATATTTTCTATAAATAAAATGGAACAATGTCAAAAGATGGTACTCAGCACAGAGACGGGGATGGAATTTTAAAGAAGCTGTACAAAATCTGCACCAAAGTCTGCATTAAAAAATAGGAATATAGACTTTTATAAAGTGAGGATATATAACTGAGGAACTGGAGAATTTTAAAAAAAAGGGGGGGGGGAAGGGGAAACAAAGAAAACCAAAAGAACAACAACAAAAAGCAGCACTGAACAACGGTCTAAGAAAAAACTGTTATAATGTTAAAAAATGAACAGAGGCTTTTTCATCTGTTTATAGCCCTAAAGATAAAAGACTCTAGAGAAAAATTAAAACAAGTCCTAATGCCCTTATAGTTGCATTTTAATAACGAATTTTCTCTACACTGACTTGTGCATGCATTATTTGTCAAAGTTATTGCTTGTTTTCGCTATTATCTTAGACTGCAAGCTCAATTTTGTAAATGTTAACACATTTAGCAGTTAAAAAGCTCTAATTCATTGTCCGTTTAGGATAGGTTTGTTTTCTCTCCTCAAACAGTTTCTAAAATTCCAGCAGTAGCTCAAGAACTGTTTAAAAAAATGGAGATAAATCTCCCTCTCAACCAGACATTTAAAAAGATGTCATGAAAAAAGAAAATTGAAAATTACAGCATGGTTTAAAAAGTTATCATAGAGCAGGATTTTAAAAATGCTCATTCAGAGGCATCCTCTACTTTTGTATGTCAGTGGCAAATATGTCACCAGCTTCAGCCAGAGCAGATAGAGAGTTTTGATTATTTACGTCAAGCCACATCAGTCTGTCCTGTAATGGATTAAAGCTGCTTAGAGGCAGCCACTGGGTCTGAGCTGCAAAGGGGGGCTGTGGCAGAGGGACATCCCAACTGGTCCAGCCCATTTTGATATGGACGTGCAGTAACGCTCCTGGGTGACATGCAAATGATTCTAAAACCCATATCCACTAACGTACACATCCACTAGTGGTACTGACATCATAAGACGCCTCTTCTCCCACAAGGGAATGCTGAGTAGGTGAAGCCCAGCAGCTTAAGGCCATCCCTGCGTATTTGCACAGAGCTTCAGTTGCCTCTCATTGCTGCCAGATGCCTGGGAGCATGCTCTTGAATTAATTCCTTATTAAAAAATCCTTTGGAGGAGGCCTACAATCACTTACCTCATCCACATTCTCAAAGGCATTGATGATGTCATACGGTAAACAGGACAGAAGATCAATCACAAACCACGTTTTCAGGTAGTTCATCCTTATGAGTTTGGGATCAGATATAACCTCTCCACCAGGGCCAACAAAGGTCGTGTGAAAGTTCAAAACAATGTCAACCAGAAAAATAACATCCACGACACTGTCCAGCACCAGCCAGGCAATATTGTTCTGTTTTGTCTTGAAGGAGACGTTATATGGAACCATAATTGCTGTATAGAAGGTTAGAATTAAGATGACCCAGTCCCAAGTGGTTTTAAAAGCACAATAGTGTAGTATAATGTGTGGTGGAGTCTTTGGAGCTTCTTGCTTGTACTGAGGAAGAATATCAGATCCCAGCTGGAGAACCTGTAAAAAACAAAAAAGTAAATGTTACTGTTTTCAATTAATATAATCCAATAAGAGGTCTTAATGGATTTCTGTAAGGAGCGGCACAAAGACGGGACTGTGTTCATCGGACATTGCAAGTCAACCTGCAGTCTCTAAATTATCTGATTTATTAAGAATGTGTGGAAGCAGCTACCACTCAATGAATGGGAGCAGCATAGCATCTAAGGATATACTTGCAAAAAGGGAGGTTTTTGCAGAGGCACTGAAGGGAAGCCATGCTAACAGCAAGGGTAGAGAGGCTCCATAAACAGGTTGGTGGGTACTGCCACACCAGCTCATGCTCTGCAGTTACGAACATGAGTATCTGTTCGTATTTGGAGGTACTAATCCTTTGTGCCTGACCTCTTTTTTAAACCATGGTTGAGCCAGAACAATACCTTATCAAAGGTAAACCAGATTTTAGCCTTGCTGGCTGACGTCCTTCTAAAATCAAGCATTGAGTGCACAATTTCTGCTCTAACACCCTAGCAATATCATGCTTACTTCTCATTTTCCTCAAAAAGTTGTTGCTCTTACAAGTTCAATATCTCCAGTGGGTTCTTTTTTATTTCTTGTAATTACTTCTCTTTTTTTTTTTTTGCATATGACTATAATCTCCAGCATGTGCACTTTTGTAAAATGTGGAACTGGAAACGTTGCAAAGGAACCAAGCCAAATTCACTTAAGACATTCCTCCCAGCTAATCTAATTACTTCTTATCTCAGTCCAACACAAGAAACAAAAGCACAAAGGAATGCACAACGTGGCAATATATTGCGCTGACAATTGAAAAGATTCATGTGTATTTTGGAACTAATAACACCTTTTACATTCAGGGATCTCAGGTCTGTATGGGAGAAAATAAATAATTCCAGCAACTTTAAAACTTATTTCAGCCCCACACCTGTCCCATATTGGACCTGAGGCACCATATTTGCAGGGACAGTCAGATTGTAAACAGCACTCCCATATGTAAAAATGATCAAACGCAGGATGCTTCCTCGATGAAAAAGGAGTAAATGGCACAGCTAAGAATATGATCTCAAGTACCACAGATATGGGTTCCCTATTAATTCTTCGCAGCCTTATTTTTAAGATGAGAAAGCTGTTACCGAGATCAGACAGTAAAAGTCTGGCTCTGCTGAAAACCTGCTCTTCAGAAATCACCAAGGGAAAACAACAGCAGCCTCCCTCACTCTCTGTTGGAGGATGTGGCTTCCCAACATGTCTGTCCTGGCCCAATGTCAGGCTGTAGCCTGATGGGATGCAAACCTGTTTCTGCCTACCTATTCCCACCCTCCCTAAGGTCAATTTCAGCAATCACAACCTGCAAGGAAAGGCAAACTGCTATGATGAAACACTCATTTATTGTTACATTGTTTTCCAGAGTCTGCTGAGTTGCACAAATTTAATCTGTGACTAGAAAACCACTATACCCACTACAGAGGCAGCAGTGAGAGTGTAGCAGAGACCTCCAAGAGACCACGGCTGCTGCCAAGAGCCTCCTATCACACCAGTTTTGGTGTAACGCAAAGCCATGTGTTGAGCTTCAGTTGAACAGCAACACACAGCAAGGAGTGTGGTCCCAATGACACTTGCCAGAGACCCTCACAGATGCCAAACCCCTGGTGCGAACCATAAAAATATCAACCTCCAGGTGTCCCTTCCCCGGTGATGAGGACAAGGCTCACTACCACAACTCCTCCAAGTCCCTAATGGGCAAGGTTCAGCTGGCCACTGTGGCACGCTGAACTTGCTGGTGGATCCATGGGTCCTTCGCTGGAATAAAAGCAATGATCAATACCACCATTTTTTTTCACAGCAGCCTTTGTACAAATCCGTGAAACTTCCTTCAATGCCAAAATTGTCCCCTGCATTTAATATACAATGTTGCCTTTGACTCATAATCTGGTTGCTATCTCCAGTTATCACTTTGGACTGATCTGTGGTCAACACTCTCTGTCATGATAAATCAAGACTGGGACTTGCTTCTTTGGTTTCTCCAGACCTATTTGTTCCCTGCCTTGTTTACTGGGGCAGGAGCCAGGAACAGCCTCACTATTGCTGGAATAACAAGCTACTCTCAGCACTCAAGCCAAATGCGATGAACATATGCTTGATACTTCCCTGTGTCTCTGATGGTGGAGTGCCTAGGAGCTCCCATGACATTGTAAAAGCATAATTATTATTCTTAACATAATATCATGCTGAGTTTGACATGGTGAGTGGGTGGCAAGTGGCTGTGGAGACCACTGAACTATAATGATTATTTCTTTCATGCTGCATGAATTTTTAATCTTAAACCACAAAAGAATACACAATATCTTGTTAGTCAGCTGCATTCATCACAGACTCGCTGAACTATTCTTGTATACAACTAACAAAAATGGCTGGTAACTGTTAAGCCTAATGAAGGTGGGCAATATGTTCTTCAAGGGATGAGCTGTAATGATAATGTTCCTCCTCAGACACAGAAGTATGGAAAATTCGGCCTGTACAGTGATGATGTGCCTCCACTCATTCTGCATTCCTCACAGTGCTTTCCCTACAAAGCACTTTGTAGCTCTAAATGACTGGTAGGAGAGGAGATTGCACACTCGCCGAGCAACCTGTTCCTTAGTACAACCTTCTCCCTTACCTGAGCTTCTGCTGCCTGACCTAAATCTTCCTTTCTGTGACTTAATGCCATTACTTTTTCTCTAGCAATAGTGATGCCAGTGAACAATTTCCTCCCTCATTCTATGCACCTGCTATAGACTTATTTGAATATTCTTACCATATCTTCTCTAGTCTTCTCTAGATTAAGCCAAGAATGAATATAACAGGATTTACAGAACATTGACATGTCATGAATTAGAAAAGCAAGATGTGAGAGTAACTCAGCAGTCATCCAGCTACTGGTATGGGATAATTCAAGGGAAAACATCACATTTCCAACACCTGGAAACTATGTGTTTCCATTCTGATTTTAATTTAAGCAGAGCTTTTATTATTATTAAGAGAACGAAAAATAAACAAAACCAAACCCCAAACAAATGAAACAAACAAATGCACACACATTTAAAGCTGCTATTGGTTCTTAGCATTGAACCCAAGACAAGCTCTCTGGCACAAGGTGGCTGGGGTTGTCATGTTCAGTAGCCCATATATTTTGACCATATATTTTTGACCCGCATATTTTTCATTACCAACGGACATGAAGATGAAAGCTGTACCTCTGTTTCATCAGTTAACCTGAAGGCATTCACTTGTTGCACCATCTGCACTGTTAAGGAGATGTTTGCAACCTGCCAAAGAGTTCATTTCATCAGTTCTGAAGAAAAAAATGATGAGCAAAATACCACAGGAATGACTTCACAAGAAAGTCAAGATTAAGAGATACATAGTCAGTGTGTTTGTACAACCCCAGGGACCTGGACAGGGATACTTCCAAAGAGGTTTTTCAAATAATCTCCTTTCCCTGGGAGAGTAAGCGACCATCCACAGGGCTCAAGGACATCATCTCTGGTTCCACATCATTGTGATACAGCACGTAGAGGAGCATACTGTGCACCACAAGTGAAGCAACAACCAGCAAACTGAGAATTGCATCACAGAAATAGGGCCATGTAAGTAAAAAGTGACCTATGGAGACTGTTTTCACGACTCGGAGTGACCTGTCCCAGAAATGTGGGCTTGGCACATAGTGCTGCTTTAGGATGAGCAGAGGAGAGGCTGAGAAAAAAAAAAAATCAGAGTTGGGAAACACTTTACTCTAAAAATATTATTTAGTAATGGGAATTAGGTTTTTCCCAACCCCCCCATCTCTTCCTGTCTTATGGATGGAGCAGGCTGGCGTCTGTCCCACTTACTTCGGCTAATCGGGAGTGTTTGTGCACCACCTCAGCCTTGTTCATGGGCGTCAGCTGCTGCAGGACGCTCCGGCTGTTCGTCAGGGCTCGCGTCAGCCGAGCAAACTTTGTCCAACCTGCGGGAAAGAAGGAAATCGTGTCAGATGTACTCAGACCACAAGCATCGTTAGTATATCTCCTCCATGTTCACTGATATTAAACCTCGGACTTTGAGTTTCTCTAAATTGCTGCACAGAACAGCTTCAGGCTCCAGACTTCAAGACATCGCAAAAGAGGAAAAATACCACTGCTTCAAGGCAACCACGAGTAAATCTGAGTATAAACCAAAATGCTCTGGCTTGTTCTTTCTTCTGCCTTTTGGAGATGACGTATTAGAGGGATCACATTGTGCTTTCAGCCTTCTGGGGAGTAAGCTCCACTGCTTAAATCTAATTCTAAGACACTGAAGTTAATGCAAAGGCTTCCCAAGTCCGCAAATCCTGCTGAAGTGAAAATCTCCCTAGCTACAGTTTGGCTCTTGCTGATTCAGGGCTGCTGGAGTAGCCACAAAAGCCTGATCTTTAAGTCTTTATTGTTTCTTGTCACAGCTAAAAAATACTTCAAACACAGATTAAGCACTAGATTGTAAATGGCATTAGAAAATACACGTAGCTGTTAAACTAATGATAAACAGCTGCTTTAATGGTAGTTGGAGACCCACACAATAGGCCACCCCTGGGGAATTTTTTGTGCAGCATCCAGAAAGGAGCAGTTGGAGTGTGTTACTGACAGCAGCACTGATCCAGGAACGTGCCATCAGGTCATTCCTGCTGGAAGAACGCCCAAACGTGACAGCTGGCGTGGATGCGTCAATGGATGAGGTAGATCAGGGGTAGCAAAGAAAACACCAGGGGTTTAACCAGGAAAACTGAAAATCCAAATATCTGCAGGAAGGAAATGCCTCCCCAAGAGCACTGAAGAGATGCTTAACATAGCCAGGTATAACCTGACATTTTACTACACAGGTATGCAGAAAATATCAAACAAGTTATGGACAGGAAACAGGTTCAGGAGAAGGTTTTACTTTTATTTGACTTGAATGCTAAATAGGTGAAAAACGGGGGAAATGTCACATCTAAGAAAAGAAACACAACAGTTCTATGTTAGGTAGGTTTATTTTTAAATGCCTGATGTCTGATAGGAGTCAGGGACTTGGAAAGTTAAGGGAAGCCCTGGGGTAGATAAAATGAAGATAAGAGAACAGACACGACAATAAAAGTTCAAGAAAAAAAAAATACAGTTCGGCTTTGCAATTTATCACATATATATCACATTCACACAAATGTAAATCATTTCATCATTTAGCAATCAGAGCAGACCTAAATATCATGATACACCACCAGCAGAGCAGAAACCATTTGTGTCTGGTTATTTATACATGACCTCAAAAATGCACATAAAAAATGCACTGGGAAAAGGTAAAAAATAGAAGTATTTTATTAACTATTCAAATCTAAACCTTAAATGTGAACTTTGGGTATGCCTCATGCTTCTCGAGCTTACAGGGATATTCAATTAGGAACATTCACTTTCTGTATTAAACAAGGTCAAGACAGACTATAGGGATCTGAGTATGAACTGTTAAATTCTTGAAAAAAATATTGTGGTTTTCTTTTTCTTAATTCTCTATAAAACTGTGGCAGGGAGACAGCTTGAAGAAAAAAAAGTCAGAACTGCTCTTTATCTTTCTTAGCCAGTGATTTCAAAGAGGAAGCAAGGATCGCAACAGCGTCCTGACAGCTCTGCCCCGACATGTTTCGTGATTGCTGGAGGCCACGGTGTATCCAGCTGATTGCTTTTGGCACGCTGCAACCATGCTGCAAGAACCAGAGGAAAAGAGCAGTTCTCCTCTGGGAAGTGGTCACCCACCTCCAGACCCTGGGCAGGTACCTACACACACATGCACACACACAGTGTCCTCATCCCTGGAAAGACAATTCCCTGTGGCCGATGGGGATGGATTTGGGACAGTCATTTGTCGCATCTCAGCTTTGTCACCCAACTCTAACAGGAACCTCATGAAGTTCAACAAGGAGAAGTGCAAAGTACATAAGGAGGCACAGCCCCATGCACCAATATATGCAGGGGGTCCACCAGCTGGAAAGCAGCTTGGCAAAAAAGGACTTGAAGGTCCTGATGGAGCAGGTTGATCATGAGGCAGCAATGGGCCCCTGCTGCAAAGAGCGCGAACAGTATCCTTGGTTGCATTACACATACTGCCACCAGGTCAATGGTGGTGGATCCTTCCCCTCTGCTCAGCACTGGTGAGGCTACATCTGGAGTGCTGTGTCCAGTTCTAGGCTACTCAGTACAAGAGAAACATAGACATGCTGGAGACAGTCCAACAAAGGGTCACAAAGATGATTAAGGGAGTGGAGCATTCCTCCTCTGAGAAAAGGCTGAGAGAGCTGGGACTGCTCATTCTAGAGAAAAGAAGGCTTTGAGGGTGTAGATCTTATTAATATATATAAATACCTGAAGGGAGGATGCAAAGAGGACAGAGCCAGGCTCTTTCCAGCGGTGCGCCGTGACAGGACCGGATGCAATGGGCACAAAATGAAACACAAGAGGTTCTGTCTAAACCTTAGGAAACACTTTTTTACTGTGAGAGTGACCACATGCTGGCAGAGGATGCCCAGAGAGGCTGTCAACTCTTCCTCCTTGTAGATATTCAAATCTGTAAAGACAGGGTCCTGAGCAACCGGCCATAGGGGCCCCTGCTTGAGCAGTGGGGTTGGACAAGATGACCTCCAGAGGTCCCTTCCAATGTCAACCATTCTATGATTCTGTGACCTTTCTGATGGTTGACGGTTAATGGTTCAAGGTTTACTTTATTTTCTGAGGTTTAGAGCACTGATCCGTACAGCGATCAGATGAGGATTTGGGGAAGAATCAGGGGCTGACAATGATACTTCATGTACTCTCCAAAAATCCCTTTCCATGGTGCTGCACAGACTAAGAGATCCTACTCACAAAAATATGAGTTTTAAAAATGCATCTCCTCTTATAAAGCAAAATTGGTAAGAAAATTGCTGTAATCATCTGAGGCAAGAAAAACATCTGTCGTACATTAACCACAAATACAGAAAGCTGGGGGAAGTTGAGGAAGATACACCACAAGGAGCTGGAGGAGTAAGACACATACCAAATAAGAGCAATCCTTTTCCTGCAAAACTAAAAATGAAGAACTATGCTTTTTCAAATACTCTCTTTCCACCTTAGTGAGATCATCAATGTCATGTGAAAGAAAGAGTCACACATTTTAGCATTCAGGGTTACTGCTCTGCTTGTCTGGTCTGACCTCTTCTTTTCACAAGGCAAATCATTTCATCATGTCCTTCCTCCACCAAGACCAAAGCTTTGCTGTACTAGAGCAGACCTTTTGAAGAAATCCTTCCAGCCTCATTTAGAGACTTCACATTTGCACGTTTCTTTCAGCCTTGTGAAGCCTGTGACTTTGGACATTCAAATGCAGAATATGCTAAGAAGACTTTTTTTCTAATTCAGCATAAAGTCCAGCACTATTCTACCTGTTCCTATCTATCCATCTGCGATAGTATGAAAAAGCACCAACTTCTTTTGTTTCCTACTTACAACCCAAGAAAATTGAAAACATAGCAACAGCAAGATGGTGGGATATGAGTGGGATGGTGAAAATGTATACAGGCTGTCTTGTGTCTGAAATAATCTGTACAGGGTACATTTTTCTGTTTCTTGACCTTGCTGTAGACTAGAAAAAATTGAGAATTATATTTAAAACCAATGCGTATGTTTTAATAGACCATGCAAAATTTGTATAGCTGCCTACTGCTGTCAATGTTTCTTCAAATTATTCTCTCCTTTCTTTTCCTCTATAGACATGAGACTTGAAAAGAATGATAATTTTATCACATGTATTAGTGACCGCCTGTCCTCACAGATATTTTCAGTCTGGAAGGAGTAAAGAGTGGCACAAATAGCAGGTGCAAGAGGGAAAAAAAACCTACTCATGAGAAAAAGCAACACTTGTGATGCTCTCTTCAGCTCAGCTGGACTGACTTGAAAAATAATACCCTGAACATGCACCACTGCCCTCAAATTCTTAGGAACAGAGGCAACATCATAAGATCACGCACCGGATCAGGCCAGCAGCTGCTCCTCCTTACAAGCAGCTAAACTAGGGATTTCAGAGGAAGATGTTAACTACCTCAAATGGAAAATTCTGGAATAACATACACAGAAAATGGTTGTTTCACCCGGCTGTCTTTAATTACTTTCCTAACTCATGGACAAAACTAGAAGAATTTGTACCCCTGTTTTAAAATGAAACAAAACAAACAAACAAAATCAACCTCATGATCTGCGTGCATGCTTATGATGCAAAACAAGGGTCTGTGCTTCAAGAGAAGCCTAGCAAAATGTTTCCTTATTCCTATTCATTACTCAAACTAAAATTTTTGCATTCTCAAGAAATCCAGATGCAGGTTTAACAACTCCATACAGTTACAAAAACAGGACATGAAGAAGGCAAGCATGCTGATAGACATGGATTAAACTAGTCTCTGCCTTGGCACAGCTGTAATGCTGTCCTTCCAAGCATGCAACTTTTGTTCTTCCTCCATGTGTTTTAGTCACAATTAAATACATCTGCAAAATATTCTCCACATCTCCTGCTCTAATTAGGACTGCCAATTTGACAGCCCTCTGACTGCAGAGCTAACTGAGCCAGGGATGACTTGGTGGCATCCTTCACACAACAGCTGAGCCTAAGGTTTTCTGAAGAGGAAAAAAAAAAAGGAGTACCAAATTTATATATATATATATTTTTTTTTTTATTATTTTTTTTTTAAAAAAGGTACTTCTTTCAAACCATAGCTGCTACAACATGAGTTGAATCTGTTAACATTGTGCCAGGATGCTTGGGGGAGCCCAAGAGCACGGAAGGGAGGTAGGCAATAGTCAAGCAAAGCAGACAGAGCACCTGAACACCTCCTCAGAGATGGAAAAGCTTTCCAGATGGGTCTAAGATGCCTAATCAGCCACAACACTACAGAAATGATGTGGTGTCTAAGGGGGAAATGGTCTTTCCAGCTTTCTTGTCAATGACCCCATATGGAGGGAGGATACCTTGCAGAGAGGTAATATAATTCACCCCCTTATAACTTGATCCTATCTTACCTCCATTGTCAGAAAGTCCAAACCAACTTATGTGAAACCTCTCATCCACTACAGCATGTGCCTTTCCACCAGCTACTACTCCAGCAAGAATAGCATTATGCCCGCACATCTTTCTTCCTGAGATCCTGAATCAATCATTGTGTTTTTACTGGACAGCTGGGATGGGAACAGCTCTGCAGCAGCTGCTCCCCAAACAGCTCCACTCCACCACACCCGCTGCTTACTGTGTGCTCAGGGACCTTCTGCAAACTGCACTCTTGCATTGCCATAGGGACCTCTCTCCCTGGCCTTCTGGTCACCAATCTCCTTCCCATTAATAAGCCCTGCAGATCGATCCGGTACACAAACCCGCTCACCCGCCTCCAACACCTGCTCCTCTTCTTTGCTGCCTTCTCTAAGTAAAGAGAACTGTCAAGAAGGCTGAAGAAGTTGTTGCAGCGTACAGCAGAGCATAAAAAGGATGAAGGGTAAAAGCTGCCCAAACAAAGCCCAGCAAAGGAGGCTTCCCCAAGCAGAAGTGATGCTGGAAGTGATGGGACAAAATCACTGTCTCCTAACGGGTATCTGGAGAAAAAACCTTTTAAGCCTACTGATTCCTCTTGGGGTCACAAAACTGGCAGAAAATTGGTTAGGCTCCACCCAAAACTGTGCTCCCACACCCCCCAGGGAGCAGCTGTTGGTGCCCATCACACATGGACACTTCTGCCAAGGGGCTGGGTCAGACCTGGGTAGTTCCCCCTGCCGGGGAGAAGCCCCCACACAGACACAGGCTAATGACAAAAACCAACTTGGGGTCTTTAGCTTCCCCAGTGCAAGTGTCACCTTCCCTGTACAAATCTCAGCAGTCAACAGGTCTACCCCTTGCCTTCAAAGATAACAGCAAACATTTTCAAATATAAGTATTTGCAAATGAGAAAACCCTTCAGATTAACCCCATAATTTAATCAGGAGCTGAAAATTTGTAATTTCTCTTCCTGGATTTGTGTACAGGTCCAAATATGAATTTTTCCACCTAGCTAGAAACCACACCAAAATAAAATCTCTAGTTCATAAACCATATTATGCTATTTTAAATCTAGATCAGAGTTTATGAAGAGTTTAAAAATCTCAAGGCGAGATGTTAATGTTCTTTATAGTGCACTTGCTCTGAAAAATCTAGACATGACTAGTTCCCCCTAATAAAACATTAGTGTAGCTCTACTAGGTTGCAATTAACCTTTTTGTCAAGGTTTGTCTGGATCGGAAAAGGATCAGAAAAGATGATGGCTTTTACATTAGTGTAACAGAGAACTATCCAATATCTTAGATTGCAATGAAAACACTTGGGTTAAGAATTACATTCTGTGCAAAAAACAACTGCTGAGGGTAATCACAGCAATGCCCATGTTGATCCCTGCCTGCAGGAATATAAGGAACACCTCCAGACCATGGAAAGGTTGTTGTTCTCATCCCACTGTAAAGCACGAAACAGTTAACATACAGAATGCTTAAATAAGTATACTCTATGATTTACTCCCAAAAGCAAAAAGCTGGCACCACTCAGAGTTAGGCAGTATGGAATTCAATTGGTAGCATGGATCATCCTCCTGCATCAACATTTAGCACCTACAAATCTCAACTATTCCTAGACATTCAGACAGAAAAATCATTACAATGGCTGGCTGTTTGCTCTTTATTGCAGGTAAAGTATGGCTGAAAGAGCTCACTGTCTCTTCAAAAAACTTAATCATCATGGTTTTGCTTTGTTAGAGAGAGAGGGATAAGTGAGATTCCTGAATAAATAGCATAAAAGTCAAACAAAGCTCAATCACTCCCATGATGCAATAAAACTATTTAGGGACTGAAGAACCACAGAGTCTGTTCAAATGTAATTCAAAATATTAGAATAAATTTCCCGATTTGAAATTCTGTGCGTTCCACTGTCTGATAATGTACTGCACGCTTGTGATAATTTTTACATCCGACCTCTGTTCTTGCTCAATGTTATATTCCCAGTTACCATCCACCCACTGCAACTACTGGGGAGCTCAAAATTGCTGAAGAATCAACGGGTAATCTTGAGCATATCACTTTACCTCTCTGAGCTTCATTTTCTTCTCCTTAGAATGAAGATAATGCTAATGACCTACTTTGCAAGCCATTTTGAGATCTACTGACAAAAAAAGTGCAAAGATTTATACACCACTATACTACATTTGGTATACAATGTATTTTTAAATTGAATTCTGACATAGCTGCAAATATACAGTGTATAACTTCTTAAATTTCACTATGCAACTAAAGCTAAACTTTAGACACACACACAGGGCCACCAAAGACTTATTTCCCAAAAGTATACACAAACAAGTGCAAATTTTGGGGGAAAAAAAAGGCACTAAGTACTATAAATGTCAGTCATCTGGCTTTTAGTTTTCCAGATAGCAAAATGGTGCCATTCAATGGTCATTGAAAAAGGACTACACCACTGAAAGGCTCAGAGTCAAAAGGAAGGCAGCTTCTAGAAATGAAGAAGCAGTACACAATGAGGCACACAGGGACGAGAAGAGGGAACGAGTATGTCAATGACAAATAATGGCTTATGAGAATGGACATGGGAAGCTAAAGACATACGGGAAAAATCCTTCTCTGGCTAGATTTACTACATTAACAATTAAATTTTTAAAGAATTCAGAGTACAACCAAAAAGGCATTCTGGATCCATAAGCAGGAAGGGCAGAGTCTGACCCATGGAATTACAGGTTGCTCAGCTTGATCTCAGTGCCAGGCAAAATGAGAGAAAAACTGATCTGAGTTTCAATATGCTTAATAAAAAAGGAAAGGAACGTAACAAATGACTGTCAATACAGAATTAGGTAAAATGCCCTACGATGTTAATTTCATTATTCGATAAGAGTATACTTTTGGTTCAGGAAGACAGCCAAATGTCAGGACAGAACAAGCTGCAAGCCAAATGCAGTGGTCAGCCAGCACCACAGCATCTGTTTGATGCACACAGGCGAGGGATGAGCCAGGGCAGCTCCCCGTACCAGTGCTCTCCTGCTGGGCAGCAACTGGACCATTGACTTGGCAGCAGCCTCAGCAGTTGTCCCTGGTTTGCTCTACCTGCAGCCAAGGACCTTCCTCCCAACAGCTCCCAAATCAGTACAGTCACAGTGCTCATCACATAACACCGCCTTATTCTGGCACTACATTTGAATCACCCGAGAACCACATGCTGGCCAAATCCTCTTGTAGGGTAATCTTCATTGAATTGACACTGTGTGACACTCTTGACAAAATATTGAGACTACGCAGTTCAGTAAATTACAGGTTAAATGAATTAAGAACTTGCTAGCTGGCAGATATCAAACAAGGAGTAGTGCAAAACAGTCAAAAATTATTCCAAGTGCCGTCTGGACCCCAGTGGACAGGTCCCCTTCTATTCGGTGCTTTTCTCATTGGTTTGAAAGTCATCATAAAAACAATTAATAAAATGCTCAGATGGCAGGAAGATTAGAGGAATGTTAAACAGTAGTGAGGAAAATCACACAAGATGATGTGCTTGATAACTGGGCATGTGCCATTAAAATGTGTTTTAAAACAAAATCAGATACCTAGGCAAAAGCAATGCAAATTGTAACTCCAGCATGGTAGGGGGAAATGTCCCTAGCAAAGAACAGTCCTGAAAATGATCCAGAGGTGTCAGTAGATGAGCAATTCAGCATATGATTTGCTTTGGCAAAAAGTCACCTACTCCTTAGACATAAAACAGTAAAAGCCAGGCTTGGAGAGGCTGAGCAATGGGCAATATTAAGTAGTTGGCTGTGAACCCACTTTACTACAATAATGGCTGCAGGAACTTATTTGTGACCTGGGAGGCTGAAATCCACGCCACCATATCTTCATCCCTACTGCTGCCAATGAGCTGGATTAAAATGCAGCTAAAATGTCTGTGTACCTGCCATCAGCAGACCTCCAAGTTCAGGCTAGACAGAGGCTTAAGGAGCTCAACTAATTTACTTTATCAAAAGAAGGTGGAGCAATTACTCGATATCTGTGTAAATGCCTTAATGGGACTTTACTAGTACAGTGAAAAAAAAAAGCATAAGATGGCACTGCAAGCAGCTGAAGCCAGGTTAATTCATATGTGACACTTTTTTAAAGCCAGAAGTATAATGAAAAAGCAAGAAAAATAAGGAGGAATGTGGTGGATCCTCAGTCTCTTCAGACTTCTAAATCAATACTGGATGTTAGTCTGGAGGGGATGGTTTAGTTACACACAAGTTCATGGGTTCAGCATTAGAGTAACTCAGTGAAATATAATGCCCTTTGATAAATAAATTAGACTCTTAAACTCTAACTACTATATTTATACTTATTATTTTATATATGATCTAAGAGTGTTCAATTTCCTACATAAAAAGGGTATCCATTTACAAAGAGTTACTGCTTTAACGATCAATTTCCAGTTTAATTCAGTCTCTCACAGGGTTAGATTTGATTTCAATGGGATTTCTTTTTCATTGCACATTGAGCTTCTAGAAATTTACAGAGAGTTAATGTGCATTGTGGGTTGCTGATGATGCACACAAAGGCCTCAAAAGGCAATATGAGATTCAGAAAAGTACTTTATTTCTGTGAAGGAAACTAAACAGCCCTGGATATGGAAATTTTCTCTTCTTCATCATGGTGGGTCTCTGCAAGCAGCAAAGTGAGAAGGGGGTATGAGAGCAGAAATAAGGCCTTGGAGCGCCACCCCTAGGAGCAAGGAAACGACTATCTCTTGGTGACAGGTCAGCATTTGCCACCAGCATGTCACTGAAGACAGTAAAAGTGATGCTGGTCCTGCAGGAGCAGGAGCAAAGCGACCTCAGAAGGTCTTCCTGATTACTAGCAAGCTGTGCTCATCCAAAATGGATGGTTTCAAATACCAAGTGACTACATCTTAGCATCATTCCTCTGAGTTGTCTGCTCTTGTCACTGGAAGCCCACCTGGTGTCCTGGCAAATGACCATTTCTCTGTCATCCTCACAAAGTCCTTTCTCAAGGCCCAGGTGTTCCTGGATGCTAGACCCAAGGGAGAACGGAGAGATGGAGGTGATCTCCTTGGTGTCTGAAGGCACTGGCGGGTGAAACTCTGCAGATCAGAGCAACAGGAAACAGCACCAGAACAAGTGGGTCCCTGTAGCATCAAGAGCCTTGGTATCACAGTCATGGAAAAGCGCAATAAAAACATGGTAAGGATATCAAAATTGTGACCTATTAAATTACTGTTATGGATTACTGTCAAGGTAATGTGTTCAACAGGGTACACTGTGCTTTAGCTAAAGGTAGAAACCTCATTTTCATGCTCTAATCCCTCCACCCACTTCTTCTATTATCACCAGGATTGATACTCCCTCAAGGAAAAAAAGTTCCCATCTGCAACTAGTTACATATGCTTAATAACTTACACTTATTAAAGATAAAAAAGGATCAGAATTATAGGCTTAGCAAGGATTAGCAAGCATAAGTGCATATTTCTGCAACTACTACACTTTTTATAGCCCTGTCACACTCCGAGATAGAGTTGTATCATTATATAGAGTTATATAACCATAAAGAGTTATATCACTAGAAGCATTACAGCATTGTCCCAGACAGTCTTGATTATCAAAGTCTGGCTCTATCAAGAAGTAAAACAACAAAAAAAACCCCTAACTTCAGGATACTGCTGTGCCATCTCCTGATCCCATCTGTTAACAGCACATGGACCTGAGTTGTAGAGGTCTCATTTATACAGCTTTGCATCCTAATTCAGCATCACATCAATATTCAACTTCCCAACCACTTCCAGCAGGTGACGAGCCTGATATTTCTCTCAAAAGAGACAGACAACCAGTGAGAATACTAGCCAAAAAAATTCCAAGTTTACCTAAAGGCCACATTTTTTCTTCCCTGATCATAACAAAGGAAATAAAGCCACTGCACAATAGGTGAAACTCCACTATTAGCAAAAAAGTGCCAGTCCTTTTTTCTATCCTTAAACTTTCATTTCAATATAACCTACAGCACTCCCGGCTTCAAATGTTGTTAACATTTTAAGTGGTCCCATTTGCCATTCTAATAGTTAGGGCTCAGAAAAATGGCTTCATTTTTTTCTGACAAATAAACATAAGATTATTACCACTGTGTGTCTTTGGAAGGATTGAAAATCTTCAGATGTTTTTAAAAGGCCATTGGGTAAAGACAGAATAAAAGCACAGCAAGCTGATAAAAGCATCCAACTGTGACTCTACAATGGTACAAACATAAAAAAAGAAGACTCTTTAGGTTTTATTCTCTGGAAGAAAATACATAATACGATCTTTCATATGCTTGTAATGGCCTTCCACCCCTGCTGTGTAAGACATTCAGCCAGGACACCTGGGGATCTGACCCTCCAACATCACAGGTGGGACCTATTGCTTGGTCCTGAATCCAGATCAGATAAATGTTCATATTACCAAAGAGCAACAGGAGAAGGAAAGAAAAGAGAGACCAAACAAAACATAGCATAGCTCCTTCACCAGAAAATAAGGCATTGTCCCAGTGACCACCAAGTGCAGCCATCATCTCCTACAACACCTCCTGCCCCATCACTAGTTCTCATAGCACTTCTTCCACACTGCTGCTGCTATCCACAGCTCAGCCAGCCACCAACTCAGAAGCTGGGACACTATGAGCCATAAACCAAGTCAACGCTGGAGTGTTCCCCCAGCCCTCCACACCACACAGCTGTTGGTGGCATCTTCACCCAGCACTGAACATGTGGTGGCTGATGTTTCCTTTCATTATCATCTTCACTGCTTCTACTTGAGATGCTGGTTGTTGGGTTTCAGTTGATTTTGTTTGGTTGGTTGGGTATTGTTGTTGTTGGTCTTTGATTGGTTGGTTGGTTAGTTCTGGTTTTTTGTGTTTGGGTTTTGGTGGTGGTGGTTTTGGTGTGTTTGGGTTTTTTTCGGTTTTGTTTTTTTACACTTTTCCATGGTTAGACACTTTTTAAAGTAATTTTCCCTTTACAAGGATATGACAGTACTTTTCGGTCACTGTTACATCGTTGTACATCATAGGTCTCCTGCACATCGCTCTGTGATAATAGATAGCAGCATGGCTAACAAGAAAGCAAGTCAGCCAAATCTTTAGTGTTGAGGTGCCTGTACCCTCTCCAAAAACAAGGTTTTTGATCTCTGCCACTACATTTTATTAGAGGAAGGTAACTTTGAAATATCCCTTTTCTCCAGTCTTGCTTTCAGTCCAGTGAGTTTTAACAGCATCAACACACAGCAAACGGTGAGCACACAGGTAAGCAGAGAGATGCACCATCTGTCACAGCACCCCGACCTCTCCACCTCCCCTCGCTCGCACGGGGCTGGTCCCCGTGATATCCACTCTGCTTTTTGTACTGAGCCTGGAAACAAGAGTGTTCGAGAGCTTATACTGGACAAAAAAAAAATCACGCCTCTCCCTTGAAATGTGTTTTGTAGTAAGACAACTATTTTCTTTTATTTGAATGTCCTGTTTTCACAAATACAACAAGCTCCTCAACACTTCTGAGCAGTTCTGCATCCTCAGGACCAGTCCCCTGAAACTGCAGCTGCCTGTGCAAGGTCTGCACAAGATGCCGACCACGTTGCAGCCACCGCAAGTAAATTTGGCAAACCCAATCATTTATTTCCAGGAGCCAGGACACACAGACAACCTGCAGTATAGATACACACATTGTTATGATTTAAATACCAAATCCTTGTACCTCATAGGAGCGTGATATACTGAAGCTTCACAACAAAGCAACATACCTTGGAACACTGCAGAATATATTGGTATGGAGAGATTATTGCATAATGGCATCAATATTTTATATCTATTGAATTTTTTATCTCAAATTTAGTGCTCTCATAAGTAATCGACAGTAACTCATTTGCACCATAGTTACTTATGCATTATGTATTGTATGGTCCTGGCAGAATTTTTGAAGAAGAATCCTTCTTTTAAAAAGAAAAAAAAATAGCCCTTTCAATGACAAGTTCCAGCATTCAAATGCTTTTTACAAAAGTTTAAAAATTGTTCACTAAATTGTAATGTATATGGTTAGTGACCTCATAATCAAAAAGGAAGTGGTCTGACAAGCTTCTAAGCTCATCATAACATTATCTGCAAGGACAATGAATTATGCATCTCTCATAGCTCTATGTCTGACAAACACTGTGATCCCGGTGCTGTGGGATCCCGCAGATCCACCCAGTTGAGACACAAAGGGTAATGCAAGAGTGCTGTTTTCCCATCCTTGTAGTAAAATGGTACAAATATTTGAATAAGATTTTTTTTAACATGAAGAATATAAAAAACAAGCTCTAATTCATGCAAAAGTAGAAGAAAAAAAATCAGGTCAATTACTTGCAGTTATGGAGCTCGTTGAATGTATTGATCAATGTTAAGCTATGCTCTAATCAAAGCACCCTGAGCAAATTCTTAAGATTGCTATCATATGCCTTAAAGGCACTTAAGAGATGTGGCTGTACTGCCCTGTGCAGTGTTTTGTTTCTTGGGTTTTTTAAGTACAACTTTGACAGAAGTAAGTGCTCTTTAAACATGCAGTCAAACCTCTCTGGCTGCTGACGACAATATTTTGCAATGTTCATAGTTAATACCTGGCATTTTAACTAATGGTACCTTTCTCTGGAGAACAGCAGTACACAAGTTATGCACTTCACAGCGATTGCTCTTTCCCATAGGAACATATATTGTTCCTATAATGGATGCTCAATATATTCTGCTCCTCCACAGCCACAAGCCAGGGAGGGGGAGAGCTCTGCCCCCCCTAGCACATCCCTGCCTTCCCAGGGAAGGTAACAGATTACTAATCTCCAAGGCAGACAATCCAAAGGAGGCAACATTCATCATTTCTGCATTTGGGAGCCACGTTTAATACGTTTTCCCTGTCCTGCTGCAGCCACACACTCCTCAGGTCAACAACGTCCTGCAGAAAGCAGGGCAAAGGCAGTGAAAGGGGGGGTTTCAGCGGCTCATTTCATGTGAGGTAAATCTTGGTCTCCCCAGAAAGAATCAAATAGGAAATCGTACAAAAGGATCCTTGCAAAGACTGATTTTTTCTATGATGAGCTCCCACTACATATTATACACACTACAGCAAGGAGCAGGTCCCATGTCCTTCAGACATCTGCAGTTAAAGTCCTTTCAATTAACTGGCATTTATCCTAAAATTTTCAGATTATTTCCAGGCAGAAGAATTCCATGTTATGGGGCTGAAAGTGAAATAAAGGAACATTTGCATGTTGCTAAGTAAATTGTAGAAGCAGTAAAGCTTATGATGGCTGAGAAGGTATTCCTATATCAGGATCTTGTAACTTTACAGATAATATCCTCTAGACAAAATTTTTCATATTTGGTGTTAGCCTAAAGAGTGGCCTTTCTTTTATTTTAAGTCTGCCTTTATAAATCTACTTTTCAGTTATCCAAACACATATAATAAGTGTTATCTAGATCATGAGAAATGAGTTTAAATCCTGTTCGCATTCAAATGACACCAAGTTCATTCTAAAGAAGACAGCTTAGAGCACCCAAGGCTTTCAGTGAGAAATTCAAAGCCTTCTTGAAGAGTGAAGAGAAAAATATAGCAAGGAATTAATCATCAGAAGTCAACTTCCAAGAAAAAACAGGATGCAGATGCTGTAGCACAAATGCCCTTCTTTATGAAAGTGTGCATTATTTTATCCAAAGCGATTCATGTGTGAATCTGACACCAGACACTCGTGTCTTACAACCAAAGCAGAGAATGTTGTTAGATCCTCTGCACCTTCCTGCCCACCAACTGTCTCTTATGCAAGGCTGGGGTCTGTCCATGGCTTGTTAGGTGGTGAGAGTACAGCACATCTCAACAAACATCATCACCAGCTACTGTTAAATAGCAAGTACGATGCCCACTGCCACACAGTCATCACTGCTGGCCAGTGAGAAAGGACCCACATGGGCTCTTTCTTTTACATTTCATCTCCAAGAGTGAGAAAAGGAAGAAATACCAACATCTCAGCACAAAGGAGCTGAAACTATTTTTTGCTAAAAAGGTGATACCTGTCCCTTAGGAGGCAAGTCTCCCAAAACAACACACCATTAAAATGACTCAGAAACTATGTAACTATTAGCAAAAGCCAGCTAAAAACAAACAAACAAGTAGTGAAAAATTGGTGAAATTACAAAGCAAAAGGAAGGCTTGTTATTCTAGTAAAATGTTGTTAGGGAATTTTAACTCATGGTGATTTATCTTTTATTTTTAAGGAATAATATAGAAGAGTGGCATCAAAAGTCTGACAGGTCACAAAACATTTCCTAAATTCAAGACACAGATCACAGGCATGACATGTCACAAGAATGAGCTCAAGCCCGTACCTTCTCATTTACCAAAGAAAAAATACTGTACTTCGTATTTACCTTTTGTTGAATCATCTTCAATCGGTTGTTTGAACAAAGTGATATCCTTAAAAGTGCACAGGAACAAAACCACTTTTTCATGCTCATTTCTTATGGGTGCAATTTGCATGTAGAACCAAACTGGGGTTCCTGAAGCAAAGAAAAAGGTGACATTGGACTTTGGTGCAGCAAAAACTTTCCCCAGCCCATACACAGAATTTTTCATCATTTATTATAACACATTATTTATTATAACACATATGCAGTTTAGGATCACATCTAGATACTTCTAGATACACCAGACCTTTTAGTTTTACCTCCCCAAAGGAAAACAACATCTACCTATTTTTACAGATTCATTAAAATGGGGAAATATTACCAATTTGATTAGCCAATAAATAGAGACAGGAGTCTTTGTAACTTTCCACTCTGAAATAAAATATATGATTCTTCCGCTTTTGCTCTTGTTTCTTTCCAGCACATCTCACAAATTTGGTGTCTGCAGGGTCCGCAGGTAAGAAAAAATGAATGGATGGCATCTTTGATTCCTTCTTCACATAAGGTGGAGCTATCAAATCCAAAACTACCGCAGTATACTGTCAAATGCTCCAAATTTGATGCTGCTTCATTACTTAGGAGGACATGAGCTAATACAGATATAGACTGTATATGTTCTATCAGGGCAACTCAAGAGATTCAATTTCCTTTCTGTGTTTTAGGTCATACCCTCCACCTCCTTGCTGTCCAGCCCAGCGGAACACTCTCCCAATGCAGTTATCTGCATTTAGCTTGTGAAATAAATACAAAATAATTTTCAAACCCTACCACTCATCAAAAAACAGGAAGGAAAAAAAAAAAAAAAAAGAAAAAGACTAAAAGACTATGGTGTTGAAGTTTTTAGCATGGCTTTTGGTAAGTGCTCACACGGGGCTCCTGCAGGTGCTCAGAAGCTCAATCTGGTCTTGTTCCCTCCTAGGCTGAACACACATGGCAGTCCCCTGTGTACATGCAGGTCTGGTCTGTTTTTAGGATGAAATCCTACAAGACTTTAACCAATTTGCTTAGAAACACCCTGTTCACCTGCAGGGATGTGAATGTCAGAGACGCTTTCCATCCAGCAAAGCTCCGTGCCCACGGCCACGTCCCCTCCCTCCCAAACTTGCACCTACACACGCTGCACTATAAATGCCTTCACAGCCAGCTAATTACATTCGGGATTTGATGTGCTTTCAGACAGTTGACATAATAGCTTTTGTCCTGAGCTGCCTGAATGCCAGCCTGAGAGCTGACACATTGAGACAAGCTGCTTGCCCACTGTTATCCCACAGGCACCACTGCCCGCCCCCCCCAAAAATCTCCATGTCTGGGAGCTGTGCCAGGAATTGCAGGATAGATGCCCAGAGGGTAACAAAGCCCATTTGGACTAGGACTACTGTGGGGATGGTTAAAATCCACGAGGGTTCATGGCAAAATTCAGCATTGCTGAACTGCGATTAAACCAGTAATTTACTAGCAATAAACTGGAGAAGTGGGAGAGATGGGGGAACTGCTTTTTGTGATAATTCCAAAGCCATTATGCTGATTACTTGATTATCTCAATTCCCAGTTGCTAACCCAAGATAAAAGACTCTTTTCATAACTCCTAAAACAGAGTGCTGCAGCTCTCTGGAGTAATACTTGCACTTATACCTGGCAACTCATCGGCACCCTTTGAAAAGCTCTGAAAGCACGGAGGCAAAACAACCTGTTCAACAGCAATGATAAAAAATCCAAGACAAAGGCAAGGTGGCTACTGCTGTAGAAGCAGCAACCTGGGCAAAAGCAGGCAACAAGGTTTCCTGAGTACTACCATATATATATATATATATATATGTGCATACATATACATATACGCATGCCTAATATGGTTGCTGAATAGTTGGGCGAGTGCAGTTGAGGTCTATATGTGAGGGAATGCAGTAAAGCAGAAGAAAGTCATAGCAAACTTCTAGGTCTGAACTTGAAACCTGCTAGCTGTATTCAAATGCCAAGGGAGTGTGTGAAGTCAGCAGTTGTATGGATGCTACTGGAGAACGTCAGCTCTTAAAGATCACCTCCATGTCAAAGGAAAGAAGGATGGGAAAGCAACCTGAAAATCTCAAAATCTCCCTCTGCCAAAAGCAGGAATGGGTGAGAAAGAAAAGGTTGTGCCACATAGTCAAAAAGACATGGTACCTCTGGACCTAAGGCTCTGCCACATATTCAAAAATACATGGCACCTCTGGACCTGAGTTTGAAAATGTGGGCAGGAAGGTGCTCTGAGGACACTTCAAGCCTCATGCAGACAAAAGGAAGGGTCTCTGCAGGTGATAAACACAAGCCCTTCCACAGAGTAACTGTCTACATTTTGCAGAAGTATATTCTATACATGAATATTCTTTATTTCTTTATCCAATATCCAGCTTGAAGGATACAAAGGATAAACAGGCGGCTTCTTGAAGAACCTTCTTCTGCAAGGCTCAGAGTATGACAAATGGGAGCAAACTCAGTGCTGAACTTGAGCCAAAACATGAGGCTATTAGTGTTAGCAAGAGGTTGAAGTTCTGGGCTTCAGGTGATGGAGAAGGAAGCTGGTAACAGATGTTATGGATGAGATGACTCAAGCCCGTAAAGAAATATGAGGACTTTTCCATTAAGTCCTTCTGTAATCCTGCATAACTTATGGAATGTATAGGCTTGGGGATCTGGGCAAAGGTGAAGATTTTATTAAGGCAACTGCAGCTCAATAAATCTCTGAAGCATTATCAAGCGCCAGCAGGCAATCAACAACCCAAAGCAAAAAGCAACTGGCTTGTTACAGAACACTCAGCAAAAAAAGGCTTTCCTCCTTCTATACTTACATAAAATAGAAAGGAATTTAGTTTAGGACTGGCCCGTGCTAGAGCAGGAGATGCCAGCCCAGTTAATAAGAGAAGCCAGGGTCGGGGAGAGCACTGGGTCTCTAGGATCCTTTTTGGAAACCACAAGGAGACAGGGCACGGTGGTGCTGGGCACAACCGCCTGCAAAGATTCCTAACACAAGTCTGTCCCAGGAAATTCCCCTAATGTGAGGGCATGTTCAGGTGACCTGCACAGGAAACGGGCAGAGAAGCAGAAAATCTAGAGAACAGACACATCCATATGGTGGGGAACCAAAAAGAGGTCATTTGGAGGTCTCTCCTGCGCACCTGCAGAAACAGCTGGACTTCAGAGCTGTTCGTGCTTCTCTTTTTAATTACAGGATTGGCTAAAATGCTTTGAAGCAGGCAGAACTGGAGAAATATAGACATTTCCTACTGTTTAAGTGCACATACAGGAAGATTTAGCCTAAAAAGGGAAAGTGCAAATAAAGCTTGAAGCATGCAAGTTTGTTCCAAGAAGGTGAGGTATCAGGGATGCTCTCTTCAATGTCATGACAGGTTTATGTGAGTTGCAGTGAAATGGGATGGTCAGGCACAGCTGGCACTTTCCTGAGGCGCACCATTACCTTCCCTCAGCCACGACATGCAGAGACGAGCTCCAGCTTCACCCCAGCAAGGTGCTCCATGCCAGCACCAAAGCCCACCCGGGGGGAATGTGGCCTCAGGTACTGGGCTCCAGGCAGTTGAACCAGGGGGAAAGCTCCTCAAGAGCTCAGGAGCTGTATCCCATACTGGGTGAGGAAAGCCAAACCGAAGAAAACATCTCCATCAAGATTGCTCTTGCCTTGTGTTTGACATGGCCACCATAGCAGCTGACTACTAGGCTTGGTCTGCTCAGTATAGAGGAACAAGGTTTTCTGAAGTACATTTCATCTGACAGTTTTGGCTTTCTACCTTGGGAAGATGCCATGTGCCAGTGGAGGAGGCTGCTCATCTACACTGACAGCAGCAGGAATTTCAACCACCAGCCTGGGAGAGATGTCCACACTGCACAAGCCCAGCATGAGACCACACAATAGTACAGGGCTTGGTTGGTATATGCTATAACGTTAATAACCCAGAAGTACTACCCAAATATGTGGCAGGACAGAAAATGTGAGTGGGGTGACGCACGGTTGAGACAAACTGAAGAAAATCATCCCTGGTTCTGGCAACCTCCTGTAAACCCAATGACACCAAGAGGAAGGGACTTAGGTCCTATATCTCTTTAAGTTACACAATTCCCTGGTTTTCAGATTAATCCCTGGGTTATATACCAAATTCATCAGTCTCACTAGAGCTCACACGTGTTGGTTTACACACCGCAGAGGCACTGCTGTGAGCATCCATCCGCTCATGGCAACCAGGGCCTGGGTTCTCACTTGTGGAGACATGGGGGTGTTTCCTGAGAGATGTGGGGGAACCTCATTCAGGATTTTTTTTCACTTAACCCAGTCAGTTTTCCCTTCAGGGAAACAATCCTCAATACTAAATATATTTTGGAAAGAAGGAGTCAGACTAGAGACAGCAGGGAACAACTATTCTTGGCAATCTGAACACTCGTCCTGAAAAAAAGAGCTCTCTTCTTCAGCTGTGGCAAACAAAATACCCATTTCTTCTCCAAATCTTACCCCAAATTTTCCCATATGGCAAAATGAAATATTATGTTAGTCTGTTATGTACTTTAAATATGTTTTATCACTCCCAACACCATAAACAAATATATACATACTGTTTTTCTTGTAGAGGAGAATTTCAAAGCAGTTTGACTCATAGTTGTCGAAAGTCTGTCTGACTTTTTCAATGGTCTTCTTGTCTGTCAGTTCACCATACATAAAACTGAAAAAGAAAAAATGTTTCTCTTTTTCTAGACAAGCAACAACTTTGCTACAGTCACCTTAAACAGCATAAGCATTGGAGATATTATTATCTGTCATTTACCAAAGTTTAATTATCATTTATACTTCATTTAAATATTTAGAGTATCAGAAGAAACCTACAATGGTGAGTAACCATGACCACCTTTTTACTGCAAATGACAGCAAATAAATCTACTGCAATGTTTCATTAAGTGCTTTTCTGAGCATATCTTTAAAGATATACAGTTAGAAAAAGAGCTGACAGCCTATAAAACCATTATTGCCACAGCTGCACGGCATGAGAATATTGCTATCAAAACAGAGAGAACTGAAGAAAACCTCTAAAACCTCCCAAATTCTGTTCAATCCTCTTGTGGAGGAGGAAGGGAAACTACTACAGGTAAAGGCTGTTGACTGAATCAATGGCTACGAATCTAATCTTGTCAAGATGCATCTGGAACAATAAGATAATTGGAATCATTTTACTAAATACCTATTACAAAATGAGGGAGAATTTAACCAATAAGAAGTGATGACTGCAATTCTCTGAAAATTCAGCACAGAAAGCAATTGCACGAGTTTTCTCAGTGTAGCTACATCTGCATTACTACCAGACAATGACATTCACACCTTCATTTTCCTTACTGTATACTGGATTTCTTTAATATTTCAGTGATAATAAAGAAAACATTAAAATGCTTTTGGAGACTAATCCCTCTCCAGACTCACTATACGAAAATGGATTTTTAACTCTGCTTTTCTTGACACTTGACCATCCCATCTTTGCGTTTTTTCCAGGTTAGACTTCCAGCTGGTGTAAGCAAACCGAACCCGCTGACCTTACTTTTGAAAGCCTTTGTAAGGAAACAGTCAGGCTTTCATTGTCATTCTTGCCTGGATTAAAAATAAGCGAAGACCACTCTGTGCAAATTCCCAATTACAGAACTGAAGGCAAATAAAACGAGGGATAAACGCTTTCAGACATTTGGATTAATATACTTTTAATTGATCTGACTCTTTTTTTTTTTTTTTCCATTTTCTTCGTTCACAAACAGTTTGAGCTCCAGCTGAAACCTACAATGGACAACCCTAAGAATATGAAAGAGAAAACAAAAGCTATCAGTGCCTCTGTGGTTTCAATGCAGCTTCTCTTTTATTGATCACAGACCTCCAAAGATTCAATAAACATTTATTTTATGTTACTGTTCTGAAAGAAACAATAAAATAGTACAGTGGTAAGTGACTTGGCAAGCATTAAAATACTCAATGAAGGCCAGACTGTGAATCTTCTGTTTACACAGTCAACCAAGGGGCATAATGGGGCTGCCCAGCATGGGTGATGGAGGCAAATGTGGAGCACCAGAGCAACTACAACACGTTGAGGGTCTTGAAGTTGTTCAGCCTGGAGAAGAGAAGTCTCCAGTGTTTAAAAGGGGCCCATAAGAAAGACGGAGACAGACTTTTTATCAGGGACTGTTGCAATAGGACAAGGGGCAATCATTTTGAACTAAAGGAGGGGAGATTCAGGCTGGACATGAAGAAATTTTTTACACTGAGTGTGGTGAAACACTGGCTAGGGCTGCCCAGAGAGGTGGTGGATGCCCCATCCCTGGAGACATCCCAGGCCAGGCTGGACGGGGCCCTGAGCAACCTGATCTGGGTGAAGATGTCCCTGCTCATGGTAGGGGTGGCACTGGATGAGCTGTGAAGGTCCCTTCCAACCCAAACTGTTCTGTGATTCCCTATGTCACTACAGGTGCTTCTTCATCGGTAACACATGGAAAGCCATTGATAAATGACATCCCATAACTAGTACCTTTGGGATGGCAACATAATGGAAACACCACAAGGGCAACTACTCTGAGGAGATGGTTCTACCAGGGTATAAGGCCTCATTAAGGTACCACTTATCATTAGCATACATGTACATCTTTAGGAAATGCAAAACACAGCCTACTCCTCATTTTCAAACGACCTGTCTTTCCTAACTTCAGCTGATAACCTATTATACATTTATATGTGAGATGACAACAAAAGGCTTTGTATTCTTTTTTTCTAAACTCTGCCTTTTTTAAGGCACTGATGAGGTAAAGCAGATTGCTCTCCTGCCTGCAAGACAAATTAAGAGCTGGTAGTTTTCACACAGTCTCTTGTGAAATTGAATTCTCTTTTTTTGTTTGTTTTTGTTGTTTTTTTTCTTGAGATTAAAAACCATATTTCTCTTAGTTCTGAAGGAAAAAAAATAACAAGAATTTGTTGAAGTGCTTGACTTCACGTGGCTTATGATACAGGAAGTCATCATAAGTTAGTGTTAAAATGACAAATAGTACTTGGCGTTCTGAGTGGTGGACGATACCAGTTAGCGCTGCTGAATACAATCAATCAACTTTATGTTTTAAATTAAAGGCAGCTTATTATTGCAGTAAACCTGTAATACTCAAATCTTACATTATTTTCACATAAAAAAGACGGTGGAATAATAAAAACATTTTTCAGAAGGCAATTTTTAACAGCACTGAAGAAACCTCAAAGCCACTCACTATGGAAGTTACATAAGATCTTTGCTTATCACAGGTTTAATTTAATTTAGTCTGTCCTATTTTGTACACATGGAGTGACTGCTACTTCTTCAGTCAATCACTCTGTCTTTTTCTGCCTCATGTTTTTTGTTATTTAGTGCTTGTCGAGTGCCTTCAGTGCAAACTGTACGAGACATAAATACCAAAACCACCCTGCTACTGGGAATCTTACCACCTAGAAAACAGACTTATCAAAGAGAAACAAGACTTACTGAAATACTCAGAGGAAGGCTCAATCTTAGATAATTTCCCCATCTCTGAAACAAACCATTTATCACTTAAGATGCCTGGGCCCCCACCTCCCTTTGAGAGCATCCCTTGGCACAGAGAAGCCCCATCTGAAGCTTTGTATCATGCTCTTCTGTCCTTTGCCAGGATCAAGAGCAGCAGCATCAGAACAGCTCCAGGTCTGCAGTGTGTGCCAGGGTGGTATTTAACAGCTGTTTGTGAGGAATTATCCAGGACAAAGGACAGGTGAAGCACAGAAGGTACACGATTCTGCATCCAATTTACAGCTGTCATCCAAAGGCGTTGGATGAAAAGGCATCAATTACAACAAACATCTACCCAGGAGGAACAGCAAATACAGATACACATCAATAGCTCCAAAACTGTGCAAGTTAAAGACTGGGTACCATTTCTAAGGAGAAACTGTACAGCTCAGCAAGGTTTCCTCATGTGCTTTTGGCAGTGCAACGGGGCCTTTCACGTACACAAAAATCAGGTCACTGAGGTGACATCCCAGTATCAATCAAACTTTTTTCAAGTCCGCCACACTGCAAAATCCCATTTCTTTGAACACGGTGGAAATTTTGCCATTAGCTTCACTGGAGCCAGGATTTCACTTGCAGACTCTTTAATCCCACTTATAATGGCAATAAATCAAAGCACGGGAGAGCAGAGGTGTTGACTGGAGGGCTGCAAGTGTTTTGGTGGAAATGCTACCTGTAAACAACCACGTCAACAAGTAGATCCAATTCCATCCCCTGTACAGCTGGAAGGCAACACACAAATAAGTTCTAAGAGCAGGTTTCCTCTTTGAAAACAAAACCAGCAAACATTAACTCCCAGCCCAGTGCAGGCTCTCAGGTGCCAGCAAAGGTAAGCAAAGCAAGGCCTGGAGAAAATACCAAGTTTAAAATGCCAGGATAGGTTTATTGACCAGCCACTCAAAGGGTGCCTGCTCTTCCAAAGGCTGCCTGCTCTTCCAAAGGCTTGATGAGAATACAGGGCTTAACCTATAAGCAGCAATATTAGAAATCATTGATATGACCTGCAACATTAAATTGGGTTTTAATGTTTTACAACTGTTTATTCTTTCAATGTATTCATGAACATATACATTGTCATGACTGTGGGCAACTGGTCATGAAATAAGTGGTTTTCCTGCATGCTGGCTCATCTCTCAGTACACCTCCAGGCAGGGGGGTTTTTGCGTGGTTAACTGAAGGTTAGAGGTGTCGCAACTGCAGATGCCCAGTGCCTCCTGGGCTGGCAGCTCATTTTCACTTGGCACTGCAATGCTTCACCAGCACACAAGTTCTTCCACCTGAAAATCCCATGCATTTTAGCACTCACTTATACCAATTATCCTATATATCTGTCCCAGCTACACCTGCAATGCTGGGTGCCATATGCTCCCAGAAAGAACACATATCGACTCCCATCACACAATATTCACATAGCCTGACACTGTGCCTTTCATACAGTGCCCAAGAAACCAGGGAGACTGGCACTTGCACTGAGATATTTCTAAGTGATTTTCCTGCCAATGGGCACATTGTTGCTGATTAAAAAGATGGGTGAAGTGCAAAATCAAATTGATTACCAGCTTGTCACAGGAATAACTAATTGCCTGAGCTGGAAAAAAACAAATCACTCGCACCTGCAGTGCCTTCAGTTTATCCACCCTTCCCTGTGATAAGCATCAGCCACGACCACCTGACACTGAATATGATGATGACATATGAGCATCCCCAATGCTCATATCAGTGGGGTATGGGGTGGGACAGACAGACAGAAAGAGGATATAGTGAATACTTGCTGGGCCACTCATGGGTAAAAGCTGATTTGAAGTCACCACACCTTACAGGCAGGGGCAAACTAATCAAATATTGCAAAATTTATAAATTGTCCTTTATCACACTCATGATCAGTAACAACAATATCTTAAATTACAGGCTAGATTTACATTGTTTATATCAGTGTATTTTTCTTTGGCTGGGTTTTTTACACTAGAAAGCTGTAAAAGCAGACCACTCCTAAACCTGCAGCAGAGGTGTGGCACCACAGCACTCTTACCCCAGAGCACTTGCCTTAAAGAAAACACATATAAGGCAATTTTTATGTATAATGTAACATAATCTGGGCATAACACTAAATATAGACTGAAAGCATGACTCAGAAAAGAACATCAGTAATACACCCAGATGTCAAAAATCCTCCAATGACATTCTACTCAATAAGCCCAAGCAGGCACCACTGGCCTTCAAGACTACTTTCCATTCCACACAGCTGCACAGCTCTTCATTAGAGAGCAGCTCCAAAGACATTGCTCTGGAAGGTGACACGCTGCATGTCAGACCATGCCAAAATCCTCTCCAGCTCTCCTTTAATCTGCAAAGACTGGGATGACTCCTAAGAAGCAGCAAACATCACTCTGCATACATAACTCCACCAGTTAAGACCCAGAAATAAAAGAACTAGCTATGTTTTGAGATCCAGAGGCAGATGTATAGAATGAAGATTAAAGAAAAAATCTTTGCTAGCGATTCCATTTTTGACAATAATTCCTCCTTGAATTTGCATCTGTATGATTCAGCTGTAAGATCCATTTGAATGTGGCCAAATCAGGCTTCTTGTAAATGGTAACTAGAGCCCATCTTCACAAAAAGCACTCGAGTGGAATAAATCTTTTGGTCCCCTCAGTATCTGAGGCACGGGGGAATCATTATCAGAGAGGTATTGCTAAACCTCAACTTCCTCCACATTTTCCTACAATCCCATTCTGTATTTATAATTATTTTAACATGCAGAGACTCTAAAAGTGCTGGCTCATAGCAAACTTGTACAGTTCAATAACCAGGATAGCAGATAGCGAAGGGGAAAGCACATATGTATATTGGGGATGGCTGCGATAAGGCTGTTTTGTTTAGCCCCACCGAGTCTATTGACTCTTTTGTTACTTTGTGAATTAATATTTCATTTCAGCAGCACGTGCCTGTCTCTTCTCCATTGCCCGTTAGAAGACATCCAGCTGCACAGAGCAACCCTGGACTCCCAAGGCTTCCTCCCCTTCCTTGCATATGGGAGCAGCAACCACATGTCAGTACCTGTCTCTCAAAAACCATCACCATAGATATGCAGCCCCCTCCTCCCAGTGCCTGGGGTTGGTCAATCCCTGAACACATCAAGTAAAAACCTACAGAAACTTGTATCTCAGCCATTCTTTATTGCCTCTGTTCCTCATTTATTTTGCTCATGCACACATGCATTAGGGTTTCAGTCCTTCCTTAAAGCATCTCCTTTTAAAGGATGCAGCAGGCAAGGTGCAGATGCATGTCTAACCATAAGTAAATCACAGCTGTCTGCTCCTCAAAGACAACCAACAAAAGGAAAAAGCCATAAAGCTGCAATGCTTAGAGTAAATATATCATCAGCTTAATCACTCTCTTGGGAATAAAGACACAGTTTGCACTTTACTGTGCTGCTGTGTGTGTGTGTGTGTCAAAACAGGAACCAACATGGGCTACAGACCAGCCCACTGCAACCTGGCTTGGTAACGGGGGAATTAACAAAAATCTAGTAAAAAACCCCTTTCAAATATATTACCTAAACCCCCACTTTCTTTACTGAATCATTAGCCAGAGCACATTAGTAGTGATATTAGCCAGGATAAATTTCAAAGCGCTTTACCAAGTCCTGGATAAGTTGCTGGTTTCATTCATTTAAAGCCTACCTCAGTACTTCAATTTCTGCAAAACAATGCTTTTCTTACATCAGTCCTTTTTTCCATAACCTCATTGTTCTTTCCAGCAGATGATAATTTTAAAAGTGCATTGAGTGGCAATGAAGAGTCGGCATACCTGCAAGTGCTACTCTTCTGCATGACGTCAGCTCGATGATATCCAGAGAGTTTACAAAAACCGTCATTACTATAAACTACAGGCCAGTCCACAATCTGGGCATTTCCCAACAAGAAACTGGATTCTGAAAAGAGAAAAAGAGAGAAAGGGCTGTTGTCAGTGGTAAATTACATTTAAATCCTCCATGTGTTACACAGCAGATGCAGAGTTATTCATGACGGTAATTTCTATTTTCAAATTTCAGAGGGAACTGAAATCAAAATAGGCAACAGAAAAGAAATCATAATGAAACAAGATAACTCCTGGTAATGTAAGTTGGTTCTTGCACCCTGAAATACTGGTATAAGCACCAATGTTTCAGCAATTTAGAAAGGATTCATTTATTCACAATATCCAGGCAAGGTATCATGTTTGATTTTCATTTCACATGTATCATGAAATCAAACTTAACTTGCAAACTGAGTTTTAAATACTGAACTGTATGCGCGTCCAATGCTGACGACAACCCTCTTGCTTAAGACAAGTACAATTTTTCCTCCTGGCAGGTCCCAGTCTGATTTGCAGGACACACCCAGCACCCCTGGCACAAGGGACAAAGAACACCAGGAGCCACTGGGGACAGGTGAGATGTGCCCACCAGATCCCATAGGACCACCAGCCACAGCACGCCTGGGAGCACAGATACTAAGTGACCCACAGGGAAATTGAGCACGATCAAGGCACTGATGAGTGCCAAAGGCAGTTACACGTTGAAATAACACAAAACATGTATTGAATTTCAGTGGTAGCCTATTAAAAATGCAAATAGGTGGCTTGGGCTCATCCTAGTAACAAGCATCCATTGCCGTAAATACAAAATATGCCAGGCAGAATTTCTAGGAGGCTGAACTCAGGTCTAAATATCACTTCAGTCATCTGTTGTTTCAGTCAGTGCCTACAGTTTATATGCACGGACTGGCACCAACACATTATTACTTAGTCCTAAAATAGTTTTATTCACTAGCTTGGAAAGATTATTCCATTCCTGCTTTTAGCAAGGCATTTCCAAAGAAGGAAATATCAATTTTTTTAAAACACAATGTTGTAGGATTTTTTTGTTCATCAATGCCTTAAACATTTCTAAATTTGTTTCAGAACTAACATTCTCACTTAGTAGAGGTTCTCAAATTCTAGTCTGTGGTGATCTTCATAGTTTTCTTAATTTTACCGTTAGTTTTCCATTTCATTTTGACAGCAGCTATGAAACTAACTGGTCCCAGTCATTAATGCTAAAACGCTATTAAAATATAACTATTAACAATCACTGCTGTATAGAAATTATAGAAAACATTCCTTCCAGCAGTTCTTGTGGGGAAAAAAATTAAGGAGATTTTTTTCAGATTTTCCTCATAATAACCAAAGAATGGTTATGCCAGTTACTTACAGACATATACTCAGGTGCACACATTCATTTTCACATAAAAGTTACGCTGGGTTTGCATGAGCTACACACGCCATTCTCAGGGTATTTATAACTGGATTATTCATTATGCAAACATTATTCTGTTGAAGAAGGAAAGTGTACTGAAAAAAAAAAATACTATGTCTTTCTTTTTCCTTTATAAGCATGCATTTGGTAAAAAATAATCTGGAGATTATTGGATTTTCTATAGAAAAGCAGATTAAAAAATATTTAAAAGCCAAGCAATGTGAGAAATAGAAGCTTAGATTTTGTGGAATCTAACACTTTTAAGCTCAAAGAATTTATTCGAATCCATAACAAATATTCTTAAGCCTAAATACCAACTTTAAAAATTTGCTTTCCTACCCAAAGGGAGATAGATACCCTCGCTACAAGCAGCACGGGATACGGAGCAAAGCCTGAGCATTACATAAAATCTCCCTGGCTTTCTACAGCCCTTTCCGCAGCAGGGCCTCAGCCCAGCTCCCCTCAGCACCGTGCAGATACTAACGCAGAGACATCCTCACCTCATGGAAATCAAGGGGTTCACTGGAGCTCATCCTATCGGGTTAATGTCCCCCCAACACCTTGTATCTTCTCCAATTAGGAAAAGGGGAGACAACACCCTAAACCTGCCAGGCTCCCTTCGTGGCCACCACTCTCCTACAATTGCACCCCAGCAGCTGGAGAGAATGGGAGCACAAGCAACTTTTAATTTCCCACAAGGAAACAACCAATATTACAAGTCCACTGGTTAGATTTGGAAGGAGATTTCTTTATGGGATTACCTTTTGCCAAAGTTTTGCTTGCATATATAGATACAGTGGGCACAACCCAGGTGGTGAGACAGTGCAACATCAAACACACTTGTGGATGCTGTGCACATCTGGGTTCTAGCCAGAGGACCACAGTCCAAAAGCAGCTAATTCTGCTTTGAAGCCTTCCCGTCTGACAGACATAATCTTGATTGTTTCAGGACACAGTACACAACAGAAGATATTAATACATGTTGCAGCCAGCAGCCAACATACAGCATTTAATTGTTGTTTTCTATGGATTTTAAACTTATTCACATCTGAGAGTCTCAAAATACTTGATGAGGCATTCACTAAACTGATCAAATCCACCAGAAACTTGGGATGGAACAAAACATAAAGTCAA
Organism: Patagioenas fasciata; assembly: GCF_037038585.1. Classification (NCBI taxonomy): domain Eukaryota; kingdom Metazoa; phylum Chordata; class Aves; order Columbiformes; family Columbidae; genus Patagioenas; species Patagioenas fasciata. The sequence goes on along the minus strand of NC_092524.1, from coordinate 64,214,914 downwards.
AATATTGATAGTTTAAAAAAAATCCCATAAAACTAGAAAAAAATGGACAGTAGAAGTATCTTGGTAGATACTAATATCTGTAAGGTTAGATAAGACACCTAGTAGATGTACTAGGAACTTGAACAGATATTAGAATATGTTTTCTTCTGTCCCCATGAATTTTCCTTTACTAAACTGACTTCTTTTTTATCCTTGCCTCCTAAGCAAACACAGCTTATGCATCCATGCTCAGCATGTGAATATGTATGTGCATGTCCTATTCCAACGTGAGAAAAATCTTGAATCAATGTTTGCATCTTGTTAAAGACCAACAAATCTAACTGTGGGCACAAAGCCATAGGAACCCATGTTTCAGTGAGCAGCTTGATAAAATTTAAGGAAGTACAGGTCAGCATCTGATCCTGGGGTTTTATTGTGTACCCAGGTTCCAGCAGTCACAGGAGCCCACGCCTACCCTACATTTTATCAGGAGTCACATTATTTTCTCCAAACAATACGTATATTAATTCTTCTCTATTTCTACAGTTTATACAGATCAAAACTTTAGGCAGATTTAACTTTAGTTAGTCACTTCATACCCTGCTGTAAACCTCCAAACGGTGTACTGAATGGCTGCACACTTGGAAAGAACCTCTCTTTTTTTGGCCATAATTTGTTAAACTTGCAGAGCACAAAGGGACACAAGGGAATTTTTGCTTTGAGTCCTCTGCTATGACTCCTTGCATATTCTCTTAGCATGCCACTGTTTCGGAGCCAAACCTTGATCAGCAACACAGACTCCTTAGTAAAAAATACAATCTTAGGGTTTTTAGGAGTTTTGTGTAGTTGGAGAAGGGGCTGCTTTACATCGCATCATCACCACTAACCATCCATGAAAGTCCATTTCAATAGTTACCTCCCCTGCAGTTGGGTCCTAACAGCCCATCCTGGACTAAGTCCATCTGCATACCCGACTTCCATATTTCTACAACTCAGTTACATGTTTTCCTTAGTAAGAAAGTTAAATCACAGTTGTCTCTTGAGTTAAGATTTCCATCAGTCTGATCATGGCAAATTCTACTCTGTTCCATTTCCAGATGGCTGCTTGAAGCAGGTATAAGAGACAAGGGTTGGAAAAACCTCATTTCTTCTCCATCTCCAGTTGCCATAGGGCAGCCTAACACCAAAAACGAGCCTGTACCCTTCCCAACACAATTGGCTACGTGTTCCTCCCGGCCTCCTTTGCCAGCAGCTCCAAAGCAAAGACCCTCACCCAAGGATACCTTGATGTCCCTCTGTGCCCTGCTGTAGTGACTCTGTGGTGAAGCCCCATAGCAACCTCTTAGCACAAGCCAGGTCTTCATTCAAGCAGATCAGGTATAGTAAAAGATCTGCCTAGAGGCTGCCAACTGACTTGCTCCTTACTGAGATACATCCATACTCATCACATACAACAGGGAGGGACCCAGACCACATCTATTCACCTGGTGGCAGCCCAGGAACATATCCCACCGGCATTACTCCAGACAAGCACTGGGTGCACCTCCATAATCAAACCCCAGGTTCGCCCCTGGTCCTTCTGTTCCCCGTATGGCCCACACTGCACATCAGTTTGTTCATATCAAAGATCTTTTTTGGAGTGAGCCAGAGGACTTTTAGATAATCAGTCTTTTCCAAAGCATGGGCATGAATGCTGCAATGCCACACACCACATAGGGTGTCCCAGGACAGACGCCTTCTGCAAGACAGGCCCAGACTCCCTGACTCTGGATTCAATACACAAGAGCTATATTCTGCAAGAGATTTTGTAAAAGAATACAATCTATTGGAGGTATTCTCAAGGAAAAGTATTTCTTAAAAGAATTTAACTACTAATAACTAACTGGACAACGCTGAACTCAGCCACTACATCTACACCAGAACACCTGAATTTACTCAGTTTTAAGTATACCACGACTTCACTGAAAGAAGAGTGTCACAACAGGGATTGCCAAGGATAGCCGAAGTAATGCATAAATACAGCTCGCATTCTGTAGTGAGACAATGGTAACTGAAACTTGTGCAATATCTGTGCTGTGGGCCAGAATGGAAAGTCTCTCTCCACGTACAGCAGCAGCCAATCTCAAAAGTATTTTACTATGGACACTGGGAACTTTTCCCCTGGTCTACTAGACACTGGCCAAGGCTGAATGCAGGACAGTAAATCTGACAGATCAATCATCTGATCCAGTATATGAAACTGTGCAACTGGGATCCAGATTACCATGTGGTGATATCTCATACTCTGAAAACATTAACATGCAGCTAACTTCAGATCTTGCATGATGATTAAACCGAAATGTCTGGTAATGCATTCATCCTTGCCTGGGTTTCTCCAATGCACTGAAAAATGTGTTTCCACTTTTCATTTCCTTAGAGATAAAAGTCAATTTAAAAGTCAATTTTTATTATTTCTAAGCTTGTCTTGATGTCATTGCCTCCACCAATCATATTCTCCACCCATCCCTCTTTCTGATATATTGCAGAGAGCCCAAATCACAAATCGATAGATTATATAAGTTCTTTGAGTAGACACATCTAAACACCAGTCTCTGCCTATAGGAGAGCAGGGAAGCAGGGCTCAGCCAGCACTCACCTTTCTCAGAGTTGCTAAATTCCTCTTAGAAGGTCAGCAGGCTTTCTATTAGCTAATATAACTCTCCTATTTACAAGGTTTAATGCTGATGGTAAGGAATTGGGGTATTAGAGACATACAGTTAGCAAAATTTCAGGTTGGAAAACACAGTTGAGGAAAACAATTCTTAAAGGCACTATATTTGCTGTTGCTGCACTTGTATTTTGTAAAAAGGCGCTTTTGTATAAAGGTAGGCTATGCTGTAGAGCAGCAAGCCTTTAATCTTTATCTTGTAGTAGCTAATACTCAACACAGCGTTGAGCCTTGTTTTGTTTTAGTCTTGTTAAAAAAAAAAAAGACAGTTTGCAAGCAAGCTTTTTAACCAACAAAATGCCCAAAGCAGTGTAAAATTCATGTTATGTAATCACGGGAGAGCAAGAACAGCTAAATCATTCCAGGAGATATGCTTAGCCAAGTGAGAAACGTTGTCGCTAACCATCTTTTCTGAAGAACGCTTGGGTACCACTTATAACTAAAATCGTTTAAATCACCATTTTTGAATTCTATCTCTACACAAGAAAATAGGAAACTAATGTTTTTAGAGAAGTCACCATTGAAAAGATGGGCGTTTTTTTTTTTTTTAAATGAAGCAGCAGCAGAACACAAGTAATAATAATAATAATAATAATAATAATAATAATAATAATAAAAAGAAGTAGTTTTTCAATCTAGGAATAAACTCCTAGCTCAAGCAACTTTACACAGAGCTGTCCTTTAGAATTACCACCTTCCCACCGCAGAGCAAGTGCAGCCCAGATCTGACAGGCTCTGTGGAATGGAATTTGCCTTTTTTGCTAATGCTGTCTTATAAAAGCCCCAAACCACTTAAACTGCTGTCAGCTGACTCTTCTTATAACTACACAGGTCAGCATATTGCTGCAGCCTTGTTTAGATCATCTTGGAAAACTCATGCGTGCGTTGGAGAGGTGGGGGTCCTAAAATTATTTTAATTTTTTCTTTTCTTTTAGCTCCCCTGAGCAAGCCTTGGCCCCAATAAAATGTATTTCTATTGGTGTTATTTAAAGTGACTCCAACCACATGCTCAAGACATATTGAATCCCCACAAGATAAAAGTGAAAATCCTAAACCCTTTTGGAGGGTGCTGCCCTCTGAAATCAGCCCGAACAGGCACCCCCAGCCCTGGGATCCGCTGCAGATAAACCACTGGGCTTGAAGCAGAAACCTCCACCAGCACTTTGTACTCCTCGCTATAAAACAACATCGCTGTTTTCTAACAAAGCTATTATTTCCCCTGTGTCTTTAAAGCATGCAAAACATCAGTGCCATCCAATTTATCGAGCACAGTAAGTGTGGCTTGCCTGAAAAAAAAAACCCTCTCAAAGGACTAACTCTTTACATCACCCTTCTGTACCAGTGTTGTTTTTATTTAATACTCATATTGTGGAAACACAAAAAGCGATAAACCCAAAGCAAGATGCTACCATATCAACTATGCTAAAATGATCTATTTCTTGCCCCAAATGAGTGCACCTCAAATAAAACAAAAGATAAATAATCCAGCATTGGCTGAAATATTAAATCCACGTCTAAGTCACTTAGCTGGGAACACAACAGCTTTCAGCAATTTAGCAAGCGAGGTCAAGAAGAAAGATTAGAGTCTACCTGGAATTTACCTCCTGTAAACTTTAAGAATTAACTTTAATCATTCTGAATATGAAAGGCCACAAACAGCGCAGTTCCCTGCCTTTATTGTGGCACAACATCACTGACCCCAGGAAGAGTCTGGAGTCAATAATGACAAGACAGTGTCCCTATGAGTTGCCTGCAAAATGACATTTCATACAATTGTGATCACATGTTCCTCCCAACACATTCATTTACCCAAGAGTTAAAGTAATCCTCACCTATCCTGGTTATCTTATCAATGCCACTGCTGAATCTGTTCTCTATTAAAATTATGCAGAACACAACATAGATGTAGCGAGACTAAATTTAAACTGGAGCACACTGTAGGTCTCAAGAAAGCCACACGAGCATCCTCGAGGAGCAACCGAAAAACAGATTTCTAGCTTTATACAACCAAGAGCACTTGCTCGACATTCCCAGATGAGAAAATTGAGGTAACGGTAGTTGTTCAGACACGGAGGCTTCTCTCGCGAAAACTCAGCCCAAAGCTCATCCTGGCTGCAGTTTCACAGAGCCCGGCTGTATCTCAAAAAATCTCTTTTGGCAGAGAATTGTCTGCCTCTCTCATGTTCCACTCTGTGCAAGTGGCTGAAGCAAAACTATCAACAGGGGTACTCCAGCCTGGTACCGAGGGGCTGCTCCAGGCAAGACTCCCAAGGCGGGATTCACACATGGGTGCAGGATCGGGCCCCGGCTATCGGGGTTGCCCAGGGCTTGGCATTTAAAATAGCCGGTCACCGACTGTGCTAAACAAGCATCAGACTTGCTCATTAACAAGCATCAAAGGGGTCATTAGAGTGCTAACTCCAAAGTCGTCTTCTATTACTTAATTTATCAAACCAGAAAACACTATTTTTTAGTGAACGATTTCCAGAAGAATAACTTAAAAATCTTAGTTAGCCACCAAACATTACCCTGCTAAGCAGGCTAATTAAATGTATTTCCGCAGCTCACTTAACTTCCTGATGTTATTCTTTGGCTGCGTACTCCTTCTAACAGCAATAAAAAAACTGGATGTCTACTCAAAAAAAAAAAAAAAAGAAAAAGAAAAAGAAAAAAAAAGGAAAAAAATCAATAATTTCATTTTTCTCTCTCAGAGGTAAACATTAGCCTGGGAACGCAACAACTCTTGCAGTGACCTCTTGTGGCAATTGCTCAGCAGTGCTCAAGCCTCCCCCAGAAGAGAACGACTCTCCCATCGCCCCATCCCAGTGCCAGCAACACACACGGAAATATTAGAAAGAGAAGACCTACAGTTTACAAAGCAGCTGATCAGACCTCCAGGAAATCCTTTAGCTAATGATATAGCATTGTTTGGGCTTCTGAATTAACACAGTGGTATAGAGCTGTGATAATATTTTTCTTTTTTAAAAAAATAAACACATATTAAATAAAAACATTTAGATTATATAAATCTCCCTCGATTTCAGCAGCAGTCAGATATGCTTAACCTTTCTGCACTCTGCAAGCCAACTTGAAAAGTAAGGAAAGCAGGTCACTTGCAATTGAAAACTTCTCACAAATGTCATCTAGTAATGCTGCTTAGCGTAAAAATCCACTTTCCATTGACGTACTTATCAGCAGGCCCCCTGCAGTCATAGAAATTGCAAAAGGAACCCTCTGCCTTCAAATGCCCAAGAAAGCCCTAATGACATAAGCTCCTTGGTCATCCCTTCAGCAACTTCTCTGCAGTCAACTGAACTGGAGGATGGAAACTTTCACCCACAGTTCATTGTGTCTTTATGTAGAGATTTAGGGAACTGCTGAAGGATGTGTTATATTCAGAGGAACCCCAATGACAGACATACTGTAAACTTGAGGTAACTTGCATTAAAGAACTTTCTCTTTGCAGCATGTGTGACTTAATTTAGATCAGATGAAAATGCAGCTTGTTTTAATTGAGGGGAGAGAAACCACAACGTGCCATGTCCTGTGAGACCAACAATGTTTTGTCACCCTGCAAGACATCAGGTACGCTACATGGGTTGGTAAGAAGGACAGGAGAGGCAACAGACACTTATTTTATCTATTATACTAGTGTAATAAAAATCAAAATGCTGTCTTAGCACTATAGATGTGACACTTGTTTTCCTCCCGCTTCCTGGGTAACCTGCCTTGGCAACACAGTCACCTGTAAGCGGGGCTGATACTTTTGCCCATTAAAGTCACAAGGCCCCAGCAGGGCGCAAAGCTCCATCTGAAGGAACCACTTCGTAGAAACATAGCAAAAAGCTGAAAAAGGCCAGGAATTAAATGCTAGCTTTATTATAACTCATAGTAAAATTTGTAAGCCTTACAAAGCCAGGATTTCAGTTTAAGTGTCAAAATACATTTGCAAAAACCTGAAAGACCCATTTTGCTGAGAAAGCTTCTAAGAGTTATTGCAACAGAAACAACGGCCAATAATGAGGACTCATATGGATAAGACTATATAGTCTTTCACTAAATTAAGCCCCGCTTCCAGACTGTTAGCACTCCTTATTGCATAGTATCACAAAGTCCCAGCGTTAACCTTTTCCCAGACTCCGTGGTGCTGAGCGAGGTCAGTATCAGCAGGAGTGCTGAATGCACTGAAGAAGCAACCAATAATATTAGTAATAATGGGCACAGACTGCTGAGAGCACCTTAGGAGAGAACACTGCCCTAAGGAAGACCCTTATTAAAAGTCCAAAATACTAATGGCAGTAAAAGGCAGTCACCTTAATGTGATTTAACCCAGTGCTCTCACAAAACACTTATTCTTTCAGCTCAGCAAAACACCTGGTGTTCTTAAGATCCAGGGCACAGCCAAGGCTGTAGTGAGGTCGTATCAATCTTTGTGAGCCTCAGATAAGACCTTTACTCGATGTGTGTTCGCTGTGCTTTAAAAGAAACTAAAAAAAAAATGCAGAAAGTGCACTGAGATAACTCTGGACGCAAACCTGTGTGTCCTGCGGGCTTGCCCCTCTTTACCAATCGCAGCAGTTGGTCTAACAACAGACCCTGCTTTTCCTCACAGACTTTGTCCCTCCTTGAGTGGAGCTCACCTGTGGTGTGGGCAAAGAACCCACAAAGCAGCTCAGAGGTCACCCTCCACCACCAAATGCTTAAGGAACCACTTACAACCTGTCCCTGTCCAAAAAAGCGATGTATGTCACTGCTCTAAACACTTCACATCTCCAAGGTGTAAAGTGGCCTCCAAAAGAGAGGTTCCCCAGACACAGGGACACTGTGGGACCCCCTCATCGCTTTAGCAGTCATTCCCACCCTTCCCACATGTGTTGGCTGGGAAGTGAATGCCCAGCATGGCAGCCCAGAAATCCCACCCTCCACATGGAGAACAGAAGAGCCACGGCCACCCCGTTCTGTTCTGCAGGGCTACTTGATGTTTTGCTCATAACTGACTCACCCTGGGTGCTTCCCTCACAATTTTAACCTCATTTGTAGCCAAAGCTGGGGTGAAAAGGTAAAGTTCACAACATTCCTAAATAAAAATGCATAAATAATGCTGACAATTGAATGTATGATTGCTTTTAACACTAGGCTGGCCACCAAACTAAATGTGCGCACGATGTTCCCACTGTGTCACTTCTGACTTCCCACATTTTAATATGACTGCTATTTTGTCTATAAATTTTGTTATTCAGATTCATTTCTGGCAATTCTGTGTAATTTCTCTCTACCCACATTTCATTTTGAAAGCATGGCTTCCATTTCACCTGAAAAAGAGCCTATCTTCCAAAATATCCATCTACTTTTTTCCGGTCGTATCTGTTGCCTAAGAAAAGACATTACCTCTATCTCCAAACCTTCTCCTGGTTGGTGAGTAAAGATTTATGGTCAAGAAGTGCAACAGGATTGCGTAAGTATGAGAAATATGAAAAGAGAGTGTTCTCTAACCAGGAAAAAGGATAGAAGTGTTTTTGGGGGTTTGGTGGTTTTTTGTTATTGAGGATGCTAAAGGTATATTTTAAAAAACAATCATCAGTGTTTCCTTCATCCCATTCCTCAACTTCTCAATGAAAAATCTCTTGGAAACTGGTGAATCAAAGTATATAAACAAAACCCAGCACACAGTCAGCAGACCAAATCCTTGTCTTCTCCTGAGCACTGGCAGGAGATCCTTGAATCAGATTTTCTCCATTGGATACCATTAAGTTCAAATTGAACCGTGCTAAATCCAATGAAAATTACTATTTCTGTAAAGGACAAATAAGTCTATGTCCCAGATGACAAAAATAAGAACGAAATCATGTTTCAGGGCACAACACTGACCACTTACATGAGTTAAAAAGAAAATTCCCAGTGCACTTTTCGCTTTGTTGTCCAAGGGGGCAGATTTGCCTCTGTAGTATCACGCTTAGGCATCACCAGCGGCCGAGACAAAGCAGAACAAATGACCAGGTCAGCATGATTTACGGTCCCAAATTAGACCAGGTTAAAAAACAGAGAGAGATACGTGCTTTTAAAGCATAATGTTTGAAAGCCTCCTGAGCTTTTCCAGTTTTTGATATCTCAAAGCTTTACTGAGCTTTCACCAGGGAGGACACATGATTTAATTAGAGCATCATATAAAACCACAGCAAACCCAAACTGTGTTCCCGGCTCTGCCACTGACTTGCTGCACAACCTTGGGAAAACAACTGTGATGCCCTAAGCCCCCGTTTACACCACAATTTGAAGAACGGGTTGGAAAAGCCTCTGTGTGTCCTCTTCCACAAGGAACTGCGAAGTGTAATTAAATTCCACTCAGCGCTTTGAAATTAACAGAGGGAAAGTGCTATATAAACCTCTATTAATTAAGCTTACATTTAACATTCTGGTAAATAAATACACTATTGCAGGGAAGTAGCTTTTCATGATAGAGCAGCTACAGAGCTTGACAGGGAGTCGGTCGCTGACTGCAGAACTAACACAGGCAACATAAGAGAGAAGAAGCCCCCCCAAAAATGGTTGATGGCTTAATACAAGGCTGGCATTTCAACATACAACATTTTAAAACAAATTCTAGGTCCTCAGCCCACTCCTGCTCCTGTGGAGGTCAATGAATCACCAATTCACTATCTTTCATCAAAATCAAACCAACACACCCCGTTAGAATGAATGCAAGGTAAATCCGGAATTGTGCAATAGAAAGGTGGAAAGGAAAACTTTACAGCACAATTTCACATCACGTTAGTGCCTTAATTAATAATGCACGTGGCAACTTTTCTCAATGCTCTGCTCTGGCCACCTTTCCCACACACGTCCCCAGATGCACACTGGCACAGCAGCGCTTTGGGACAACAGGGTTGCCCTGAACTTGGGCTGTCCATGCAAAATCTTTTAGCAGATGCAAAGTCCGAGGTCTCTCACCAGACTTCATTTATGCAAACACTCGTATGTTTCAGTAGTTAAATGACAGTGCACAGACTACATGAGAAAGGAATGTAACTAGCACAAGACTTGCCTAAAGCAGCACCTACATGGATACACCTAGAGAGATGGTCTGCAGCCACGTAGTAACTTTAATGGAGCTGTATACAGTACTCTGGATCAGTGCTTTGCACTGGATGAAAGGGTAAAATTAACTCCAGCAGCAAGGAATAATTTGATAGCCATGCAGTCCTGAACCAGTCCTGTAAATATTCACCTACCAGAGGAGCTGTAGATGAGCAGCTGCAGACAGTTCTTTACATATTTGCTTAGCCACAGGATTACCATCGTCCAAATCACAGTCACTCCCTCATCCTCTTTCCAGATACCTTTGCCACAGACTTTAAAAGTGCCACAGAATTGCAAAGACTTTGAAACCCTGAATGAAAACGGTTGCAAGCCCAATTATTAGAGAACTAAAGAACAAGTAGAAGGGGAAAAAATGACCCAACGAGCGGAGAGGATACTAAAAATGTAAATGTTGACCACAAGTAAAAAGAAAAAAGCTACATATTCATAGTAGCGATAACGATGTATGAAGTGAGGGGGGACGGGGATCGGACCGCGAAAGGGCAGGCGCCAGCGGAGCCCGGTGGGGCACAGCAGACCACGTTCCTTGAAGGCACCACTTTGGCACAGACCCATCAGCGGGGCGGCGGGCACGGCGGAGCCACCGCGGGGATGAGGGAGGGATGGATGGACGGAGGGATGGATGAATGGATGGATGGACGGACGGACGGACGAGACCTCTCACCGCTTGAGCGCCGGACAATGTTCTCCAGGAAGGTGTTCTGCGGTGCCACCAGCCCTCTCTTGCCCCCCGGCATCCTGCAGCGCCGGGCTCGGGGGCCGGGGGTGCGCGGCAGCGGCGACAGCGGCGGCGGCGGCGGCGCGGAGGGGGGGCCGGCGGCGGCTGATGCGCCCAGTGCCCGTGAGTCGCGCAGGGGCGGCCGCGGCCGCTCATGGTAGTGGCGCCCCCGCGGCGGCTGCAGCGCGGACTGGGACCGCGCCGCGCACGGCGCCGCCGAGCGCCGCCGCCCGCTTCCCCTGCGCCTGCGCGCCCGCCCCGCCGCGGAGCCGGGCCGGGACGGGGCGGGGGGGGCGGAGCGGTGCGGAGCCGCGTGGAAGGGAGCGGAGCCCCGCGGGGATGCGCGGCGGCGGCTTCGCGAGTCGCGCTCGGTGCCGTGTCCCGCTGGGCATCGTCCCCTGACTGTCCACGAGTCGAGTGCTCTGGGAAACCCCTTCGAAGTTTTGCCGTGTCCCCCTGAGCGAAACAAGCAATCACACAAAACCCTAAACCCCAGCGTTTTCATCCATACTTTTTTAACTTTTTTTTTTTTTTTAAATTTTGAGACGGCATTCCCATGTTCTCAGCGGCTGGATTAGGGGAAGAGTACGAAGTGCTGTCTGACATAGGGGAAGGTGGCCGCATGTTGCCCACAAATGATAACCGTGAAGTGCAAGGTAACAGGTAAAATGCCAGCCTTGCATGAAGCCATCAACCGTCTTTTTGGAGGATTCCTCCGTCTCCTAGTGAAAGCAGTTACGAGGGGGAGGTAACAGGAGGCAGATTTGGGGTTAAAACCCTGTTTTCTATCATTTTATCGAGGGATCCAGCTCTACTGTGTTGCTCCTGTGCCGGAGCCCCAAAGGAGCAGATGAGTCAGTGCAGAGAGACACCACGCACCAATTTCTGTGTAAGCTCTTCCCTACTCTTGACTCAGCCGCATTTGTCTCTCCAGCCTTTTCAACACTCGGACAGTGTCTTTTAAAGGTACGGACAGAAAAATCCTGAAAGGAATTTCTCCACCTATTGCTTCTGCCTCTGCTGATTTTGCAAGCTGCTGCAGACTAGAAAGGATCATAGAAGGGAATAAGAGATGGAAAATCGCTGTTTTTCTAGGGCAGGAGTGTGCCCTGCAGAGCACATCCCGGTGTGCTGCACACCTCTGCCCTAGTTGCCACAAGCAGCAGTGCTTCTCCCCGGGGACTTTATTCCACTGTGGAAAAATCAATGCTTTTTTTTTTTTTTCCAGGCTGTTTTCAGTACTTCCTCCTTCCCTAGGTCTTAGTCCAACAAATCACACAGAGGTCCTCTGCTTGGAGTTCAGGGCATGTTTAAAATCTCTACCACACCAGGAGCTGTTGCAGGAGCAGCTCTTTCAACCCAAGTACCAGGATTGCTGTTGCTGCCAGCCAGCCAGCCCTAAAGCAGCTGCTGGAAGGAAAAGGTCTGGTTCTGCTTTCATTTAAACACATGCAAATCTGGAGCAGCTGCATTAGAATCAGCTTGTGAATGGTGTTATGAAACTAGCCTGAGAGGTGAACCAGACCCTATTTGTCAAACACTTATTGATTTCCCCACCACCACCACTCTGAAACCATCAGAGCTTTCCTGAGAATGGTGTGGTTTAAAAGATGCCCCTGCTGAGATCTGCCGCAGATACGGGGAAATTTGGCTCCTGGTAGTTGCCAGGTTGACAGCAACGCCTTCATTTCTTTCAAGTGAGCAGCAGCCCTATCAAAACATCTGTGTACAAGCAAATACTATGTGACTGGTCTGTCTGGACAGTGTTGCCAGGACCTCTGCTCCCCAATTCCCTTTGTTCCACTCAATTTGAACCCAGTTTGAATTCTTCTGCTCATTTCTCATCCTTGTTTTGAAACCTTGATTTGCTTACCTCCTCCCTGCCATCCCCTCCATTTTTTGATTAATGAACCAAATCTCTTATTGCTTACCCTTTCTACTAAACTTCTCCATTGTGGTGTGACAGCCATATCCAAGAGTGACTCCATCCACCCTGCTTCCTCTCTTCAACTTCAGATCCCACTATTAAATTTTCCTGCTATATTTCCAGTGGCACCAATTAAACAATAGGTTATGGGAAGGGATGAGCTCCAAAAACATATCTTTAAATGTCACAAATGTCTGATAGGATAGAAAGGGCAGAACATGTGATGGGATGCTTACCTTTACACTGAGGTAGCAAAACACTCCAGAGGACACCTCTTTTTCTTTTTTTTTTCTTTTTTTTCTTTTCTTTTTCCTGAAATGCTGAATGTGGCTAAAAATAACCCCAAAAAAGAATAATGTGATATAGAAAGCAAACTGGGAACTGCAAAGACACTCTTGTCTTCTCTTGGAGATCTTCAAATTGTGCTTGGAAACAGTGTCAAGACATCACGTAAGAAGCTGTCAGAAAGGTCTGAGGTCAGTGTAAGTAGGAAAAATGCAGCTAAGCAGTTCCTTTCCAAATCAGAAATACCCCAGTCTCAACCAGCTGTTCTTAAATGTGGCAGAAAATCCTCTGTTGCTTGTGCATTTCTTTTTTTATTCCAGAATAGTTAATCAACACAATTTGAATTTTAGGGAGTTAATTAGCTGTTAAAATGTTAATAATAACAATAATAAAAAGAAGTCTAAGCTAAATGTAACAACTTTCCTGATGGAAAGTCAAAAGATTCCTAGTCCTTCTTTCTTCCCATCTTTCAAACTTTCTTTGTTTAAGCAAAGGAACTAGCTTTTCTTTCCTGAAAGTAAAAAGGCTAAGAGGGAATACCCAGCTGTAGCTGGGTAAAGGAGTAAGCACAACTCCTTCCTCTTCTGCTTCACCATTTATTTTCTTCTGAAATTTGAAACACCTGCTCAGGGTGTGTTACCCCTTTACTGGAATTTCTGCAAAAGGCACCACTGAGCAGTGAGCAAACATTGACTCCTACAGCAGGGGAAACGTGGCAGGCTGTAAAGTCCACCTACATCTGGTGAAGATCTGACCCTTTGAATCTAAACTTACAGAAGCGGGTTATTTTACTTCAGGGACTATTAAACATTTCAGAACTGGTTCTCATCCATAACACAGAGCTTTAAATGTATCTTTCATGAATTTATGAATTGAAGAGTCACCACTTGGGTCTCAGGGGGCTCATAGAATAGGAGGGAGCCAGAGGCCAGCATAACCAGGTCAGGCACTCATCCACCCCAGTGGCCTGAGTCATTAAAACATATGAGCTGCTGGACTGATTTACAACATTACTTTTGCTTTCAGTTTTCGTGTGTAATAAGGTGACTCAGGGTCCCTGGGACCACCTTGAGCACCAAATGAGACCACATAGATCTAGAAATATTGTGAGCAGAACTGGGTGATGGGCTACCCCTGGCAAGGCTCTGAGCTGTTTTCCTACTGTGGCACTTGCACATCCCCTGACGAGATCTGGAGCCTTTAGCTCCATTGTCCCCCACTGTGCCTGTCACCACGTACACACCTGGGATGGTGCTGGCAGTCACCTCCTCCCCACACCTGGGGGCAGGGTGACTTCATCTTCAGCCAACTGATGGAGGGCAGGAGGAGTGGGATCCTCAGTCGGTTGACAGGGTGCTCAACGAAGGAGGTGCCCAGAGAAGCTGAGAAGCTTCTGGACCATGTCGTAATGCTCACAGCCAGATCTGACCAGACTGTAAAACGGGGTCCCCACCAAAGACCCCCTTTGAGTGGCCTTCTTGGAGCAGTGGGTCTGTGAACTGGAGCCCTCTCCTTAGACTGAGACGCTGTCCAAGGAGACTTCCCGGGATTGAGAGCACCTTGCCTCCTCATTTGGGCGAGTGGTTATTTTTCTCTGCTGGATACATCCTTGAGTGAGTCCTTGCCTAACCCAGGCAAGTGAATATTTCTCCTGGGTACCCTTGAGTGGAAGGCCTCTGCTTTTGTTTCTGGTGAGTGTATGCATGCATGCTGTGGATTCTCATAATTCTTATGTAATCACACCCCAATAATCTCCTCAACTGACATCCGAATCTGTGTTTTATCGTTGTCAGAGTGCTAAATAATTTGTATAAATCCTGTTTCTAGTTGGTTTATTGGCTATACTTTTCTGGGTAGAATAAAGTCTCTTTTGGAACCTGTCACCTTTTAGGGTGCCTCTGTGACACTAACCCAGGTGCGCACAGAAGACTTCTCATTCTGATAATTGCAATCAAGATGACCACAAGCTTTGTTTATAAACAATGTGATTTGTACCAGTCTGTGAGCTCCAAAACTAGCAATGTTTGATTTCCAGTAGATTTGTGTCTCATGACTTACAGGTATATTGCTGAAACAAGAGCTCAAGTGGGAAACAAATGCTCAAGGGAGATGTTTGAAGCGTGCTAACTGCGGGAAAAGCAGGTAGAGTTTCCTCCTTAAAGCCCAGGGAATCTGCACAGAATATGAGAAAAGAGACTGTTCTGATATCTAATGAGGCGTGAGGTCCTTAAATCTTTCTCCACAGCTAAAGTGTGCCTGTTGTCAGCAACTGGAGTGGGACAACAGGTGAGCTCACACTGCAGCTTTCTTCTCCTCAGCAGGGAGGACTATAAGGTCAATTCTCTTTTACTGGCTTTAAGACTACCCGAGAAGTGTGCGTGAGACTTGTCAGAAATCTGCAGGAACCCAGCATCTCTGAGCATACCATCCCTTCGCTTTGTAGGTGAAATCTGAGTTTGAAAGTTACTGATGGGAAGCCAGAGGATCTGCTTGTACTTGTAACAGCTTTTCTTCATTTCATTCGGACTATGGCCTTCAGAAAGGAGGAAATACCTCTGCTCATAGGAACAGCAGATAATACCAAGAAATAATACTTAGGAAAAAAATGAACAAATAAACCAAAAAGCCACAAAAAAAAATAAACAGGTGGAGGGAGGGAAAAAATTACAATTTCTTTCCCTTTTTTTTGTCTTATGCTTCCTCCCCCATTAGAAATCTGAAAAAGTGGTTTGATAGAGAGAAGATCAATAAAAACTTGACAAAAGTTGTCAGTTTTGGTATAAAAATAAAAATTGATGGGAAATATCGATGATGAAACCTCAGAGCCAAAGTACTTGCTGGTATCTGATTTGGCACCTGGGAAAAATCTTCATTTTCTGTTGTGTTGCACAAGTCCAGACAACTAGACCTGGAGGTTGTGGATCTCCCGTCCCTTAGCCCCTTTGGCAGTCCAAAGCAAAGGGGTGCAGAATGGACGTGAAGAAACAGAGTAAGTAGAGGGTTGAATAGCTGAGTCAAGCACGCAGGAATTAAGAGGAATTAAGGTTTCCTGCATATTGTGTCCCTGATGCTCAGAGAATGGGTTACAGCAAAATCTTTCCCCTTCATGCTTCTCATTTAACATGGCCTGTTCCGTATTCCTGGGACAGCAGCCAACCTCTGCTCAAGTATGGAACGATTAATTTATTCATGGTGCTCCTCACTAATCTGCTGGTGCTTTGTAGGCATCAATGAATGTTTCCTGCATTTTACCTTGTCATACAGGGATCAGACAGGAAACTGGGGCACAGTGAGATTAAGGTCAAAATCGTCTGGCCATTTATAGTATCCAACTTGAGATCCTATAGCAGAGGAGTCCCACTTCAGCAGAAGACTAGATGTTTAGTGTCCACTGACTTCAGTTGTGAGAGCAAAACATTTCTCCAGAGTGCAACCTATGCATCTTCCATGAGCTTATGGAAAAAATAGGGACAGGCACTGAGTGACACTAGGTTCAAGTGACTTGCACATCTTCATGGAAGAGCCATTTAACAATTTAACCATTCCAGGTCTTGTTTGCTTTTACCATGAGACTTTTTATAGACCTTGCCTTATTACTTCCTACCTTTAATTTTCTCTAACAAACACACCAAAGGTATTAACAGGCCGAAGTTTCACATATGTGAACTATTGTGGGGAATGTAACTGAAGACTGTTTTGCAATGAATAGACATAAGAGCAGAAACAACCCAGTCTTCATATAGGCATTGCCTCACTTTGGGGTGCTTAGAAACCCCAACGTTACTTTTCCACTGGCTTTTCTTAAGCCAGAACCTGACACTTGGGGGGAAAAAAAAAAGCCTTTAAAATATTATCATTTTATTAATGTTATTTTTTATATTCCTTCACCTGAAAAGTCTGTGCTTCAGTTATCATCAGTCCAGCTGTGCAGTCACAGGGAGCCATTAAAGCTTCTGAAATGACCTAAAATAACACCTCTAATTGAACAGCGTCAAAACTTTCCAAGTCCATTATCACAGCACTAGGCAGGTGCTGCAAGGTCCAAACCAAGACTCCTGTGGACTTTCTACCAGGAAAGAAGAGAAATTCTTTCTTTTCAGGGGTACAGAGTTCATATTTCTAATGCTGCAAGGAAACCATTATAGATGCTGCAGCACATTTACGGGTGGGGAAAAATATAGTGATGGGAGTGAAAGTTTTCATGTCTTTGAGACTTTCAGGAGAGAAGAGGTGGGAACCTCAAACTCCTACAAGGAAAGACAAGGAAGAAAGAGTCCTCTGAGTTAACCTAAAAACCCAGTAAGACCGGTACCACAGCTTACAGATGCCCAAGAAGCAAGGTTTGGGAGCAGTCACAGCAGTCAGTGGTGCAAATGATCGGTGTTCCATAGGTCAAAAGGGTATGTGGAATAAGAGGAGAAAATGTTATTCCAGTGTAAGGACAGTAAATGTCAGCACTGAGGTTAATTCCTGCGGGCTCTAATGAGCCTGTGGCAATTTTCCTCTTCCAGGATTTCTTCCTGAGAAATAAGGTGATATAAGGTGATACAAACCAACAGTTTAATGTCAGATTTTAGAGAGAGAAATCACAAAATTAATTACAGAAAGCCAAGAAAAGCTGACTGATGTCCTCTTCTTCTTGCCTTTTTTTTTTTTTTTAAGGGGAAAACAATATTTCTACCCACAAACAGGTAATGCCTGAAATAACAATCATATGAAAATGGGATTACACAGTATTGCTGTGTTTCAACATCATACTCTTTGGGTTATTCTTGCCAATAGCTAAATCATTACAGAAAAGATTTAGAACAGGAAACAATTCGCAACTACATTTTAGGAGAAGTGTTTTGCATTTAAAGTAGTGTCCAGCTAAAAACACCTCACGGAAGTATCTTCTGTTTCTCTTGGCCTCTGACTAATCCTAAAGCCTTTATAGCCTCAAAAAATCCTTGTAGGCATGCTCTGAAGAAATCCATAACACAGGAAAGGACTGCACAGCGTCACAGGTCCTCAATTTACGATACCCAAAAAGCTGCTTTGACTCCAGGGTGGAGTGCTTGTGGGGGTCTTTGGACTACTTGAACCAGTGATAAATCCCTGACACAGTCAGGGCAGGGAACTCAGAAATAAATGGTAACCTAACAGCAGAAAGGGATATTTTTCCAGGGAGCAGTGGATAAGAGCCTGGATTAAGTCTAAGAGATGCCCTAAGCATCACAATATACCCACTCACACCTCCACAGGTCCCAGTCCCACCAGTGAGAAGTGAGGGTGGTATGAAATGAATTGCTGTAAATAGCCACCGCTCTTCTTCTCCAGCCATAGTCACACACAGGGGACAGGAGGAAAGCAAACACCCTGCCAGAAGATAGAACCACTTTCTGCATCAGAACTCTTGTTCAGGCTTCCTGCAGACACAAAGACATGGACTGCTTCATAGGCTGTGATCTGACTGTGTTTCCAGGCTTTCTGGGGAGACTCACAAAGGAAAAAGCTTTATTAAAGAAGTGAAAGCTGAGAGTCTCCAATCCGATGACTCCAGAATCTGGGGGCTCTGGATCTGATCTTGTGTCATTTTTTTGGGGGAGGTTGACTTTGTGGAAATCAGGCAGGAAAGCTGCACTGTCAGGGGGGAGAACAGACCAACCAGCCACCAGCAGTGCCCGTGGCAAAGGCTGTGGCAGGTAGGACAGTCTGAGACAGATCATCGCTTCATTTTCCTTCCGAGAGGTGTTAGAAGCTATTCCCATGTCTGACATCTCTTCTGGACCCTTCTCTGTGTGAAAACCATGTTGGTTTCCAGAACCTCTTCTGAAATCAAGCAGGAGCTACAGAAAAAAACAACCTTCTCCAGAAATAGAAATCCACTGTGTTGGCCACGTTTTACTGCTATCGGAACATCTGTCAGAGCTTGATGATTATGCATCAAGTATACTAGAAAAACCCCAAGACTTTTTGGCAACAGAAGCATCAACATAAGTGGATGACTCTAAGTTGTTCTGAAATGATATACTTTAAAAAAGACCAGAAAAATGCTTTAAACACAGAGTTTGCTTCTAATGTATGCAGTCTAAGTCCAGCATTTTATGTGGTTTGGGTAAAGTGTTACAATACAGTGATGCACTTAAGAACAAGGATCTTTTTCAGTTTTAAACCTATTCATATACACTTGTTTATAAAAAATGTCTACGAGAAAAAAAAATACACTAGAGCTTAGCTCAACTGTGTGGGGGATTTTTTTTAGGTTTTGTCTTGGATTTTTTAAGAAGTTTTCATTAGAAGTCATCTGGGGGCTAAATTTTGAGTTTAAACATACTTGTTAAAACTTGTATTACTGGAAATCCAGAAAGTTCCAGGAACAAAGTCACTGCACCTCTATGTACATGTACCTACATGGTTCAGTTTGAGCTAAAGACAGGCAAAAAAAAACATTGTTCTATAGATAGCAAACTAAGAACACTTTGGCTAGCGAAAAAAATTGGGGTAGAGTCCATGATCAGACTTAGATCCTTTTATTGCCAGACAGATGCTTCATGCACCTGCCCCAAACTCCTTTTCAGATAAAGAGAAGGATGACACCAGATGCATGTCTGCACCAACCCTTACTCGCATACTCTTTCTCTTCACAGAGATTGATTTGACACAGAAATTTTGACTTCAATGTATGGTACAGCAACACTGATTACCTATGGATGCATCACACAACAGAGGAACTGATCATTCATGCCGTTCTGTAAGACAGCTGAACATTGTCCATTCCATACATGTTCAAGTTAAGCCTAACTGCAACAGGAAAAAAATACGAAGTCCCTTTTCCTAACTGCTAAGACAAAAGATCTGCAGGAAAACAACATAGATTCCCCAGTAAACATCTAATTCAGCTAAATGTTTTGGCACTGGTGAAGTTTCCCACTGAACCCAGCGCTTATGTGCCCTATGTCCAGACTTAGGATGAGTGGCAGCTGGCTGTCCGCTTTTTCTTCTTTAGATTAATTCTGTGCAGGTTTTCATATTGATTTTCACAGAAGCAGACAGAAGTCCTTAAATTGGTATGTTCATAATAGTGACTCTTCAGAGAAGTTAAGAAACTTAGCATGGAATTGCCTCTTTTTAGTGCAGTTAATCCCAACCTATCACTTCACTGGCAATGTTTTCTCACATTAAGTTTTATTAGGGTTTGCTGCTGGCTCTGCAGAAAAAAACATAGATGGCAGAACCAGCTGACGCACAAACCTTTTATAACAAGTAACACCGCTGCTACTCCAGCACTTCTTTGGAAAGTGGTAACATTTTACATGACTAATTGATTTAGCATGGAAAAGGTATCCCTAATTTGCCGTTCTGTTAGATACACAGAATAAGACAACTCTCCACTAACACAAGCGAGTCCAACAGATGAGATGCTGTTTAAAATGCAGTTCAGACTGCAGTAAGTATTGAAGGACACTAAACTCTGCTCTATGAGAGTGAAAGAAGTGCCAGGGCATTGACCAAGCAACTTTCAAAAACAATTTTTCTAGGTAGTCTTGTTGCTTCCCTTCAGACTACCAGCATGCCAGGTAAGCAATGTAAGATAAAACACTTTAGTTTTTATAGTGGTTTGCCAGTCTGAAGCCTACAGACCTTATACTGTCTGAAGCACCTTTGGACTATGGAAGAAGTCTCAAGATGTGGTGTCCCTCAAAGTCACTGCAACTGGAACAACTACAGGGTCCCTCCTGGGCCAGGATACACGTCCCACCACCCGGGAGACCAGAGTTGTCACCACTCAGGGGCTAAAAATGCAGCTGCACATGCTGCCGTGCTCTAACCATTCCTCAAGAGCTTCTTGCTGCTCTAGAAAAGTGCACAAGAGTGACAAAAGACCTACACCACAGATGTCACAATTGCTTCTGAATCTGACACAAAATGAGACATCGAGATCAACATGCACTGGCAAGCACAGGGAACTGCTGCTGAGCTTGAGCCGGAGTAACCCAAGGCAGTCTTTGAAAGAGGTTTGGCAAGTGTCAAAGTGGGTTTTAATTTTGTTACTTGGCCCCTGGGTTCAAGTCAGACCCATACAGAGCTCTCCATGATCCATACTTTGGAAATCCTAACAAAGAACTTTAAAATGCACTACTGTACACTCACAGCAAGCTCAGGCTTTGAAATTTTACAGACAAGTTGCACTCTTGCACTGCTCACTCGCTGATGCAAGTATGAGGCTGCAGGACATGAGCAATGCAAACTCCAAGAAAGGTATCCTGGAAGGGCAAAAAGAAAACTTATTCCATGGCTGGTAAGTTGTTTAGTACACAGATCCAAAAAGCAGACAGCAGGGAAGAGGAGGAGTTGAGGAAATAAATGAATATGTGAGTGTTCTTTCTATTTATGAATCTGATCCAACCCTCTCCCCAGCTAACAACTCTGCTTTTTCAAATTACAAGCTGCTCCTGTGTTAAAGATTTGAATGGGAAGTTCGCTTCTGAGCACGTGGACTTTAGCTGGAAAAAAAATCACTGTTAACATTAAGAAGATAGTCACCTATGTACAGAAATAGGAATAGATTTCAAGAGGAAGCTATTGTAGCAATTACCTTTTAGCAATTTAAATTTTGACATCTTTAAGAGTTTCATTTACTCATGCAGACAAAACTACAATCTGATAGAAGCGATTAAAACTGAGCTGCTTCTTCGAGTGCACTGAAGGGAGTCTGGGCTGTCTTTCTTGTGTAGATACGGCACTCAACGGAGTTATCTGTGAGCCCACGCTTTGGGGTGGCTCCTGCAACCTGTTTAATAATGCAGAGCTGTCTGCTAAGATCCAAACACACAAACTGGGCAACAGGAGGAGGTCAGAAACACCAGACACACAAGCATTTGTACCCTCCTTGTGATTTCCTCCAGCCAAGGAGACTGGGAAATGCTCTATAAGCCCCTCTGACCCACACTCATGTGCAGGGAACCCAAACGGTGCCAAGTCCTGCTGCAGCAGAGAGTGGTGGAGAGCAGTGTAGTCCCTGCTCTGAAGATCAGTGGGGCCATCAGAGCAACCCAGGCATTTCAGAAATGCCGCCACTAGACATTTCCCACTTCCAACGGAGCACTTTGGGCTCAGGCATCCCTTGAGGAAGACACTGATCGAAGGCACTTATCACTAGGATGAAAGCTTGGGAAGCACCTGTCCCTCCTTGCTTCAGGCACCACCTAAAGATACCCACTGAAAACTCTACCTCCCTTTAGCAGCTGCAGATTTGTAAAGTTATATGCATTTTTCTCAGGCAAATGTTATGCTTTGCTTTACTTTATAAACTCTCTTACCTCTGCAGCACCCTACCACAGGACTGGCTGTTTGTAGTTGTATCCCCTTCACCTACATTTTTGCTAGATAAAACCAAACCAGACTCCTATTGCCTTTTTCATGACAGGGGAAGAAAGATACTGTGTGCCACTGATCCAATTAGAATTTCTCTTCTCTGGCTGTGGGGGATGAAGAGTTGCTCACAGCATCCCAGATGCACTGCCAGGCAAAAGTTCTGTGATTGCTGGAGGTTGTTCATTTGCTTACTTTAATTCAAAATAATAACCGTTACTTTACTTGGGAAGAAATTAAAGTTATTAGGTTATGTAAAACCCATTTTAACATAAGGCACATAATTAAATCAACTTCTCGAAAATTAGACCATCCGTACATATTTAGCCAACAATTTGTTTTGACATTTCTTTGTGAAAGCTGTTCTCCTCAGCTGTATTACCTAATTATTTAACATTTACTTCCTTAACCTATTTCCGTATTTGCAAATGCAGCTCAAGTTAACCATATATCATAGAAAGCACTTCACCTAAAGCAGTTATCCAGCTGCTTGTGTGACAGGAACGCAGAGCAGGCTACAGGTTTCCAACTTTACATGTGAAGGGAAAAAATTGCTTCCAAAATCAATGCTATAAATATAAAAAACCCCCACATCTCCATTAGAATGTGTCTATGAATAGTCCCACATACAGGAATATGAGTGGTTGTAGCCATATTAATTACATCTGTAATAAATATTATTTTCATTTTCAAAGACCACAATTTCTGCTTGCACTGTAGCTCCTCACTGAAGTCCTTTGCACTCAGTAATCAAGTAACTCAGGGCAAGATTTTCTCCATAACGAAGAGCAGCATTTGACTGCATACTGCTGAATCTAATTTCTATCAGAAAGATGTAATTGCAGCCTTACTTTAATTTCTGCTTAGAAAACTGGAAATCATCAATAGAAACCAATTTGCACCAGAAACACTTGTATTTTTCAAGCGCTTTTTGAGCTACAGATGATACATAAATCATCTGTTTTTTAATTACATCAATCTCGCTTATCTTCATCTCAAAATAGACACAAGCTGGACCTAAAGAAAACAGAACAGATTTATAGTTACTAAATCTTCTGGAAAAACAGAATCCTATATCTTTTGTAGGATACAGGCTTCCATCCTGCTGTTTTCAAACAAATTTTGAGATTTTTCTCTGCTAGAAGTAGAAATGCACATTTGATAAGCATAAACCTAATGCCCCCTGTTGGTTACATTTAGCTAAAAACACAGCCTATGCACAGCAGGATTCCTGCATCTCCTACCGCTAAAACCATTGTTCAGAACATTTAAGATTTTACACAGGACCAGAGATTATGCCCCAGATTCACCTGGGTGCATTTCTCACCACCTGTCCATACAAGGAGCCACATCCTGGTACATGTGATACTTCTAGAGCATCTTCTTTGTGACAACAAAGGGCGCCCTGATCACAGGAATGCTCTGTAATAACCTGTCCCACAGGCTCAAACCCTGCACATGGCCATCAGCACTCACATATTAATAGCCAGGGGCCTCTGCGTTACCTTTTGGAATAAGCCAAGATGCTAACTGTGGGTCAGGTGCTTAAAACATAAACTACTTGGGGTTTTTAGCTTTTCCATAACACATTCCAACAGTTTCTGAGAAGACACCCAAATTGAAAACTAACAACATCATCAGCTGGGTACGTTTTCTGTAGTTATTTTATCCTAAATTTGGAATTACTCTCAATGAAAAAAATAAATAAATAAAGAAAGAAAGAACGAACCAAGGAACAAATAAACAAAACATCCAAAGTGAAGAGAAACTTTTCTACCAAAAACTTCTTTGGCCAACAGCACTTCTTCTGTTGACTGAAGGCTGGGTGAAGTGCTTCACCTGGCTCTGCACAGCAGAAAATGCCAAGAGTCTCCTGCTGCCTGTGGTCTCAGGAGCAGTAAGAAAGCCAACAACCTCAGAGGTGAGTGTGAGAGTTGGTCCGAACATGGAGCAGTATTTGCCTGAACATCGCCATCAGAAACTGAGAGAGCTGAGGCCCTGACAGAAAGAACACAGAGACAATGACTTGGAGAGAGGCCCGAGGAGAAGCATTGTGTTGCACCGGTTTCTCCAATATGGGGGGGCTGCTGCTTACAATGGCTGCTGTATGGACTTCACCTGCTGCTCCAGCCAAACTGGCCCCTGCCTCCTGAAAGTGATTGTTATGAGGGTCTCTTCGACCCAGGGACAAGAGCTGCCGTCCAGAAAATGTGTTCTCACCTACAGCCTCAGTCACACCTGGCCCCCACCTGCTCCCCCAAACAATGGCCAATGAAAAGGAGCATGCCCAGAAGCTCGCCAAGGGTCCTGAGGTCACCCAGTGAACCAGAGAAAGACCCCTGAATGCTGGACACATAAGCGTTACAAAAGAAAGCGTGAATCTTTCGAGCCTGCGAAGTACAAACCTGGGTTGTGAAATCAAGGCAGAGACTGGCCTCGAACAATGGGAGCGAGGCAGGGTGAAGAAGCATAAGAGATGACTCCTGAATGGACACTGTGGAGATCTTCCCACCAGAGTTTCCCAAACCACGACAGAGGACTGGCAGGACTCTATGGGACCGGAGACCAGAGAGACACCTCTGAAGGTGGTAACACATCCTTATTTGCCATCTTTACTTTGTCTTTACTTGTTTCTTTTCCCTTTTCTTTTTCTTACTCTCTATCTCTATCGCGTGCTGCTTTACGGGCAAATTAATAAAGTAACACTGTTTGACTGAATCATAACCACTTGGCTTTTTGGTTGTCTTCATTTTGTGCTCTGAGATCAAGGTAAACAAACCATCACGAGTCCATCACCGAGTGGACCATGAGAGGTGAGAGTCACTTCTGCAAGAGACAGGAGGTTGGTTGTCCCCATCTCTGTACCTTTGTCTTTCAGCTAGGATTACAGCCAGCTGCCCACAGCTGAATGCTACCTGTTCCTCATACCTGGTAGGCATGTCCCCAGAGGAGGGTGCTGGACCAGTTCTCCATACCTGGCTGAGCACCTGTTCCTCAGAAAGACATAACTCAGTATGGAAGTAATAAACAGCTCAGATCTACACAGCAGAGGAAAACACAAAATCATTCCCTTGTATTGACCTGGAAATGGCACCAGAATTGGAGATGCATAGCAGGAATTACTGTCCACTCACATTTTGCTGCAAATGCTGCCATTAAAATAGTTGTATTTGTGAGGAGTGCTGTGCTGTCTCATTTTCTTTAAGCCTGTGATGTTACAGACTTTGGGTCCATCAGAAAGGAAGCCCAGAGCTGAGTATTAGCAAATGCCATCCTCCTCCTGGAGACACATCTGGTGTTACCACACAGATGGCTAAACTGCCCAGAGCCTAAGTGGCTTTGCACGTTATGCTGTGAAGCCACATCAGAGCCAGAAGCAGGAGGCATAAATCCCATTTCAATCCTTTACCTGAGCTCCTGGAGCAGCTGCCTCTCATTGGGGGAAAACCTCGTCTCTGTCCTTGGGTTAAAGGCATGCTAGTGATGGCAGGATTAGAACCAAGAAGGAGAAAATAAACCATTTATGAAACGACAGAACACTGCGATACAGGGGAACACCAGGAGGCGTTTTGTGACTGCTGGTAGCCCAGCAGATGCCTATGGCTGAGCAAATCTGGAGGAAGTTGTGCACTTCCTTCACCCTTTCTCAAAAAATGGAAAGCAATCACATACCCAAACAAATCTGGTCTCCCTCAGCCACACCACGCACAGGTAAAACCAGTACCTTTGGCTTGTCCTGCTTAAAGAACTGCAGAGCAATTTCTTGCTGCTTGCTGTAACACTCTGCTGCTGGCTGGCAGAGCTGCTCCTCACCCGTGCTGGGTACAGCTTTCCCCAAGCCATCTGGTTCAGCTCCTGCCAGGCTGAAAGTGTCACCCGTCCATGGCAGGTCCCTGGGATGCTGAGCCCTTGGGCATCCAGGATGAGAGCCCATGGGCCTCCCAAGTGTCACCCAGCCCCTCGGTGCCCTGCAGAGTACCAAGTGTCACCTGAGACCAGAGGCACCAAAACTCTTCCTGACTGTGAAAGGTCCATGGAGCTGTGCCTCTCTGTGTGACCACAGCAGCCATCACCACAGTGATGTGGGGACACCCTCCTTGGGCATAAATCCCTGCAGGAGCTCTGTAGGCTCCAGCCCCAGCCACACTGCAATGGGACATGCAACTCCCACAGCACTGGCAAAATCAGGCCCTGTTCACCCAATTTTAGTTATTTACACACCTGACCCAGGAAGAGGGTGGGTTGGTGCTCCTTCAGTCACCTGGATCTCAGCCTACCTAGACTAAAGGGGCAGCTGGTGCAGGTTTCAACATTGCACCCTGGGAGCAAAGCTTTGGAGAACCCACCCTCCACTCACCTCAGTACTCTGTTGGATTTGGCCAAAGTCAAGTTTCAAACCCAAAGTCTCCCAGTTTCCCATCTGTGGCACAGCTTGAGCTGTGCCAGACTGCAAGTGGTAAAACATGCAGGTTCTTTAATTGCAAGAGTGCATGGAGAAAGATGGCATGACTGAAATTATGATATAAAACACAGACAATGGGGAACCAAGCTTTAAGAATTTCTTTGAATCAAATCTAGCAAAGCCTTACCACAGAAAAAAATTTGCAATATCCAGTTGTTCCTTCATCAAAAGCAAAGGTAGTTTTCTCTTTGCCCTGAAGTTGAAAGCATCCTACAATAGATGATTTTTGGGACACTCATTAATGAAATATAAACCCTATCAATTAATTAGCCAACAACAGTCCTTTGCTGGTTTTGATGTAAAAATGTCTCTACTGAGCCATTCTTGAATATGCATTATTTGGACAGAATTTAAAAGTTATTTCAAGTTCTTTGATGGAGGTTTGGGGATCTTTTTGCTCTTTCTGGTACTCCCCTCATCCTGTCATTTTAAAATAAATTCACAAAATCTCATCAGTGATAGAAGAGAGGGGAGACACTGAGAAGAGCATCTGGATTTCTCTGTTAAAGCATCTTGTGTAATCCAGTCTGACTTTGTTTCATGCTGGGAAACCAGATGTTTATGCTCATACCTAGTCCTTTGCGACCCCTAAGACCATGAAAGATATGAAGAGCAAAGCTTTTAAAATAATGCACTGTCATATCTCTAAAAGATTCCTGTAAATCTGCCTTCGAGGCTGGAGGGAGGGAAGGAGACTCCAACTGAATAAAACCTTTAAAAAAACACATGACATGACACAAATCTATGTAATCGCTTAACAAAACTAAAAGAAAATGAGCAAAGAAACACCTGCAAAGTAATACTGTAAATGGGATGTGATGCAAGCAAGCGATAAACAAATTTTGCAGCCTTTGAGGACACCCAGTGAAATCCAGAATGCTCGAAGCTGGTTTGACTCACCCTCCGCTTGATTTGAATTTCAAGGTCTGATGTACAAAGAGCTTTGTCTCAGTCCAAGGTTCCGAAGTCCTGCAGGACTGACTGTCTGGGTGCTTGTGGCAGTTGCACACCCTCCTCTTCCCCCTCCTTCAGTGTGAAAGGTGCATGCACACCCCCGCCTCCCCCCCTCCTGCAATGGGGCAGTTAATAGCGCCTCTTGTGTTTGGTTAGTTAGGAGAGGGGAAGAGGTGCCAAAGGGTCTGCAAGTTTTGGGGCGCCCATAGCCAGAGTGGGGGTGCAGAGAAGCTGAGAAGCTTCTGGAATGCCCACAGCCAGATCTGACAAGACTATAAAAACGGGGATCCCACCGAGGCTGCCTTTTAGTGTGGTCCTCTTGGAGCCGCGGGCCAAATGCTGCCGTTGAGCACCCTCCTCTTAGGCCAAACCACCACCCAAGGTAATTCTCACAGGACTGGAGCTGCCTCATGGCACCATGTGGGTGAGTGATAACATAATAGTTCCTCACTGCATAAACAGGTGTATTAAATAATTCCTTGCTGCTTGGGCAGGTGTTTTCCCCACTAGACAAGTGAGTGTATTTTCCTGGTGTCAGGTACGGCTCTGACGTTGTTTTTCATGAACCACGTGTATTCACACTATGGATGTCCATTATTCTTATTTGCTGCGCCCCAATAATTTCCTCAACTGATATTCAAGCCTGTATTTATGTTACCGGAGTGCTAGCTGGTTGTATAAACCCTGTTTCTTATTGGTTAATTTGCTGCACCTTTTTGACCAGAATGAAAGTTTGTTTTGGACCTTGTTGTCCACCTAAACTAACTTCGGGGTGCCTCCATGACAGTGCTTTTGCTTTGAAGCTGTCTAAATCTGCCCCTGCCATCACTGTTTCACATTAAAATATATATTCTCCGTTGCAGGACTTAGCAAATGGATTTTCAGTTGTTCTATTCCTTCCCCCTCCCCACTCCGGTCAGATTGTTTTCTTCAGGCTCCAAGCACATGCGGATTTAATGGAGAGATCTTTAAAAAATTATGCTTTCCTTAGAGAAAACAATAAGTTAAAAACCATTTGTTGTCTCCTGCAGGCAGATTTTTGCCAACAAAATCAGAAAACAATATAATCAGAATGATCTATGCTGTAAAGCAAAACTGTCTGCCTCTTCTCTTCTAAACCATTTTTTGCCCTGGTTTCATCAATTCCTGATATTTAAGTATTTCCACAATTTCAGTTGCCTTCCAGTTGATGCCGGAGCCCTGTCCCATGAACCAAGCAGAAGATGGTGAACATACATGGTAGTCAACATCAACAGGTTCTGCTGTTTCCCTGAGCTCAGCATTTCAGGCTCCATGCTGGGTCCTGACCCTCACTCGAGATCAGTGCTGCTTCTGCCAAGCTTCAACAGCTCCCGCGTCCTCCCAGCTCACACAGAGCGTGTTTGTCTATCTTTCCGTATGCAGCTCTCTTTTTCTCCCTCCACCTTGTCTTCCTACTCATCCCACTCTCCTGCTCTCCTCCTTCTCATGACCCAGACTCCTGATCTGCTGCCTCTTAAACCTTTTTTCTTGGACTTACAGTCTCTCTCTGCCTCTTCCAGTGGTGGAAGCATAAACACAACGGATTCAGAAAACAACACTGTAACTGAGTGAACCACCAGACTTACCCAAGGTTATGATGGCTTTTTCCAAAGAAATAAACAAAATTCCATCTTTCATGTTGTATATAATGAATAATAGCAATCCAGACCTGAAGATCATCTTTACCTATCAGCAATTAGAATATCTCAGGCAAAGCATTATGTGTTTTAGAAATGTAAATACACCATGATGACTCCTGATCTGGCATAATCATACACATCAGCAAGGAGCTGTGTCAGTGAGGAACACCCTTAAAAGAGATTAGAGCAACTTTAACAGCAGTATGAGCAGGTGTGTCTCCAATTATTCCATCACCTTTGCTTGGAAGGCTGAGTTCCACCTCCTAATTGGAAAGCAAATAACACACCCCTGCTTTTAATGAATAAGACTTACTAATCCTACCCTGTGCAGTCTGAATAGCCACTCAATGTAGAAAGTATTAGCTCCAAATCTTTTTATTCAAATCTTCTTGTCTGTTTTTCTTTACTCCACCGACTTAATTTATTTCTCTAATCCTGCAACTCCAATTCACCCTTGATGTTCATGATAATAACCCCAGAAACCCAGACCCTGTATATCCCTTAGAGATAACAGCAAATAACCACACTGCAACACCCCATATCTGAGGGTGGAGGGGGCTCTCAATTAACTTCATATAGCAGCTTTATGATCTGGTTCTCTGCCACCCACTTTACATGCTCACTTGCCATTCCCCCTCTCTTCCCCTCCCATAGCCCTGAAAATGCTTCTTGGGGCCAGGAAACTGTGCTAGGATTTCCCATATTCTCCTTCCCCAGCTGCTGAGATGGGAGCAAGTTCTACTAATGTTATTTGCTGTTGAAGGACCAGCTGCAAAATGTATTCTCTACTTCCTCTATCTCCAAATGCAACTGCATGCCTCTCCCTCCACCAGCTTATCTTCACATCTGCCTCTGCTTGCCCCCCCTCTTGCCTCCAGGAACCTCTCTTCATCTTGTTTCTCTTACCTCCTCTCTAAGAAGGCATCCCTACACCTCATCTTAATTTTCCCAAATCCCAGTTCAGCCCCATAAATCTCACCTCTCACCTGTATGATCTAGTCCCTCCCCTTCCCCGTGCTGCATACAGGAGCTCCACTTACTACACAGGACCAGAGCATCACCCCTTGTCTCCCTTGGGTGCTGCAAATCAACTTCACACACTCTCCCTGGCACTCCTGTATAACCTGCCATCCCTTTGGAGATTAAATGACCCATCTACTTGTGGTATTTACATCTATCCAGCAGCTCTTGGTATAAACCATTTGAGCAGCTCTGGTTTATATCCTTCTGAGGTTTCTTAAACTGCTGCCCAACTTTGATTAACTTGTCAAGCCCCCAGACTTTCTGTATTACTCCCTATTCCCTTGTTAACACAGTTTACTTACTGCTGTTAGGTTTTCACAGCTGCTTTGCATTGTGGAGACGTTTTCACAAGGTTCACAGGGATATCTAAAGCTTTTCAGCTGGGAGGCCCCAAATAACTCAGACCCTGTGTGCAAGGGTTACACTGGTCTATGCTGATTTTCAATTTCCTCCAGTTTTCTTAGCTCAGAGCATCTCAAATGGCAGATTTTGAGGAATTAACATGAATCTGGAACATAAGTAAATTTTGCCGGAAATTCACCAAGCTCCAAAACACATGAATTCTTCCACATTCCTGCAGAACATCTCATATTTCCTACTGCTTTCTCAGGCTCTGAGGGACCAGTGTGTCAAAGACAGCAAACAATTCTGCCTGGGCTGTTGGAGGCAGAGGCTGAGGATTGCTTCCTGATGAGTGGATCTCTATAAAAGAACACAGCAGACCTTATTAAATAGTAGAAAAAAAAAAAAAATCATGAACTTGCTTGAAGGGTGCTGGTAAAAAATAGGCATAGCCTTATTTTACATCGTTCTGGGATCCCTCAAGCAGCCACCCGGTTCAAACTCACTTAAGACATTTGTTAAGGCAACGTGTCTTTTTAAATTGGAGTTTCCTTTTTTGAAAGGCATTTCGATTAGATGCTGGTTCAGTTATCAAACTTGAAACTTTAGCTATGAAATTGAGTGAAATAAATAAATAACCAGTATGATGTATAGCTTTATTTAGACAGCTGGGACATTTTCCAGCCACGCTAACACAAGACAGCTTGCAACTACACCACTCCAGTTCCGCTGATGTGAACGCAGCTAATCCAAGTAGCATCAGGTAAGGGTAAGAGCCTCTCAGTACAGTTAAACTGGGTAACTTAGCCGTTTGCAGAGAGGTTTTTTAATTCCTAACAAACAGCTGGGTGCTTCTTTAGCCAATTTGAGCCCCCTTGAAGCACTACCAGTGGAGCAGATGTTTATCCCGACAGTGACTGTACCAAGAAGCTGGAGAAGCATTGACATGTCTCCTCAGTTGGGGGTCACAACCTCTTGGGGGTCCACTGAATATTTCTAATATGAAGTTTTCCAAGACTTACATAGCCAGATGACCCCATGTAAATGGTGTAGTGGTCTGAACCATTGCTTTAAACTTTTCACCGCTTCTCTCACGAGATTCTTCATGCTCACCTGATCCAAACACTGCAATGGCATCTGAAACTGAGGAGAACAATACAGAGATGTTTCTGATTCCCTGGCAGCAGTGAAAAATAATAATAACTTAGGCAACCTGATTAAATCAGATATGTAAAACTAACCCATTGTTTTTTCTGCAGCTCTTGCAAGAAATTTCATCAAGAGAAAGTCAAGCCACAAATAAGCTCATATGACCAGAACAAACCGCAAATGGTTTACTGCTCTGGTTGTTGTTTAATGAAATATGTGAACCGGTATTAAGATTTTAAAGGGATTTTTGTGAGGTTTTATTACATGTATTTTTAATTTTTGATGTTTACTTCCAAAATGTGACACTTTCTAGAGTGGGGGTGTATTGTACCTAACTGCAGCATCTTTCTGTTTCAATATACCCTATTCTTTTTGTGTCTCACATGCAACCTTTGACATGCAGATTATCATATCAGTAAACTGTTTTATTTTCTGTCGTGATATGGAGCCAAGTAGCTCCAAAAATCAACCACTGAGAAACATGTTAGAAGCTGCAAAACCGTTGTGTTTTTATGACATGGAAGAAAAACATGACAACAAAAAACTGAGATACTATTAATACTTTAGATGAAAGACCCATTGTCCTGTTTCCAACACTGGCCGAGAACACATGTATGGGAAGGAATACAAGAACATAGAAAGCATATGAAGTCATAGCCCCAGGTTACCCTCCAAAGATGTGATATTTTGCAGTTCAGGAGGTTCCAACGCCAGAGGTGTTTTTATGCACTTAATATCTACAGGCAGGTTCTTCTCCCATGAGTTTGTCTAGCTGCTTTTTGAACAGTGAGCCAAATATCTGAACCAGAAGTTTTATTCATTTGTAACAGCGAATCTGAGGGCAGCAGCTGTCATCAAGACTGATTCTAAGACAAAAAATAAAATATAATAAATCTCATTATTGATGCACTTGGCTTCCAGGAAAACAAAAGCAAAATGAGCTGTGTCAAACAAGAAGCATTTCTCAAAGAGCTAATTTTTACACATAAAAAATAACAAGGTATAAATAACAAGACCCTTTTCCACAGCTCTTATTGGCAATTTCCAAGAAGAATCAGAGTCATTGTGAGCTTAACGGAAAAACAAAACAAAACAAAAAACCACAGCCCACTACAACCTGAAAATTCTAATTGCAGACAGTTTATTCTGTTTATTCTCTTTTTAGTTAAACAAAAAAAAAAAAAAAAAAAAAGGCATCCAATTTCAATCAGCACTACCAAGAACTGTCTCAGAGGAAGAAAACATCCCATAAAAATTAAAGTTGTCAGAGATATAATGTCACACCATGTTTCTTGATCTTTCTTTCTTCACTGTTTGCAAAATACATTTTGCCAAAATGAACAAATTATGTGTGAATCCCCAAAACCGAGGTATCCCACAACTGCTGACTCCTTCTGGGACAGCCACTGTACCACTGAAATGCAATGGAATGGCCAAGGTCAGTGGAGCACCTGGCATGGCTGGGCTCTACATTTCTTACCCCACAAATACTGCTCAGCCAAAACAAAATAAATTTACGCCTGCAAATACCCCTTTCTAATTGTTTTCCCCTGCCAGAAACCATCTGATCAAGAAATCAGTATGGAATATATTTTCTCTTGATCTGTATGTAACCACAGTAGCATATATGTACAGGAACATCACTATGTTTTATAGATGTGCTGGTGCTGCCACAAGCTTTTCTCGTTATTGCTTCCAAAAGCTTATGGTCAGAGCCAACCACAGCTTTTCCTCTATGAGTGCTCATAGCTAGACAGAGACAGACGTCGCTGTATGGTATGGGGTACATCCTTTCCAATCTGTGCATTGTTTACTTTTGCAAATGCAAGACTTCTGAAGGGATAAACAATTGCTTTCCCCCTTTTGCAGCTGTATAACTCCAAGCCTTTGCACAGATGTATCCTTTACGTCTTCTTTCAAATGAATTGGCAAACCTTGAAGGGAAACAATGCTTTTGGCATCTCTGAATCATAATGAAATACTTCTTTTATAGACATGTGGCTTTCCAATGACTTTAAAGATCGTTGTGGTTTACTCTTTGATCACACACAGAGTGTAGACATAAACTCGAGGTAAGAGTTTTAGTATCAGTTCCATGTAAGGAAAGAGGCCACCCAGAAGGGCCAGCTGAGCCTTGGAAAAGAGAGGTAAGCCATATCATATCATATCATATCATATCATATCATGTCATATCATATCATCATATCATGTCATATCATATCACTCAATAGAGGAAGAGTTATAGACTCAGCTTTTACCCTTGGCTCCATAGAACCCCTGTTTGTTAAAGAATCAAGCCAGCATGTAACATTTCCATGAGACTATTTTGCTTCATATTATAACTATGTTACGTTCTTATTCAATGCTTTCTTTAGACTCTCTATTGTGTAAGATGAGCTTTTGTTGTTTGGAAGACATTAGGCTATTAGTTCTGCTTTTGAAGCAAGACACATTGAGGAATTAGTTTGTTTTATTATTCTATAAGCCCACAAACTGCTGCTGCCTTTGCTGCACAACCCCTCCTGCAGGACCTGCACCACATGATTTCAGCAAGCAGGAGTTGTCTTTGGGCTTCCGTGGCCTTACAATTCACTTCCTTTTTGATTTTCATCTTTGTTCTCTTTTGTCGTGCTTTTGATACCTTTTAGTTTCTGAAGAACCCCCACAGAGTGAGGTGCAAACAGAGAGCACCTTCTGAAGTATTCATCAGGCCATTTCTGCAAAAAACTGCTTGACGCAGGAATGAAGCCAAGAGGTTCACCAATGGGTTAAATGCTCATTTTTATCTAAGTTCCCATCACCACTTCTGAGTGTGATCCTGAGCCCCGTGTAGACCATCTGTGACAAGGCAGAAAGCTGGTTGCTCAGCTCTCTTCCTTCAAGAAATGTTTCAGCCCCTCTACTTGGCAGCAGCAGGTAGCACACAGCATGGAGGGACAAGGAGCACCGCTCATGGGGACCGCAGCATGGCCCATCCTCCCCACCAGCTCCCTTTATTTGTTCAGCAGGAAAATCTTTAAATCTTTCAAGAAGTAAGTCTTAACCAGCTGAAAGAACTGTCAGTACAGCCCAGAGTGGGGACAGCTTCTCAAACGGTGTCACGGTTCATCTGTATGGTCTCCCTGGAAACTTCTCCTTCATATGCAGGGATGTAGTTCCACCAAAAAGTCCTTCTCTTTCCATCTCTATGGAAGGCGACCTTCCCGCATGTCCCTTTACAGCCTTCAATCCACCCCAGAGGGGTGAGGAGTTGGCAAGACAACATCTGGTACTTTGCAGGTTCAGTGGATAATGCTTGACCTCAGGCTCCCCCAGGGCTCACAGCTGAGGAAGACCTTGGGGAATGTGGCCAATGTCCCATTAGAGCATTTTCTGAGGTCAGGGAGGCCGGAAATAGTGACCGCCACTAGCTATGGTCTAGAAACCTGCTCCAGACTTCAGAAGGAGTGTAAACAAGAAACCCAGAAATGGTGGAATTTGGGACATTTTCAGCCAGTTTGGCGCTGTTCTCCAAAACAATCTCCTTGTGATTTTTGTCCGTGAAATGTTTCTACAACGATTCCTCACCTAAGCACCCAAATTAGAGAATAGATTACACTGCTTGCCTAATTAATATGTGTAATCAAACTACAAGACAGAGTGTACTCACCACTGCAACTGAAGAGATTAGTTTTAAAAATTCTACCCATACAGACATTATCCTATTTCAGGATATTTGAAAAGAGCCATGGGAAAAAGGTAAGCAGGCATATGTCCTAGGATGTGAAAAAAAAAAACCCACACTTCACCCAAACTGCCTGTTGGGCACAGAGTATTGCACCTCATCAACTTCCTAAGATTTTTATTTATTTATTTATTTTCTCCACATAACCACAACAGAGCTGTCTGTGCAGTTTTACACTGATCCCCAGTTGGTGTAACACAGTGTGATCTCCAATAACTGTGTTTATGTTAGTGGAGGATTTGGCCCAAGGTGTTAAAATATTTACTGCAGAGAGACTCACAGATCTGTTATAATTACATTTTATCTACTGATCAAACCTCCTACTGTTCCCAGTGCCTTAATTACAAAACTTGGATTTCTTCCAGGAAGAGATAAACACCAGTAGACAGATGGTGAAAAAAAAAAAAAAGAATAATTTAACATTTCCCTGGAGAAACGACAGAGAAGAAATCATTTAGCAATAACCAGAATTAAGCAAAGATTAAGATGTTCTGTAGTCATTGTTCACGAACAAAATCAGATACGCTAGAAAGGGGCATGAACCATGTTACATCCCCAAGTGCTGAGCTGGTCCCTGGCGCCTGCTCACTGACGTTGCTCTTGCCCAGGATCAAATAACCCTTTTTACTGGACTTCTGACACTCCTTACATGGATTGTTCAAAGGCATGATACAACACACACCATCAGGAAATTTTTCTTAGTATTCCACCTGAGGTCTTACCTTCTGATCATTACGACTTTGCCTTTAAAAGTTCTGTGACCTGTTGGCTGCAGTTCTGCTACACTACAGCAGTTTACTAGTCTCCTTGCAATAATTTGTTCTATTTTTCGTATTCTTCAACTGGGGATGGAAGTTAAACTGAAAGTAACACAAAGGTAACTCATATTAATCAACGCAACTTCCCAGTACTACAGTGGGTCATGCGAAGCTTTCCTGTAAACTAACATTAGGATGGCAAACAGGCATTCAGAAATTTTGCAAAGCAGAGTTCCCACCAGACCTCTCCTTCAGTGGCGAGGGAATTTGGGGCCCATGAACAAGAGCACCAGGAAATCTGTTGTAAAACCTTTCCTGGATATGTATCACATACACATGTTGTTGGCTGCCAGAGAAGAGCTTTCTGTAAAGACCTCTCATGCATAGGCTCAAAAAAATCCAGCCTAAACAAAACACTGCTCTGCCCACACTTTCCCTATCCAAGGAGATGCTGCGAACACAAATTGTACATAGGTGATAGCTGGATTATTTGTTGTACCACTGCAAGGTGCTCAGAGATATGAAGGATGTGCCAAACCTGTAGACACCATGTTGGCTGCTTCAGGCAATGTATTACTGGATATACTCTGACTAGTGGCTTTCAGTTTGCTGCCCAGGGCCTGCAGATTAATTTTTAAAATGTTACAAATGGTAGAAAGAGAATAAGACAGTAGAGCATTTAAATGCACTTTCACAGAAAAACTATGGAAATCTGTATATGGAAAGTTCTGAAAAAAACCCTGTTCTTGAAAGGCAACATAGTGTTCCCTATCCTGATACCAAATCCCTGAAAAAGAAGCCTGAAGGAAGGAAGATGAGGGTGTGTTGCTCTGCAGTCTCATCTTTTCTGCTCGCCTGCCTCCCCCTTCCCAAGGGAACTATCTATCCAAACTCAGTAAGCTGAAAGGAAGTTCAGCCTGAATCTTACCAAGGCCCCAAGCACCAGCCAAGAACACGATGTGCATGTAGAAAACAAGGACTGAGAGGAAAAAATCCCACTGTACAGTCATCACTGGACAGGCAGTGTCAAAAGTTCATTTCATTTGTATGAACTGTTTGTTAGGAGACTTGCCAAACAGCATGCAAGGCAATGATTTCACTGCTAAAGCGGTCATTCCTTTCAGTGTAAAGTAATTAACGGAATATGGACCCCATCCCTGCACAGCACCCAAGCTTGCTTCTTCCTGACTTAATTTGGTCTCTCATTTTGCTATTCCTGCTGCACAGCATAAAACTGTAAAACACATTTCCTGGAAGATGGTAGGAAATTACATACCTTGCTCAGCATAAGTGACAGGGCAGACACAATTTAAATACAGATGTTTTGAAGATGCTGCATTGGAGGCATTTTTTTCGGAAAATCTGACTTGACTCTAAAACCATCTGGAACTTTAAAATGAGCACAGATTTCCCAGTTACATCGTTACAGTTTTAAAAATAGTACTCTTCATCAGACACGGAACAATTTACCTGCAGTATTAGTCTTCATTAGTTGTACTACTAAACCACTGAGGAGCCTTAGCTGTGAACAGCAACCACCAAGGGCAAGGCTTTGTACAAATAGCATAGATAATTATCTTTTGACCTGTTTTTGACACTTATAGAATTTCAGCCAAATTCATCCCAGAAGCACAACAAGAGAAGCCAGAGAAATGACACGCTGGATCAGTTTAGTCCTTCCTCTCCAATCTTCAGTCAATACTCATTTATGTTCTTAGATACAGTTCCTGTTTCCCCTTTTAAAATACATTCTGGCTCAGAAACTATCCTTTAGCATTTGAATATATCCTAGAAATTACTTTTAATTTTTTTCTATCTAGCACTCCCTTTTGGTCTTCACAGTGATACGAACTCTTTCCAAGGGAGCAAAAATGAAGCAAAGCCTTAGTCCCAGCAAACAGCTTGCTGCCTCCCTTCAGGAGGTTTCTAATGGATTTACATTTCCAGCAAAGGAGAAGGCTTCAGCTTTCATGTCCTTTGTAGGTTATCTTGGGGATGTGCATTTCCATGCCTCCACAAAGCCAAAGGGAAATGTCCCTTCAGTTTCCTCAGTCGATTGTCACGTGTATATTATAACAATATGTCCCTTCCAAAGCCAGCTTGACAGGGCCAGCAACCTGCCAGCCTGGGTTATAGACAGCTTGATTACCTAACTGCCAACATCCCTTAACTATGCTTTATTTAAAAAACTCTATGCGATCAGGCAAACCAACCAGTTAATCAGGAGGAAAACAACAACAAAAAGCAAACGTGGCAACATTGCTGCTATTGCCCACTTACACCTCACTTTTATGTAGATATACTCAGGATGTAAGACATTGTTTCCTCAGTCAGAGACATTTAATCAATCACAAAAGAAAGAAAAAAAGTGAAAGTGTGTGTGTTGCAAGGTGTCTTCAGAACTATGGTTTGTTAAAAGCTGAAATAGATTGTGCTATGATCACAGTCCTTGCTAACCATGGGGACCTACACTACTTCTTCATTACTAGGGAATAACAGGACAAAAGAGTACTAGGGCCAGTAACCTTGCTCCCACTTAAAACAGAGGTTTAATATTTCTGGGTTTACCCTGAGGTCTCTTCCCCAAGAATCATTGCATATTGTATGTTTTGCAGCTGATCTGCAATCATTTATTCCACACCAGTATACTGATAGGTTTTTCCAAAGGACTTTCCTTTCTCAATACTTCTAGTGACTCTACAGTCAAATTTTCCACTTTTGGGTACTTTTTAAAGGAGAAAAGGAGTATACCTACACAACTGAGCTGCAGTCTTTCCTGTGAGACTCCCTTATATTGTCTCCAATACTCTATAAACTTGGCTGCAGTTCCTGTTCATTACGTCTGCAGACACTTGACAGAGAGCTCTCAGTAATGGAAATATTTGGAAATTGGGCTTTGTGACCATCACGTTTTTCTGCTGACTTAATTTCTGCTGACAAAATACTGAAGGAACGAAGAAGAGATCTGTTTTAAATAATCAGGATATTTGACTTGGGGACATGATGCAGCTGCTTTAGTATTGAGAAAAAAAATAATTATTTTTAAATGCTTTTAGCCGTAGAGTGAAAAAGCACTGCAGAAAGGTCGTGGGAAAAGAAAACTACTTGCCATCAGCAAAGGTTGCTTAAAACTTGTGGTGTGAAGGACAGAAGGCAATGACAGAATGAGAAAGATTTCATTAGGTAAGCCTGATCATCCCTCAGCACAGGTTTACAGACTTTACTGTCGTTTCACCACCTCCAGCGATGTAGGCAGGCAAGCTGGCCTGAGGAGCTCTGAAATGCTCCTTTGCAGCTCTCAGGAGAGGAGCTCTGCATGTAGTGGCTGATGTTTCCTTATACCTTATAAAGTGCCAAGCAGAGGCAGCCCAGCATGGACTGGTGGGGTGCAGGTAGTGCTGGTGGACATCAAGAGGTGCCAGAGGCTGAGGAGGAGATGGATGCAGGAAGGGTGGCCAAGAGGATAGTCCATGGGAGTCAGTCATTGTGGTGGAGTGCCTAGCGCTTGGGAGACAGGTGGATGAGAGAGATGGGTCTCCAACTCATGTAAACTACCCTACATCCACCAACTCCAGCACAACCTCAGCTCACTACACCACTTGTAAACCAGGTGAGGACATGGCCCCAAATATTCTTCCACACATGACACAGGAGATTTACGAGCAACAGCAAGAGCATGACAGACACACACC
Organism: Patagioenas fasciata; assembly: GCF_037038585.1. Lineage (NCBI taxonomy): Eukaryota > Metazoa > Chordata > Aves > Columbiformes > Columbidae > Patagioenas > Patagioenas fasciata. The sequence goes on along the minus strand of NC_092524.1, from coordinate 64,175,081 downwards.
ATGAACAGCCTCTCTGGGGCTATGCCAAAAAGTAGTCTGTCTGTTGTGCAAAACTGTGCTGCAACCCAACACAGAATAGCAAATAATGTTATATTCTTCAAAGAATTATTATGAAAGCAGGTAGCTCCTTTCTGTTAACTACAGTAAGAAATAGAAAATCCAAGTTCTACTGTAAGATAGAAGGTTTCTTCCACACTTGATGTCTCTATACAGATAAAACTGATTATGAGAAATAACAATGTCTCTTCAATGGCTTTCTTCACTGTGTAGTCAGTAGCCAAACACACTGTAATGCCAACTGTAGTTAAAAATCTAGCGCTTTTACTCTAAAAGGATAATGTCAAATTAAAGGGTTGATCCTGCAAACAATTAAACATGTCCGCACCTTCAGGAATTCAGTCATCCCTTTGTTTCCTTTAGTCTATCGGTTCATATGTCCATGGACAGGACCTACATTTCATAGCAAGGGGCTAAGGCTGAGACACAATCCTACGATGTAAAGAGCAAAACCTGAGAACAACCGCAACACCATCACAACTCCTGCTCAGTCTTAAATGAAAAAATATTTAATGCGATGTTACACATCAAAGGTGTTAGAAACTGAAATTCATTATCATCAGAATGATGGGATTTCCCTGAACATTCATTTTCTAAGCTGTGAGAAACAGCCACTATAAATATAGATCCGCACTAGCATTGATGCACTTGAATTTAAACATTTTCTTTCTTAAATGCCAAGACAGGCAAAAGGAAAATTACAAAGTTATTAATGATACAGGTGTCTCCTGGATTATCTGTTCTTTTGCCTTGTGTTCTTATGTTCTGATGTTCTGAATATTAAAAAGTATATAGTTATCAGCAGCAAGAACAGAATACTTTCCTTAGGGATGTTTTTGCCTAACATAGCTTATTGAGAAAGTTTGTATAAGCATCACGTTTCGATACCTAATCCACCAAAATAGGTCAATAAAGCAATGCCAGTGAAAAAGAAATGTTTTTTAAAAATAAGCTGTTTGGGAAGTTAATTCATTTTTTATTAAACTACAGGGTTCTTTCCTTTTTTTGAACACCAGAGATTAATGTGGATGTGATCAACGCTACATATCATACATTGGCCTTTCAGTTCTTTCAGGCTGTCAGTGTGTGCTGGAAAAGAAAAGTTTGGCTTTTCTGACTGAGAGATGGACAGCTGTACACCAAGTCAACACTGCACTTCTAAAATACCAAAATCCCAGGAGCCATATACCAAAACAGTTGGATATCAGGGATACTCGTGTGTGTGCAATTCTTGTCTGACAGATGGTTTTCTCTTTGCAACCCCTCCTGACCCAGCCACCCTCTGCAAAGCTGGGACAAAGCTACCAGCACAGCCGCTACCTCTGCCTTGTTGTCGCTCTGAATGTTCAGGTCCCATCACTGCCATTGTCTCTGATTAATCCTCAGGATGACTCAGAAGAGTTGTCATAATGCAATATCATTTTGCTGTTTCTTCGCATGAAATCACTTGCGTTGCATACCAGGAGGGTAAATAGAGTACCTCTCCCTTTTAAAGGTGGAAAATGGGAATCTGGGGAACCATAAAGCTGTCAGTCTGGAAACAGACTAGCGCAAATTATTAAACAATCCATTTATAAACACTAGGAGAACAATAAAGTGATTAAAAAAATCCAGAGTGGATGCGTCAAGAACACAATGTACCAAACCCAAACTCATTTCCCTCTTTGAGAGGATTACTGGGAAAGGGAGGTGGTAGATGTTGGATGTCTTGATTTCAGACATGAGAAACTAGGAAAGCATGGTTTCCAGGAGCACCTGCCTGCAAAAACCTGTCCCAACAAGTTGTCCTCTGACAGCACATGTTGTCATGGGGTTCCTGAAGTGGCCTGTCCTGCTCAATTGTGCTCAGTATTTCCATTAATCATGTTAATAATGGAAAGTAAAATGTCAGGACCATGCAGGTGGCCTCAATTAAGAAGGTCATACCCACCAAGGAGGGTAGAGTGTGACTGTGATGTCTGGTCAAGCAGAGGCCACAGACAAACCAGAAACAGCTGTGACAGGGCAGGGAAAAAGAAATGTGATGCTGATGGGAAAGGGGGTGCACCCCCCTACCAGACTGCTACACCAGACTAATAACACATCATCAGCTGCACACCCCTATAAATATACCTTCTATATGTCAAGGTGTGAATTAGGGTTAGCTGTAAACCTAACCTAATTTGAGATTAATTAGTGACCTAGTCTGCCTTTGAGTAGCTTCTCTGGCACCCTCTGAAAAGTAAACATCTACTGAAAATAAAAATTAAATACATATATATATATATATATATATATGACATTGGCATTGGCTGTCACTAAGATCTTATTTAGGTGAGACAAAGTGTCCACAGCCCTCTCTTATGTTGTTATTTATTTCAGAGAAGTAAGCAATAAATATATGACTGTATGTTTAAAGAAAGTAACAGCAGCTGGAAACATTGACAAGCGAGCTTTGTTTGCCTGTTACTGTTGTACAGAGGTATTGATAAGAGAGCTATAGGGAAGACTCACGTTTCTCTCCATATACTTTATCATACCACTGTAAGGCACAGTGCGAAAGGTCTCTGTAGAGTCAGATGGAGAAAATAATAACTAGGTCTGACATAAGGAAGAAATTTAACTCACTCTTCCCAAACTCATCCCACCATACCTTTCAGAAAGGTGGTGTCACATGTTGAAACCCTCTGCCAGACGTTTTTCTCCTTCTCACCTAAGCCACAGGACAATTTGACCCTTTTCCATGGCACCACAGGGCTTTCAGATTCTCTTCCTATTTTAGGCATTTATTAAAAACAAACTCAGTCTGATAGACGAGGCAGTCCATGGGAAGTCCATGGCAATGGGGACCCCTTTTCTAAGAGGAGAAATATCTGTCTCCTGTCCATGGACGTTTGTTCTAATCTGCTAGAGCTCAGCGCAGCTCAGATCTCAGTTAAAAGGCTTTATTAATGTGCAGGAGGGGATGGCTCATTAGTGGGGGCTGAAACAGATGTCTTGGGTGAGATGGTGGAGTAGAACCATGAGCAAGCAGCCTCTGAGTCCCTCCTCTACCCTGTGTTCCCAGGGGTCACCTGGTTCTGCATTCAGATGTAAGGCACAAAAAGTTCCATGAAGCCTTAAGCTCCAGGGATTTTCTATAAGGAACCTCTGGGAATTCCATCATTTTGGGGAAACAAGAGTTGGAACCCCTGCCCCAGCCCTGCAGGAAATGACTCAGCCACCAGATCTCACCTGGGCATGTCTAAGTGGAGGGAAGGACACCCAAGCTGTCCTGCAAATAATAAGCCTTAGCCAGCATTTTTCGTGCAGTTGCAGTCTTTTAATTATACTTTTCAGTTTTCATTTTCCAAGTATTATTCACAGAAAGAAAAATATCATTACTCTCATTTCACAGTTACAGAATAATAAAACTACGATGAAGAGCTGGAAAACATGAAGAGAGATCATCCAGCACTAAGGCAGGGAGCCATCCATGGGTAACCCAGCATTAGCACAAGGTAGCACTGGGGCTGCTCTCTTTACTGTGTTTCATGATGACCCACTGCTTTCCCAAAAAGAACCACTCCCCACATAACAGTCCTGCAGGCTGTGTTTGTGTGAGCAGTCTCAGGGAAGGTAGTGAAATGTCTTGTGTTAATGTTATGACCACATTTTTGCTCCATATATATTTTTCCCATGTTACTGATAAAACCTGAGGGCACCAAATAGGAAGAATTCAGACAACTCTATTTTTTTTCACTACTTACTCTCAGAGTTCCTTTATTCGACTTTAGACAAGTTGATATTGATATCAGGTTTGTTTAACATCCATATTCATTTTAATTTCTCATTATTCTTCCCTCACCCAACATCACATTGTTTGCGGAAAGAATTAACCACAGCCAAGCCAAACAAGCTGTCGGGCAATGAAGATGTTTCTGTTCCTGTCACAAATCAAGCTTGCTCACACTGACCACAAAACCCACAGCAAGAAGATTACAGAAGAAAGAAAAATTAGCGGCCACTGCCCAATCGTTTGTTACAATAATTTCCTACCATCAGTTCAGCTTCTTACCCTCATCATATTTGATTAAGAGTGTATTGGAAACAAAAGGAATCCTCCAGAAATCCTCTCCTCTGCTTTCATCTCAGTTATATAACCTAAAACAAAGGGAGCAACCATCTCCTCCCCATCCTGGCATGGAAAAAATGCAAAATGCATCACTTGCAGAGGGCTGCTAAGCATCCTGGTTTAGGCTACTGCTCTATTAAAAGCCGTTTAATGACCACTAGGTGGGGAGAGAAACTTATTGTCCCAGAGTCCCTGGAAAATGTGCAAGCGGCACAATGCGTTCTCACTCCAAACCCACAGTTTTTAACCTGACATTTTCCCTCCCTCATCAGCAGGTGGGTGGTGGAGGCCATGAACGAGATGTGACCAGAGACAAAGAAATCCTGCAGTATAATCTGTAAGTTTCATTTATGATCTGTAGCTTTTCTGAGCTCAGCTGCAATCCCTGAGATATTGGATCTTGAGTTTGATGATGGTGCAGGAGTGAGTTTAATATTATGCATGGAAAATGTTGTGTCGAGGTAATTTTTAGGGTTAAGTTCCTTACTGAGGATTTATATGGCAGAGGGATTTGGGTTATTGGTAGTTTCTTTAGTTAGTAAATAGAAGGCATTTAAAGAAAGAACTGAGTTTGGGACTTGAGAGTCCCAGGAGAGAAGGGTCAAATTGTGAAAATTTAAGAAAGATGACTGAAGAGATACAAGAGATGAATTATCTCTCCAGTATCTCAGAGGTGCTAATGTTAGCTATTTCAAAAGATTCAGTCATCTAAGCTCTCACTATGCAAGTACTTACAGGGGTGTCTAGGGTCTTTGGGGGGTGGATGTCTGTAAGGAGGTATCAGTCATTCCCTGTTGGCCACACCACAGCCAGACCCCCAAGTCAGGCGCTTTTATGAATCGCATCCAACTAGCTGGAATTAATCTACTTGTCTACATGCTGCCCTTGCAGAGCACCATGAACCCTGGCAGTGTTAGCTCTAGATAGCAATGCCAGCAATGTCAGGCTTCAAAACTTTCCATTGAAGACAGATACGCAAGCAGTGAGTTGATGAAGGTGCTCTGCACTGCAGTGGTTACTCTCTACTCACACCCAGCTGGTTAGTTTAAAGCTAGATTGGGTCTGTCCGTACCACTTTGCATCACAGACGTGGCTGCAGCGTAAACATGTCCTCAGAAACCCGAACTGCTGGTAGTTACTTTAGAAACAGAACCAGAAGTTGTCCTTCTCATTTGCAGTCTTAGTTGAGAATTACAACAACACCCACAAGCAACTGTGGTTGCTATAAAAATTATATCAGTCTCTTAGTCACCTTTCAGTAATAAATACCTTGAAAGCATTTGGCTTCAGTTCCTGTGAGTTTCTCACTTCATGCCTGGTAGTAAACAACATCATCCCTCAAACAAGATGTGAAGGTTGCCATGGAGCTCCCAAATCTTCTTGGTCCAGGAGAAGTTAATGTTTTAACTATAACATTTTGATGATGATATTCTGTGTGGTCTTTTTCCTCAACATTCCTTGATAGAGGGATCATTACCTATGACCAAATAAGAGATGTACTTGGCAGCTACTGCACTCATCTGCCAAGTTCAGTGTAATGTACTTCCAAGAGGAACATCTGGCTCTGTAATTTTGTTCCTTGGCAATGCAGCTGTTGTCTACATGGCTGGCTACCCCTCTCTGCTGGAAGCTGTGAAACTGCATCAGGCTATGGTTTGGACATAGACTGATGCTTTATGATACCTGGATGTTCTTTGTCCTTTCTTTCATCCCAAACCTGCCTACACCTAGGAATAATTTTGCTTTTCAAATGAGTGCATATGGAAGTAACCAGGGAGGAATAGTAGCATGGGCCTATTTACCAGCTCACTAAAATCAGCAGCAGGTGTTAGTGAGCTGAAGAACACTGTAAGACCACTTGCAGTTAACAGGCATACATAGTCATATATGCTGTCCCTGTAGGACATGAGAGAGAAAGGAACTCTTGTCTCAACCAACCACAAGCATTTTATGGAAGCTTCACTGAAGTTTTAAGTGGATCTGAGACAGAAAGTAATGAGTTTTCAAGAGAATTTAAATGGAAGATTTATCTGTTCAACAACAGTAAAAATACGGGTGTACAGGTTTGAGGCCACCACTGTTAAGTCTGCGTAGAGGGAATGCAGCATTAACAACTACAGTGCTTCTTAAACACACACTCACCACAAACATGATGTGTCTGTAAGTGTCACGTAGAATCAAATCTTTTCAGAAACCATCAAGGTATTACACTGGATTCAGAGGATAAACGTCATGGAGCAATGGCCTGAAGCTAAGAGAATTAGAAGTTTTCATTTATGCTGGAGGAGAAATTCCTAGGCAGAAGAACGAATGTATGAGGCAAGAACTGGTGAAAATGGGGAAAGTACGATGGATACCTTACATTTACCTTCAGCAGCTGGGTGGGAGAAATGAGCCTTGCAAGGGATGCATGGAACAAATCGGTTAATGTTATACAATATCCACTATTGGATGGAGGCTTGTAATGTGCAACGCAGAGATACTAGATAGCTCTGAATTATGCTTTCATGTTGGATAATGTTCCCTTCACTGCTGAAGGGGAAGCAGACAAAAGAGGCTGTAAGTTACTGAAGACTGAAGAATCGAAATTGGAGAACAGAGTCCTTGATCATAGCAACAGATCATGACTGGTATTTGAGGTAAAATCAAGAGATTCCCTGTGAATTCAGAGGTATCTTCCAACACAGCATTTCAGGTTTGTCGAGGGAAGGATGAAAGGATATCCCTCTGTCCGAATAGAGTGTATGACTGGGTGAACACTGCCATCAAATTGCATTAGGCTAAAGGATCCTGAGACAAAACACCACAGGAAACCAAAAGTATAAATCACCAAAATAACCGCAATACCTAAACTTGTGTTTACTGTGGCTATCATCACACTGTCTGTCAAAAAAAGAGGCAATTTGAGATGTTCAAACATTACTATGCAGCAGTGTGCTCACACCAGAAGTGGGCAGAGCAGGAGCAAAGGGATCATAAGAGCACTAAGAACAATTTTTCATGGAGACAAAGGAAAAGCTCACTTCAGATGATGAAATAAAAATCTCTGTCAACTAATGAATAAAACATCCCTTCATTTTAAGTTAGTTTATAGGTGACAAGGTAGTGTCCCCTCAGGAACAGTGACATTAGGGGTGTTAAAAGACTCCTACCTGCCTGCTCCCAAGAGAGCAGGAGTTTTGAAAGACCACAATAACAGAGCTCAGTAGCTCGAGGAGATACAAATCCTGATTCTATATTGTAATGTTCCTACTTTAATTCTCCATGTTTTTTCCATCAAACAGCTGGAGTGTTCCCCAGGATTCAAACCACAGTTGGCCTCTGACGCTCGGTATAACCTTTTGAGCAGATAAAACCACCATTTTCTGTCAGGTACAGCTGAATGTTTGTTACAGCTCCCTGGTGAGTTGCTATGAAAACTAGTGTCAAATTAATAAAAGCCTTAGCGAAAAATGTCAAAGGGTCAGATGCTGCTCCATGTTTGGGGCTGCTAATTACAGAACAGCAGGAGAAGTTGGGCTATCACCTGCTGGCGCTCTGCTCAACAGTTGTCTTAAACCAGAAAATGCCTTCGCAGCTGGAAGCGGAGATCAGCTGCGTGAAGAGGCAGAGAAGGCAAAGCAAATAGCTTGTTAGGGTTTGAAAGCCCAAGTTTTCCTCCCACATCATTAAAAAAAAAAAAAAAGCTGTGTGTACCCGCAGTGGGAAACAACAGCTGTGAGCAGCTGCCTAATGCAAGAGGTAACCTCATGGTGATGTGAAATTTCAGATTCATTCTGTAAGTGTGTCTTCTATGCTTTGATAGGAAGAAGAGGTGGGATGTGGTCATGCACCTGAGAAGATCTCATAGCTATATTGTCATATCCTCTTGGGGCTTTAAGCCCATTTTGAATTCACTCTCCTCAAAACGCAAAATTTGCCAACCTGTTGCTTCCCAAGCTGATTTGTGTTGACTGGGAGCCAAGGGACTTGCCCGCCAAAGAAATTCAGTCACAAGGAAGTGTCCAGGCTTGAATTTCGCCCCTTGGGGCAGAGCGGCTGCTGATGGCGTGAGCTGCGTGAGGCAACAAGTTTGAATCCAAACTCAAGCCCAGCCAATTGGGGCAATCTCAATAGGGACAGAAAACAACAGGAGAGTGAAAGAGCTAAACTAATGCCTCTGTGCCATAAGGTTTTCATTGCTTGTGTCTTTACAGCCTTTGATACAGCTGGGTAGGAAGAGGGAGTATACTTTTTTCCAAGTGACTTTTCCAAGCAAACATCTCTGCTGTTATGAAGAAACTCAGAGGAGTCCCAGCCTGAGCCCATAGGTTGTCTGCCCATCAGCTAAGTGACACCCGGAGGACAGTTTTAGCCCCTCACACCCTGCTGTCCAAAAATACTGCAGAGTGACAGATCCCACAGCAGGAAAATCCTATAAACAACTGCTCTGGCCCTGGTCTTGCATCCAGATCAATCTGCTGTAGGCACAGCACATGACTCAAAGGCATTTAAATTAGCAGGAGATAACCACTGATTTATGAGTCAAGGGCATGGGCGGCTATTTCTAGCAACATCACTACTTCACACGTCAGCTGGACAACACTTTCCGTTCTGGTTCCCCTGCTGTCATTTGCGCCTTCAGACTGGAAATGCTATGAGGCTGGGGCTTCTGGGTTTCCCTCTACCTTTGTGCAATGCTTAATGTAACCGGAGCATGTTTCCACTGCAATCCTCAGAGTGCTGCTGAATGCAAATCCTATACACCAGCACAGAGCAACTGGAGCAGGGACCACAATAACATGAGGGCAATAAAATTAAGGTATTATGCAAACGTCGAATGAGAACACAAACCAGACCTTTTACTGAGACAAAAAGCACTAGTTAACTTTTTCCTTGTTTCCACAAGCACGCACTCACCCCAGTTCCATCAAAAGTGAGGCAGGCAGTGACATGGTTGAGTGCTGAAAGGCTGTTGCTCTGCTATTCACAGCATGACAAGTTGCAGAAAGATCTGTCACATGAACCAACTCTTGTATGATTTCCCAATGGACTGTTTTTCAATCACCCATACCTCAGTGCAAATTTGAAAAAGGACTGATAACTGAACCTGGTCAAAAAAGTTGGCACATCTCATGGGGACAGAATTTCTGAGGAGCTTGGCAGCTCCTTCTCTGGGGAAACCTATAAAGTAAGTTTCCTATTTTCTTTTTTTTTCCTCCTTTTTCTTCTTCTTCTCTTTTCTTTCTTTTTCTTCTTTTTCCTTCTTTTTCTTTCTTCTTATTTTTTTCTTCACCAATAATCAAAATATGGCCCAAGATGATCTAGATTAAATTGAAAGAGGTGTTGAGATGTGTGGTGGCCATCTGAGCTGTGCTTCCAATCAGGTAAAAACCTGACAGTGCTCAAGACATCTAAGAAAAAGGATAAATATATATAAACACTACACCATTATTCAGACGTTTAGTGAATGACTTTAACTGGGATTTTTTATTTATATTATTTATCCTGTAACTAACACGGCAAAATTTGTCTCAATGGCCATTTTGAAGGTAGATGAATCTCTGAAGATGATCTATAGGGAGGATTGAAAATCACTGTACCATTTCAAATAGTGTAATGGTAACAGGCTGAAATGAAGCATCTTATTCCTCATGTTCATTTGCCATCAAAGAGGAGGGCTCTCACCCATGACAGAGGGAAAGACATAACACCTTTCAGGACTCCAGTGCTTTCACACCTCGGGTAGGGCTGAGACATGGCTGATAGACCTGCAGAGGGGACAGGAAGGATTGAAATGCTTTTGGAAGGCATCAGTTTTCTTCGCTATTGTGTACCTAAACAGCACCTACCACATGGGGCTCTCAGCTCAGACAACAACAGTGATGAAGGCTGGTGGGCTCAGGATTAAACATGGGAGCCTGGCTGTGCTTTACCATCATCACAAGCTCTGTGGCCAAGACATTAAAGATGGATTGCTCTGGATGGTATGATTACAGAGTGGTTCCTGCAGCAATGTGCTCTCAGGCTGCTTGGATACCCAAGTGGAAAAACGAGTCGTCAGTTTGTGAAAAAAGGAAGGCTTCACAGCTGGGTCCCCTGACAAAAGCCAGTGCAACATATGGTCACAGGGCCCAGATGAGCACAGCAGGCCTAGGGCTTTCGGGAAAGCTTTTCCAAGAAAAAGTCCTACTGGGTGATGCCTACTGAGAGTAGATTGTGTCTCCAGATCACCTGCTTTAGTTAAAGCACGTAAATTGGGGCTGCTCTGCTCCTGTCACTGATGAGCAAAGTCCGTCAAAATCTGAAGTTTAAATTACAGATGCTTATCAGCTGCTGGCTCTTTTCAAGTTAGTTCCTCTAATGTTTTGCTTCGTATATTAAATAAACCCACTTGTTTCTAGATGTATGTTCATCTCCATACCTCATTGATCCCCTCTGGAAAGAGGACATAGAAGCCTCTGACTATAATCCACTTCAACAGGAGAGGAGGAGAAGTTACGTGCTTCTCTGCATATCCAAAAATGTAGAATTCATCCCAGTGCAAGTCAAATAATCAGGTCTGATGCCTGCAGGGTGCAGAGAGACAAGAAAGAGAATGGACCTCTCTGATTGCCTCCTAAATATGTGCTGTAACAAACAGCAACCTGGATCTATCACCAAATATGTCATGAAAACAGCAAAGAAATAATGTTGGAGTCAAGCTCAGTCAATAATATCAGTAGTTCACTGGGAACTGATCCCCATATTATTCACTGTAGCTGTAGTCTACATCACATTTTTTTTGACAGAAACAATTATATTAATGAGATTCTAATGACAGAAAAGTCATTGTTTCCATTGTGACTGGAGGGTTCTGTATGAGTTCTTAAAATGTGACACAGTGCTGGCCCTCAGCGGTGCCTGTGGGAAGAGGCATAAAAAATACATATGCATGGCACTTGAATGTACGTTGAGACAGAGGAAAAGGCCAAGCTGTGTGGTGTATCTGACCACAGAATCACAGAGCAGCTGAGGTTGGCAGGGACCTCCAGAGGCCATCTGGTCCAAACCCCCTGCTCAAGCAGAGCCTCCTAGAGCTGGTTGTCCAGGACTATGTCTGGACAACTTTTGAATATCTCCAAGGATCGACATTCCACAACCTCTCTGACACATTACAGGACCTTTGACTCCAATGAAGGCAAACAAAACTGGAGATTCTTAGGACTCAATTTTTCCTGCTAAATCTCTAGAGATATGACCATTGCAAAATACACTTAAGACAATATGATCTCAAGTGCTTCTGAACAAAGGAAAACAACCCGCAGGGAATCCTGCCATTTAACAGTAGACACTGGAAGCAAACCCAGACACGTCTGAGATGGTGGCAAATGCGCAGCCAGTTTCATTTTACATGAATGTGCCACTGTGGGAGAAGGGGGAGCAGAGAAAGGGAGCCCTGACCCTTAAAATCTCCATGGGGCTGCATCACTTGATCACAGGACAGTGCAGAACACAGCACCACACTGCAGTATTTAACAGTCACTGCTTCCGAATGATACACTATACCTAAATTCCACAAATGGCCAGTGCTAAATAAGCAGAGCTTCCTCCTGAGAGATGTCAGAGTCTCCTCAGAGGAGGAATGAGCCAGACAGAGATGAGAAAGAGGAGGCACAGATGTAATGGTTTCTAAATCAGCCTAGAGAGCCAGGAACGCCTACCATGGTATGTCTGCAAAGCTGTGACTGCAGCTTATGCCACAGACAAACCAAACACATTAGCACAGGCACATTAACAGCTGTGCTACCTGCAGCAGAAGCTTTGCTGAGCACTACAAAGCCCACTCAGATCTCTTGGAAAGCACTGGGGTGTATGCTGTAGAGAGCACAGAAACACATCTCCCCAACACAAGCTCAGCAAGCCCAGGCTGTGGAGCTCAGTGCAATTTGTAAACTCCTGAGAGGTCCCTGAGGAGGGATGCAGGGCTGTGCTAGTGTGACTGGTCAGTACCGTGAGCATCCATGGAGGAGAGGAACTGAACCACTGGGACCTGCTGACAGTGATGACACCCAGTTGTCCCCTCTGCAGGGAGCTCTGGAGAACCACTGCAACCACTCCCTGAAGTTCTCATCTGGCCCTCTCTGGCAGTTCAAGGTACTTGATAAGTGTCTGATGGCTTTTGACCACAAGAAAATCTTGGCATGCAGTTCCGTAGAGCAGAAAGATATCACCAGTCACTGAGCTGATTTATCAACCCATCCAGACACACACTCTCATCCCTCTTTCCCCCAGTGGTAAACTACTAAGAAGTCCCTTGCATTTGCTGTGGCTGCAAAAGTTACCTGCAAGTAGCCAGCAGACACTGGAAATTAAGACTTTGACTTTATTCCACCTCTCCCACCCCCTTCCATTGCATGTTCAGGTACTTGTAGGTCCTAAGACGTTGACCTAATGCTCTAACCTTAGGTCTCATGCCATTTTCGGCACACATTTCAGCAGCCTAGCTAGGGTGCCCACATTCCTCACTTATTTTACCACCACACTCAGGCACCTTTAAAGAAAGAGGATGATTTGGCGATGCAAATAAAACCTCCAATTGCTACAAAAGTAAGCTACTGCTGCCAGCACTCCTCCCGTAACTCTCTCACTGGTGGAAAGCCAAGCTGTCCCTATAATGATTTGGGGGACTTCAAACAGAGGAAAATCAACATGAAGGGGGGGAAAAAAAAAATGCAGAATCCTATGCATTTTCTCCTCTATGAAGCTCACTATGAGGTAAGGCCAAACACTTTATTGGTGATAATCAGCAAGTTAAGCTGGTTTAGCTCTGCCATGGACCCACACCCTTCGAACAATGCAGGAGTTGATTCCCTGCCCTGAAGATCAGCGGTATAAATAGACAGAAAAAAAATCCTATTTCACATAGGAGATAAGGGCATTACTTAAATTATCTTCTCTGCTTGTGCAAGTCTGAGCGGCAGGTTTGGGTGCTCCCGGGTCTCATTGCAGTGCCTTTACCACAAGGCGTTGCTGAGAATAGGCTCAGCAAGGAGACACTGCAGAAAACCCACCCATTGCAATCTTGACATCCCTTTGCTTTCCACCATGGTCTCCTCCCATCTGCCTGCTCTTGGAGTGTGGAGGCAGCACCAGCCTTCTGCTTATTTTTGAGCAGAGGCAGAAAGATCACATGAAGCACAAAAGCACATTCCCTCCTTGGAAGCAGCCCGCTCACTTCTTTCCAAGAGAGTAAAAACTCTGCATGAATGTTTTATGAATCAGCCATGTGTTCATTTCAACGAGAAAGCCAGCCTGGCTATTTGGCCTGAAAAGGGGGGAGCTGAAAACATACGTATTCCAACTGACACGTTTTTAGACATTAACTTTTTGCCCCCATTGGATACATTACATTTGGTCACATCTAACTCAAGGAACTTTCTCTGCTTTTAAAGAAACTGAAGATTCTGCCCCAAGCATTACTCAGAGTTGAACAAAACAGGTTTGTCCCTTTAATGACTTCACTGAGTGGATGCACGCATGGTGCTAACTGGCCACAATTTTGGTGCCCTCAGTGCAGCTTGATTTCCTGATTGCAGCCCTTTTATATTCCCAGCAGTTCACCATCTGCAGAAGCAAATTCCATTTCAAGATGCAGAAGAGGCATAGATGAGGTTCCCCCTTGTTTAACCTCCTGCTGTACTGTTCATCCTAAAATAAATGTAATTCAGAAAAAAAAAAAAATCCTCTATGGAAAATACAATGTGCGGGGCGAAGAAATTGCTTAAAGTGATATTTTTCCTGCTATGCTAATCCCATGCTGAACGTTTACCCAAGTCCACTTCCCTCCACCATCCTAAGGGGAGGGGTAAACAGCTTTTGAGAGTCATCAGCTCTATTCTAGGGACAGGAGAGCAGAGAGAGGAGAGAAGAGAGAGGAGAGAGTACAGAGAAGAGTAATGAGACAGCTGTGCAAAAACAAAACCAGAAAGTAGTGAAGGCAAAGGCAACAGCCAGCAATTTTCTGGAAGGAGAGAACCCTGATGCAAACAGAGGGATACAGCAATGTGCCAGATGCACAGAGTCTACCATCCAGAGACAGCTTTCCACACCTCCAAGGAAAACTCTGCCTCAAAGTCCAAAAATAAAATATTCATGAACAAAACAGCTGAAAATACAGACCCTGGACAAATACCTCCAGCTGTATGGATGGGTAAGAAACATGGCACTGTCTGCAGTCAGAGATGCAGAATGGACTGTAAGGTAACAAGCTGATCACCACCTCTCCTCGTTGAAAGCAGCCCTCCTCATTCACAAACACACAAATACACCATGTGCAATTCTCATTATATAGCAGCTGTCTCTGCGAAGCAAGAGGGTACTCTGATGGACAGGACATGAATCATCTTTTGCTTGACCTCAACTCTCAAAAGTCATTTGTTTTATAAACTTATCTTTCCAAAGGGAAACCAAATGACACTAATTGTATCTATGGCAGCAGCATGAAACAGGGAACCTCCTGCTTGTAGCATGGGCTACCATGGTGGTGGTGATGGTGGCAACATGACTGACAGTGTGTGGTGGCTGTAGAGAGGCTTTATCTCACTCAACAGGCCTCAAAGCAGAATGTCAGCACCTGCCCTTCAGCAAGCTACTTCTAAAAAGGCTTCACACAGAGAAATTCCATGCCTCCTGTGGTCACTGTCAAACTTATTTTTCCTCTGTCATTTGATGCTTCTGCTTTTCAATGTATCAAATTCACTTGAGGTCTCAATGATCATTTCACTGGGGTGGGGGACTGATGAATGGGGCTTCCAGCAAGGAAAGGGACGAGGGGATGGAAGGAATAAGGTTAAAGTGCCCTCATTTCAATAATTCTTAGCACAATGTGGAGGGCCATACAGACAACCCAAGAACGAAGAGGAGCCACCCCAAGGCTAATCTGTCTAGGATGAGAGATCCAGAAGGCTCATCTGATCTGGTGGTTGTAGGGAGGTCTTGAAGTCCCAAATTCCCTTAACTGAAAGGGTCTTTCTCTTACTGTATCACAGACCAGGGAAGGTCCTGAATCTGATAGCCAGTGAAACTTGGTTTTGAACAGCACAGTGAAAGGCTTAACATGGTCTGCTATGCTCATCCCAATATGCACACAATTCTTGCACTAAAAATCTCTGACAATCTAAACAGATTAGACAAAGGACAAGAAAAAATGTGAGAAAAATTTCCTGAAGTAAATTTACAGTTCAGTAGCAGTGCCAGAACCTCATTCTCACATCACTGGTAGGTGGAAGGTGGGAGGCTGGACAAGGCTGTTTCTGACAGCGAGAGGTGGAGAGGAAAGTTTCACAACATTACAGTCACCCTCAAAATCTTCCACTCCATGGACCTTCATCTTATGGGTAGAATGTAGTGACAGATCTGCTCAGTTTAGGGCAGGGGATGATGAAGGAGAGGGTTCAGGAGGACAAGACCTGAGGAAAGATGAGAGCCCTATCAAATACAGGTGGCCAAGTCTGGTTAATGAAGAAAATTCCTCTGGCTTCCAAGTTTTAAGTTCATAAGGTTGCCCAAAAGAAGACCACTGCATTATAGGAGGCACTGGGGAGAAATATGGGAGTGGCAGGGTGGGCCAAGTGAAGAGGAACGGTTTGCCAGAGAGGTGGTGGATGCCCCATCCCTGGAGACATCCCAGGCCAGGCTGGACGGGGCTCTAAGCAACCTAATCTGGGTGAAGATGTCACTAGTCATTGCAGGGGGTTGGACTGGATGAGTTTTGAAAGTCCCATCCAACCCAAACAATTGATTCTATGATTCTACAATTCTGTGATTCTATGAAGAGAGCAAGGAGAGTGTGATACATCATCATGGCATTTTTTTTCTCTCCACAAGCCTGCAGAGAAATATAGAGTTAATTGGCAAACATATTGCTTATTGCAGAACTAATTAACAAATTACAAAGTCCTTCTTCTCCTACAGATCTTCTCACCAAAATCTCTTACATCAGCCTTGAACTTGCTAGTCCCCCAAGGAAGCAGCTCCAGGGACCACCCTGTCAGACCTGCACTGCTGAAGATGAAGCTGATGCTTCCACACAGATGTGTGGGAGTTGGACATATTCTACAGTCCCTGGAATAGATCTACTGCCAGAGAATTTGTTAACTAACAAAAGGTCAGAGGAACTTCAGTTAGAGCAGAGCTCTTTGCTTGAGAGATGTTGCTAGAAAGTGCCTCAGGTGCCATCTTCACAGTGTTAATAGCACCTGCCTGTATCTATTATAGGTATTTAGCCTCCTTTCTTGACATGGCGGTCTTGGCTAGAAGCTTGTAAAATAAGTACAAAATAAACTGGGTTAGATACTGGAGAATGACCTGCATTTAAACAAGTTTTCCAACCATTCAGACTAGTTGGATTTACTTTTTTACTTCAGGCACCTCTTTCCAAATTTCATGGCTTGGAACCAACCTGCTCTTATTGGATTTGTGAGATGGGAAAGGCTGAGATCTTGTGAGGAAATCTGACCATTTCTAACCTGATTAGTGAAAAAGCAAAAAAGCCCTGGATCCAGATTAAATCACCAGACCTTCTGAGCTTTGTTAATCATCACTGATAACCCTGGGATTTCCACGCTGGGGCTTATAGGCAGCTCCATTGTGTAGAAGGAGTCTTAGGGGAGCTGAAACTTGCACAGCAACTGCAGAAGGGTCAGCTTAACCTAAAACATTGCCACTTGCAATTTGCAGGTTAAGAAATCTTTTGTAAAACCTAACAGGATTGTCTCAAACTCTCTTAGGCTGCTAGATCACAGGGCTGGCTGTTAATTCACACAGCAGATTCAAGGCCAGCTTTGCAAGTGAAAAGTACAATGCCGAAGTAGCAGAAGCGTTGATGGCATCTCAGTGAAAAGTGTAAAACAAAGTGATTATACTTTGTTGCAATTAAACCAGCTCTTAAGATGTTTTGATCCAGCTGATCTGAATGATGCCAAACCAAATTCAAGTAATGAGATTGAACAAAACACGGTTTTAGTCCAGATACAGGTCTTACTTTACAACTTTGTTATAACTCCTCTAAAGCTGTATGTATCATCTATATAAGTAAAGCAAAAAATGTAGCACCAAATTTGAGTTGTACAGGAAAGATGTCAGCTTTCCTCGCCTTCAAGATAAACTTATCCTGTTGTCATCTTCCAGGCAACTCTTTAGATAGGTTCTAATAGCGTAGCTGCACTGCCATTATGCATGCTAAGTGATGTAAGTTATTCTATTGATGCATCTTAACTAAAATTGATTCCCTACAAATCTTCCCATATATCAGAGCTTAGAATTGAAAGGATTTACAAAGACCCTCTGGTTCAGCCCCTTGGTAGTGTGAGCATCACAAAAGCTAAACCCTTTAAGCAATTTTGAAAGACTCTTGAAATCTGAAATACTTTAAAAAAAAAAAAAGGCAGAAAGGAGAATCAAGTATCTTAAAGCCTCAAGAGATACAGCAAAGGAATTTCGTTGTTTAAACTGTTGCAAAAATATTGCAGTGGACACTGTCATGCTGAGACTTGCCTGGCTTTATGGCCAGCGGGATTTTGTTGTAGGCCTAAATCTGGCCTAACTAGCATTAAGGCTTGCCTTAACGATGATATGTCTGATGTTGAAAAAGGTTGCAGGTAGATTATGCCTGTGTAAAATGTGAAGTGAGATAGCTGTTGCTTTTGTCTGATTGATGCAATGGGGAACTGAACTATGAATTATTGATTTTTTTTTTTGCTTCCTCAGCCTCTTTTGTTACCTTGCAACAGCATGCACTTATATATTTGGCAACGAGGTCACTGGGTTGATAAGCAAAGGCAGAAGGGGTATCGGTACATCTACTCAGCTATGTAATAACCAAAGAGAGGCATGAGCTTGAAGTTTGGCCCAATGCAACAAGAAAGAAGCTTAAAGAGCAAAACCCTGTAACACTTGATGCCCCCCAGGATGACCCCAGCTATGCTGCTAACGGTGGAAAAGATCAGCAGAGTGAATGCTTGGAGAACGGTGGTTTAGATACCCAGAGCTCACAGGTTTTCTTGGATAAACCTCAGCCTTGGGCTATAGTTTTGAAGCTAAGAGGATGCTCCCTGAACTCTAAACTGGTGAAACCCTTTAGTGGTGCCCTGTGACAGCAGGTGTGATGCTGGACCTAACACTGCCTACTAAAATCCCTGTTGTCAACAGGGAGGAGGACATGAAGGAGATTAAGATGGTGCATAAATTACCGAATGACCAAGACTCCTGATAAGCGATGGCAAATGGAGCCCTGGGGATCTCCAGGTAAACAGAAAAACCTTGTTCAACCTTGGTGACATGTTTTATCCATTTACCACCTCCTGGGGAGGTGTTGAGAGCTGATCCAATATACATCTATACCCCTGAAGAGCTCTGACACACACGAGGCTTGGCCTGTCCAGGCAAGACTGCAAATGGCTCTGCTGAGCCCTTACACTGCAAACATCAAAGGACATCCAGTTTAGGGCTAAGGAAGTTCATTATTAAGGCTGAGTTTGTCTTTATTCACACAGTTTGGGGCTAAGAGTTCATTTTTAAGGTTGTCTTGGTCTTTACACTTCCAGGTGTGCATCACTTTGAGCCTGCGTGTGCTTTGGGGAGTTTCTTTTCAGCCAGCCACAGTGGGGGATGCATTTAGCATCAACGTGCTTCCCCAGTTGTTTTCCCCCTTATTGTGGAAGGGAAGTGCAGCCATCAGGATGTGCTGTGCTGAGGTGCTGGGGTTTTTGTTGATGTCTGGCTCACTTCTGCTGGAAATTGCAAAACCTCTCCTGTGGAAGGAGCAGGGAGTTTGGCCCTTCATGTGAATATAGACTGTTACATATGCAAATTGAAAGAAGCCTTAGAAGTCATGTGAAACACCAGAACAAAACTGATGAGAAGGCAGGAATCATACAGTTCAAAGCTGTTTTTCCACAGACTGCTATGCAGTGGTTTTATTTATTTTTTTTCCATTTTTTAATTTCTCTAACTTTTAATTCATCTTTTTTTTTCCTCTATGTATCTCTGTCTGTGTTTACATATTTACATATTTACAGTAAGGCAGGGGGAAGTCCCTCTTTTTCATTTTTTGGGTGGATGGGGGGAAATTCAAGAGAGTGGAAATGCTTGAATTGAAAAAAAAAAATCAAAATTATTAAAAAATCAATTACTTATTATTCCTAGCGAAGTGCTTTGAAGAGCTATAGACACAGAGAAACTTGACATTAATCTCTACCTAACCACTACAGCTCCGGTCTGCATTTCCACCTCCCACCTTCCCCTCCCAAATGTAAGAAAATACCGATCCCGAGATCAGAGGAAATCGTGCCTGGGAACAACAGACAACCCTGACACACGGACACAGCTCGCAGCCTCCCTGGTCGTGTAGGTCCAACATCCGTGTCTTTCACGGTCTCCCCAAAATCCTCCTCGCCGGTCTCGGTGCCGGCAGCCCCGAGAGCAGCTCCAGCACAGGATGGAGCAAGAAGCCTAAAAACTTCATTCTGCAGAGAGACCTCTAGTGTTTTTCTTTCTCCACGTCCTGGCAGAGTTCCTCCAAAGTACAAATACACACAGAGCTCCCATTGTTTGCAGCCCTTCACAAGCCCACTGATCCTAATATGGAATTCAGCAGGAAACCCATGATTTCCTGACACACAGCAAGCTGGAGAAAGAAAGGAAAAACTCCATTAAAAACCTCCAGGCTCTCCTCCATGTTAGAAATGAAATGGAAAATGGAGTGGATTTAACAGGAATCCCTGATTCCTGCAGCCAGGCTGGAGGAAGGGAGACGCGAATCAAAGCCACAGGCTGCTGATATTTTTTAAGTCGCAATAAATACTGAGAACTCCAGGACAGGATGAGGATTTCCTGACTCGGACGAACAAGGACGGACAGATCGCACTTTTTTATTATATTCCTCTCTGTATATTTAATTTATTCACCTCGATGATCCTCTTGACTGATCTGGCAATTGTTAGAAGCAGCTGTGACAGCCTGGAAACATTAGTATGATTTCCTGAGTTTCAGATTTGCTGCACCACCATCCTTCCCCCCCCCACCTCCAAACTCAGGAAAAGTCAATACAATCGCACTTCATTTTTCCTTCATGTGCACTTGGAAGTCCTGGGAGCAGCAAGAGCAGCAGCAGCAGCAGCAAGAATGAACTGCAAGGAAGAAGATGACAACTGCACTGACGGGAGCAGCAATAACACGAAGAAGATGTTAAAATGTGTGGTGGTTGGGGATGGTGCCGTCGGGAAAACCTGTTTGCTGATGAGTTATGCCAATGATGCCTTCCCAGAGGAGTATGTGCCGACAGTGTTTGACCACTATGCAGGTAAGAAAGTGCTTTAAAAGGAATTTAATTGGGAGCTGCAGGAGACCCAGGTGGGAGGTAAAGGGAGATCAAGGAGAGGAGAGGACATTTCAAAGGGGATTCATGGGTTACTTCTTGTCCAGGAATGTGATTCAGGCCTGGATGGTAGCCAGGGCAGCTTAGATGGCAGCTCATACAATTGGGGCAATGCAGGATTTATTCAGAGAACTTATTTGTTTGCTTCTGATTTTTATTGTGGTTTTGGCGAATAAGCAGCATTAGGGATGCAATTAAATCCACTGGATTTTCGGGACAACAAATATAATTCAGCTTCCATTGGGTTATATTCAACTACTTAATTTGTTTTTGAAATTCTGAAGTTCTGAACTTTGCAGGCTGCAGTTATGATGGAGACTATATATATACACACACACATATATAAAAATATGTTATCAGTGATCTTGTGCTCCTTGGTGAATGATGCGTAAATTACAATATTTATATCCTAAGGAGTAATCTTTGAGAAAACCAGCATATTCTCTTTCAGTGCTTTCAGAATGTAACTCTCCTTTAAGAGGCATTTGTTACTGGTCTATAAATAGAATTCAATGCTATAACTTAATGGTATGGAAAGCAGAAGTGGTGACTGATTTGAATGCTTTATAGTGAAGGAATTTGTAGTATAAGAAAAAAAATACAAATATAATGAAGATCATTGGTGATGTTCACTGTGTCCTTGTGCAAAACAGACCCACCGATTAAGTATAATATTCACAGGCCTCTTTTTGTAGCGATTACTTACTCTACCCAGCTGTGTCCGAAGTTGTGACACAGATGGGTTGATAGGCTAAAACTGTTGCTCAAACTTCTTAAATTTTCCTGTCCTGGATTCTGCTGTTTTTTTCCTCTGCCTGCTCCTTTGGCTTATGGTTGTTATTGTTTATGAGATCCCTGAGAAACAGGTTCTAGAAGCACTGGAAAACTCATTGCTTATCTTGCAGCAGCAGTTGGAGTTTCCTTCATTCTCTCCCCACCTCCTTGAAAACTGAATTTTCATGGCGTGGCTTATCATAGATTTGGTATTCTGTAATGGGAAAATGTCTGTTTTCGTTCTGGCTTGGTGTCAGGTTTAGCAGATGAACTGGCCAAACAAGAAAGCTGTGTAATTGCAGAATCTGATCTGTGGAGATGTGAAGAACTTTTCCTCCACAAGAGTGGGCAGCGTCACTTCTAATGCAAGCAACACTCTCTTTTCGCCACTCTTCCCACCACACAGATTAAATGACCGCTTTAGAAAAAAACCTTTACCCTGACAAGATAAAAGAACAAACAGTGCGTGCTGTAAATATATGCTTCTATGAGCCAAAAATCTTAAGGAAGCCTCATTGCGTGAATTTATGCCTTATATTGCAACAGCAACCCCTTTTCCACGATAAGCTGAGATCTGCTCGCCCCCCAGCAACACGCAGGTCCCAGCACCCACCGCCCTTCTCTCCCTCTCCCATGCCCTGCAAATACCTCTGTGTACAGAAAAAGCCATATGACAGCAGGTATCAGAGCACATGCACATCAGCCCATGGGCTGGGGTATTTGGTGTGAGCGTGGGGGCACTTGTGTGTGCACAGGGGCTGTGGGCACACACAGGTGCTGATGCCAGCCGGGCTGGCACTCTGTCGGGACACCACACTGACTTTCTCTTCCCTGCCCCAGTGACTTGCTTTGATTTTGTTTCTTCTCTGTCAGAAGGGGTAGAAATGGCCAATGGGCTCAGAATTTACTGAGAGAGAGGAGGACTGGGAGAAAGAAGATGAAGAGTGGTCTTGTGTGATCCTTATTTCCTTAGGGCACCAGGTAAAAGCACTTTTAAATCAAGCCACATTTTCATGGTTTGAAGATTTAGACCTCTAAAATAACTACTGCTAATCTTATTTGTCTTCTTAACTATCTTAGCACATAAATGTAAACCAGGAATGTTTTCAACGAGAAAGTCCTGAAAGATAAGGGGAAAAATAGCTCTTTGTATTAACATGCTATTCTGAGACAAACCCTGTCCAGTGGCAGTGGTCAAAACTAGCATTGATCAAAAATGGAATTTCAGTTTTTTGAGAAAACCCATGATTTATAAAACCAATTTCACTACAAAACTGCACACAGGAGCAGTGGGAATGACTTCTGAAAGCAGAGTGCTGAAGAAAAACCAGCTCATATAACATGAAAATATTACACAACAGAAAGTATAACATAAACTTATTTAAAATACCATGGGGATTGACAGAGAAAAGAGATCACTTTGGGCAACCTTACCCCTGGGCTCACAGCCTTTAGGATATTCTGTGACAACAGCCCCTTCCACATCTATCTGCGTGGCAACCCGTGGGCAAGAGGAGAGGTGACACAGCAGGACCACAGGCATGGTGGTACCACAGGCATCACGGCATTCAGGGTGGCTTCACATGCAGACAGATCCTGCAGAATGGTTGAGGGTCTGCAAAATCCCACTTGAATTTACCCCAGGGAACTTGTTTTCTCTGCCCCTGCCCTTGCTGTGCCGAAACCAACTGTTTCAACTTTTCCTAACGAGCTGAAACCATTTGATTCAGTTCTCCTGTGCTGGAAATGCTCAAAAACAATTATTTGCTGCAGATTTTTGCAAAGCTGTACTTTCCATTGAAGGTTTTTCACCCAGGCATTATTACTCGTAGTGGTGTGTTAGCAAGTGCTTCCTCTTGCCTCACCAGGTCACAACCTGGTTGTGAGTCCCAGGGCATTTACCGATTTCCTTCTTTCTAATGGAAAGCATAGGAAGAGGGGGAAGCGTTAAAAAACAAGGATTCCAATGGTGATCTCAGAGCAGTTTCTCACTGCCACGACTCCAGCGACTCAGGGAGACAGTGATACTATCCAGCCCAGTGTTGGGAAAAGCTCCAGATGCACCAGAGCCGTGGCCAAGGCGTTAACTGTTCGTGGCCCCGCAGCACCAACCACGTTTACTTGCCCCGCTGCATTCTGTCTTTTTAGTTCCTTCCCTGGGCAGGATTTCATGGCACAGGTGAACGGAGTGACAAGGGTGGCCCAGAGGAAATAACCACCACTTCAAAGGGCTGAGCTACAACAGTATTATTAATACACGGTATTTATTTGGTGTCTTTCATATGACAGGGCTTGAATCCACTTTATAAAATTTGGGCCCAACCTGCCTCCAGGAAATCAAAGGCAATACATGGATTTCACCCTGGGAAGGAACAAGCTTCCTGCAGGTATCTCACACAGCATTTACAACTCAGATATGGTGGTGCCTGGGACAAAAGGCTGGTGGTGTTTCACCATGTATGCAGCTGCCCTGTAGGGAAGTCCAAACTACTTATTAGTTCTCCACTAGTAAAATTCTGTCACAGAATTCACCCGCAGTCCACAAAAATGAATTTTTTCAGGGCCTGTTGCCAGGGCTGAGATGTGATGGATGTAACGTAGGATCAGAGACAAAGCCACACAGAAATTTTTTACTTGTATATGAAAAGAATTTGTTTTGTTGGATGTGTGGCAGTTTACAAGTCTCTTATTTCTCAAGGTATTTTGAAGAGGGTTTGCTGAAGACCAGAGCCCCAGGTAGGTTTCCTCACCTTTGGTGATTTCCAGGTCCCACACTGAAAGGGTTTAGCCACAAGGTAAATTGCTATTTCTAGGGCAGGCAAACCAAAGTGCTACCCCAGTGACAAACAGGATATTACTGGTAATAACTGTAACAATAGGGACTGTTTGGATAGTGAGTAGATGCTTAAGCATACTGATTCCATTCTGTCTTTTGAACATCTAATGCTTATTTTCCATGCACAAAGGTCTCTCAGCCAGGGTGACTTGCATTGTGTCTAGCTATGTGAGTTTATAAATGTTTAATTAGGGCTGAGGTTGCACCAACAAAAAAAAAAAAAATCAATTAAACTACTAGCAAAGTTAGTTTATTAGTACCAAAATTAACTGGCTTGCTCTATGAAATACAGAAGGCAGAGATGTGTCATTTGTTATTTAGGCAGCCACTGAGCATCCCATTTGATATTCATGAACCCTAAAAACCCAGCAATTTTTAACGTGAAATTTATTTACCCAAAAATTTCTATTCAGGCTTCCTAGAGTGGTGGTTGATGCCTCAAGCCTGTCAGTGTTAAAGAGGCGTTTGGACAATGCGCTTAACAAGTTGCTTTGACTTTTGGTCAGCCCTGAAGTGGTCAGGCACTCAGACTAGATGATCATTGTAGGTCCTGTCCAGCTGGAACTATTCTATTCTATACTATTCTAAAAACCTCAACGACTGAGGAGTGGTACCAATGCCAAGAAACTAACGTGGCCCACTGTGTAAACAAAGGTGAATGGACTTAGATGGTTGAAGTCTAAGAAGAGGATGGTGAGTCTTAAACTCTCTGGTTCAGGCATAGCACATAGATGAATGTCATACGAATAGCTTTAGGAGCCGAAGTTGCATCTTTAATAGATGAGAGAGGTCAGTTCCTCCAAAGGAGATCTGAAAAGCATCTGCACTAAAGACATAATGTAGATGGCGTAATTATGTTCCTCCCTCCCCTCATGTGTCGGCACAAACTGGTGAGCATTTATAAATAGTGAATCCATTTGAAAGAAATTAGCAGTGGCATGTGATCAGCTAATGAACAGCATACAGAATAGTTCAGCCATGAGTAAAGCTCTGTAAATTAAAAGCAATGTAGAAGAAGACAGCTGCTAATCACTGTTAGGAGGCACATTTTTTGTTCTTTAGTGATGGTTTAATCTAATCTGTCTGATTTTACACTGAAGTGAGCTGGGGCACTCACTGGTCTTGCAGAGCAATGATCCCAACCTTGCTGGCCAGGCAAGCCATGTGGGAAGGAGGAGTCTTCTGCTCTGCCATTTTTATTAGCACTGAAACTGCACTGCTTTTCTTGCCCAGAGCACTCAGCTTGTACCTGTGCAAAGCCACAAATCTTTCATATCCTGCTCGTATACCACAGCGCTGACTCAAATTCCCGTTCCTCACGTCCTTCCACGAAAGAGAGAAGTTGGAAGTAAGCTGTCACTGACCATGGGTGGCCACTCTCAGTCCTGGGACAGGCAGGAGCACCCAAGGGAGACTGGGACCACCCTGACACTATCAACAGGCCATGCATTGAGGAGCTTTGCCTTGTAGCCTCTCCCCTTGGGGGAGGAACCACCAGCCAAGACATGGTAGAAACCAGATGGGAGCCATAACATCCCAAATTTCTCCAACTACAGGCACAAGAGCACATCTGTCCACACTTTTGCTGTGCCAGTTGTTTTTAACTGATTGCTGATGCGCACTGGCTTCGAACCATCTCTGCTTGCCTTGGTGTATATGCCATGGCTTAAACCCCACACCATCATGTTTTTTCCCCTGTTGAAACTTGATTAGACAGGAAGAGACTGCCCAAGGAGATCTGCAAATTCTGCATGGGTGCTGCCGTGGGAGTCTTCACACTATCACATTCTTGAGACAGTTGTCTCCCATAAACAGTCTGGGTAGCACATGAGAGAAATGCTTCATGAAATGTTTGGGGTCATTAAACTGAAAGAGCTATAAATAGCACTGAAAGAGAGCTGTGATGTTTATTTGCATGGATGTTTGCAAGTTGTTGGGGTTTTTTCCTTTTAATGTTCATCCAATTTTGATTGTACAGATTTGAACTTTATCCTCGAGACAAGAAAGCATTGACTCTTTTAAGATCTGACTCTTTAGACCAGCAGCCACAGAATAGATATGTTCATTTTGCCTCTCAGGAGCTAAAAGGACTTTTCTGCCAATTTTTCTGGTATCATCCAAAATAAACCAGGGATCTCAATAAAACCTTCAAGGTATGACACAACAGAAATCTACCAGTGCAATTCAAAGGTTTTCATGGCTGGCTTTTTTGAAGATAAATTTTACAGAGCCACTTAATTCTTAAACTCCCTATGAAAGGTTTAATTCTGTGTTCCTGTGTCACATAAGCCAGAGGAGATCTAGTGATACTCATGCTTTTTCACGTCCAGGAAGCCTAAACAGCCTTTATACCGAAAAGGTGCTTTTCGGCTGACTCACCGTGGTTATTCCACATGCAGATGAAACAGACACCACATACACCCCCCAAGCATCTTCAGATCTTTTCCTTCTGCAGATGTTTTATGGTATGTGAAGACTTGAGATAACTATCACTCATATCTCTCTTCCTCACTCACATCCCTGTATTGTCCTGCGGGTGCACAATCCACGTGAAGCTGATGGAGACAGAGGTGTGTGCATGCTCTGTGATCCTGTTCATGCAGGATGGATTACTTCTGCAGCAGTGCCTGAGAGCTGTGGTGACAAAGTCCCCATTGTCCCCTGGCTCTACTGAAAGGCAGCTGTGGCTGGGGAGGAGCCTGCAGCACCTGAGCTGCTTCTTACCTTTGCCTCTGGCTCTGTTATACAGCTTCTCTTGGTACTGTTGCCATTCCTAGTTTGATTTTACATGTACAAAATCTTTATGCTACAAAGAAACACAAAAGAGCCCTGCACCAATCCCTCCCATCCTCAACAGCATCTTGCTGAATCACCCAGAAGCTGCTGCAGCCCCTTGCAGAGAACTGATTTCTTCATCGAGTATCAGCAGTCAATGGATGTTCTTGTGCATCAAGCACAGCAGGGGACAATGCTGCACCATGAATAGCATTTAAAGCCTAAAAACTAGACACAGAGAATAAGCAAACTGCAACACACATCAACGATAGTGCCGGGAGTTAGAGAAGTAGATGAAGCATCCACCCTAAATTCCACCTAAGCCACTCTGTCTACTATTTCGTATGATCTTTGTGGTGTTTGAAGGGCAATAGGAAACATGAAGAATACTAAGCAAATAATTAGACAGTTTGAATGTGTATTGGTGGTTCAGAAGTGGAATGATGGGTTTTTTTAAGGTCAGGCACAATCTTGAGGGAATGAGTTGGAAATATGACAAAGTCAAATGGCTTAAATATTTCTTTGCATGATATGTAATTAACCCAAGGAACTTATCATTGTACGGAAGTTATAGAGGACAAAATTTTAACAAGGTTTGCAAAAAGAAAGGTTGGACCAGATATCAGGGAGATCGAGTGCTGCCATAAGCTGATGAAAAAGACTTCTGCAAGAGATAATAAAATCAGACCTGACACCACCTTCTGTTAGAGGCCAGGGTAAGACCTAAATTTGGTCTGATGAGTGGCAAATTATCTTAAATCTGCTCACTGCTACATCAGAGATGAAGACTTGACTCCTTGGGCTGTGAGTTTGACCCAATCCAGCACTCTGGTACTCAGTGCTGTAGAAAGGGACTTTTTGGAATTATTCTTCTCATGTATGGATAGGCAAATAGATTTTGAAATTTTGCTTATGCGGCAATGGACTGCTCCAAAGAGGCGTGGAGGGATTTGTCTGGAGCATGAAAAAGGTTAACAGTGGCAACGGTGAGAAAATGACCCTTCTCTTTTCCACTACTCCAAGACAGTCAGCCTTAGTCTTTCCCTCCCTTCCTAATCAGTGTAACATTGCAGGAGGTGACATCAGCTGAGGAAACCAAAAGTGAAACTGTGGCCCCTGGTCCCTGAAGGGCAATTTCTATGGCTTGAACTTGAATCATAGAATCATAGAATCATTTCAGTTGGAAGAGACCCTCAGGATCGAGTCCACCATGACCTAAGCTAACTCTAGCACTAAATCATGTCCCTGAGAACCTCATCTAAACACCTTATAAACCCCTCCAGGGATGGTGACTCCACCACTTCCCTGGGCAGCCTGTTCCAACACCTGACAACCCTTTCTGTGAAGAATTTTTTCCAAATATCCAATCTAAACCTCCCCAGGTACAACTTGAGGCTATTTCCTCCTGTCCTATCACTTGCTACTTGGAAGAAGAGACCAACACCCTCCATGCTACAACCTCCTTTCAGGTAGTTGTAGACAGCAATAAGGTCTCCTCTCAGCCTCCTTTTCTCCAGGCTGAACAGCCCCAGTTCCTTCAAGCGCTCCCCATCACACTTGTGCTCCAGGCCCCTCACCAGCTTTGTCGCCTCCTCTGCACTCTCTCTAGTATTTCAATGTCCCTCTTATGATGAGGCGCCCAAAACTGAACACAGTATTCAAGGTGCAGCCTCACCAGCACCAAGTACAGGGGAACAATCAATTCCCTAGTCCTGCTGGCCACACTACTCCTGATACAAGCCAGGACACTGTTAGCCTTTTTGGCCACCTGGGCATATGCTGGCTATATTCAGCCATCTGAAATCACATCCACTCTCTTAAAATCAATAGTTGACTCAGCGCATGTGGCCAGCCATCCACACCAGAGGTAAAACCACTTACAGGTGATGCTAGGCCAGGTGCATGTTGACAGACAGGCAGATGCTTCTCAACAGCAGATGCTCCACATGTAGAAAAGAAAAACAATAACTTTGCAAACTCTAAGCAACTAAGATTTTTAAACGTGTACAAACCTCTTCGTTTCGGCAGGATGTGGCAGTGTTTTTAGTAAGCCATCATTATGATGACTTAGTTACCGATTAAGCCAATGCAAAATAGCTGCACTGAAACTTTCTTCTCCCTTTGTGTTGTCTCGATAAACTATGATACCTTGATGTCTGTACTAGTAATACACATCATTGCTACCATGCATCACTGTGTATATTTTGCCCAGCAGTCAGTGTCTTTCCTATGTTCTAACTTTCCACTTGTTATGGCCAGATCTAATGACATCATGGAAATGGCAAGGGATGAGGAAGAGCAAACATATTTCCTTCAATTGTTCTGTTCAGACAAAGTCATTAAACAGTAATGACATCTCCTGTCAAATTATTATTTGTCTTTGCAAAGAAAAAAAATCCTAGTTATTATATTTCTAGTCTGCTTTTAAGAGTGATCACTCACCAGTCTTCTGTCAGATATATTTTGCTTGTATCCCAGGCTATTGATCTTCCAGCTACATCAGGGAATAAGTTACTGAAGAATGAAAGCTTCATGAATTGGCACCCCAAGTTTTATCCAAGAGCCACTGAATGAATGAATTCTAGACTGGATTTATAAACTGGTATTCAACTCTTTTCCCCAAATAAGATCAGAGAAAATGGACTTTAGAAGATGTCTAATAATTAAAAGCAAGAATTATTTGCATTCAAACTCAGCAGTTTCTCACCCAAGACCATGCTACCAGCAGCCGTGGCTGAATGTGGGGGCTAGACTTTACATGTAATTTCTACATGTGCTAAAATGCTCAAGCGTCATTCATCAGCCAATGACTTTTCCATGTAAAGTGAACAGGAAAGCTCTCCGAGATCAGAGAATGAATCATTACACCTCACTGTAATCCCAAGCACTATCCATCATGTCTCAGCAGTGAGCACACAGCCAGGTGAGCTGAGGAAGGACCCAATGACACAATCCAACCATGTGCTCACTACCACCTTTGTCTGAAACGGATGCAGATTTCATTATGCAGTGATGGCTTTTCCTTAGTATTTGTCCTGTAGCATATATATTCATTTATGACCAAGAACAAAACCTTCTTCTTAAACAGATATTGCTGTTGGCATGGAAAGTCATCACATGAGAGTAAGCAAGATGGCTTGGAAGGGTCCCAGGTGGCACAGTGCAATCTGCACCCTGTGGAGCTTGCTGGGAAATGGTGTCCCCAGCTAGTCCCCATAGACAAGTGGTGAATTTGGGATCCCAGTGAAGGGCAAGGCATGTAAGACCATGAGAGCTTGGTATTTCAGCTAGATAGTTCCCCAGATTTAGTGCTGGTCCAGTGCACCAGCAAATCCATCGGTGGGTAGGCCCATGTTTGCTTTTCTGCCTGGGGACTGGCACAGTAGTGAATCCATAAATATGTAACATGCCAACCAGCCTCAGGGGAAGAGAAGGCTGGAAAAACCATTCACCAACAGGAGAGACACTATTCCCAGGCACAGTGGCAGGGGAGGCACAGTCAGGAGGGTGATGTCTTGGCAGCAGGAGAGGAAGAGCAGCACAGTGCTGTACCGGGATCCTCACTCCTGCTTTAGGACAGTGTGGAAGTGTATCATGGAAATAGCAGTCCCAATGATGAGCATAGGAGCCAGGACTTCAGCATCTGAAAGAGTTAAGGAGACTGTGCAGAGGGGCTGGGCAGAAAGGTCCTGCCACAGTGCAGGAGGATGCCTGAGATGACTCACTAAAATGACTTTCCAGCCTCTGCAATTCTGAGGGGACAGAGGCCACGTATCTTATTAAAGACTCTTTGGCACAGACATCCTGCTATAACTTTGAAGTAATGATCTTAACAGTATCTGCTAAAGCTCGGCTTTTTGCAGACTTTAAGGAAAAAAACAGCTTCAGCAATGAGTGGGAAAACATACATGTTCAAACATAGCATTAATTTTTATCCCCTGGGAGATGGGACAAAAAGAGCATCTATTTACAATAATAATGCTGCTTTGCTGAGAACAGACCGTGAGGAAAATCCCATAAGGTTGGAAAATGTGTTTCAAGTTCACAAACTGTCTCATGCTCCAGCTCCAGAGCGGGCAGCCGTCCAGCTGCTGCGAGCAGTTCTGTCCTCAAAGGCCAGGCCCTCCCCATCTCGGACACTCTCTGCTTCTGAGCAATCTTCCCAGCTCCATTTCAGAACTGGTTAGCTTACGTCAGCATGTTTTCCTTCAATAACCATGCATTGAGTCAACATATTTTTCTAATTTTGGGGGGCCCAGTTGTTTGAGACCCTGTCCACGAGCAGCAGAAATGGAGAGTCCTGATTTTTCATTTAGAAGGTGAGGAGTTTCCACCAGGGAATCTCAGCCCTGGAACAAACTCACTCTGAAAATGCCTCCTGAGACCATCTATTTTATGCTACATATAGCAAGAAATGGCATGTGGAAGTAATGCCCAGGACTTTGTGTAGTCTATTCAAGCTGCTATTGACAGGTTGGGTTGTATGATTCTGCTTCCCAAATGGCTCCATATGGGCACATAAACTTCACTGAGGGCTCAGGGTCTATCTGCATATAGATGACTAAATACCTCTAGAGAGGTGCTTTGTAATTGCGTCTTTTATTTTTGTTTAGGTATAATTTCACAGAGACCTTTTCAGCTATATGAAGCGCAAAGGATAATGTAGAATTGCTTGTATCTAGTTTAATCCCATTATTGCTCTCTGAAAACTTGCCATTAGGATTTTCAGCAAAAGCATGAACAAAATTTAAGAGGACATTTGCATGCTCTTATTTAAGCTCTTAGAAAGACCCTTTACCTTCACAGTGCTGCTTTGCTTTGTTCTGTGTATGTAACCAGTAAATCTCAAAAATCTAGCACAAATTCCTTCATCTCATTGCCTTCTAGTTACTGCTCAGAATATTTTAAGCCTATTCCAGGAACACAAGGGAATAACAACTCTCATTAAAAATATATGTGAAACACAGCTTTAAGAAAGCCATTTTCCAGGAATACTGTCCATGAAAATGAGATCAAACTCAACATTAGAATAGAAGTTCATATTCCAAAAAAATTTTAGTTAGTCTGCCAGAAACCAGGCCTTACAGAAGAATGCCAAATTAGCTAAGCTAGTTCATTATAACATTAATATGGAGAATTTCCCTTGCCATGCGTAGAAATATTCTCTGATGGAGTTTCCCATTTGGAGATCTGCTAGGGATTTACCTAAACCATTCAGTTTGGTTCAAGTCCAGAAGGATGAGGTTACTGTGATTCTTGTTATTTTAATATTTGAGAGTGTTAAGTGTATTTTCTCCCTCTACTCTCCCTCCTGGGAAACTGCTAAAATGGTGGAATAATTCATTCTTCCATTATTTGAAGCGTAGTGCCCAATTTATTTATTTTCCTGTAAAGAGCGCTTCATAGCAATACCATAAGTCTCTTATGATGCTTGCAAGGAAGGAAGAAGCAAGGAGGAGTGTGAGTACAGAATGAGGTCCCCAATCTGAAGTAATGTTTGACAGCGGAAATCTGTGCCAAGAAAACAGTGCAAGAGGAATAACTTGTGTTGTCTCCATATGGTGCTCCCAATGGAGTTTCTCTCCTCCTGCCCTCTATTTAAATTCATGAACATGAGAGATTAAAAAAAAAAAAAAACAAAAAAAAAAAAACAAAAAAAAAAAAAAAACAAAAAAAAAAAAAAAACAAACAAACAAAAAAAAACCACAACAACAAAAAAAGAAGTCTTGTGACAATTTTGTGAGGAAAATGGTATTTTGAGACTAAGCCCAACAGGGTGGAAACTCCTGAGGACACAGAGAAACCTTGTCCCTGGCTGAGCGCATTCACAGTATGTCATGGTGAGGTGAATGAGGGAATTCATACAAAGACAGCATGACTAAAGAGCACCTTGCACCTTCCATCACATTAAGTCCTTCCAGTTCTGTATCCTCTTTCTGCAGTTCCCTCCATTAATATCTCCATTTCCTTTTCTTGCTATTTATTTTCCACATCGCCTTTTTTTTCTCAAAGAATAGGGTCTTCCCACCTGAAATGTTAGAGAAAAAAATGGTTTGTCTTTCCAAAGTGTGCCTGAGTGCAGCATGGGGCATGGAGCTGACCAGAACTAGATACAGGTCCTGCAGAACCATCTCTGAGCCAGCAAACCACAGACATTGCAGGCATAGCCGCTGCCCCACAAGCACTGGGTGATAATTATTACCGTGTGGCTCTTTGGATTTCATCAGGCGCTGCTGAGCTGGCAAGGACTACACACAGCTAGGGCATAAGAGCAGATGTTCTTGTCTCCTGACAGACGTCAACTCTGCCTGACGGAAAATGCCATCCGAGATGAATGAAAACCAACAAGCAGCCAGACAGGGCTTTGCAGGATGGTGGTGGGACCACCCCGCAGTGACCACTATCCGTTGCAGACACCATCCAGCAGACACCTCTTTCCTGGCAAACCACTGTCACAGCATACCAGAAAAGCACTATCTCAGCATTGCTTCTTGTGTGTAACCTAGGGAAGGTCTAAAAAGCCACGCAGCTGCATGAGAAACAAACAAACAAACAAATGCCCAAGAAAACAGGAGAGAAGAATTGAAGGAGGGTGGAAAACAAATATACGTTCTTAGAGGATGGAGGGGAAAGGTAGGTTTAAGAGAAGACAGTCAAGAAACAATCCATAAACCATAAAACAAGTGATTTGTAACAACTATGTTCTCAGGGATATGACTCATGATTTTGAACTTCTAGGGTTAGCAGAAGTTCTGGCCAGAGCATTTTTCAAGGACTATCCCACCAAGGAGAAAACGCTGATTCATGAAAGTTGAAGCATTTTTCAAATACTTGGAAGGACAAATTCTTGAGGTCCAGGGCCCTCTGGTTATTTCTGACAGTGCAGCAAGAAAGACCTAAATTGAAAACAAAATATCTGAAGGTTTTATTTTCATTCCATTGTAAAATAAAAACAAATTGTAAAACCTCAGAAGTTGTCACAATGCTGAATTATCATCCCCTGGCCAGTTCTAGTTTGTTACTCTTATTATCCATTTAACAGTTATTGTATTGTAATCATTATTACTCAAAGGCACACTTACTCCTACTTCCTCTAAAAGAAATATTTGTGCAACAAAGACCAAAATTTCCAAAGAAGATGCCTCAAATGGCAGGAGCTCAGGTGTGGTTTTGGGCTCTCTCGATATGAAGAGCTGTAATGGTTGTGGGGAGAGGTTGGCAATCTTTGTGAACCTTGGCAAACCTAATGGCAGGACCAGGCAAGCGCTTAGGAGAAAAGTCTTTGAACTGTGTCACTCTTTGTGTCTTTGATAGCTGTGGTACAGGGTACCTGCAGAGGGTTTTTTTCTCCTCCTTTGATGATTTTTCTCATCTCATTACTGTCTAATGAATCCACAATTCTAATTAATAAGACCATATAGGTTTGATTTCCAGAAGAAGTAAGTTATCTTGAGCACTTTCAAAGATTTTCAAAGTATGTCTTCCCTCTGTCAGACACAATCTTGCTCCAGTTAGTGGTCCCCAAAGTTAGTGATGCTGGGATAAGGACTTCAGATGTGATGCCCAGTGTGCCTGGGGGAGGTGTCTGGGGCCACATTCTAGTGATGCTGCTTGTAGATTATGGAGGAAATACACAGTAAAGGACCTGATGGGGATCTCATGCCATATTAAGTTAGAAAGGACACCACCATGGTTAGGGAAATTAGGTTGTGTGCAATTAATCTGAGCTTAAAATCCATTTTATATTCCAGCTCCTGAGATCATTTACTGTCAGGCCACTTTCAGGATCCCCCCCACCCTGCATGGCTGCATTTCAATTATCCGTCACAATAACAAACTAACTGCTTGATAGAAAGGATTCATTCCATTGGCAAGAAGTTAAAAAGGTCTATTCAGGAGCTTCTCAACAGAGGTTTCAAAATCTTGTCTTAATATGAATTACATCTGACCTAAGGAAGTTCATTTGCGGTGTATGAGGACCACCAAATTTCACATTTCCTATATGGGCAACCCTTTGTAATGTGCTCCTGCTGTGACCTGTCAGGCAAGAATAAAATCAGAGCCATCAGAGGCAATGAAAAGGCACTACCAGCAGTACCTAATGGATTTTCTTCTTTAAAAGAGCTGGAAGCAAAATCTGTAGCAACAGGTTTCATTTTCCAGTGAGCGTGGTGGGTGTGGACAGCTAAAATTAGATTTAGTCTCTCTTCGTTGTAAATATTTATGCCTATTACCATAATACAAAGCTTTTAGTCTGGTGATTTTCAGTACGAGGAAATCATGGTAAATACATTTTTATACTGAAAACTGAGGAAATAATAGATTTTTAGGCAATTCTTTTCCAAGTTAGCTATACTCACACAAATTGCTGGGTTCATCTGGTTTTGAAAGACTCACAGAGCTGAAGCCAAGCAAATCTAAGTCAGGAAACCCTTCAAATGAAGGAATGTGTGGCATACAATAAAAAGCCAACAAGCAGATGAATAAAATAAGTGATAGATGCAGATAATTTCCTTAATGCATTTCTGTGCAAACTGCTAAGCTCCCAGGAAATCAGAACAAAGATATGCATGACACAAAACAGAGAATTTCTCAAGAAGGAAGTATCAGTTTTCCCCTGATATATTTGCAGGAGATGTAAGGAAATGTTCATATAGTTGTGTGATTTTTTTTTTGTCAAATAAAGACGTATTAGATTACGAAGAAGCCATATGCTTGGGGCAAACTTTCTCATATTTTTTTTCTTTATTGTATTCATTTATATAAGTAGTTAGAGTAGTTCCTATAGTTTCCACTTCAGAAAATTTTTCTCCAAATCATTTGCACAGATGCCTCTTGCTAAGCAAAAACAACAGTCCTAATGTACTCACCATTTTACAGATGCAACCCCTGTTAATTATGGGGGCTAGTAAATGAGCTTTATTCTTCTACATGTTTTAATAGCATATAGAGAAAAAAAAAAAAAAGGAGATTGATCAGCAGGACAATACAGATGCCATCTTGTCACGGGGCAGGGCCACTTCAGTATTGGAAAATCTCCCAGATACCTGCTCATAGAAAGGCAAATCCACCATAATTCTGGTAAGGGCTGGAGTTCACCAGTAATAATAAAACAGTAACAGGAACCAGAAAGTCAGGGTAGATCAGGCAAAAAAAACACTAAGTTGAGAAAACATGCAAGGCCCAGAAGGAACTTGGACCTTGGCATTTGTGCTGTACAGCAGAGTGGTTTCTGGGGGAGAAAGAATGTATCTGGCTGGAAGACTCTTTTCTCTTGCTGGGGCACTTCGGGCTGTGGCCAGATGTGAGAGGATGGAAAGTATCTCTCTCTCACTCACTTATGAATACTTAAGTTGGAGGACCTCATTCAAATCCAATTTGAAAATAAGCATTTTGGGTTCCTTGGAAAACCCCCTCTTCTCATTTTAATTCTCAAGATGTTCAAATTCCCTTGTTTGTCTCCCTGAGCTGCTGAAAGTTCCTTGTTCCTTCGTTGCCCATGGTCTTGTTACAGGCATCAGGGTCTTCTCTGCAGGATGGCAGCAATCCCATCCCTCTGCACCCACCCTCTCAGTTTATAAAATGGCTCATTAAACCTTTGACTATGGAAACCCAAGCACTAAGTAGGGGTCTTGGTATCAGAGACTTGTAGTAGCTGTAGAAGAAGATGTTAGACATGTTGCAATTTTTGCAATCACACATTTGGAGGGAAGACCACGAATTCCCTTAGCTCAGCAAAAATATATGGTCACTGGGCGACGATCACTGACACTGGAAGTGCAATGGATAGGCTCCAGATGTCTCTTCAATGTCTACTGGGAGGTATATCCTCCCATTGACAGATGGGAAACTTCAGTTACAGAAAAAGAAAATCTATGGGCTGAGTTTACAGTAAGGTAGCCAAGACCAGAATTTCTCTCTATTTATCTGTCATGTTGCTATTTCTAGAAATACCTCTCTCTGCCCTCTTGAAACACCAGAGTGTATATTTCCCAGACATGGAGCTGGCTTGAAAGAAAAGAGATCTTAAACTAGGAACGAGTAATCCTATGGAGATCAATATGTCTGAAGGCACAGGGGTGGGGAAAACTCAGGAGAAAAATGTTTGTGAAGGAAAGCAAATTTGCTAAAAAATGACTTTGTGGCTTGCCATCACCCACATATCCTTGAGTAAGGAAATAGCTTTTTCGAAGTGAACACAGGTATACATCACAACACAGGCTGAAGGACTGTTCAAAAGGATGTGGCCCTGCCACTATTCTTGAAAGTATTGCGTCACCTTTTTGAAGAATTACAGAACAAGTAGACTCATAGAATAGCTACATATGTAGGGTAGACATTGGACTTGGAATCATAGAATCACAGAATAGTTTGGGTTGGAAGGGACCTTCAAAGCTCATCCAGTGCCACCCCTGCGATGAACAGGGACATCTTCGCCAGCTCAGGTTGCTCAGAGCCCCGTCCAGCCTGGCCTGGGATGTCTCCAGGGATGGGGCATCCACCACCTCTCTGGGCAACCTGGGCCATTGTCTCACCACCTTAATTGTAAAAAATTTCTTCTGCATGTCTAGCCCAAATTGTCCCTCTTTTGGTTTAAAACTATCACACCTTGTCCTGTTGCAACAGGCCCTGATAAGAAGTCTGTTCCCGTCTTTCTTACAGGCCCCTTTTAAGTATGGAAAGGTTGCAATAAGTCCTCCCCAGAGCCTTCTCTAGGCTGAACAACCCCAGGTCTCTCAGAATAGCAAACTTGTGATGATGAAATGCTACATAAGATCAAATTAACTTGTCCCCAGTGTTTCCCTGTGATTACAAGAAGCCATATATTTTTTTCCATAACCATCCCCCAGGTTACTTTAGCACTGAGTTTCTGAATACCAACCCATCGCTGACCAGGTATATCCTGTAAAGTGTCTAACTTATCAATCTCTTTGTTAAACAACAAGGAGTGTTCTCAGACACCCCAAGCTGCATTATGAACATAGCACTAACAATTTAGCATTTTAATGCAAGCAAAGGAGTTTGAAGACATGTGTAAGCATACGTTTCCTGGCAGTTTTCTCATCTTAATTTCTCCAGAGGGTTTCAGTAGTGGTAAAAGCATCCATTTTCCAGAATCTGGACCCAAACTGAAAGTCTGAAGATCCTGTGTGTACAGAGGAATGTTGCTGTTCAGAAAGGGCAGAGATTTTGAGAAACTGCTTTCACAGAATCACAGAGTGTCAGGGATTGGAAGGGACCTCAAGAGATCATCCAGTCCAATCCCCCTGCCGGAGCAGGAACACTTAGATGAGGCTACACAGGAGCCTTTGTTCTGAAATCCTCTTAAAATCAATCCAAACCATTTTCTTCGTGGTCCTCAGTGGTGTGGTATGCACGAGATTTAAGTCTCATGTATTTGCCATTTGCTCACTGCTTTCCTAATGGAAATGGCATCAGCTGGCCATTATTTCACACTCTGGAGGGTTCATCAGCTCTCTGATTCTGTGAGCTTACTTCACCAAGAGCAAGAGAGATTTCTCGGCTGTTTGGTCAAAAAAAAACACTTCATATATGACCACAGCATAACAATGCATACACTGCCTAATACTAAACAATTCATTGCAAACTATGAATGCTTAAAAATAAAATGAACCACTGTTATTTTAGATGATCTTGATCATTAAAGCCCTGCAGGTAGCAGGCACCACAGCAGTTAATAGTAACAATATTTAATATCAGGGAGTGGGATATATTAAGTAAAAATTTAGTTCAACCCATAAACAGTCTCTAGTATAAGCACAGTAATACATGAGAGCTCATGGGTTTTATGTAAAAGTAGGTTTGTGTCAATACTCGCAGTTTATTTGGAGGGAAATACTGGTATTGGGAGGGTCACACAGCTGCACGGCAGGAATCAAGGCCAAATCATCTGTGTCATGGACCAAAGCTTACCCAAAAGTTGCCCCCACTACCAGCTTCTTTTATTTTTTGCCTGGAAGAGTTCAAGGTTTAGGCCCCATTTCCTTTGCCAAAACACTTCCCAGCCAGCCATACACATCCTGATTGCTTCTTTCTTTGTTTCAACCTCTGTTCATACCCATGGATTGAAATCTGGTTTGCTGAAGGCGATGTGTCTATTGTCACAGATGGGACAGGGATTTCATCCTCTGCCCCAAAGCCTTTCCAACCGGGCAACCAGACTTTCTGTTTACTCCTCTTCAGGCTGTTTGTCACAGCCTGGCTATGTCCGTGTCCACACGAGGGATGCTGGAGACCACTCAAATCTGTCCTGAGGAAAGGAGCAGAAATACAGGTCAACAGACCACAGGCCATTGCAGATGCCTTCTGGCACCAACACCCACCTTTCATATCTACTTGTAAGATTTCATTCAGCCCCCGTGCAGTTGTAAGCATATGTTTGCCTCCACGCATCTCAGGAAACCCAAGCCTCACGAAAGTCCTTCCCGTAAGTGCGTGAACAGACATCTGGGCTTAAACACCAGTTCAAGATAAGCACACGCTGCTGTGTTTAGCTGAAACAACCCCAGAATGAGGAAAGTCTGAATTACGCAATATGAAAATAATACTCTCCATTTATTAAGCATGTCTTGACAGTACATAAAAAAATTCTGGAGCTTTCCTCTCGGCCAAATATTTCTCCCACTTCATACCATAGGTATTCTCCAATTGTGCTAGGAGCAGAATGGCAATATTATGACTCACTTTATATTGTAGGCTGGAAGCACCATATTTTGTTCCAGAAAGAAATAGATTGTAGGCATAGGATTTTAAAGGCAGTTTTTTCTAAACTATACTCCAGTATATTCTGGAGCACGTTTTGACCTTTACACCACCCAGTCCCTCTTCAGCTACAGCCCTGGCTGTACTTATTTTTAAATCTATAACTGTGCTGGGAATACAGCATGTCCAAATTAACTTCCAGTGGTAAGTGAGGAAGTTAAATGAATATTTTGTGTTTCCTTCCAGAGCAACTCTCGCGGCAGTAATTGTTGCCACATACTTTTACCGTCAATTCAAAGTTGTGTCTGTGCTGAAGCACTCAGGCACAGATGAAATGATGCTGTTCTTGTGTCTCATCAGGGCCCATTAAAGCGATCCAAACCTTTTTGTTTGTTGGCTATCAGGGAGTGGAAAAGATCATCCTCCCTATTTGGTTTTACACAAATTACACAAGGTTTGTCCACCAAGACTACCATGGACTGAAGGTTTAGACATAAGTTCATTTTGGTGATGGGGTGGAAGTGAAAAAAAAAATTCCTGGTGTTTAACAGGTGGTGCAAAATCCCTTTGCTGTTTGGTACCAGCAAGTTTCATCTGTAACAATGCAACCAGCAAGTTTCATTTGTAACAATGCAACCTCTGCATGGACTCAGGCACCACTTAACATCACTGGTCCCATCAGGCCTGACCCGGAAACTTCAGAAGGGCACATGGCAACTTCTAAAAATCATCTGCAGCATTAGAAACAAACCCTGGAAAACAGTATCGTGACTTGCAACTTCTCCCACTAGGACCAAAGATTTTTTGAATAGCAATGTCATGTCTCAAAATCAAAGGCGTGTGGACCGCTGTTAATGTTGACACTAGAAGTGTCCTAAGCACCAACTGTGTTTTCTACTTGTGACAGACAAAGACCATTGGCATGGCCTTGTGAGCCACAGCGGACAGATATGCTTTCTAGGGTTTGCCTTTTAAGGGACTGAATCAGCATACTCGTTTGGAGCTCAAATAAATAGTGTAAAATGTTGGAGGTTCCCATATAACAAGGCCCGGTGCCTGAAAAGTGTGTTTCCCTTTTGCAACTTTTTATACCTCTGGTTTGTGTTTAACCACCAAAACCCCAGACCACCCCCTGCACACCTCGGTGACCGTGACATACCAAACGAATGGGTGCAGGTAGGACAGTGCTGAGAGCCTCCAGCCTGCCTTGCCTTGGCTTCAAGCCATAAATCCTTCCACCCGCCTTGACCAACTCAGCCACTCATAAGCCCTGAGCTTTGCTGGGATCAGCTGCACCTGACGCTTTTGGATCAGGGCCGAGTTCCTCGAGGGAACTTGGAATCCCTGAAGGATCTACTCCAAGAAGATATTTTTTCCTCTTAGGAAACCAAAAGTGCAGGATACAGGAGACTTCCTTCAGAAGATATACATACAGATAAAACCTTAAAACTGTTGCTTATGTAGAAACAGTTGCATGGCAGACAGGGGCATTTTGCTTTTGGCGACAGCAACCTCACTAGTCCAGAAACAGCATCCCCCATCTGACTCTGCATGAGGAAGGACACTTCAGGGTTAAAAAGACAGGGTGTCAGGGTGGAAACATGTGTCCTGTAAGACCAGGTTGGAATTATTTCACTCAGTATAGAATCAGTGTTCTGAGGAACGCTCCTGAAATGGAGAATGTCCCAGAAGGTCATGAAAATAATAGAAATTTTGGAAAATAAGATCCATAGGAAGAAGCTTACAGTGTTGCAAATATGAAGGCTGCGGGTTGTGTGGAAAAAATAATACAGAGCAGTAAGGTAACAGTCCAGGAGGACTAATGAGGAACAGAGAATAGGAAGCTCAGGGCAGAAGAAAAGAACCCCTTTTTTTCAGGAGTCCGTACATACAAAATAGCCTAAATGAACTCCAACAGCCAAAAATTCCTAATATAGTTTTTTTTTTAGTAAAACATATACCCTAATATGTGGTCCAGTTGTAAAACTGAATAAACTGCACTGTGAAATTCATGTGGCAAAGTCATTGCGGTTACACTGTTCAGAGCAAGCCTGGCCAGGATCGAATGCTCGTCCACATGAACCAACAGCACGCCTTTACCTCCAAAAGTAATACTATCTGTATTCATTCTGTTTATCTGGTTTAATAAGAATCTACAATAATATCCAAAAAAAGCCATTATACCCTCAACATACTGTGATTGTTGGAGAGTGCACAGGCACAGTAAAACACCCTTCACAGCATCTCTCCATCCTGAATTCAGTGAAAGGCTCAAGTGGAAGGGCATGTCATTGATATCACATTTGCTGTTGTTATAGTCTCTGGTTTTAGGTTTTAAACCTTTTAATAGTGTAATAATGAGCTCTCCATTTCTTTGCTGACGTGGCTGATGCCTGCAGGCTATTGAGCTTAAAAGCCAAAACACACAGACATAGAAAATTTGCGTCAGGGTTGAAAAAATATATATCCTATTGGAAGGGTGGGACTTAATTGGCTTTTGTTCTCTTTAATCTCACATAAACAAGCACACTCAGACATCTCCCAGTACAAGGCAAGAGAAATCAAGAGTGCCTGTTCGAACTGGAATCTTACTAGTCCCTGGGGGGTGGCAGGAACATATGTGCAAGTTACAAGGCTTGAAATTTAGGACTTTCCTTCACAAAATGTCCACATGGATCAGATGAGAAATCACCACTCATTGAAAGAAATGTTGTGCATTGTGCCAGATCCTGACAGCTTTAATCACCTGGGCCAGGATTTGACTGTCCTGGGACTGCAGTTGTGTTTGTGGTCAGTTTGTGCATCAGGATGTGGCCTAAAGCTATTTTGGTCTTCAGCTGTATTATTTACCAGTGAGTTGTTCTCAACAAATATATAGCAACAACCTGCAGAGAGTGATGGGGAAAAAAAAAAAAAAAAAAGAAACTAAATAAAACAAGTAATTTCTAAATGCTGCAGTGAATAATGCTTTATGAGCCATGAAATAGCTGTAATTAAAAAAAATAAAGAGGATTAAAAGAGTTTCTAAAATAGTGATAATTATCCATATCACTACATTGTAACCATATGATTATACACATATTTTGCCTTTGCAAAACTTCTGGTGTCATTTCTCAGCCATTCAAAGCAGTCATTACATGATGCCAGGAAACAGTCCACATTGTCTGCTGTGTTGCCTACCTCCTCCCCCTCTGCTTTTGTGTTTTCTTCCTCTCTCCTTCTCTTCCTCCTCCTCCCAATCAGGTTCAGAACCATAAAATATCACAGCCTGCCTCAAACTGTGGAAACTGGGAGAAATTCCACCGAAATCAAACCTGGGGTAGGTGGATCTCTTCAAACAGTGAGCGACCCTCATGGTCAGAGAAGGGGTCAAAGCC
Source organism: Patagioenas fasciata (assembly GCF_037038585.1). Classification (NCBI taxonomy): domain Eukaryota; kingdom Metazoa; phylum Chordata; class Aves; order Columbiformes; family Columbidae; genus Patagioenas; species Patagioenas fasciata. Next base: position 64,132,050 of record NC_092524.1, on the reverse strand, counting down.
AACTTATGGCAACAACCTCAGTGACTATGGCCCGTAAAGTGAGCACGGGAAAGTGTTGTTAATGATGCTGGTGAAAATGAGAAGAGAGTGCTGTAAGTCTGCAAAGTCTGTCTGTCTGTCTGAAAGCCTTTACGCGGATGTGAGTATGTGTGAGTCTATTAAATACCAGTAATTTTATAATGCTAATTATTGGTACAAATGAGACCGCATAAGAGCATCAACAAAATATGAGGATAACCAGATGCGTGGTAGATCCTACAGCAGATTCTGTTTTGCCATATTCAGGAGGAAACACAACAGGCATTCATATCTTCATGAGATGTTATACCTGTGAAAGATGTTAGACCTTGAATTACCTGTCAACACATCTGGAATGTGTCTGTCATCCGCCATTTTTCTGTTCCTGATGCCTTGCCTTCAACTGGCAGGTAAAAATGTGCTCAGGAGGCTTCCTGGGACCCTGTTTCTACTCTACTCCTTCTCATGTACATACCTGAAGTTCTCTTTCAGCCTCACATCGTTCTCTTTAGAGAACCCTGTTGTGCAAGCTAAGAGCTTTCTCAGTGTGGCACCAAAGGCATTTACTTTCATTTAAAGGTTATTAGTCAAAGGAACAAGGAGAAAAGATAATAATTAAATCTAAAGAGACAGGGAAGAGAGAGGAGAGCAAGTAAATTATGACAGCTTCCGCCCCTTCTTGTAAAAATATGTGCAAATCTCCTCCGTGAAAAACAATTTATATCTAAATATATATGGCCAGATGGGTATGGTAACTCATTGCTGCTTGAGTCACAGAAACATTACAAGAAAAAACATTATTAAAGCAGGCCTATCCAAGGACTGGTTTCTGATTTTGGTAGCTGTTTTAAATGATGTTCTGTTTTGCTTGATAACAGAGGATCAAAAGTACAATTGCATTTCCGAAGCAGCACTTACCTCTTAGCCAAAATAATGGAAAATTTTCAAAAATGCTTGGGGTTCATAGAAAAGCTCACCACAATGCTTTTGCTGTCATCACTCACTCTGTTTTCCTGGACAGCTGATGGAGGCCTGTTCCACTGGAGGTGGAATTTCAATGAAGGACTTAACATTTTAGTAAGTAGGGACTGTAAGAAAAAAATCGTGGAAACAAGACAGCCATATTCACCAGATTTATGAATTCGCATTCAGGCTGTGCCTGGAAAGGACAATGCAGTCTTTTTTATCAAATAGGGAAAGCTTGGCAAAACAAAGCCATTTTCCTAACTGTGTTGTACACAGTGGAAGCATTGGCTGGGTTACACATCGTGCAAAGTTCTGTCTTACTATACTCCACAGACACACTTCCCGTTATATTCCAGATGTAGTCGGTACAGCGTATAGTGCAGAGTCACCTCCTTTCTGAAGTGGAAATGAGTCTTTGCTTTCTCCAGCACTTAGTACTTCTGAAAGCTTCTTACTGAGGAGTGTTGGTTTTTTCCCTTTTCCCAGCTTCCTTCGGCCATATATATGGGATGAACAACATTTCTTGCACCTGGGCTGAAGCCAGCAAGATCAGCAGCAATCACCGTTATTCATCATTATGTGCAGCCTGTAAGCTCACTTTCAGAGCAAGGACAAACTCTGTCCTGGTGATCTGAGAGTTCAAAGCAATGTCCTAAACTTCAGCTGTCATTTGATGTTGGATCACACCAGCCATGTGCTACTTGAGAGTTAATTTCTATATAGCCACAGAAAAGGCATCAGCCCATGTCAGGCAGCTACCTAATGAGTATAAAGCTGCCATAATTTATTAAGGGGACTGAGCTCTGAAGGAGCATTTTTTCTGGTTTGGCTGACCTCAAGTACCAGTTCAAAACATCTGATGAGACTTATGAGGTTTTTTTCACATTCAAAGCGGCAGCTCTTAAACCTTCTGGGCAAAGTATCATTACTATCTGAATGAAGGATCTCCAAAACCAGAGCATAATGGAGTACAGAGGGAATATATACACATTCCCACTTTGCACACTGATTTCACTTGAAGAGTGACAGTTAACCCTCATTACTAGGCTGTTATTACCCCTCTAGTTGCATATGTTGTGAATTATATTTAGTGTCAAGTTTAGACTGGGAAGAGAGTCTTAAAAACCAGTTACTGCTTCTAATGCAGTCAACAGGACTTTTCCATTGAGTCACTGGGATTCAACCAAAGAGAGATTTCAGAATCACTGAAGAACAGAAAACATAACCGAAGTGATAGGCTGGATGACCTGGGCATATATACAAAGGTCGCTATAACAGGAGAAGAGCAGACATTAAATTTGGTAGCAAAGTTGATGGAATTTCTCTGTGTTTTTAAGCTTACACGGTGATGGAATAAAAATAAAATTAAGAAAAAAAAAAAGAAAATAAATTCACTTAAACTCAAAGTGTGCTGAACAGATTGTCCTACTGTTTGCTGACTTTTAAGATTTTCAGGTCTCTTGTTGAAGCATGACCTTGGAAAGCCTGGAAGGGAAGAGATCTTTTGGGAACAGACGTTTCTTGAGAGCACAGCTCCTACATGTATCACTGACTGAAGGACAAACAGCCTCTTTGGCAGGACAAACTTATCGGGCATTTTCTAGTAGCAGTATCTTTAAAAAAGAAGAGTGGTGTGTTCTCCTTTAAAATTCACTGTCACAAACCTTATAGGAAATGTGTTCACTCAGTTCTTGTTACTGCCAAGAAAAAAACTTGGGTGCATACACACACCACAGGTCCCAAAATCTGAAACTAAGTGTTCAGCTATTATTTTAATGCTTCATTTGCCATTAAAAAGATTTGAGTGAAAATCAAAATTCAGTTAAATGTAATTTTATTTTTAGAAAATTTATTTGATTTTGCATCCTGCAAGGTTCGCTGCATATGCAACACGCTTTTACAAACCCCATGATATCTGTGTATTTCCATGCAAGGCTAATCCTTCATCTGATCAATGTCTAGTTGGTTGAAGATGGGGGGGTTTATGTGAATAATTGAGAGCAAAATTCAGGCCCCCATGACTGGTAACAAGGTAGGATTTAGTGGGATGGAAGAGTGCAAATGTTTGGAGAAAAAAAAAGTGGAAAATTAGAAAGAATTAGGGAATATTTCTTAAATAATAGATTGGCATACAAGTATCAAAAGAGCCAAAGTCATTTGTGAAGTGTGGTTCTTAGTGAGAATGGGTGGCTTTGTACTCTTTAGTCATTCAGCTACTTTTCAAAATCCCTCAATAAGACCCTATCTAGCTAAAAACTCAAGGCAAATAGACTACTTAAACACCCGAGTCCTCTCCCGGCAGTCAGAGAGGCTCTGCAGGAGCACACGCATCTGCCCACACACATCCAACCACAAGATTAGGGCCGAAGTGCATATCAGTGGAACCTTACCAGAAATTTTTTTAGATCTGTTTGCATTAATGTCAACACTGGCTTCTAAGCTTTTCCACAACTTGACCCTAAGTGACATTTAAAGGGACAAAAGATCTTTTACAGAGAGTGCAACATGGCCAGTCACACAACTGTGAAGACTGTAGTGTAACCACGTGAATCCAGAGACGCAAGCACCGTATCCACTCAGATAAATGCTATCATCTCTTCAGTCTTGTGCAAGGAAAACACGTGCCTGTCAGATATGTTTCGCTGTCTTTTAACTCTCCTGTCAGCACAGTTCTAAAGTTTATGCCCGTAGAAGCAGTTTGCTGATGAACTGGGTTTGCACTGAGTCCACAGCCTGTGTCACAGGAGGATGAAAACGTTGTACATCTTCATCCGGGACCAAAAGATGTTCTTCCTTCCTTCTGAGGCATTGAGAAATTGTGCTAGCCACAACTCCCAACAGAACTGATTAAAAGCAGGCTTCTTTTTTCCTCCTATAATTTTATCCAATTTAGTGTTCTCCAAAGAACCACCTAAAACCCCCCCTTTATCTATCTTTAGGAAAGAGTAACCAACTTCACCTTTCAAATACAACACTCCCTTTTATAGACTTTCATTTAAAAGGAAATTTCATAGGAAATGGTCATTCTTTTTAAAGAACGTGTTATAAAAAGCAAGTGTAAGACACAGGGAAAGATTTTTTTTTGACCATTCATTTGCTGTGTTAGTTTTGGTGCTCCAGGAACCTTTTGGGTCAGAGGAACTTAGAAGAGACATTGCCTGAAGAGGATTGTATCAGACCAAGCCATATGCACATTAAACACCTCCCTGTTTTCCTCTCCCTTTTGCACACAACTCGGTCGAGGAAGCCCCGGAGTTATTCAGAGCACTTCAGCTGCAAGCTGCAATGACAAACAGCAAATCTGACTCATTGTTGATGTACCTCCATTAACAGTGTGTCTAATGAGCTGATATTTTATGGGTATTTCCTCAGCACTGTAACATGAGTCCTACAGATCCCCGTGCTGGAAGTTAGCCCACTGGTCCCTAAACACAAGCCTCTGTGTCACAAGCCAGCATGGAGCAGCGGAGTTTGACAAAGGCTGGGTTGCTGCCACGTGGGTGTGCAGCACGTAGATAAGCGTGGTGGAGCAGGACAGAGCTTTGCTCCATGTTGTTGAGTGTGGAGAGGATGCGATGAATGAGCAAAGCCCATTTCTGTTTCCATCTGGTCTCTCCAGTCCCACTGCCGGACTGACTCAGACACAGGAATTCTGTCCCTAGCAGGGAGGGGTGCAGGTCAGGGCGGTGGGAACCACCGGAGCAACATCAGTGCTGATGATGACCCCATAGGGAATTCGATGGGGGGAAATGAGACACCAGCATTTGAGGACAAACCTTCTCAGAAGGGATTTATCAGACCTTTCCTGGTAATGTTTTGAACTGGGAACAAGCCCAGGGGAAGTGTGTCCCCCTCCTCCTCTGTACCCACATCATGAGATCAGTCCCTCTGAGTGAGGATCCCAGAGCAGTGGTAGGATCTTTCCCCGGCCAACAGAAAGATGGCCTTTAAGTCACGATGCAGCAAGATTCCTGGAAGAAAAAAACTGCCACTGACTCAGAGAAACAATTGGCCTCTGGCCCTCAGCTGCCTTTCAAGCAGAGACATCTCAGCTCCTCTTCGAGCAGCTGCTTTGGATTCCCTGCAAGCACCAGGCACAGTCAGGGGCCAGCAGCAAAGTTCAACTATTAAATCATGCTGTTGACTCTTCATGGACCTGTGGAGCTGGATGATCTTCTAATAGCCAGATTAGAGGCATGTTACCTTTTTACATTAGGCAAGGGAAAAGACACAACAGTGAGAGTGTCCTAAAAATAGAGTGTATAGAAAACAGAACCAGAACACCTCGCCAGCATGTCCAGACACACAGAGTAACAGCAGGTTCCTGTTCTCCAGGCTGAACTGCTCCACAACTGTTTAGGATGGCAGGAGGGTTACCAATATGTCAATATCTAGGGCGAGGTGTTGTTCCTTTGCAATGGCACAGGCAGCACTGCCTTGCAGATATCTCACTGCATGTGGACTAGAGACGGAATTAAAAACAGCCAGCAAAGGGAGAAGTTTGGACAGTTAAGAGGGAAAGAATTCAAGAATATACACCAAGTGGCAGTGTTTGCCATATGAGGCCCAGCGGTGAGTTGTGTCATTTTGCATCAGACCAGACTCATCACTGACCATGCAGTTAAATTGCCAAAAATAGCACCATGTATCTCAGCTAGCGAGACAGCTCCATCCCTCCTGCTCCTATGCCAGGCTGCTCTGTTGTAAACCTGTGCCACATAGCTGCTCTCTCCTTTGGGTTCAGGTAGAGGGATTTCCACCCCTGCTTGTGATTCACGCTCCTCATGCTGCTTTTACAGTGATGCCACATGGTGCAGTTACACCAGCTGACAGGAGGAAATTCTGCAGTTCTAGAAGGCTGCAATCTTACCTGTGCTTTCTCTTCTCCGTCCTCATCCAAATCCTGATTCTGATTTACAAAGGATCCCTAATCCTTACATGTTTCAACAGTTACTTAATCAATTACTTAACATGGACATCTCTAGCTCAAATATAAGCTACCTCCAAGGATGAAACTGCCCAGAATGCCACTAGCACACTTCTGTGTCCAAATGATCAATCTCCAGGAAGATCAAGAAGCATTTCAGTCTCTCCACATTTATATTCACTGAAAGAGCTGCTCATTTGCACTAGAATCCCTCTAAGAACCATAGCAAAATGAAATTCAGCCCTGCCACTCTGGTATAAAAGTATGAGTGTCAAGACAGAGAAAGCCCTGCTCTCCATGAGTATTCTCAGTGTTATTTAATAACATAGGTATAGCTCCCAGATATTACAGCTTACTTTTTGGCTATGGTGATAAATGCTTCGAAAACAAACAACAAAGTGGCTGCATGCCAGAGGGGAAAGTGTTGAACAGCAAGTTTGATTTGTACAGTAGGAGAGGGCAGCAATTGCAGTGCATTTATTGCAGCACAGATTTGATTTATAGAGGAGATCAAATTGTTAGAAATGGGAGCTGTAAGCATATGAGGGGAAAAAAAAAGAAGAGCTTAGGGCTGAAACCACAGTTGTTCAAACAAACAGGCTAATGGCAGCCTCGTTACACACACATGCGCAGGTGCAGGCTGATCTCAGCCAGCATCTGTGGAAAATGTCACTTGGCAAAGGAGCACGTCACGCGAAAGCAAATGCTGCGTGTGCACGCTGCACCAGGAAAGGGTCCTCTCTGGTCTGCACTGCATGGTGGCTTCTCAAAAGGGCTGTGTGACGTGTTCACTGCTGGGCAGCGCTGGGTCAGTTCGGGTATGGACAGAGCTGGTTTACCTGACACACAGAGGGGCTCTGACTGATGGAAAGCCCTGAGGCTGAGCCTGGAATAAATGCCCAGAGCAGCACCTTCCTCACCCTTTTGCTCCATGCTCCCATGTTGCTGAGATTGCACAACTCTTTGCCTGCGTCTGCTCCCTGCATGGTTGTGTAAAATCTGCAGCAAAAATGTAGACACCATTCTATGTACTGGTTTTATTGTGCTTCTGTTGTTATTGTGGGAGCTCTGGACAACCACGATGTTAGAGGAAAAAGGTAGAAAGACAGAGAAAGAGCACCAGGTGAAAGCAACTGAAGTTTTTCTACCTTTGGCATTTGGTAGAGTGAAAATCTTTTATCCAATCTCCCTGTGACAAACGTTAGGTTGAAACAAGAACAGAAAAACATAGACAGAAGGAAAAGAGAAAAGATGCTTTGCTCAAAGCACTAAAAATATCAGCAATTAAAACAAAAATTATGCCTTTTTTTGTTTGTTTTTCTTTTAGCAGTGTCTTGAGGTTTTTGGACAAAGCTCCGTGGCCCACACTTGCTTCCTCTTTCCTTCCACTGTGTTTCACCACAAGCCATAACTGAGCACGTGAAGTGGTCACTAATTGCAGAGCAGAGCGCCCCATTGCATTAGAGCATTAGCAGGCAGCTGGGCAGACAGATTTACACATCCCAGAGGTACAGGTTGCTTTCCCCACCTCATGCAGGCTGCCTCCGAGAGGGTTTAAAACCATCATCACCCTCCCCCTTGCATTTCTCTCCCAATGCAGCTCGGTGGCAACTTTCCTTATATGGGTGAGTTTGAAGGCAGCCAAAGAGACATCCTTAATAGCACCAGTCTGTGGTGGCAGCAAAGAGCTCTGAAATCAAGCCTAAGCTTGGTACAGGAGAGCCCTGGCACCAATATGACCCATGCAACCGTGAGCTCCCTCCCTTGCAGCTCTGCTAAACCAGCGCTCGGCCCCAGAGCTTGTTCATGCCTGCCGGTGTGAGCGAGATGCGCAGCACAAAATGGGTAAACCCACCCAAGAATCTCACCATTTGCTTTTACCTGCCTTTATTTTGGTTTGTTGGGGGTTTTTTTTGTTTACTTGTTTGTTTTTTCCCCTGGTTTTACCGTAAGGATATTTATGGTCATGTCAAACGCTGCTCATCCACTCCTATAGGGAACTGACCTTATGAATTTGCACTTGCTCAGCCTGGTTTGCTTCTGCCCTTCAAACAGCCACTGGTTCTTTGCTAGACTGGGTCTGAAATGCAGTGTGCTACTTTGTTCATTCCCTTTTTTTGGCATCAAACAAGAGAGTTGAGTGTTTCTCAATGTTTTCTAAATTGTGGCTATGAGAATGCACAAAAATGTTCAAAACCCTTTTATACAACCAAAAATGTGCAAGAAAAAAGATGTTGTCCATTACTCAGCTTTTTTCCATGTGGAAGAGTCCACTTCAGCTGAGCTTAGAGATGACTGAGTTAATATCTGTTTTGCTTAATCTTGCAGCCTGATTTCTTGGTGGATGCACTTTCTGAATGAATTGCTGGGAATCGGTCAGACACATTACTCTGACAGGGAAGGAATTGGGAAAAAATGTTATCTGATGAGTTTGGCTCTGGATGAAGTCAGTGCAAGACACTCAGGTGCCTTTTTATACAAGCATCAGCACCGTTTCATTAAAAATCAATGCAAAATTACAGCACACCTGAAAACTCAGCAATGTCCCAGCCACTAAAGAGAAACAATCCCTGCCAGGCAGCTGCGGCTGAGACAAGTGCTTGCCCTGTTGATATTCAAAATCAATTTCCAGCGGTGGGGATGTTTAGCCACTCTAACCTCGTTGTCTGGGAAATCAGCTCAAATGAAATATCGCAGGCACTCTTGCTTTCCAAAACCACATGTTGGCAAAGCGCCCTGTTCTCTGCTGCTCTGTGCACCTGCAAGAGCAAAGGATCCGGGACTGTCCCCCAGGGATGAGCAGGACACCATGGCCAGGCTCTGAGCATCACCTGGGGGATGCAACAATGGCCAAACCCAAACACTTCTCTGTTTTGAGACACCGCTACAGGCCAAGGCTTGTGGGTTTTGTACCCAGGCTGTCTGACATGTCCCTGAAGAGCCATGTCCCCTCTGAGCACCTCGTTTCCCTTTGCTGCAGAACAGGAAATTTTCTTTCTCTACCTTCATTGTTGGCGTGTTTGCTCTGCAGAGCCGGTCTGGCCTCTGCCCGCCAGTTTGCACCGGCCTAATACAATGGAGCCATAATCCGAGGTGTTGCCATCGTAAAAATAGAAACGGAGAACAATGTCTTCCTTAAAAACAAGGCTTTTCATGTAACTGATTGTGCAAAATAGGCTGCTTAAATCCATTTGCTGTGCTAACCAGTAGCTCAAATCAAAGGCACAAGTCACATCATGTTTGGTAATCATTCGCAGGAAGTAACTGTGGATTTTCTACCTCAGTTCCTTTCTCCTTAGTTTGCAATATTCTGTGATTTTTCTTCAAAGTCTTTTTCCTCTGAAGTCAGATATGATCCCCGTTAGTGGCACTTCCATGTAGCTGAAGAAGTGTATCAACATTTTCTAATATAGATTAAAGCTCAAAAAAACAAGGGGGAATGAACTGCTTGGCTCTCGGGAGAGCAGTGTGAAGTAGAAAAAATTACCAGACATGATGTTTAAAACAATCTGTCCAGATGCCTCTTTTCAGAGCTGCGTGTTTCAGTCAATCATCAAGTAAATACAGCTTTAAATAAAGCTAGGTGGAAAACACATACTACTTCTGCTACTTAAACAAAAATTTGCAAAGATGCCCAACTTCATATTGGCTAATATTTTGATTTCATAATTCAGATATCTGCTGCTATCCTGTATTTTGCTGAGTAAGTTCCTTTCTTGCTTAAAGAAAGAAAGGAAATGTTATAAAAATAATAATTTCATCCTAAATTTCTGCTCTTCTGCAGTTGTAGTGACCGTTGCTTTTTAAGATCAAAACATTTTAACAGAAATATACATAGAAATAAACACTGTTTGTTTCAAAATTAGTTAACTTTTTTTTTCCAGCTACAAGACATTATGACAGATGTTTCTCCCACCCAAAAGTAATTCCTCTGAGCTCAGCAGAGCTGTCTGTAATGTTCACGAGGTGGAAGAAAAGCTGAATTAAACCTAAAAAATCTTTTCAAGAGCAAATATATTCTAAAAAGAGTCATAACTGATAGGGAGTGCAAGACATTCCTGGAAATTCAGCCAATTAGAACATTAGATTTGATGCAAAAATTGTATGATTAGGAATTGAATGATTAACGAAAAAGTTTAATTAATCCTAACCTAGGAGTTAGAAGTTTAAAGAGTTTTGGTTAGAGCAGAAACCCATCACAAATTCCTGTCCCTTGGAATAGCTACATATTTCAGAATTAATTTTCATAGTACACGGGAATGAAAGGTCAAAAATTATAACATTTTCATAAGAGCATACTTTCCGCAAATAAAAAAGTAAGGAAATGGATCTAGTGGAAAAACTCAACAGTTTCACTACAAAGCTTTTAAACCATAGTGGTGGTCACACTTCCCCATGCCAACCTTAGGTTTAATGCACTTGCAACAACCTGAAAATTTTGGACTCTACATAAAACCTTGTTTTCACCATGGTGAAAAGCAGCTGACAGACCAGATCCAGGTGCCTGCCTTTTGCTCCCTGTCCAGGCTGCGATGCCCATTGCCCAGCAAACGGTGCCCGCGGTGCCACCCCGGTGTCCTGGCTCTGTGTGGCTGCATCCCCCGCGGGGGTGACTCCTCCTGGTGCCGGAGTTAGGGCACACAGCACGCGTTACCATTGCACAAACTGTTCAGGTCTTTTCAACAAAGGCAACAGTTCAGATCAGGGTCAGTTATTTCACATCATTTCACTTCGTTTCTCCCAGTGGAAACATCTGAACTCTTCTGTTGAAAGCGACAGCTTCCCATGAAAACTTCTGATTCTGTAGAAATCACATTTTCTAACTGAAAATTCTTGTCCGGCTCTATACAGGAATTTGGATTTCTTTTTTTCTGTCCAAAGGAAAAAATACTCTGGCTTCAGCTCAACCAGGCACATAAGCACCACTTCTGTACATCCAGGGCTGGACTGCAGCCAACATGCAGCTCGCCTGCAAGACCCAACCTGCGCTGAAAAGGCCACCAGATCATCCTTTCTTAAATCACAGCAGCTGGATCATGCTCTGCTGCACGGGTGCAATGACGCTTGAATAAAGGATATCTTATGCTTAGGTTTGCACTCACCATCTCTCCCTTTACATGAACACACACAAACACACAGAGGGTTAAGAGCCGGCATTTCATCCGCCTGCAACTGCTGCTTTTTTCAACATTACAATCACTTCATTGTCTGCAGGGGCTGCCACACTGCAGAGGAAAGTGAAAGGTTTCTTAGCAGGACATTAAAGCATTAAGAGTGTTTAAAACCTTCATGTTAGCCAAGAAAAACCCTAACTTCAGAGTTGCTTATCAAAAAGTTTAAGTATTTCCAAGTTTTTTTGTTTAGAGTGTTTAATATTTCTGCTCCGTAAGTAATATACGCTTAGAGTTGCTGCACAAATGTTTGGGTAATCTCTGAAAGCTGCAGGGCAAACAGCAGCTGAGATTTGGTCCCGGTGCTAAGTACAATGGGTCTGATTCCGGTTTCGGGAAATGCAAAGCAGAGTTTCTGTCCTGGTCCTCCTTGGGGACAGGAACATGTACATTGTTTAAAAGCCTTTTTAAGCAATGCTTCATGGAGAAACATGGACAGGAAAATCAAGCATTAAGGTCAAACTTAAACAAGATGCAGACAAAGCGTCAGAGAGTCTGGTGTTGGAAGGTGCCTCAAAAAATCATTTAATCTTTCCTCTGTGCAAAACAGGATTGATGGTATGTACAATGTCAGCTATGGAAGCACTGGAGTTTGGACAAACCTCATGCTCCTGAACTCCCGCACTTACCTTAGCATGTCATGCAATGCAATAGGCTGGAGACAGCTAGATTCAGTTCAACGTGCCAAATGTGACCCTGCTTCAGTGGTTCACAGCTCAGAGGAGCAGATGCTATTTTAAGCTACGCTACCGTAACTCTGGAATGATGCCCAAGGCACCGCTTTGCTCTCGGATTCAGAGAGCCTGTCTGACTGTAAGTGTCTTGCTCAAATGCAGATGGCAGTGCCTGGGACGCACACACACGTATTCCATGGTCTGTGCCCAAATGCAGCACCCAAAACACCTCAGGCCATCACTAGCCATATCTTTCCATTAGATAGAGCAGCTAGCTCAGGGCAAATTTGGTCAGCTTGCCTGGCACCTTGATGCAAGCAATAGGAAACCTGGGCTCTTTGCAGAGATTGTAGCCAAGTTAGTGGCTGCTTTTTCAGTTTGTATCATATATCCCCTAATATCAGGCTGTTATAGAAAACACACTCCTGTCCCTTTCTGTGTACATCATAGGTAATTTTTTGCTCCTTTCTAGCTTTGACATCTGCACTTTTTGTTGAACATGCTGGTAAACAGATAATCCATTTCTCCTCTGAAGCACATCCAGCAGCAGTAGGATGTGCCATAGGGTGCTGCAAGCTGTAGCACTAATAATGCTGCTGGGGGAACATGTCTAGCCCCCCCCAGCCCAGTATCCAGGACAGGTCCATCTTAGCTCCATGCCCCTCATCCCTTGGCTGTTCTACCACAATTCCCAGTGCTGACTAATGTGGGGTGATACTGAGAACCAGCATGGCCAGCACAGACCATCTGCCCAAGAGGCCCCTTGGCCACTCTCAGCCAGTAACTCTTCAAGAACATGAGAAACAAAACCTCCCCAATTTGTCAGCCTCAAAATCCTCGAAGAATTCAGTCCACTGAAGTTGCAGCTGCTGAAGATTAAAATGCTCTTGCTGAAGCCTCTTTCTCACCAAGTACCTGGGACCACTGTAAAGTTGAGAGCATAGCATAGAAGTGTAAATCACTGTGAAACAGCTACTCCAGCAATTGAAGATCCACCCCGCAGTGAGGACAACCTGTCCACTGCAGAGCAGAGATTTCATGCCCCTCTATCAGCATTATGTCTTCCCACTGCAATCTAACCCAGACGAAGGCAGATCCCCACAGTTTTTAGGAAGACACTGTTACAGCAAAGAGCCAGTGCTGTTAGGCAGTACTACCTCTCCAGATTGCTTTCCTCTCTCTTCCAGGTTTAAAACAAGAACAAAAACAAACAAACAAACAAACAAAAATACAAGAACAAAACCAAAACAAACAAACCCCACAAACACACTAGCTCTGATCCCTGAACAGTGCAAAAAGAGAAGTAGCAGAGAGCTGCCTTAATTCTCCTCAACCATGCTGAGAACCTTGTGGATTGCCTGGACACATTTCAGTGAGATTTGTCTCATTTTGCCACTAATCTTTCATTTATTCTGATGCTATTAACCATGTCTCATGTTTCCTTGATAACCAGATGCTTGACATAACTTTGGAGATAGTCTTTTCCCCAGCACTCAGCTGTAGTTAGAGGAATGACTTGTTGCCTTACACGGACAGAAGAGGGGAGCTAGGCAGATGGTCAAAGGTGCCCTTTATTCCCACTTTTTTCTCCTTGTAGTAAAATTCACACTCCTTGATCTACCACGACCTCATCATCACTGTTAGGCAATTCCAACACATCCTTCATAGAAGTGGGTTTCAGCAAACAGGTGATGTGAAGAGCATTGACTGACTTTATTTGTGTTAAAATAAACTAAAAATGCCATAGCATTTAGCCTTTTGCAGGTCATGTCAGCACAGATAGTTAAAATACTGGTAAGATTACTTTAAATACCAGTTACGCTTTAATAATCTCAGGGCTCTACGAACTCTGCTGTTGACTTGAGCCCAGCTTTAGATAAACATATTCCTAGATACTGTGCTATGGTGATGGAAGCTTTAAAAATATTGAGAAGAGCTAAAAATATAGATAACAACCTACCTTCTGACTTTCATATTTTGGATAGGGTCACATTTCAGTCACAGTCAAATTTTTGTTCTTTCATTCATTTCAGTGTTACAAAAAAATACGTGGTCTCAAGAAAGGTGCTTCCCTTCCACCAGGATTAAGATTTCTAGTATTCTTCTTTGTTAAGGAACAATCCTAATATTTTAAATAATGTGATCAGCTTCTATCTATTTATATTACTTAATGCTACATTTGTTACTCTGTCTAGCTACTATTATACTTCCAGTAAAAAACCCTCAATTAGAGTATCATCGAAATGATACACATCAGAGTCTATTTGCCTACAGATTTAGTGCATTTGCCTAGGCAGTTATGATTAGTTTCTAACTCAGGAGCAGAACTGCCCTCCATGGGGGTAGCTGATGATGCACAGTGAGCTGAAACACTCAGGAAGCACCTTCTGCAGTGCCCACCCTCTATTTAAGACAGAATGAAACCTAAAAAAACCTTCTCTTAGACACAATGCCAATTGTTCTTCAATTCCCCAAGGACCATAATCATGTTAGCCTTTTCCATCTAGCACAGCTTTGCACAACGCTGAGGTCCCGAGAGGTCCCTCAGGACTGTATTGCTGGAGAAACTGGGCACAGAATCCTCGCAACCAGAGACCCCAATGTTCCTTGGACTCTGCTATTGGTGAAGTTGGATTTGTTCAGGGATTGAGAAGCACAGCAATAACTCACTGAAATGCAAGGAAATCCTCCAGTGCTGATTTTACAAACAATGAGGTCAATGATTCCAATCAATCAACTTCATTCATACTGTCTATAAATAAGTAATGTCCCAGACTGGGAAGAAGCTGGCTCATGTTTTTGTGTTGTGCTGGTTCCGAAAGCTTTGGGAACTTCCATTCTCTTTCATCCATTTCTGGACCAGATTCATTCTGCTTGATCTTCCTAATCCATCTCCACTGCTTTTGTGTTCTTTGTCATGTAAGCTGGCCAATGCTGAAGTCTGACTTCTCAATGCATTTTGAAGGATATACAGTATTTCATATCAGCTGCTTGAATAAAAATGACTGGTAGACTGGTACATCTCTTCTGTTTGCTGTCCCTGCATAGCAAATACCCAGCTGCGAAGAGCTGTAGCCTTTTTCCCCTCAAGACGTTCAAAAAACCACATAGTACAAGTCATGAATCTTCCTATAGGATGTCACTGTCTAGACAAATCTATTCCTGTTGCAGAAGGGGACAATAGAGCTGTCATTTTGTGTCTGCTTCCCCAGCATGGCTGTAACACAAGTCAGAGTTGGGCATTTTCCCACCAGTTCCACTGGAATCCTCAAACACACAGACGAGGCAGAGGGGAGGGGGTGCCCCTTGTCACACACTAGAAACAGGAGTCCACATTGAAGAGCAATCCCTATAGGCAGTGGAGGGATGTCTGGGAAGGAAACATGTTTAGAAATTGCTTCTCTGATGCCTCCAGAAATACCTGAAATGTCCTGCTGAAAAAGTTTATCCCTATATAGTCAATCTCAGGTTTCCAGAAGTCCTCAACATTGACTTCCATACCATGAGAGCACTGCAGGAGTGTGAGATGCCTGCAGTGAGTATTTCAGCTACAGTTCTGAATTTTCCATGCAACTTACAAATACAAAACCCAAGAATGACTTGACTTTGGCATTAAGAATAGCATAAAGTACTGCAAGACTCATTAAATTACAAGAATAATCAGCCAATGTGAGGTCCAGATGAGGCATGGAGGGATGACAGGTAAAAATAGGAAAGTCATGTTACCTCTGGCTAGATGGTTAATGAAACCATCACTAGACCACACTGTCTAATCCTAACGACTGCTTGAAAAATAATCTGGAAAAGACCTACAAGAATGATACAAGAATGAGAAAATATGCCTTGTAGGAAGACATTAGATAAGCTATTTAGAGCAGAATAAAGGATGCTATGAATCCTATCTGGCTTTAACATCACTACATATCTGTGGCCTAAAGACAAAGCAGCAAATTCCTCACCACCTCATTAGACCAAGAGCTCCACTGAGTGAAATCGGCTGAATCCCGGCCCCGGAGGCCTCTCTGTGCTCCCACCGCGGGGAGCAGACTGGAAATGTTTTCAGATATTGTAAATATCAGATGGGCAGAAGTATTTGCTCAACAGAACATAGATCTCCTCCGTTGATGAGGTGACAGAAAATTTACTCAGAGACCATCCTTTGAAAAGTGCTGGCTAACAGAGGCCTGTACCGGATAGTGATAGATTATTAGAGGAGCAATTAAAGAAAGGCTTATAGTACAATTTGCATCTGAAGTGAGGTATTTAGGCCATTTACACAGCCAAATAACACATTTTTGATTTTTCTTTCAGAAAAAATATAGTTAAGCTGCATGATAAGTCTGAGGTAGAAAATCAATTTGGCTGTACTCAAATCTTTTTTGTCATGAAGAAGGAAATGGGGGAACATGCTACAGCAATGTGTGACTCCATTTCCTGGAGATGACCCTCACATGTGGAAGTGAAGAGCCCAGACCTGAGTCACAGGGCACTTGCGGACCGTGGATGAGCCACAGGTCCTGTAACACCAGCTCTTATCTGCCCTGGGTGTGTTGGCCACACAATGTTGTAGCATTGCACCCAGTCAAATCGAAGGTAATATTTCCAAGGAGGAACACTACAGGGAGTGGCTAGAGCTCCACTGAGTGTAACATCTCCTGAAGATAGGTCCACAGTAGCTAAAATACAGTTCTCCAGACACTGACACAACCCAAATCAAAGCAGCATGTGAGAAATTAATCCCTGGCAGACCATACAGAAATATGACCCGAAGTAGGACTCATAAATGCACCTGAAGCACTTAGAGGGTGCTGCAAAAATGAACTGCCCACATTTACTTTGTTTTCATGTTGAATATTCAAAGTTTCTTAAAACCTCGGATATGTACTTGCAGTTCAGTTACTTAGATACTTGACCATTATGGGAACCAAAGCAAATTAGGGATCTAAATGTCTTTGAAGCATGTTTGAGTTTCACCCCTACTTGAAATGTATTAGGGATCTTAAAATTTAAGCTGTAGAGACCATTGATCAGGAGCTATGAGGTACAAAAAGAAGGCGATTTATAAAAAAAGATATTTTAAAATCGTTCTTCTTCAAACACGCTCCTACAAAAGGACTCCTGTCCTGCCAGAAAGGACCAGACAACTGTGAAGAGGAGGGGGATTTCCAGTTCTTTACAAAAGCTTTCACAAAACTACACTCAGGAAGGAAGAAAAATGTTATCCAGCAAGCAAGATATCAGCTGCTGGAGAACACAGCACATTCAGAATACCAATAACTTCACAGAGAGAATTCTGAAGGTGTCAGAGGAAGAAATTTAAGGTCCCTGAGACTCTCTGGCATTTTCTGCAGACCACAGACAATGCATTTGCTCTTGGAGAGATGGTCTTGAGTCATGCCTCACAAAGATGATCATCCTAATAAAACCCCTTGGGCAAATGATTGACTGGTTTCCCCTTCTGATGGGTTCAACTAAAACCTCAAATCTGTGACAAGGAAAGCACAAAAAACCCACAAAAAAACACCCTCTTAATTGCCGTTACACTCTATATGAATGACTTGGCAATTATGCTGGTAAAGGGCACAAAGAAAACTAGGAACGAATGGTTCTGGCATTGCTGAAAATGCTCTGATTTTATAGGTCAGTGTTGCAGCAGATTTAGGGCATACTCACAAGGGTTATCAGCTACTTCATAAACCAAAAGACCTGTGAAGAAGAAGATCAGTTCTCACCTCCTTGGGAGGTGCTCCAGTCCCTCAAGGTGACACTGTGGTTCCAATCCCTTGGACTGAGTATGGAGCCATTCACCCATTATTTTGTCAATAAGGTCTATGTCCCTTTGTGAATTTGAATCCTTCTCCTTTCCAAATGTCCTTGGCATGATTAGGCTGCCCCAAGTCAAGGCAAAATATTTCACTCTACAACTGAAAGTTTTGTTCAAGCAGAAACTGGAAAAATACATACATACATACATGTATTTTACATATATTAATAAGCGTGTGTGTGTGCACAATGTATTTTAAAGACAAAAATACTGCTTAGTTTATTTCTCGTTGCTGTCCCCTCTCCGTAGTACCAGAACTGTATTTAGCACTGATCAGAACCAGTTATAGTTTCATGTAGAGCTTCACCCAACAAATATTAATACATGCATGAACAAAGAAATTTGGTTTGAAATAGTGTTGTGAAATTGGGCACAAGCTGAAGCCGGGAGTTTAAAACAGTATTGGTCCCTCTTGAGTGAGGCCTGTATGAACAAACACCTTTGGAACTGAAAGAAAAGCTATGAGGCACATATGTAAAGAGCTTTCTATCTATCGTAGAAATGAGAAATTTGGCTGTCTACCCATCCCTCACAGCAGTAAGAACCCAAAATTTCCACCTAAACTCTACTGCAGCTGACCAAAAAGTGCTCTTTTGTCCATCTTCTGATTTTACCCTCTTTCCCAGCTATAAAAGAAACAGACTTGGGCATTTTTACTGCCAGCAGGGCAATGAGAATTGCAGTTGTTTTTATACTGGTGGCTATTAGTCTGTGTTAAGTAACATGCATCTGGTACATATAATAATGGTAAACAGACAAATGCACAAACTTAATAGTGAGAGTTTGCTGATAAGGGCAGAAGATGGCGCTTGTGAAAGTTTGAGGTTTGATGCAGATTAACTCGTCTCGAAAAATTAAAAAGCCCTTCCATCCAGGCAAGTGGTACTATCTCTGCTTGCTGTCATGCTCCTGGCATCTCTCTCCAAAGCAGCTGGACCTTAATTTGTTGGCAGGAAGGCACTAGAATAAATACATGTCTTCTCCCATGTGGTATCGCTTTAGACATTTCCTAAGCTATCGTGTATATTCTGGCTAGTGATTTTACAGTCATTTGGTTCTGCAAGCACTTCTTCACAGGCATGGAAAAATTCCCTGTGATGTGCACATTCACTCTCCTGTACCACAGCTAAGAGCATCCAAGCTATCACATCCTAGTCTGGTGTCAAACCAGAGACTTACGTGCTGCTTTGCGCTATTAATCAAGGATAATAGATTCTCGGAGGACAGCAAACAATTTACATCCCCTTTCTGTCAGTGCAGACTGTGCATGCTGCTGTTGTGAGGCTGAAGGGCTCTTCCAAGGGAAAATTCAGTCCACAAAATCAACAGAGCTTTGCTGTGAGCAAATTAAATACAAGGGGAAGAGTCTGGCAAAGACTGATCGTTGACAGGTGGATCTGGGGCGACCTGGGCAACAAGAATATCAACAAAAATTGTCATATATTCCCCAGGAACATAAACTAATCACTTATTTAAAAACAGAGCTTCCAGCTCGGACCTGGTGATGGTCCACAAACCAGATTCAGCCCACACAATAACTCCATTTAGCACCTTGTCTTTCTGCAGTGGCCTTCAAGCAGGACAGTGTGTTTCAGAGTTCTGTGTTGAAGCCCATTAACAAAACTCCAGGCACACAGACTTGCAACAAAGCCCTGGAGTCGTCCCAAAATAGTTACTCAAATTGTAGCAAGAAATAACCAGCCCATTTGTGATCTAACTAACATTTTAAAAGCAGTGTTTTACACATTCTGCATTTAGTCAAAACCATCCAGTGAAAGGAGGAAAACATCTACCCCATCGCATCATCTGCTACAACCCAGACTGGAGCCAAATGAGAACCAGGACTGCGCAAGCATTCAGCCACATTTTATTGCATTCCCTGCTGCACTTAGTGATAAAGGCCATGCCATTTCAGTATTTAATTAATATGTCAATATGGCCAGTAAATGGCAAGGAGAGTTTGTATTTATCTTGTTACTCCAAGACCGCTTATAAAGCCAAGTTCACAAGCCCATAAAGGAGCCTGCATAACCCCGACTGACTGGGAAGGAATTCTGTGTTGGCTTCCCATAGGCTTGGCCACTGAGAGAACAGGAAAAGATAGTAACAGGGTAAATAAAAGTAAACCGAGATAAAGCCAAAAGTAAGGCCTACAAATCTATCAAAGCAATCTCAGCTCATAAATACGACCTACCAAGTGGACACACCGAACAGCCATTTGCCTGACAGAGGCAGACTGATAAACTCTTCATATAAAAATACCATGATGTTGTCACAGGCAAAAGCCATTTGTTTTGACATTTGTTTTGCTAGCATGAAAGCGTGGTGGAAATTTCAGCACCAATACATTAATCTAGACATTGCTGTTTCAAGAGCCAGTGATTATTTGAATTGTCAGTGGGAGTCTTTTGGTCCGCTCTGCATCTGGAGCCAGGAATCCAAAGACAGCAGTTTGTCTGCTGCTGAAGTTAAACCAACAAGACAGTTTTGCTGGGATGGTGGATATGAACTTAGAGAGGTGATGCAGACAGGAAGGATATCTTCTGATGATGAAATAGATTAGAACAATCAGCAATGAGAAAGAAAACATAAAGGCTGATGGGGAAAAACATAGGAAAAGAAATTACTGATGCTACACAGAAATTCACAGCAGGACACATAGGAGGCAGGGTGCTATAAGGAGAATTAAAATCTAATGTGCAAGTTGGGTAGACTTAGGGTGTATTTTTCCAAAAAGAGTAATGGTAGTTCACCACCAGCCTCTTTTTTCCCCCTTTGCATTTCTCAGAGGTCACCAAGAGCCAAACCAAACTGCACAAACTATCGATAACTGTTCATTGTGTGTGGCTCCACATATCTCTTGCAATATATTCACCATGACTTCATGGACCACAAAGCACAGATAAGGGTTTAGGAGTTGTTGCAGCATATCCTTCTGGCAAAGCACGGTGCACCACAAACGGACTGAACCTCTGTCCAAACAGATTATCTCCAAAACATATTAACTACTGGAAAAAGACAGCAATTCGTACCTGCAGCAGGGCTTTTTGCAACTGTAGTTCTGTCTGTCAGATACCACCAAGATTTGGGCCAGCAAACCTTCACAGCAGCCTGAGCCTGGACAGAGTACATTTCAGAGTGACTTTTAAGTTTTTAAAACACTGAATATTTGAGCTGATATTTTGCAAGCAAGGGGCAGCTTAGTTTGCTGGTGCTCAGGATCAGCCAGCATGAGAGGTAAAGCTGGATAACTATGTTATTACTGACATATGGCAAATGTCTCTTTGTATTCATCACACACATTACATCACTTGCACCTCCACACACCCCGTGGTCACACAGCTGCTATATGAGAATTCTGCTTTGGATGTGCTCTGCAGACTCCATATAAATTCAACCAAGGACTGACAGTGCGACTCAAGCTCACGTGCAGTCTCAAACACCACCTCGGCCAGCTGAGCACTGCTGGAAGGCTGGAAAATTGCCTTCAGCTGAAGGGTACATCTTCCCACAGTCGATCCTTAGGCTGAGTAAAATCAGCAGAGCAGGTCTGGCTCCTGTGCAGTGGCAGGTTGAAGGCTGGCTAAGATTGCAACTGGAAAAAAACACTACACCTGGCTGCCTCCAGTAAGTTGTGCAGGAACATCTGTGGCCCCACTGCTTCTGAGAAACTGCATATTGTCAGCAGACTTCTACAGTTCTTGCCTCTACTGGGACATTTTGAGACTCTATACACCACAGAAAGTTCCAAACCAGGGCTCTGGGGAGGTTTCATTCAAATTAGTTTATTTAAGTCAGGTTGAAAGAAGGGGACGGGGCATCTGGACTGTCTTCTGTTTGCATTGATACCCATCTCCCCACTCTGGTACCTCTTCCCTGGGCTCTTCCGCCTATGGACATCCATACTCAACAGCTAGCCCCACGGGAGCTGCAATGTGTGTGAGCTACCTCCTGAACTGAGGAGCCAGAGAAGGGTTCTCAGCCCCTTCCCATCTCC
Organism: Patagioenas fasciata; assembly: GCF_037038585.1. NCBI lineage: Eukaryota > Metazoa > Chordata > Aves > Columbiformes > Columbidae > Patagioenas > Patagioenas fasciata. Next base: position 64,110,473 of record NC_092524.1, on the reverse strand, counting down.
TCTTTCCCCTGCACATCACAAGACAGCCCCAGCAGCGGGTGAGCATGGCCCATCCTGCTCTCATCAGCAAGTCTGGTCCTTGCTGAGCTGTTGTACTTTCAGGATGTCAGTTTTGTTCTGTTTATATGCTAGCAAAATTACCGTGTCACTTTGCAAGCAAGTAAAGCTGCTGAATAATCGGTCTGTCCAACCACACTGACAGAGACTTCAGGTCTAAGAGATTTCAAACAGGACATTGCTCCCCAGTGCAGGAGCTATTAACTTCTATAAACTGGTAGGTCTTTTTCTCCTACAAAAGTCTTATCACTTTAAAAAAAAATCAGCAAGAAAATGTGTGATGTTTTCAAGCCTCCTCTTTGCCAAAAGCAACTATTAATCTTCCTCAGCCCTCATTAACTGCAAGTTGTGATCAGCCGATGGGAATCAGTCTTAGCCCCCCTCTGCCCCAGCCACAGCTTTATGTTCATCCCAGTCGTTTGCCCTCATGCTTCAAAAAATTAATAGTCCACGGGCTGCAAGAATATCACTATTTTGAGCAAGATCCCTGATGAATGTTTGAAGTCTTCCTGTTGACTAAAGGGTGGAACTGGATTCCCACCCTTTCTTTCCAATTGAGTAGTAATGATTTAAGCAGATTAACTGGCTAACTGTCTTTAACACAGATCATATCCTTTATAGAAAATAATACTTGTTACAGTGATCAGTTAATAATGGGGTTCATCCAAAGGCAATGGGAAAACATTTTCATTAATGGGCTCAAAATTAAGTACACAGTGAATTCTACTAAAGGAGTAAATGTGCTGTGTGTGATCAATAAAATAAGCCATTCTTCCGTTCATTTGCAACAGAATCTGTTCAACAACTCTGCAAATACCGGTGCTCCTCTTCCTCCCTGTCCTTTGAAGCAGCCACTACAGAGCCCCATATATTAAGCGTGGCCACTTGACCTGCGATTGCATGACACAGGACAAGACAGGTTGCCCAAGAGGCAGCGCACCTCCACCAAGACCCATCGAACGTCAACCACTTCTGGATGCTTCATCATTTCACAGCCTGAAACAAACAAACAAGAATAATAAAAAACCTCTCTCAATGATCCATGACAAACCTATTCCAGTGCTCATGGTGGGGAGGCAGGAATCCTGTACTTTCAAGTCCCAGCATTTCATGGGGATCAGCTGGTGGCTGGGTCCTTGGTAGCAGCGGTGTGAGCAGTTTATCACTCTTGGCTGTCTGTGAAGAAATAAGAGCTTGGCATAAATAATTTGCTTTTGTTGTGACTTTAGCTTGCCTTCAATTTGGGTTGAACAGATGTGCTTGCTTTAGAGTGCACATTGTAAGACACGTGCTAATGTGTCTAGCACAGGTGTGTATTGGCATTTTAGGATTAAAACACATAAAAATCAGTCCACTGGCTTATGCATAAACATCTCTTGTTTCTTTCTTGCAGTAACTGTGACTGTGGGAGGACAACAACACTTGCTGGGACTTTATGACACTGCAGGGCAGGTAAATTACCACAAAATATTTATAAGTTTCCTTTCTCATGTTTTGCTTGTTACTATCACCTACTGGGCTTTATTGTTCAAGCTGTTTGTGAAGGTTTCTTTACAAATATTAACGATCAGTTGTGAGTTGTAATGGTTGAACTGTTGACCTTCTATTTTATTTTCTGCATAGAGACTTCATTCATGTTTAGCAAGTTCATCCCTAAGACTGAACTTTGTCTAAGCAAAACCCTAAAGCCTGATCAGGTTTTTCACCCTCCCGTGTATCCACCTCCTACTGCAAATATGATGTTTCATATAAACTCAATGTTTTCTTACATTTACCACATGGTGGCATTGAAGATAGAATAATTCCCATTTCCAAGATCAGAAAACTAATGTAATAACAGCACCAGCCTATTGATCACCAGCTATTGACTTTTTAAATTGTAACGCAGCCAGGCTGGCATCCAGCCTAACATCCTTCTCCCAGGACAAGGGTGTCCATTACAGGAGATGCTGTATCCCATACTTATTTACGTTATGTTTTTATTGTTTCCACTGTCTGCGGTCTGATACAGTGTGCTTGCACTAAAAGTTTGCAGAACAGCTCTGGTCTGTGGGCTCATTTCAGCTCCTGGAGATGAAGGGAAAATATTTCTCACAGCCTTATTCTGCCAGTAGAAGAGCAGAAAAGGGTTCAGGGAACAACAGCTTTTCATGGCGAAATTTCCCTCTCCTACCTCCAGAGGCCAGTGACTGGCAGACTAAAGAAAGGACCACAATCTGCACAGAAACCTTGCAGAAAATCAGCTGTGAGAGGGGAGGGAGCAGGTCCCAGGTCCCTCCCAGCCTGGGAAGGTTGGAGCCCACACCCACCGGTTGCTCCAGTCAGAGCTGCTACCTGGAGGCAGCAGGAAGGGAAAGCAGATTTGGGACCCTGCTTCACCCTCTGGCACAGAGGAGCTCTGGATACTGAGCTTTGCTTTCAGGAGGACTTGTTGGCTGTGGGCTTTTTTGACCATGACTGACTGCTATGAAATGCAAAAACAATGCACAAGGAGACTCTCCTGTCTGCAGAAGGCCACTTATTACAGAAAATACTTTGTGGCAGTATGCAAGAGGTCAAAAACCACATCAGGACAAACTGTCACCTCTGAACAACCTGTGCTCAGCAGGACTGGGGCTTTTATGCTTTGGGTCTCACTTTTTATTCATTTTATTCCTATCACACGTCTCCAGGAAGCAACATTCACTTCATAGCTAGTTTGGTGTCACAGTTCACCTAGCCTTTCTATTTACAAGGTACAAACAGACATCCAGAAATCAGTCCCAAAATATGACCCAAGTGCTTGTCTCTTGTTTAATGCAAGTTCAATTTTCTATTCTGTGCTCTCAAACACAGAGCTCGGAGCATGTCTGTCACAATCCGGCAGCACTGCAAGCCTTTGCTAATGAGACTGGAGTTATATTCCGTTCTCAGTCAGATTTTATCCAGTGCCTTAATACTTCCACTTGTTTTGTAGGGTTGACAGTTCCACCTGCCATCCACATCCTCTTAGTTGTTTTTTTTCCCAGCCCAGAAGAAACACAAACCAGCCTCTCTGGCAGAATTCACCCCTCCATCCACTCCTCCACAATCATTTTGCCATCTCCCACTTCCAGCTAGTCAGAGCACCAGGTGCCTTCAAGCACCATTTCTAACTCATCAGGCTCATTTCCCTTTCAGACCTTGGTCCAGAGGACGTGGCCATCTAGTCAAAACTCAGAGCATGAATAATTTCTTGATGACTAGATTGCATCTCAGTGGAGGCTGAAAGGATGATGCTTCCCACATGCTCAAGCTATAACAACACATCATCTGGGTTGTTTCCTCCCTCCTTCTCCTTGTGATGTGTGGCTTTCCAAAGGCATCGGTGTGAAGTCATAGCCAAAAATAGCACTTGACATTACGATGCTATAAAACATATGCTAATGAAATAACAATTGGAAAATGTACTCCTGCAGCAGGACCCTATGTCAGCCCGAAGGGAGAGCTGGCATAGACCCCAGGTCTGGGGTATCTGCTTTTCTGCATATCTGGTACTAACAGTGTTGAGAGGAAAAAAACAGTGGTCTTTTTTCCCCAGGTTGGACTCCTATGCAGAGTGCTTTAACAGGCTGACATGGCAGGGAGCGTACATGAGATCAGCATGGCAGTAACATAAAAAAATCAGGTTTTGCTGTACTTTCTGAGCCTGAGTGCTGCAAGCCTACTGGTGGCGAGAGAGCATGAAGGGACCAACACCCATCAATGCCTCTCAGCCCCAGCAAGCCACAGGCATGTAACCCAGCAAGGCAAGGTCTAGTGCTGGTGTTTCCATGCCAAGCCAGTGGCCAGGCAGTGTAACTGGAAAGCCTTGCACTCCCTAAATAAAAGGCAGCAAAATGCAAGCACAAGACAAGGAAACAAATTAATTATGATCTACAGCCCAACTCCATGAGGACTCACGTCCCTTCCCAAACACCACAGTCACTAGCTGCAGCACCTCTGGATGTACCCTGTACTCATGCAAATGTCCAGTTCCTTTTTAACTCTATTTATTTGCTTGGCTTCAACAACCAGCTGTCTCTGAATGAGAAAGGATCCCAGTGTGCCATATCTCATAATGGCCCACTGCAAGGTTGCTATAGCCCTCTCCTGGAGGCCAGGTATGAACAAAGACAGGATCCTTGTCTGATGTGGTCTGCAGGTTCCTGCCAGCCTGCAAAGACAGGGAAACATGGGAGAGCTGATTGCCTCTTACCCTCGACATTTGTGCTTGTGCTTTAACACATCCGTGCAAGCTTCTGTGTACCCTGACAGGAGATGAGACCTCTGCTACGTGATGCGTGGCTGTCCCTCCCTAGGGTTTATATAATGCTCTGTGCTGCTAACACAAACTGGGAACGGTCCTCCCGAAAAAGCATTTTCCAGGGGCCACAAAGATACAAACAAAATAAAATGAAATGCACAGCCCAGTTGCTGTCACTGCAAGGCAGCACGCTCATGGATTTTAGTTCATATTTTTAATGGTACAGTAAGTTCCAGACCCCTTAAATAGGCACATCTGGAATATTTAAACTGGTCATTTTTAGCCAGTTTCTTTCCAAAAATCCTAAATCACCATTCCTCGAGGGCTTGCTGCCACCACGTGGCTGTTTTAGGAGGCTGACTTGCAGCAATTAAACCGAAAACACACACACAAAAAAAGACCTTTGCCAAGCATCTAGTATCAGCCCATGTTGACTCTGGCACAATGTTGGAGAAGTCACCAGTTTTGATGTTCTGGGTTAAAATAATGTCACATAAACAGGTAGGCACCTGGCCAACACTCCCTCACCCACAGCATCTGCATAAACCTCAGCCATCTCTATAATGCATTTACTCCTTTGCTCCCACTGTGTTGGCATCCACTTTGTGTCTATTGACTCATCTGGTTCCATCCCCAGAACCTCCTATAAATCTCTTCCCAACGACTTCTTCATGGCCTGTATTGCTGATGTTTCCACAATGTCTTCGAGTTTCCTTTCCTGCCATTCCTTGAACAGGGTGAATCCACTCTTCCTTCACTTGCCATGTCCAAACACCCCTTCTTGTTATGTAAATCCTTCTTCAGGTCAGTACTATCTATGACAGTGGAAAAACACAGGTCAGTTGACAAATACTCTGGCTTTGCCCCAAATACTGGGGCTGTGGGACTGGAGATGCTAACTGGGCATTTATTCTTCCTGTTGAAGTGGGTTTGGGACAACGAACATTCGGTTAGACAAAACACTTCGTTTGTTGTTTAGGATGTTTCTTTAAACTTCTTTTTAATGAGAGCTAATTTTGGACTCATACTTCCTTTCAGAGTAAATAATTAAGGTTTTTGTTTAGAAAATGTTGGAGCAGCTTGTTTTTACATAATCCTTAAGTTTTTTACAGAAATGGGTGTCGATTCATAAGTAGTCTAGGTCATCTTATCATTGCATACTTAGTGAGCAAAAGACTTCGGAAAGAATATTTACCAGTCTCAACTCATAATTAAGCCCTGTCATTTGTTGACCCACCAAAGCAAGACAGATGTAAGGCTGAATTAAGACACCATCTAATCTGAGCATGCACTGATATAGTCCTGCATCAGTTTCTCCTGCAGGACAGACAGCAGCTGTATTGCTTCTGCCTCTAATGTGGGTTTTCCCTACCTCAAACAAGTGTTCTCAAGTCCAAGCAACAGCACCTGGATATCTTTTTTTTTTTTATAAATTTTCATTGAGTTATTAACTATTTCAGTATCTGTAAAGCAAAACTGCACCAGTTGAAGTTTCAGACAATTATAAGCAAAAAAAAAGAGACTGCAGAGATCTGAGGCTTGCCTAGAATGTAGAAACTGTACACTGAAGACTTAGGTCTCTATCAGGCTTGACAGCAACATGTATTATCATCTCCTATGCTACAACTTTGTGTTCCTTTCCCCTTTTTTAATTCTGGACCCTCCAAAAACATCATCCAGAACAGATGTATCCCCTCTACAAGCATCTGTTTTGTTTCACTGAGATTTTCTAACAGGTTTCATTGAAAAGTACCAACCAGACACAGCTACATACACTCTCACTACCACAAAGAGCCAACCTATCCCTTTCACACATCTTGCAAAACCTCTGCTCACTCTCAACATCTGAAGGATGAAAACAGACCCAAATTCTTCCTTGAAACTCAGCTATCAAAGCCAGATCACAACACGACACAGCTGCACTTTGAGCTGTTTGAAAATTCACCCTCTTCACAACTAGCACAAAGAGAAGACATCTCTCCTTCCCCAGTTCAGGGCCTGTGGAAACACTAATTCACCCCCAGTGATTTACCCAGCCACTGCAGGCTGGATTTAATCTGCTTTGTGTTCTCAAGACGTGTGTCTTCTGCTGACTGACACGTTGCTGCATACCATACATGACTGCAATGGCACCAAATAGCCTGGAGGCCCGTATTTGTTGTATATGGTCATGTCTATAATGTCTATTGGGGAAAAGAAAGCCCACAATATTAACAGAAAAGCCTCTAGACATGTGTGTCATCAGCAAATATCAGCTAGCAGTGACAGTAAAATACTTCCCAGGATAGTATCACATTGCTGGAGGGCTGAGGTAGATACATGCAGCCTCAAGATCAATTTTTATTACACCACCAGTGACGGCCACTGTTTAGCGTTGCCCACTACACCAGCATCACTATGGATAATACACACACAAACAAAATCATAGAATCATAGAATATTTGGGGTTGGAAGGGACCTTCAAAACTCATCTAGTGCAACCCCCCCTCCATGAGCAGGGACATCTTCACCCAGATCAGGTTGCTCAGAGCCCCGTCCAGCCTGGCCTGGGATGTCGCCAGGGATGGGGCATCCCCCACCTCTCTGGGCAACCTGGGCCAGGGTCTCACCACCTTCATTGTAGAAAACGTCATCCTCATTTCCAGCCTGATTCTCCCTCCTTTAGTTTGAAACTGTTTTCCCTTGTCCTGTGGCAACAGGCCCTGCAAAAAGTCTGTCCCCATCTTTCTTATAGGTCCTCTTTCAGTACTGAAAGGCCACAACAAGGTCTCCCAGGAGCTTCTCTTCTCCAGGCTGAACAACCCCAACTCTCTCAGCCTGTCCTCCCAGCAGAGCTGTTCCATCTCTCTGATCATTTTTGTGGCCTCCTCTGGACCCTCTCCAACAGGTCCATGTCTTTCCTGTACTGAGGAGCTCTTTTGAGTAGAGATGCTGATTGAACAGTATCCCTGGCCCATGAATCTTGGTTCCTCGCTCAGCAGCTGCCCGGAGGTTATAAGTGTTCATGAGCATGGAAGGACGGCATTCAACAGTTCATTGAGAGCCAACATGATGCCACATCATCATTTATCCCCCACCCTATAATGCATTTACTGTTTTCCCCTGGCAGGAGGACTACAACCAGCTGAGACCCCTGTCCTACCCCAACACAGACGTGTTCTTGATCTGCTTCTCCGTGGTGAACCCTGCCTCATACCACAACGTCCAGGAGGAGTGGGTGCCCGAGCTGAAAGTCTGCATGCCCAATGTGCCTTACGTCCTCATAGGAACACAGGTAGCACCCATCTGGGGCACCACATGGCCAGCAAGGGGGCTCCTGTTCCACCCCACGGGTGGCTGGAGGCTGAACTCTGTGGAAAAGGTTCCTATTTAACATCTTATGTGATATGAAGCCATTAGAGGAAAGCTCAGGGACTGGGAATGGAAACCAACATGCAGATGTCCCGTCATCCTAGTCCTGACTGGCAAAACTCATCCCATCTTTTCATTCAAATGTATATTAATGTGTTATCAAGGAATAAATACCTATAGGGGGAAAAGATTTCTGGCAGGCATTTGGTGAGCGGAAAAAAACATTAAAGTCTGTGGTTAGAGACAGAAGTCAAACTTCAAACTAAACGCTAAAAATGGGAATAATTAACCAAATGACTTAGTAAAATGGAAAGGAAATATCCTTCCTCATGTTTTACATCAATATTGCATTTAGTGACTCACCACCCTGCTTGTGTTAAAGTGGATGTTAGACTAAACAATCAAACCACTTTATTTTTGCCTTAAAATCTATGAATCTATCAATCAAATAAAAACGCCCTGAACATGGGGTTGCTTCCAAAGCACAGAGTGGCTAGACACGGTGAGAAGTAGGAATATGAGTCTGGACAATGTCCAAGCACTGGACAGTAACCTAAGCCAAGTTAGAGAAACAAATCAAAACCTGGTCAAAACCAAAATCTTCTTGCCATACGGAAGTCAAATCATGCAAACACTGGCTTTGTTTTCCACATTGGAATAATCTAAAATGCCGATTTTAAAATAGAACTATTATCCTTTGGATCACACACTCTGAAAATGGATGGGTTTAAAGTGCCAGAATGCTTCACGTTGAAGTTTTCCATGGAAATACAGGATTTTGTTTCAAGTCATTCAGACTGAGCTGTGTCTTTCTGGCCTGTCAGGGTGTTTTATAGGTGATGCAGTGCAGGGTTGCAGCAGCCTTCCCTTCCAGCGGGGCTCAGGCTTCCACCAGCACGTTACAGGACACATTGTGAGAGCCATTGAGAACCTCATCTTTACTGTACAGCAGCTATATCTGAGCTGTGGCCCAATAACCCACCAGTGAGAATTAAGTCACACTAAACAATAAGAAAAAAAAAGGGAAGGGAAAACACATGCAATTCATTTATGATGTATCATCTGAGGCTGGAAAGGCAGATGCTCATACAACAATATGACTGTGGGTTTGTAAACCTGTTTCAAGAATTACAGCAAGGTGTTACTGAGCACGGGTTGTCTGTATTTTCTATTAGATTGATCTCCGGGATGATCCCAAAACTTTGGCTCGGCTGCTTTACATGAAGGAGAAACCACTCACCTATGAGCATGGCGTGAAGCTAGCAAAGGAGGTAATAGCTTTTCCTGAGGTCCCACAAAATCAATTGATCACAGCTTTCCAATGGGTTTGTTTCATTCAAGGTGAACTCCTCTGGGGTGCATTGGTTGTTCCCAGCTAGAGATTAAAATCTCTGTTCAAACAAGCTAGACCCAAACAGACTGCAACTCCTGATCCTGCTGATCTGTTGCAATACCCAGTCGAGCTCCATGCAAAGCAGCAAGGCGCACAGGGCAGCATTTGGTAACTGGGCAGCAAAACAGATTTTTCTGCTTACTTTGCCTGAATCAAGGGTTTCTCGTTCAGGAGGTGCATGTGGCAAACTCCTCTTGTTCATGCTTCTGCCAGGGGGTGCATGTGGCAAACCCCTCACTGCAGTCACCTCCTGCCAAACTGGCCCCTATCCCTTACAAAAGTACAGACAACTTGGTTCTCACAGCCATTGCACTTCAAGCAGCATAGAAGGAGCTCCCAAGGCTTTCATGCTATTGTACTTGTCTCCTGAGAAAGTAGGGGGATAAAAGTCCTTTGCAAGCCCTGACATGTAGGTGTCTGGACCCCAGCCATTTCCACCTTATATGCTGCAGGTGCTGTTACAGGCTCTGGCAATTAGCCCAGGGGTGTCAAACTCATTTCACCGGGGGCCACATCAGCCTCGCTGTTGCCTTTAAAGGGCCGAATGTAATTTTAGGACTATATAAATGTAACTACTCCTACAGTCCTAAAATTACATTTAGCCCTTTGAAGGCCGATGTGGCCCCCAGTGAAAATGAGTTTTACACCCCTCCATTAGCAGAACAAGCTAAATAAGCCACAAGGTTGATGAAAAAGCTGAGGCTTCTTTCCTGGGCCACTGTGTGTGTTTGTGTCATATCAGCATCCCCAGGAGACTCTCGACAGGAGACCAAGCTTCTGGTCCAGCCCTCGAACATGGGTTCAGGTCCCCTCTCCCTCTGGATGGTCACACAGGGAATTCCTGCTTTCCATTAACCCACTGTGGTGAGATACTGGTGTTGATGCTCATCCTTGCCCCTTCACTCAGGATGGTCACCTGAGCTTGTCCCTTGATCTCACAGGGAAAGAGCTGATCCCTTTTCTGAAGATCTAGTCTTCCCTCTGTGGCAGGACACGTATGCATGTAGAATGATGGTGGAACAGGATCGCTCTGTCTCTCCCAGTAGTGGGTACTCATGTTTTCTCTCTTCTCTTTCAGATTGGAGCACAGTGCTATCTGGAGTGCTCAGCCCTCACACAGAAAGGCCTTAAGACTGTCTTTGATGAAGCAATCATGACCATTTTCCACCCCAAGAAGAAGAAGAAGCGTTGTGCAAAGTGCCACAGCTGCTGCACCCTTGTGTGACATCACTTGGAAAGAAAAGTGAGACGAGTTCAATGAAACCAAGCAGGTTAGAAAGGCAATGAAGGTCACATGCAACTGAAATGGGGAACATGACCAGAAAAGGGTCCTTCTTGCCCAAATGTAGGAGCCCTCCATTCTGTGAAGCCTCCAAGCTGTATCACACTAGGCCAACTCATGTCTATGTGCTTTCCTAACCCTCCAGAGCTGTTCCCACTCCTTCAGACTGCCCTGAGCCAACAGAAACCAGGATTCCTGCTCCTGCTTGACTCCTCTCCTTAGGAATAAGGTGAAGGTGCCATGTGGAAAAACAAAGAACTAAAGGTGGTAAAAGAAACAAGAGAAACTCCATTTGTGGCCTTAAGCAAGAATAGATCAAAATTAGGAATTTGCAGTACTTAGGAATTGAATCTGAATTGACTGAAAGCACATGGAGGTCTGTAGAAATCTAATATGTAAGATATACACTATAGGTAGGATGTACTTTTAAATTACTTTGCTTTTATAAGACTTGCTGGTTCAGGGTATACTTTAGTTTGTTCAAACCACATGGAAGCGAAGGTGGAGTGGTTCTAGTTTGTTTTCACTTGATGGTGAAACTTCACAGCATGAGAATCTTGCTGCACCCAAGCTATCAAAATGGATCAACATTTACCTCCAGACTTAAGGAATGTTCTTACAACAGAAAAATGCAAAAAAACTGTATTTTTACAGGGGAATGTTCAGGCTGAGCCACGTTTCCATAAGCTGGGAAAGGAAGAACAGAGTTGTAGCATTAATGTACTGAAACAAAGAAATTCTGCCACCAAAGAATATTGACCTAGACATGAAATAGCAGCGTGGAACAACCTCCCTTCCAAACTGAGAACATGAATGAGTCACATTGCCATGGCAACTGAAAATTTACCGTATAGATCAGCTGGATTTCCACATCTTACCCAGCAGACAAAAAAAATTTAAAAAAAAAAAAAGAAAAAGAAAAAGAAAAAAAAATAGCCAAAGGTCGTACTAACTTCAAGTGCTTTAAAGTGATCCACTTGCCTTAAGATTTTTTTTTTTAATGGAGTATCTCATATAAAAAAAAGGTCAAAGTGGAGTTGTACACATGTTGATTTGTTGTAGTCTCCCTCCTCCCATTCATTACTTCTTTCTTTGCTCCCATTTTTCCATCTTCATTACTGTGAGTGCTGTTTAAGTTGCAGTGTGGCTGCAGTCCTCAGAAGTGAACTTTCATACGAGTGGCAGATGATGGGCAGCAGCCGACAAAACAGAGATGGGATGTCCCGACCTTCGGAGAAGGTCTGATGCCTGTCAGCTCTTTTTGCTGTTGAAAACAAATGTGCCTTTTCACTAAAGCCTCTCTTGGGAGCCCGTACTTTTGCACATCACAACAACATGGATGCTCAGAGGTAAACTCAAAGGGCGTCTTGCTACTCGCATCTGCCATCGGGTACCCTGGCAATGCCAAGAGACTGTCTTGTTATGGATTTCATAGCCCAAGCAGAAAATCATGGTGCCAGCAAATATAGATTTCAAGATCTCTGATGGAATCCTTGCACAAGCAGTGTCTGTAGGCAGCATTTCCCAAATGCAAGGAATAGCAGTGCACCCTCCCAGCCCAGCGACACGTGCCCTGCACCCCCCGCACCCCACGCCAGGGGTCTGCTCATGTGCCGAGTACATACAACGACCAGAAAAACTCTTGTGATTAGCAGTGAATTATAGACCCTGTGTTACTCAGAGCAATTAGAAGTTTCAGCAGGGCCACCGGACCTGCACCATTGGTGCAGAGAAGGGAACAAGCGTGATGCACTGCCCAGTCCTGCAGTCACTGGGGGTCATGGATCCAAGCTCCTCCTTTAGCGCAAATTCAGTGTACCATGCACACCTACAAAACCGAGATCCGATGCCTCAGAATGTTTCCAGGTAGAAACCAACAATTCTCTCAGACAGAAGCGACCAAATTTGAGGCTAACGCCTTGTTGCTGTTACCCAGCTGGCTTTCACTCTCCATCTCTTTCCCGCTGCACACAAGCAGGGATGAAAACAAATTTGTGCTAAATCAAAGACAGCCAAAGGAAATATTTCCTCACTGCTAGCATTCTTTATGCCTATTTTATATTAGGTTTAGTTATGTCCCAGCCATTTGCTTCAAATGGACTGGCTGCTAAAGCACAGCTCGGAGTGAGGACAGTGCTGGAGGCTGGTGAAGGAGCTCTTGTCATGCCACAGAGGCTGTGTTGCCATCCCCAGGCAGAGCAGTGACTCGTTGCACAGCTGGGACAGTGGCAATCAGCCGAACTATAATGTATAAAGAGATATTAGGGGAGTACAAAGAAAACTATGAGTGGATTAAATATATTAAAATTTAGGGAATGTTTTGGCTTATGACATGACTCGAAGACCACTGAAACCAAGAAAAGAAAAAGAAAAAAGCTTTCAACAGGTTTCAGAGAAAATTAGTGCTTCACTGTGCTGCCCGTTACTTCAGTGGAAACAAAAATAGGATGATTACTTTGGTTTAGCTTATGTAGGTTGCTGTAGAGCGCTAACCTATATACAAGTGTCTGGTTAAAGTATGTGAAGTCTGTTTAGCTGAAGTGCAAAGCAAAAGCTCAGGTTGGATCTGCCAGATATTCTTGAAGCTTCACAAAATACCAAGGAAATAGAAATCCAGACTGACAGCTGAGCGTATCATAAAATAATGAGCACACTGGGAAACTGCAATATAGGATTCCCAGCGTGCACCAGAGAAAGCAACAAATAATCAAATGATATTTTTGTGTGCTACCGAGTATCAGGGGCATCTATTAATACTAATGGGATGGCATAGGATAGGTATATAAAATCAAAAAATCAAATAGGAAGTTGTAGCATTAATGTAACTGCACTGGTTTGAGGAAAATTACCTAAACCACCATCTGGTAATGTAGAAGCTAAAATGCTACTGTCTTAATGTATTAAACCACAGCACCCTGCACAAATCATTGCATAGCAGTGAAAGCAGATAGAAAAATATTAATATGCATACAAAAAAATGTTGAGACTAGAAAGGGTTTTATTTGCATTTAAAAAGCCAAGCACAACAAGTTTGTGAGGCAGTAAAATTTCAAATTTTTCAAGCTGGTTGTGACAAAATTTGACATCTGGGAGCTGCAAGGAAGGGGGAATGGTCACAATCCACTGAGAAAAAGCCTCTGCTCTCCTTTTATTTTTAATTTCTCTTCCAACAAAAATAAATGTTTTTAAAATAGCCCTGGTTAGTGCAGGTCCCATAAACATTATTCCTGCGTTAGGTTATCCATGCAACATGGCACTGACTCCAGGATCTGCCCTGTTACACCATTATTTTGAGGAGGCAGGAACAGTACAGGCAAACGGGCTTCAGAAAGGAATTGGAGGCAGATTAAGGAGACTCTATGTGGCAAGTCATACCTAATACCTTTACTAAAAGCCAACAGATGGTGTGTGAACAGGCGGCAAAGCTTATTTTCAGAAATAGCAAAACACCAGACTCAGTGCAAGCAGAGCCATAAGGCACCAGATAGAATCTTCAAGTTATTTTCAAGCACCATTAGTAACAAGAAAAGAAAATCGGTAAATGATTGCCAGGTGAAAGGAGACAGGTGTTCTCACTGTAAGGTGAGCTAGATAGAAATCAAACCCTGATTTAACCTTCAAAGGAACACCATTAGGAGAGTTGTAAAGGCTATAAACCATCCCAGGAACCTATTTGACAATGTGCTCTTAATGCAACAGATGTCAAAACCTTTCCTGACAGAGCTGCCTTTGCTAATAGTCCACTACCATTTCAAAAGGACTCACAGCTTACAAGAAATCTGCTGAACTCTGTAAAACTCATCTCCTTTGGCCTCTTCTCAAACCTTAATGTTCTTCCAGGAGTTGTTAACCTGAAGTTGTAGTTTCAAACATAGATCCCAAAGGGTTTTCATGCAAACTCCTGCAAGGTGATATTAGAGACGTTAGGTATTAGGGAGATATCTCAAGACATGGGAGAGTTGTTATCACATTAAAACAACCTAGAGAGGCCTCTCCCCTTCAGAGCGCTGCTAAAACAGCAGGCCAGTGGGACTGGGGCAATCCTGTGCTATATCGCCATTTCCAACACGAACTGAAGGAGGTCCCACAAAGACTTCCATAGTTTGGCTCTCAAAGCTCAAAAAAAGATAGCAAGAATGCAGAAATGAAGCTTCAACCCCCAGCAAGTCCATCCATGAGTATTTGTTGAACTAGGTGTAAGTCCTGTGTAGTTGCATACTGCAGGAGTAATGAGTGACAAGGAGCAGTTTTCAAGATGATCTCCCTTTGGCTGTCCTATTTGCCAAACACTCCCTGACCTTCTTTCTCTGCCCTGTAAAAACCTACTGCTGAAGCAGTATGCAGTTTATGAAAAAAAGCCAACTACAAGCTCTCGTCTTGCATTGCCTTGAATTAAGCATGATGTGGATCCCTTGACTTCCACATGGGCTAGACCTGACACTAATCTTCTTGACCATCAACATGCTGGGAGATGGCTGGACATGGAGGGTTAGTGTAGCAGAGAAAGGAGGCTCCTCTCACTGGCAGGAACTGCAGAATTCACTCAGAGTCCAGCATGACAATCAAAACAATCATTTCAGCAGCTGCCATTGATATTTCTTACCCTTTTTCTTTTTAAAGTATTGCCTCAGTTAAAAAAAAAACAAAACACAGGATTAAATATAGCTCTGCATCTTAATATGCGCTAAAAGTTATTCCAAATACTTTATGTAAGGGGCTGGATTTTGGCAATCTTCTTCATACTGAAGGGCATCTTACTTCACAAGGAATTGTCTCCAATTTCCTCACATCTCATTCAGTCCCAATGACACCACTCATGTAAATGAGGGGGTATGAGTATGACCATTGGTGACCTGCCCTTGTAGCTAACGTATAACAAAATCTCTTCTAGCTGCTGTAGTGTTTGTGGCCTGTGTCCTCAAAAAGAAGTGATTTCCCGTTCCCCACATGCTGTACAAATGACCTGGTGTCCTGTCATGCTCAGCACCACTATCTGTCTGGTATCTGCCATCTCTAAGGAAATGTGGTAGAGAAGAAACAAGAAATTAGTTGGGAAAGGAGTCAAGCTTCAGGCATGTTGCTATCCAAACAAAGCAGGACTCACCCAGAAACCATCACTGCAACGTAACATTAGGCAAGTGGGTAAAAACTCACCCTGAGAGTGGGAAAATCACAGTAGCAGAGAGGAACAGGGTACAAACACTTCACTACTGGTGACTGTCTGTTGACAAGGACGCAAGATCCCATCCAAGATCTTGTCCCAAGACTCCAGATATCCAATTTAAGAACCCTTTAGAGAAACTTGGGAAAGGTTACCGAAGTTCTTGAAAAAAATTTCTGTTGCTGCCACCCAACACACACAACAAACAATACAGTGGCCAATTACTCTGATTGACATGTGTCTAGCAGATGTATTTTCACCGTGCAAGCTGCCATGTCCTTTCAAAAATGTCTCTCTAATTCAGACATGAAAGTTGCCCATCTGCTTATGTAGCTTATTTACAGCCCATGACCTTTTTTGTACCTTTTTTGCCTCAGTGACACAACAAATGCTTCTCAATTCACTACACTGAAACTTCGGCTGGATTGAAAATAAATTGCAATGGCACCAATCCATTTCAAGCCAGGCTTCTTTAAAAGCACATTTGCCTTCTCCAGTGAAGCAATCAACATATGCTCATGTTTGCCTTGGGACCATTTGCTCAATAAACAGGTAGAATGCAGGAATCTGGCTGCACGTGCCTTCCTCCTTGTATTTTCCTTTTCCTGAGGATTTGTAATATATTTTATCCTACGTGAAAAAAAAAATATGGAAATAACAGAACCTTTTCTTGGTTCACAACTTGATAGAACTGGAGGAGCATCTGCTGTCACAGGAGGTGAGCATGGAGTGACCTACGTCAGAAAACTTCTAGACACACTTGAGCTCTACGTAAAAATGAAGACAAATCTGTACTATAAATGTTTATTTTCCTCTTAGTGAATAAAGACCCTCTGAAAGCAGGAAAAAGCCTCCCGCTGGTTTCAGTGGTGGCTTGTGATCCCAGCTGTCTTCACCTATCAAAACAAAACATGAATAGAAATATTTTTGTATCAAAAAGTTGGGACAAATACACCAATTAGAAGTAATAAAAGCCATAGAACAGCTTCTACACTTCTGGTTTGAAGGACAGCTGCAAAATCAGGGCTTAGAGCCACAATTAATTTGTTTGATTCTAAAACTTAAATTTCGTTTTAAGATGTTATGGGGACACTCATAACTAGGATGAAAAAAGGCCTCGAATTCTCTTTTCTTTGTTTCAGTTAAAGCTTTCAGAAACATGTGAACAATAATCTATTTTTCCTGGGCAGTTACAGGAACCCCACCAAAAGAGCAAAAGCCATTGTAAGAGGAAAATGAGCTCACAAACCTGTATTTCTCAGATCAAAAAGCAAAAATCATATGAATGGCTTTCAATGGTGAAAAATCTCTTTGATGTTGAAAATACACTAACAAAACTAACTCCGAGCATGATCCTCACTCCTCTTTCCAGAACGTGCAGACCATAATGCAGCGTTTGGCTGCTTCTTCTAACTGTAATTTTAGGGTGGGATTTTCAAAGATGCTGTATGTTGGCTTTGTTTCAATTCTCATGAAGACAATGGAAAATTTCAATGGGGTCCACACATGACTAATGTGGAAAGTATTTGAGAGTCTTTACATTTCCTCCTTTTCTGCCCTTTATTGTGTCTGCCCAAGCTTTGAGCACACAGATACACTGAGCCATGCCCAAGAATCTTTTATACCTTTTGGCTGCTGGTTGTGGACTCCCAAAAGAAGTTAGGCATCTGGAGACTTCGCTGATCTGATCTTTAGCTTGAGCTTTGGAGACTGGGTTTGTAACTCCTGTTTTCAACCACTACCGGGTCTGAGGATGAAAATGATTACACTAGCAGTGTAATATTCAAGACAAACAGGTATCTTTGCTGGGTTTGACATTGCACTCATTGCTGTCATTTAATTTCATCTCATCCCATTCAGGATGCCAGATTTAATTTCACATTTGGTTTTGCCAAAGGTCAGTGTGTGCTCTTGCTGATACCAACTCTGGCAAATTTTGACTTTGAGCGAAGGTTAACGAATTCAGAGGAAACAGCTGTCATCAGTCTACAGTTTCCAGATCTTCCAGCACAACATTTATTTGTACTGATAACATGTAGAAATTTTTGTCTGATGTCTGTCAAAGTAGTTTGGGTGTGAGCCATATCCATAGTATGACTGTCATATTGTCTCTCCCAACACTTTTCCCCAAAATAGGCAGCTGCTCCAACCGCGTTACAGAACTGACAGGCACTGAACTGCCTTGTCAGTATGGAGTAAATGAGCCCAAACTTTCCACAAACTTGTAAATATTAATTCATTAATAAGCAATAACACAAAGTCATGTAAGAGGGGAAAGACACTGATAAAGTCTTCACTCATGAGTAGAAGTGATTTAAGGTGGTGAGCCTAGCTTGCCAGGTGGGAAACGCTACAGAGCAAGGCATAACCTGGTGTCCATGGTTGCCCAGCAAGTGTGGCTTGAGCGTGGCCAAAGGGCTTGGAGGTGCCTCCGTGGAGCCATCTGGGGCTCAGCAGCACCTTGGGACTGGGAGGGCTTCAAAGGTGGCTGCAGAGAGGAGCAGGGAGATGGACCTGAACGGTCCTTGAGTGCAAGGAAAACTGAATACAGTTTAACCAGTTATGATGTTGATGCACTCGTCAAATACAAGCATTTCACTGCAAAGAGATTCTCTGCTTCCCTGAGAACTCGAAGACGAGAAAATTTCTTTCCTTTCTTTTTTGCATAGTACTTCAGCAATGCTTAAAGTAGCAGTGCAATGAGTGATTCTAACTGAATTTGTGAAGCAGGTGTAATGATTTCAGCGCAAATCAGGACCTAATACATCATCAGCCAGTTCTTAGCAAATGAAGAAAAAGAGTCATTTACTTTACTTGATGTTAACAACTGAATTTTTCTCTCTTGAAAGCTGCTTTGTGCAATATCACTGGACTATGGGGCTGGTAAAACCAAAGGATGAGTACTAAAACATTATGTTTGACTTTTGAGTGCTATGTCTTTTTTTTTCAGAGATTAACCAAATCTTCAAAATTCCTGTCAAAGCAATAAAATTTCAAACCAATAAAATTCAACTTTCCAGCAATTATGTTTTGCATACTTTACAAATCATGTAAACAGTATTAGTTTTCTATTTACAGCACATGATTCTGTACTCTTTCGCTTATCCTCTTTTAAACATGTAATTATTGTATATTGCAACTGCACATTAATATCATCTATTGTACATAGTTTATTTTAACAAAATAAATGTATTACTGAGTATTTTGGCAGTTTCATTTTGAGAAGGTGTGGTGCTCTGTTTATTTTCCCAGATGCTAATCACATATACCTTGCAGGACATTTCAGGTAGCAAAAACACATGCTAATATATAGGGCTGCTTATGGAACTGCCTGCACCTTCCAGTGTCCCCTGCAGAAAGTCAAACAGGAGGTGACACCGCAGAGGTTTGCTCATCTCAGGCATATTCCTTTTGGGAAACTGATGACTGGAAAGATGGGAGGGTGGTGATGGGGGACCTGCAGGTCTGGCTCCCTGCTGGCACTCAGTGTCCCATCTTTCACCAATATTAGGGTGGTTGGTTGGTTGCTCTTTCAGATAGAACTTCTTTTTTATTATACTTTTTAATAAGGGGTTATTGGTATTATTGGCTGCGGTCTCCACTGCAGTATCATAGCACCATAAAAGGATTTTTTTCTCCCGTGAGTGAATATTTAAAGTGTTTTGGAGAGAAGCCAGCATGCAGCAGCCTAGCAGGCACTGGGGCTTTCTTGGTAAAGCAGTTAGGAAAAGCATTATCCTGAGTATTAGGAGTTTTGAGGGGAGTTTGTTACTCCCTGATAAATCTAATACAAGGATAACAAAACTCTCTGACAATCCCTTACTGATGGCAAGGAGGATGATGAGCTGTGTAACCTTCGGTCCAGCAGCCAGGGCAGGGAGAGGCAGGGGAGAAAGTTTTCACTTTCTTAATGCTTAAAGTGCTGAACAAGTTATGAGGAAAGACAGCCCTTAAATGCTGGACTGGAATCAAGAATATGACTGGCTCCAGTCTTCCAGGGATCCAGTGTGGAGATGTAGATTTTATTAAAAAAAAAAAAAAAAAATTAAAGTTTAAAAATAACAACAACAAAAAAAGTGTCTTTGTTATGTATCTCTTCAGTATAATTGTTTTCAAGACAATCCCACTGACCAGCTGGTCTGGTCTTCAGATTAAGACTATAAATCTCACCATTCCTGAACAATGACTCTAATACAGATTGGACTACATTAATTTTCACCAGAGAAAGGATCTTCTCATGTTCCCACAGCTAGTGAACCTCAGCAGGCTTAACCAGCCCCTGCCTGGAGCACTTACTCTCAGAGCAATGATGAAAGGTGGCAAGGTCTCTTCCCAATAAAAAGGCACTGCACCCCAAATCCCTGGCTGCATCTTAGAACAGCTTGGGTTGGAAGGGACCTTCAAAGCTCATCCAGTGCCGCCCCTGCCATGAGCAGGGACATCTTCACCAGCTCAGGTTGCTCAGAGCCCCGTCCAGCCTGGCCTGGGATGTCTGCAGGGATGGTTCATCCACCACCTCTCTGGCCAACCTGGGCCATTGTCTTACCACCCTCAGTGTCAAAAATTTCTTCCTCATGTCCAGCCTGAATCTCTGCTCCTTTAGTTTAAAACCATTTCCCCTTGTCCTGTTGTAACAGATACATCTCCAGAGGAGCCAGGACAATTCAAGAGGTAACAGCATGTGGCCTGGAATATATTTGATTTACCTGGCCATGGAGGAAGTGGGTATTAGTCGCCAGACTTTATCTGGGAAGAAGCAGCATGGAGGACTCACACACCTGGGGTTAACAACAAGATGCTGAAATGCGTCCTCCAGAACAGAAACTTCCTACACTGCTGCCTGCTAAAGCTGGGTCGATATAGCCAAGGAAGAACACCTCTATACAGCCATGGTGCTTTTACTTTTCCGTGAGCATCCGCTGCTGGCTACTGTCAGCAGCAGGATATTGGGCGAGACAGCCCTTTGCTCTGACCCAGGGCAGCGGTTCCGATGTTTTCATGTGAGTACAATGAGAGCAGGAGGGAGCTGCCTGTCCCATCCCCAAACAGAAATTCAGGCAGTGCAGGAAACATGAGTCCAGGGAGGCTTCCTGCCCTCATCTCACTCAAACTCAGGTTTGAAGTCAGGGTAAAGTATACTGATTTCTGATTAGCTCAGTCTGGTTGGGCACATCAACTACAGCATGGGAATGAGGAGACCTGAACTTCAAAACACAGTGGACTTTTGGAACCATCCTATAACAGGAAAGTATTGTCAAAAATCAAAGCACTGCGTGACTGTGACTATTGCAGTTCAGGTTAAAAGAGCAACAACAAACCTGAGAAAGCGAGTGCCGCACAGGATGCAGATATAAGCCATCGCAAGGGCCTTACAGCCTATAAACTGCAAAACACACGAGGGAGGAAAAAGATCAGCTGTATCATCATCATTCCCAGTGGCCAGAGGGGAAACTGAGGCACAAAGAAATCCACTGATTTGCCTCTCCTCACCTGGCATGTTTATGGCAGAGTCAAGTACAGTCCCCAGTTCTCCACATCTGCACCTTCTCCTTCCTGAGCAGGCAGATGCCGTTGTCTCCCATCTTCCAGAAAGCCTTTTACTGCAGCAGATGTTTCCAGCTGGGGCTGCAGAGCTGTGAATAATTCAACTCTGAGGCTTTGTAAAGGAGTTTCTCCCTTGCTCCTTGCTTTCCAAGTACAGTTCTCCCAGGGAATTTGACACAGTCTCCTACAGCATCCTTACACCTAAACTGAGGGAGTGAGGTCTGGACATTGGTTACGGAGGTGGGCTGCGAACTGGCTGAAGGAAAGAAGCCAGAGAGTCCTGGTCAATGGGCAGAGTCCAGTTGGAGGCCTGTATCTACTGGAGTGCCTCAAGGGTCGATACTGGGACCAGTACTATTCAATATATTCATCAATGGTTTGGATGATGGAATAGAGTGCACTGTCAGCAAGTTTGCTAGTGACACCAAGCTGGGAGGAGTGGCTGACAGGCCAGAGGCTGTGCTGCCATCCAGAGACCTGGACAGGCTGGAGAGTTGGGTGGGGAAATATTTAATGAAATATAACAAGGGCACTTGTAGAGTCTTGCATCTGGGTAGGAACAACCCCAGGTTCCAGTATAAGCTGAGGAACGAGCTGTTAGAGAGCAGCGTAGGGGAAAGGGACCTGGGGTTCCCGGTGGACAGCAGGATGACCATGAGCCAGCACTGTGCCCTTGTGGCCAGGAAGTCCCATGGCATCCTGGGGTGTATTAGAAGGTGGGTAGTTAGTAGGTTGAGAGAGGTTTTCTTTCCCCTCTACTCTGCCCTGGTGATACCACATCTGGAATATTGTGTCCAGTTCTGGGCTCCTCAGTTCCAGAAGGACAGGGAACTGCTGGAAAGAGTCCAGTACAGAGCAACAAAGATGATGAAGGGAGTGGAGCATCTCCCTTATGAGGAAAGGCTGAGGGAGATGGGGCTCTTTAGCTTGGAGGAGAATGAGGGGTGACCTCATTCATGTTTATAAATATGTGAAGGGTGAGTGTCAGGAGGATGGAGCCAGGCTCTTCTCAGTGACAACCAATGATAGGACAAGGGGCAATGGGTGCAAACTGGAACACAGGAGGTTCCACTTAAATATGAGAAGAAATTTCTTCTCAGTGAGGGTGACAGAGCCTGGCCCAGGCTGCCCAGGGAAGTTGTGGAGTCTCTTTCTCTGGAAACATTCAAACCTGCCTGGACACCTTCCTATGTAACCTGATCTAGGTGTTCCTGCTCTGGTGTGGGGATTGGACTGGATGAGCTTTCGAGATCCCTTCCAATTCCTAACATTCTGTGATTATTCATGTAGAGCAAAACATTATTTCCCTTGGTTTTAGGTAGTGAAAGTCATGCCAGGTTAAATATGTGGTGGCAAATTACACTTTTAAGAGGTCCACACAGCAGTCTGGTCCTGATGGCCAGTGTCCAGGTGAAGGGGGTAACCAACGTGCTACAAAATAAGCAGTACAGGTTTTCATAGGAGAGATAACACATCAAATGTTACAGCCTCCATGGCAAATACTCCTTGTAAACTTCTACACTGAAGACCAAAGGGCTGTTTAAGTGCTTTGCATGGGTGGGAAGGTAAGATTTAAATCTGGGGCTTTAAGGAGCATTAAAGTGCTCTCAAGGAGATGAAGGTGGCCTGGGAAGGGGCTTCTCATGCTCTGAAATAAGTGGGATATTTTGACTGCCTGCAGATTCCGAGCAGGACATAACATCCCAGTTGCAGTATAAAGGATGTGAAAGTCAAAAGACCTGGCCACAAGTATCAAAATTATTGCAAATTCAACAGAATAAAGACATAGTAGTGTAAAAACTTCTGGAAAAAAAGCCCCAGA
Source organism: Patagioenas fasciata (assembly GCF_037038585.1). Lineage (NCBI taxonomy): Eukaryota > Metazoa > Chordata > Aves > Columbiformes > Columbidae > Patagioenas > Patagioenas fasciata. The sequence continues at coordinate 64,087,599 of NC_092524.1, read as the reverse complement.
TTTGCAATTAGCAGCAGCAGGAATGAAGCTGGCTCCTTGAAACTCACTGTGGTGCCTGCTTGTGGGAGCCGAACAGAGCTGGATGAAGACGTGTGTGCGCCAGCCAAATGTGTCAGTGGGCTGTGGTCTTGGCTGTACTTTTGTCACCCACAGCATCTTCATTCACTTTTGGTCTCCTTCTTAAAAGACTGTCTAGAAGTGTTAGCTTGCTTTCAGTCAATACATCCTTCCCACTCTTCCTTTTCCACCTCCCAGTCTGGCTGTGACTGCGTCAGTCAAAACCCTCCTTCACACCCCGCGGGGTTTCCATCTGAACCCTTGCTGAGGTTTCTACTGTCTCACCATATCTGGGTACAGCCTGTGTTTCCTGTTGGCTGCAAAGGAAGGAAGTTTGCCACTTTCTAACCCTACCTCTCATCCCGCGACGACAGCACAGCCAGACTCCGTGAGAGAAATCCAGGGAAGGAAATGACTTCACCTCAGCATTGAGGAGATGTTTTGCAGGTGTTCACAGCTCAGGCAAAGAGTTTGTAGGAGTTTATACATATTCTACACATCTACACATAAATAGAGGGACACATGCTTTCATACTACAATTTCGGGGTTTATTAAGGATACAATATAATTTGCAGGTTTCCCATAATAGTTGTGAGGCCAGTTAGGACAATAACAAGATCAGAGAGCCTGTGAGATGCAATTTGAAAAAGCACAAGGACTTTTTTTAATGGCAGTTAAACTTCCCATCAGCAGAAAGCTGCTCCTGCTGCTGTTTGACACAGCAGTCTCTATTCAGAAATACAGAAGACAGAGTGATAAAATCACCTCTTCCCTACTCAGCCACAGTGCAGATTTTACAGTTCCACAGACAAAAAGAAATGGCAGCAACTAATAAATTACAGCTTAAATTAAATCTGTCTCAGTGAGGACAGGACAGCTGGTGAAGTTTCAAGCATGCATCCCTAGAAATGAAGGTGTCTGCATCCAGAAGACAAGACACTTAACTGATGGGAAGGCAGGTGCAGATATTATTCTCAGCAGCAATTCTCTCTTAGTGAGTATCTGAGAATGTGTCTTTGTTTTGTAAGCTCCTATGAGCCTCTCCCACTTAGCAAATCTTCCTGCTTTCACATAATTTCCTATTTCATCCAGGGGAGAAATTAGGGATGAACATGGATCTCTCCCCCTCCAGGTGGCGACCAGAGGACAAAGGCACTTATGTGGCTGCGGTCACCAGGGGGCTGTTGCAGCAGCTCCCAGGTGTGCCCCAGTTTGTAAATAGTGGGTCTGAGAAGGTGTAAACCATTATTTCGCATGTCAGCTCTCTTTCCTGTCCTGAGTTTGTCTCGCCTACATTGGCCACATTGCTGGCCACTCCGCTGCTTTCCAGCGAGCACGTCTGGCTGCCCCCCAGCACTGTGAGCATCCTCAGAGGGGCAGGTCTCTGTGGGACCTCAACAATGCAGGGAAGTGTGGGAACACCCTTCATAGCCCCCTCTTTCCCACCAGCTCAGCCAGGGACTTGCTGAAACCAAACCACAATCGTTGTGTTTTGGCTTGGTCCCTCTAACTCTGGAAATTGTCAGGAGAGACTCCTTGGGCTCCGCAGAGTCTCGCTGATCTTACGTGAAGTCTGTTCCCCTTCTACTCCTGGATAAAAGCAGATGGGAAGACACGCACTTTTGTTTTTTCAGTTTTAATATGTTTCTCTCTTTTTTTCAATGAATTGTCTGTTATGAGGCTTTTTCTCTTCTCCAACAGAATAGCTCCAATTAAGTAAATCACTAAAATATGTCCTTAACTGTAGAAGCTCAACTGATATTAAGCAAAACAATCATGAGCCTAAGTACTTCACTGACTCAGGGCTGAGTACGCATTCACCCCAATTTCAAGGTAGCATTTTGGATACCTATTTCCATTTTATTGGCCTTAAGGCCTTTTCTTTGGCTGTTATTCCTGAGAGACGTCAGAGTAAGAAGAACTAATGGTGGTGACAAGGTGGCAGAAATGTTGGCAATTGCATTTACACTACTGGGAAGGCGCTTAAACCCAACGTGAATAATAAAGAGGCTGTGACATGGGCTGAAATGCCTCTGTGGCCTCTTTCCATCCCTCAGTGACTCTTTGGTCCCTTTGCGCTTTATGCATGAAGAAAGGTCACACAGTGTGAAAAGCCTGTATGGAAGGGAAACTGCATCGGTATTTATTTATTTATTTATTTATTTATTTTCCCACAGAATTTGTGATTATAAGACTGTGTACTACATTTCTACAGCAATAATGCCTTGAACATCATGGGGAGGGGGAATTAACATTTGTCTGCCTAGAAAAATCAATTATTTGGAGCCTTACAAAGTGAGATCAAACTCTGGACTGACTTGCACCCTCTATAATGTTGGAGGTACCAGGGGTGTGAAGTCAGGGAAGAATTTGGCCCCTCCTCGCCTGACCTGGGAAAGGAGAGCTCAGGCAGTCTCGCATTGGGTCGTGGCCGTGGAGCAGATGTCACAGTCGCAGCGAATGGCCACCGGGTAGGTGTAGAAGGGATTCACATTGGGGGCACACTTAGGGAGCTTCACCGTCATCATCTTAGTCTCATTGTAGGTGCAAACACGGTGGTAAGTCTCAATGTAAGGTGGTTTCAGCACTGGTCTCTGTGGGGGAGAAATACTGGCCTTAGGCAAGAAACAAGAGAAATATCTGGAGTCCCAGTTTCCTCAAGGGGACTTAGTCTAAATAGAAGAGCCAGTGGATCAGGTGGAAGGGGCCATGGAAATAATTTTTAGGTTGCATCCTTCAACACCTGCCTCTTGGAGCCCTGCCATGGAGGGGAGTGGGTGTACGTGCGTCTTTCTGTTTGTTTAAAGCATAAAGATCCAATTTAACCTGCTTGAAGGAAGTCAAAAGCCTATCCGAAAAAGCTGATTTTCAACAGTATGCTAGTGTTTCGACAGATGCATGTTTGCCAAAAGCAGCTGCTTTCATCCAAAAGCATTGACTTTCCATTAAAGAAAATGCATTCTGCTGGAAGCCCTTCCATGTGCACAAGCTGCCTAAGAGCACAGATGCCTCCAGGTGCCAAATGGCTGGGTTTTTTTCCCAGACAGACCAGTCTTCCCAGTCAGGCTGCATGTCCCTCAAAGCCCAATGGATGTACACATCACAGCAGCCAGCACAGCAGTCTGCAGTTCCTCATGAGAAAAACAGCTTGCCCAGAGACCCCAGCCAGCAGAAAGAGATGGGAGCCTGAAGGCCCTGAATCCCACACCCCCACGTGGTATTAGGGTGGCATTGCTTTTGCTGAAAAAGGGGGTATTTACTCGACATGAGTGCCTTTTTTCCAAAGATTGCAAGAAGGGGCAGCACAAACAGGAATGGGAACCCACCGTCATGCTCTCCCTTGTGCAGATAGGAAATAGCATAAGGTAACACACCCAGGAGACATTTTAATTTTTTTCTTTCTTTCCCCCTGTGCTGTGTAAAGAGCCATGCCCAAGTACCAAGAATGATGGCATGGAAAAGAACAGATGCAATGTTTCAGCAAGAAGATATCCAGACAGCCTTCCTCTTACCAACACCCCCATCTAAGTACATTGTGGTGCTTCCTCGAAGCTATTGAGCCTGCAACCAGATGCATTCAGCTTAACTACATCCCAGTGGTATTGCAGTACAGCAAGAGAGGCTGCAAGGTCAGTGCTGCCAGAGGAACTTTGGGGTGAGAGGAAGGAACAGGGCAACAAGAGGTTCCTTGAAGGAAACTTATTCCACCAGGAAAGCTGGCAACCTGTGGCCTTTCTCCTCATCCCACCACAAAGTGAAAGAGGGTGGTGAGAGCTGGGAAACAGACCCTGCCTCCTCCTCTGCTCCCTTATACAGAGCCCTTGTCTTAGTGTGTGCAAAATCCCTCTGGAGTTACTTGCAGCTTGAATAAATTAAACTGGGACTGGTCCCTTGAGCCTTCTAGTGGCAGAAAGAAGATGACAGTCAGAAGCTTGTTCTCTGAAGTGTGTGTAGACACATGTGCTCTTTCATCCTCCCCCTCTATTCCCCCAAAACATAACTACTTCACATTTATACAGGGCTGTGGTTTAAAACAGGATCAAATTAGAAACAGACGTTTTCTTTGGGATTTGCTTTTTGGAAGAAAATATTACCCATCAATTGGGAGCTCCATCCTAATCTCAAAAGAATTTTTCCATTAAATAATAAAGGCTTCCTCTCCTTAAGTGGTTAAGCTCTAAGAGGCTTTTAAATTGCATAATAAGAGTATTAAATAAGCGCTTCATTAATATCATCACACAATGTGCATCCCCCTTTGAGGCAGAGGAAAGAGGGAGGGAACAACTTATAGCAAAGTGACAGTGGTAGTGAGGGAGTCATGGAGTGGGACACAGACCTTGCCTGTTTTGTAGACAGCTGCAAGCTATTTAACATTTCTTTGGGTTTTTTTAGGGCTTTTCTTGGAGGAAGGAAGCATCACCCAGGGATGTGGGTGCCAGCCAGCCACCCGCAGCCCCAGGCACAGCCTCACCTCCCAGGTCTCGCAGCGTCCCCAGCACGCATCCGTCGTGATCCGCAGGGCCCTGCAGCCGCGTTTCCTGGCCAGGAAGGTGAACTCACGCACAGCGCAGCCGATGAAGGTCCGTAGGTCGATGGCAGAGGTCTTGGGTGCACCATCGCAGCTGGCCAGCAGCAGCAACAGGAGAGGCCCCAGGATCACACAGTGGAGCTTCATGCTGAGGCAGAAGGGAGAGAAGCAGAGGGCTGGGAGAGCCAGCACAGTCCAAGAGGAAAGAAGTCCAAGTGCACAGTGACAGCTCGAGCTGAGACAGCCCTTCCTCCCCACAGACACACTGGTCCCCATCCTCATTGACAACCAATGACAGGACAAGAGGTAATGGGTTCAAAATGGAACACAAGAGGTTCCACTTAAATTTGAGAAGGAACTTCTTCACAGTGGGGGTAACAGACACTGGAACAGGCTGCCTGGGGGGATTGTGGAGTCTCCTTCTCTGCAGACATTCAAACCCGCCTGGACACCTTCCTGTGTAGCCTCATCTGGGTGTTCCTGCTCCAGCAGGAGGATTGGACTGGATGAGCTTTTGAGGTTCCTTCCAATCCCTAACATTCTGTGATTCTGTGATTCATTCAGCCACAGAGAAGATGGCCAGATATACAAATGAGGGGTCATCTGCTCACAGAAGGGTAAAGTGAAAAGGTCTAACAGAAAGCAGCAGCATGGAGACTTTCCCTGCAGAGCAGTGGGGTTACCTGGAAGATAAAAAGTCACTCACCAGTGCCTCTGATCTCCTGGAATCTCTATATTGTGAGTTCACTTTGCAGTGAATGCCCTCCTACCACTTCAGCTGGGTTGCCCTGAGCTTGCACCATGCCAGCAGCTGGGTAGGCGTTTGGTTGCTCTCTCAGTGCACACATGCATTGTTGGCTGAAGTCCCTGACAGTATCGGCCCTGGCAGGGTCAGTCTGGAAGGGCTTTGTCTGTCTGCCTGTCATGTACAACTGTGGGAGGTGGCAGGTTCGCTACTGTGCTGCATGGGGAGAAAGCAGCACAGCTGCAGCTCCGTTCATTAAGCAGGGCTAGGTCTGCCAGTAACACCAGCATTTTGTTGAGAGCACTTAATCCTGGTTTTCTCCTACTTACCTTTTAGAAGCCAAGTGTCCCTGAATTTTTGCTATGATCTTTGGAAAGAGATCAGCATCTCCCAAAAGCGTTATTGGAATTGCCATTACCAACACCCTGAGCACTGGACTTGGGCTGCAGCCAGAGAGACAAATCATAGAATCATTTCAGTTGCCAGAGACCCTTCAGATCATCAAGTCCAACCATAATCTAAATCTACTACTAAACCATGTCCTTATGACCCACGTTTATACACCTTTTAAACCCCTCCGGGGGTGGCGACTCCACCACTTCCCTGGGCAGCCTGTTCCAAAGATTCGCAACCCTTTCTGTGAAGAAACATTTCCTAAAATTCAATCTGAAATTACCCTGGCACAACTTGAGACCATTTCCTCTTGTGCTATCACTTGTTACTTGGGACAAGAGACCAGCACCCTCCATGCTCCAATCTCCTTTCAGGTAGTTGCAGAGAGAGAGAAGGTGTCCGCTCAGCCTCGTTTTCTCCAGGCAACTCTTGGTTGTCCCTCTTACAAACTCTGGCCTACCAGCCAGCTCAGACCCAACCAAGCTGGGAGGAGTGGCTGACACTCCAGAAGGCTGTGCTGCCATCCAGCGAGACCTGGACAGGCTGGAGAGTTGGGCAGGGAAAAATTGAATGAAATATAACAAGGAAAGGTATAGAGTCTTGCATCTGGGTAGGAACAACCTCAGGTTCCAGTATAAGTTGGGGAATGACCTATTAAAGAGCAGCATAGGGGAAAGGGACCCGGGGGTCCTGGGTGACAGCAGGATGACCATGAGCCAGCACTGGGCCCTTGTGGCCAGGAAGGCCAATGGTACCTGGGGTGGATTAGAAGGGGGTGGTCAGTAGGTCAGAGAGATTCTCCTTCCCCTCTACTCTGCCCTGGTGAGACAACACCTGGAATATTGTGTCCAGCTGTGGCCCCTCAGTTCAAGAAGGACTGGGAACTGCTGGACAGAGTCCAGCGCAGGGCCACCAAGATGCTGAAGGGAGTGGAGCATCTCCCGTGTGAGGAAAGGCTGAGGGAGCTGGGGCTCTGGAGCTGGAGAAGAGGAGACTGAGGAGTGACCTCATTAATGTTTATAAATATATACAGGGTGAGTGTCAGGAGGATGGAGCCAGGCTCTTCTTGGTGACAACCAATGACAGGACAAGGGGTAATGGGTTCAAACTGGAACACAGGAGGTTCCACTTAAATATGAGAAGAAACTTCTTCACAGTGAGGGTGACAGAGCACTGGAACAGGCTGCCCAGGGAGGTTGTGGAGTCTCCTTCTCTGCAGACATTCAAACCCGCCTGGACACCTTCCTGTGGAACCTCAGCTGGGTGTTCCTGCTCCGGCAGGGGGATTGCACTGGATGAGCTTTTGAGGTGCCTTCCAGTCCCTGACATTCTGTGATTCTGTGAAGGCTGCTTAGCTGGCGAATGAAGTTGGTTAGACAAGGAGGAGCATGGCCAAGGTGACCATAGGAAGCTTGAACTCCTCACACCTTTGAAGCACCCCAGTATCAGCCAAGTCTCTCTGATACTTGCTGCTTTTCTGTCTCAGTGAAGAAAGCAATCAGACTCTCTGGAAAACTTCCTCTGTCAAAAAAGAGCTTGGAAAGTAGCTCTAAGCCACAAGATCCATTTTATACCTCACATGCTGGCACTGCATTTAAAAATGTCCACTTAGAAACCTCAGACTTGATATTTAACTTTTGAGAAAGTCAGCTACTGCATTGTGCACAGACCTGTGTGCACTGCACCGTGTCCTCTGCTGGATAGACTTCAGTTAAATTAACTTGGCCTGCCTTATGCCTGACTGATGGTTAAGTCTTTAGGCTCCTGTTAAACCAAATGCTTTAAACTTGATAAATCAGAATTTTAGATCAGCACATGAAGTTTGCCATAGTCAACCCCTCATATATGTTGCCATGAATACACTACAGTCTTATATGTGATTATATGAGTGCATGTGTATATATATGCTTCAACAGAGGAAAAAAACATGTATATATACGTATATATAACTCCTTATATTTAAAAGCAGACATTTGAGAGCAAAAGAGAGAAACCTCAGAACAAATTGAACATTTATTCTCTGCCACTTTAGCAAAACCTGATGCTTTATTCATGAGCCAGAGCCATGACACAGAGCAAACACAGAAGCACACTCACCTGACTTGCTGGAGTCAGATCTCCTTTTGCAGTTTTAACTTGCAGATGGTGTTTCAGAAGTCAGAATGAGCAGCAGGAGACCTGCACAGCAATCTTTGTCAGCTTTGTGCTCACCAGATCTCCCTAGAAGCTGCTACCGTGCTGCTTAATTGCTCAAATTTATAGAAGGAGTCTTGTCAATCAATGCAAGACAGAGGCAGATCCTTACTTGAACTACTCGAGGCATCAAAGTCATTGGCTGTAAAGCAACCCTCTCCTTTCCAACAGCAATTAGCTTAAAGTGTGTTGTTTCATAAGATCAGCCCTGAAATAAAAGGAATATCTTGGTGAGCGAAATAATGAGTGTACACTGAGGTAAAATGGATCTTCTTTTCCATAGCAGAATTTCAACACCTTTGTGAGGAGGTTGGAGGTTGGGTCCAAAATCATCATTATTTCCCTAATAATTAACAAGCCCAGAGTAAACACCCTGAAGGGAGACTTTTCAAATATTTGTGTGAATAAAACCCTGAATTTTTGTCAACAGCAAAAAACCTTTTTTTTACTTGATTGCTCTTTACAAGCAAGGGCAAGGGATGGCAGGAGGAGGAGGTGTGAGCTTGCAAGAAAAGTGAATGTTCTCTTGACAAGCCAGGCAGCTGTCAGACAGGTAAGCACCACTGCGCAAAGGAAATTTGGTAATTGTGTCCATTGCCTTCGCCACACAAACACAGGTTTCAGCTCTCGATAGGACAGAGAGAAACCAAAGAACCTCAGTGAAAAACTTGCTGGTCATTGAGTTCATAAAATATGAGCAGGTGAGAGAAGTGAAGCCATAAGCTCAAGCAGTGACCTGGTATTTTGTTAATTTGCTTTACAAATGTATATGTATACTTCTCATAGGTTTTATTCAGCCCTTCCACTACAGAAAGCAGCAAATAGTCATCGGGGAAATGTGGTATTGCAGCATTCAGGACAAAATGAGATATTTTACGTAGGTGCTCACCTGTTTTCAGGGTGGATAACCTACGTCTCAGGGCCCTTGTTTCACTTCCAAGGTCAATTGCACACACTTGGTGCAGCAGCAGGACTCATGCTGATTCCAACACCTCCCGGGAGCCCACAGAGCACTCACTGCACTTGCTTTTTTAGCTTGGAGCAGCCACTGCTCCACGTTTTTCTTTGCTAACTTGTGGCCCTGCTATTTCCCTGGTCAGAAAATCACACTAGTCACATGCACGTGAGCTGGCATGCAAAAGGCTGGTTATTCATCCTCAAGATTTGCCTTTTCTGTCTAAATTAGGAAAGGGTAATTGGAAGAAGTGAAAGAGGGAAGCAATTGTTTTGTCCACAGTCGAGCAAGACTTGCACTGACACCTCGGGACATTTTGCATAACCAAGAGCCACTGACTATTTAGAGATGACACAGGGCAGCAGAGCTTTATCTGAGCTTAGAAGTGCTTGTGTCCTAACTTTTCTCATCCTTTCACCTTTTTCCTCCCCAGGGTTTCTCCTCTTAACCACATACTTCTAATGTCCCTGCCAGGACTCAGGCTTTATCAGCCCTACAAGGACTCTGCCCTGAAGCCTGTGGTGAGGGCTCTAAGCCCTGCACACTGAGCTGGGAAGGGACCCAATTGCCTTCCCAAACACCTCCCAAAACACAGAAAAGCATCAGGCATTAAGTGCTATTACCCTCATGATGTAAGAAGCAACTGCTTCAAAAAAATTGTTAAACGTACCAGAAAACCAAGCCAAAACAAAACCTACCCAGCCTCTAAAAAAGAGGGGAAGGGAAAAACAAAGGAAGGAACAGATTTTTTTTACTAAAAATCTGAAAATTGTCCTGAAGTTGGGTGGGAGAGGATGTTTAAGATCATTCTCAGTATTCTCACTCATTATTACTCACAGTCTGGCTAGCAGCAGAGGAGTCCAGCTTAAGTGAAGACTTATTGGGTGGGATGTTAGAGGAGGAACGCTGAATGAAGATATCGTAATAGTCTCCAGAGACCTGATCACCAGACATGCCCTGCACATCTTTTTCTCCCATTGTAGCCCATGGGAAAAGCAGGAGATGCAAATCCAAATCAGATCACAGGGTGGTCAAGAGGAACAGCTGAAGTCTTGCCACTGATCTAAAAGTATCAGCAAATTTCCTTGAAATACACCCAAATCTTATGCTGTAATATTCACTGACCAAAAGCCAGAAAAGAAACCTTTAAAGGCTTTTGAATAAATGTATAGTTTAAAACTTCCTAACACGCAGAGATAGCAGGTAAAAGTGAAAATATTGGTCATAAGTTCCCTTTATTTAATTGTGGAAATGTGCCAGCAACCATCAGCCCAAGATTAGAGACAGGTACAGGAAATAGATGCCAGATGGCAGAAGAACCAGCTTCAACAGATCCCTTTTATTCTATGGATTAGAAAAACAGGTGCTGGACTTACAGTTTGTATAATTCAGTTTGGATTCACTGACTTCAGCTAACTGAGATTCTGTTCTCTTGTCTCCATTTGTACTGAATAACCTCATAAAGTAAAATGAAAGACAAATTGCAGACTCCGATTTATTTTCTCTTTTGAAAATCCCGTCTATTCATGGGACAGACACCAATTTCTGAAGGATTTGCCTCATGTCTCCTGAAAAGCATGAGAGTTGGCTTTTTCCCAGGCAGAGTTTTGTTGGCTTACTGTTCTGTGGGTGTTTCTTAATTGAAGTCAATTAATAAATATACCTCTTACATGTACACTTGGCCTTCAGTGTCAATCAGACGTTAAAAATATGCAGTTTTTTTTCTTTTCCTGGATCTTTTAAATTTATTTGAAACAAATGGCGACATACAGAAGTAATTCTAATGTATCCACCATTTATCTGTCTGCTCCCTTTTTGAGACGCACAGAAGGACAGAGAAACAGATTGACCAGGGGAGCACATCTCATGGGGATTGTGCATCCACTCATCCATTCAGGTTGGTGTGGCTTTTCTTCTGAATCCTGAACAGGCAGGACACCAAGTGTGATGTTCAGGGTGACAAGGTTATAAGCATAGATAACTTACGGCCTTGTCTGCTCCTCAAGTGAATCTCACAGGCTTTGCCCTGGAGCTGCTGCAGCCCTCCACCATGTGTAACATCAGTGGATATACGGTATTTGTGGGTTTAATCCAACTGATTCCCAGCAAATACTGAGAGGCCTGTGGGTTTCTCAGCTAATCCTGAGAGCTCCCCTTGGGCTCCCGGTGACTCCGGTTGCTCTTGGCAGGACAGCACCATTCCCAGGTGCATTCCTGGGAGGCTTGGCCAGCAGGGAGGATGCTTTGCTCCTGAGCTGGCCCCTTCCTGACCTGTCCTTGGCAGAGGACCCAACATACAGCCCGTGCACTCCAAGAAGTTTTCCGAAAAACAGCCTCTCTTGTTCAAAAGACCCCTGAGCTCTCAGCTTAAAAGACGGGTGACTCCATAGCTGCAAGAGACCTTGGACATGCATAGGTTCTTCACTACCTTCTGGATGTGGCTTCATGCTGTCTTTCCGTGTCTCCTCCCCCATGCACTGAAAACAGAACAACATCGGGTGCTGCTCACTTCAACACCACATAGAACTGCCAAATTAATATTACCCAGAGAGACTAAATAAGATGAACACCCAAATTTTCAGCCATACAGGGAATTTTTAATTCCCTCCTTGTCTTTCAATGATAAGCCTCTCAACTTCACACATGCCCTAATGTTCTTTTCCTAGTATTAACCATCTATGAGAACCATTTATGCTTCAAGATATTCCAGGTACTATGAGCATTCCATCTGTATCCTGATTAATTCACAACCCACAAAGAGGGAGAAACAAATGGGAGGAGGGGGAGAAGGTGAGAGCTCATACACAAGCAAAGCAATACTGAAAGTGATTGGGTTAGTGTTTTATGTAGCATTTGGAGCAGGTTAAAAACATATTAGCACTATTTAAAAGTAAAAAATAAAATAAAATCAATTTTTTTTAAATTAAAAAACCTCAATCGCCACACCTCTGTGTTTTCTGATGAAAAATTACTGCTTTTCGTATTAGATTTAGATTGAAAACACAGAGTTTGTTCGATGTTTTTTTCAATCTAGAATTAATGGGTTTGCCCCAGATACCTAGGTCTTTCTAGCACAAGTAAAATTTCTCACAAAATTTTGTGGAGGAATGAATAAAATGTTAAAAACATTTTGATGTCAGCTCAGTGCACCTGCTTCTTGTGAACATCAGCAACATCACTGAGTTTGGAGAAGGAACTGAAAAACAGTTTGTGGAGGTCTTACAAATGCTCTTCTCAAGATGCCCTCCAAGTAAAGGAATGGAAGAGAGCGTGGAGGGGAGAGGATCTCAGACGGCTGAGGTGACATTAGTGTGCAAGCAGAGGTTGGAGGAGGAAGACTATATAAGTAGACAAGGATGTACATTAAGGAATGGGGAGTTAATGAAGTTTGAATTAGACTGGTCATGAGAAAGCAGCTGACATGTGCTATCTAACAAGACAGACTGAGTGAAATAATAATAATGTTGAATAGTTGCACATAATAAGTTGTACAGTGAACCACATAGACAGCCAGTAGTCCAAGAAGAAACTGGTGGCCATTCAGGCAAGCAAAGACAATGATGGGACAGGAGATATTTAATGAACTGCACACAAGAGAGGTTGGGAGGGTGGCTGTAGGTTCACAAGTAACAGCAAAGGACAAATGGCTGAGGAAATGAGGCGGTATGGGTTTGCTGGCCAAGTTCAAAGGAGCTGGCATGCAAGAGATGTTAGGATTCAGGTTAGAACAGAGCAAGCTCTAAAACTATCAGGTAGGAGATGAAGCTATGTGTGCTTGATTAATTTGATGAACTTGTTGAAAAACTTAGCACCGGAGTCACTTTTCCCTATACAAGCTGACATCAGACTTTGCCTCTATAAGTTGTTTACTCTTTGCTGGTAGTTCTGAAAGATAATCTTTATGTCCTGAAAACAGCATTACAAACAAGTAACATTAAGATTCTTTAATCCATCCCCACAGCTGCTGCATTTTTTTTTTGGAGCGTGATTTTCTGTCATTTGCTAAATTTCTAAAGAATGTGAAGAATCCGTTTGGAAAGGGGCAAACAAAGTAGGTTTAACCTTGAAAGGCTGATCTGTAAACTAAAATCAAAGGAAGCAAGTAAAGCTCACAGAAACACTCTGACAGAAATACTGCGAACTGTAAGTACAGAAAGCACAATGCAGCAATCAGGAAATGTATTCTCAGATGGTAAATAGATAAACATGGACTTTCCCAGCTAACAATGGGACACCAGTCCTGGCTGAACGTCTCGGGCTAACAAAGCCACTCCTCCTGCTTTAGACTTTGTGCTCACTTTGCTTCCTGAGCTTAACACAACACAAACTGGCACCAGCTGAATGAACGCTGGGGTGAGATGAAGTCAGAAACGAGGGTTTGTTGAGGGTGCTGTGGAAGTAAATCACAGCACACTTAAGGAATCACACCTCTTGCCGAAAAGATAATTACTGCTTGCTGGTTTTGGGGGTACCTGTGTTACAAACCACAGAATGGTCCAGGAAGAGACCTGCAAAATATAACCTAGGGGATCCAAATTGCTGTGAAAAAGGACTGCGCTGACTGCAGCAATATCACAGCTGCTCCAGTGCAGACACTGCCTTACTGCATTGCTGTTGCACGAAAACTGTCAGACACTTTTCATCTCCTCCTTTTCCGTCCAGACTTGGACAATGAAGTCTAAGGGTGAGGTTTAGCAGTAAGAAAAAAACATCAGTCCACAGTTTGCTTGACACGTGTCTACCATGGTGAGATAAAACTATTCTGCTGAAAAAGGCCTGTAGCTATGATGCATTCCATCCAGGAGAGATGTACTGACCATGCTACAGGCACTAGAAGAGCTGGAGCTTCTAAACCTCGGTAGTGAGCATCTCTAATATACAGGTATTGCACCCAAACCAAGGGAATTCCAATAAAAATAAACCCATAGTAGAACTGAAGGTTCAGTTCAGCTTCTTGATCATAACATGATTTTATATAATAAGAACAAACAGTCTGTGTTATAGTCTGGATACACTTACTAAAATGTGTGGTTTATGTGTTTATTATGTATGTGGTACCTCAGAAAATGAATTTCTCAACACTGAAATTCTGAGCAAGATGTTTTGGAACAAAAACTCAGAAGAAAAAAAATGTAAAGGCAAATAGGAAGTTAATAACCTACATGGTCAAGCTTTCAACAAAATACACCCTGACCCAATGGTGCAAGGATAGCCTCAGCAGACCAGTTTGCCTGATATCTGTCCCAGTCTTAGTGCAAATATTGATTCAGAAGTCCCGCTCTGCAGTGTCAGTCACTAAGTTGCACATTTCAAAGACTAAGAGCTGTTTAAGACATATTTCTCAAAAACCAACTGCCAGGAAGAATTTACCTGGAGCAGGAACATACCTGGGGAGTTCCCTGAAGATTTAGGAATTGTAATACAGGGATATCAGGAAAAAAGAAAGCCGCATATCTGGAGTGGATGAGGAGAAGAGTAAAGGCACAACCTCAAGCCCAGTCTGTGGAACCCCTCAGTCATGGTCCTTAGGAACATAAGGAGACTCCTTTCTTAAGACTACTGTATCTTTGCTCTGGAAAGGTGTATTTGTCAAGCATAGTTTCGAGTAAAAAGGAATAAAATACTGCTAATTAGGGGGAAAGCAGATTGCTCTTCTTGTTTTGGCAATGCCAAAAACATTATATTATCAGATCTTGGGAAAAAAAAAAAATGAGGGAAAGGTATCAATTTAAGACTTGGAAAAAAAAAAACAAAAACAGGCTCTGAAAACAACAGCCACCACATAAACTTAAAATCAACCATGTCTGACTATCATGCCCTGAAATAATGCAAAAATGGGTATAATTAATGCAAAAGTCATTCTCAATACAGAGATGTGCAAACTTTCCAAGAGAACAGAGCCTTTCGCTTGGCATGAAGTCCTTGAGTTAATCCCTAGCTCCTGCCAAGTTTTGAGCCCTTCTGATATCTACAAGGCAAGGCAATAGGTGGCTGAGTGTGAAAATAAATGCCACCCTCTATATGACAGCTTCCAAGATTAGCATTCCTCTCTGTTTAACACTTCACCCTGTCTCAGGAGAAACTCAACCAGGAAAACAACCTGAGGAACACATGCAGAACTCCAGCCAAAGGAAGCCACCCAAAAAGGCAAAGCAACCGCTGAGATACACAACCATTGATGTGTCGTTACGATGCAGGAGGGGAAAAACATTAACTATCTTAAACCATTTTTAGCAAAAAGGGGTTTCTCTATGATCACCGAGACATGACATCTGTGCCTCTGTGTGTGTGTGTATCAAAACCAACACACGGGTCCCTCAAGGCTGGTAGGGGCTGCAACAGCAACGCAGCTCTTGCTCAGGAGGGCAGCAACATGGACATGTACCCACAATACTCATAACACCTGAAAAATGCTAAGTATTATCATTCTGTTAAATCTGCTATAAACAGCCAAGGAGGTTGGTAGAAATAAAAAGAACTAAGGTGAGTAGACTGATAGGTTGATATGCAATACACTTTTTTTTTTTAAGACAACTTTGACAAAGGGCTGTAATCAACAGAAGAGTAGACACTGACTCTGAGATGACAGCACTGTGTTTCACAAGCTTTAAGCACTGCAGCACTTTACTCCTGCACCTTGTTTTTGCCTTTATCAAACCTGTACTAATTAACCGACTGTTTATTGCACACTATGGGTAATGTGCTCCTCAGTTTTCACAGCCACTCTTGAAAGCATGTGTAGCTTTACACCATCGTCAACCGTGGCCTGTTAAACAGTTTGTTTATGGTGATGATGCTGATCACATTCAGCCCAGTGTAGTTCAAATCCAATGGAGTTGGCTAAACATTGATGTGAGTGAGAGCTGGTCTCCCTAATTGCACACCATGTAAGTGCCTGGGGATCTGCTCTGAGTTCATTACAACATGAAAAAGATTCTCTGATAACTACAGATGCTATGTAAACTATATGTGACCAACAATAACCAATTTAACTCAAATCACTTCTG
Source organism: Patagioenas fasciata (assembly GCF_037038585.1). Taxonomy (NCBI): domain Eukaryota; kingdom Metazoa; phylum Chordata; class Aves; order Columbiformes; family Columbidae; genus Patagioenas; species Patagioenas fasciata. The sequence goes on along the minus strand of NC_092524.1, from coordinate 64,071,721 downwards.
CATCCCACAGCTTTCCTCTAACGGTCTTTTGAAAGGACATTTTAGGCTTTTATGACAGACTAGTGGGCAATGACATGGCTCCATTAATCCTGTCCTCTGTCCCCAGGAGTTGAACCTTCTTAATCAAAACTGCAAAAGGTCAGAGATACATTAGTTTAATTCATTAATTTCCCTATTGTTCATGTCCAGTGCCCTGGAAAAAAGACACCTCGCTTTGAGTGCTAATGTTGCATTTCCAACATTGCCTTGCTGATGAGTGAAGTTTAAGAATTAGACAAAGCTAGAAACGAAATATCGTGAAACAAAGCTACTGTCTCTTCCTCTGAATCTCTTAGAATAAACACATGGAACTATTGAACTAATCAAAATCCAGCCAGGAGGATAAATGTGATGAGAGTCCCAAACCCCAGAAAGGCACTTGGCCAAACCAAACCTCGGCACAGCATAGACCCAGAAAGTAACAGGCAAGAAGGTTCAGCAGCAGACAGAACCGAATCTTCCAGTCTGAACTCTTTTTATCCTCTGGGGAAATGTGGATCTCAGCCAACACTTAGGGTCCTCAGACTATTTCCAGTTTAAGTTCATCACCCTCTTCCCACTGATTTTAACAAGCTCCTTGTGGGCACAGAGTCATTCCGTGTCACGAGCCCAGCAGAGCCCACAGAAACACAAGGTTTCACAGAAAAATGGGTTCCAGCAGGCCTCTGAGAAACAAATCCTACCACCATACAGAGACAGCTTAGGTGACCATAGGGTTGCCAGTTTGCTGTTGTCTATTTTGGGTCACCAGCCTGTCGGCAACTGAAGAATTACATGGGGAGGAAGATGAGAAGAGTGTGAGATGACAAAGCAGCACATTTGAGCATCTATGAGCATCACTGCCACGGCCACATCATTCTGTAACTGTCCCATTGCAGTCATGTCCATGTCCTTTCTGCAAGGGTCTCTGTTTTAACTCTTCTGTAACAGATCTGGAGAGAGCTAAGCTTGTTCTTTGTGGAAGGAGACCATGGAGGCCATGCTGAGAGCGCATACAGCACCTCCTTTCTTACAGCTATCATCAAACAATCCTGAACACCATCTCTTAGTCACAATCCACCTGAAACCCACCAAGCCAACAGCAGGCACGCTGTTGCATAGCAAATCAGTCATGCTGTCACACATGCCATGAACTGGGAAATGCCACCTCCAGCAGGAACAAACAAGTGACTGAACTCTGGCACAGAACAAACATGGGAGGATGTTGGTACCTACAGGGCTTTCTGAAACACAGCTCTGCACCAGAGGCCTCTGCCATTGGGAACACACCACTCATTGTAATTTGTAACTTGTTCACAAATTCTGGTATCACAGTAGTAGCAATTCCGTACTTTAGCTGAAAGTTCAGGTCGTAGCCTGTAGTCTTCTGTAAACGGATTATTCGATATAGATTAACTGAAAGAGTACCACAAATTCAATTTCATGGTGCTATTGCTACACACCTCTGCTTTTCTTCATGCATGCTTTATATTCAGCAGTCTTTATAAGCTATGTCTACTTTAATTAGATTAGACAGATAAATCCTAACAAAACCAAAATGTTTTTGTCATTTAAAGACGCTTCTGAACCAGAAATTAATTTGTAAAGATCCGACAGTCTAATAAGACAGGTTTCATCCTCCACAGGGCTTCATGCTGTATTTGATTCTGACAAAGTCTGCTCTATCCTCTTATGCTCAAAGGTCAAATATATAAATCATGGCCCAGTATAATAATTTCTTGCTTTGCTGGTAGCAGATGCTGAAATCCAGCTGTTTAAATCCTTGATCAGCTATTTAATTTGAAACCCAGCAGTGAAACGACTAAAAGGTATGTTTTCAGAGTAGCGTGCCAAACTGTACCCCAGGGATTCCCACTCAACTTGAAATACTTAAAGAGTCTGAACCCCTTCGATATGTAAAGACTACAACATACAAATCACGCTTTGTAAGGAAAATGCATTACAAGTGACTCATAGATTAAGCTGGAAAGATAAGGAAATGTTGGGTTTGACCCTAAACATAAAGCTAGAAAATTAAAGTTAATGCTTATCTCTTTAATTAGTGTCAGTGATGACTGTATGAAGGGATCAGATTTACTACAGGCTCCAGTTGTATGGAACTGAATTTCTGAACCCATGGCCCTTTAGCATCATACACACTATAGATAAGTTGTCCAGAGTTCAGCAATGGCCAAACCTGCACTGGCACTGCAAGTGGAAAACTCTGCCAGCCTTCCTTTCAGAAACCGCACCCCACAGAGATCGCGCCCATGGTGCTGGAAAAGCATCAGTATTGGTACAGTCCAACACTATCAATTTTTCTGCTTCAAGTGATAACCTCTGCACAGTGTGGAGAACTGTGGTGGGACTAGGAATGTTCTCTAAAGAAATCGGTGAAAATGACAGCTTCTGTACATCACAGTTTCACAGGGTTTTTTTAACTGAGAAATCACCTCTTCTTTTTCCTATTTTTTTTTTTTTTCTTTTAATCCAAGGAACCACAGTATTGACAGACTGATTAGAATTGGATAATCTGTTCTTTTCCCCTAGTTCGGTTGTTGGATTGCACAGGGACTGTGTCCATGCAAAGGTTTCCCAGACCTCCGTTTAACACATAGCAGCAGGCAGTGACTCTAGACTGAGCAACAAAGATTTTTCCCACTGAGTCTCCCTGGCTGACCCAAGAACAACACCGGAATGACAAGGATTCTCCATGTCACAGGAATGTGGGGACTTCGAACCATGGCCAAGGAACCCTGCGGTGGGCTTTGGTCTTGTTATCACTGTTATCGAAGGTGTTTTATCACAGAAGCCATTGGGCACTGAATTTTCATATGTGCCTAAAGAAGGCTCGTGGCATTCCATCCACAGGTGGTTTTATTCAGCATCTCTCCTTTGGCTGATGGAAGCAGAAAATGTCTGGAGGTACTAAATACAGAACTAAATACTAAATACAGAACCTGTTTGGCTCATGGAAGCAGCAAATGTCTGGGTTCACTAAATACAGCTCCCCGATCTTTCTGTCACGTGGCCTTCAGCACCAAAAAGAAAGGCCCCAGCTTCTCTAAACCCCACACAGAGGCCAGCTTAAAAAAGTCATATTCAAGGACAGGTAACTTCTCAGGGTGCCCTACCTTCCAAATTCCTACCATATGCCGTGACATTTCATTAGGTTTACTGTTGGGGACATGCCAGATGCACTAACCCTGCATCAGCCAAGTGCTCATCCATAACCAAAAAATTGCTGTCCTGGGAGACAAATCGGTGGTGTCCAACAAGTGGAACAGCTCAGGCAGCCAAAGCAAAAGGTCCAGACTCAGCCTTTGACTGACACGGCTACAACAACCCTGTACTGACACATTGGGGCAATTGGAGTAAAGCATTGTCCTAGATGCAGATAGATTTGACATGTTCAAAAATGACTTGTTTCCCTAATTTCTTAGACATCTGATCATCCCTGAAGGAAGATGAATGTTGGAAATGATTTTGCCTCATCTTCGTTTTAACCTCATTTCACTCCCAATTACAGAACTACATTCCAAACTCACATTTTTCCCCAGCGTCCCTTCTCCTCTGCAGGTGTGGTTAGAGCAGTGTACTTCATGCAAACTGCCTTCTTCCATGGCCTACAAAATGCCAGTTCACTTCCATTCTGGGGTGCCAAACCAGGCAGTACACACTTTGCTTCTCAGCATCACACTGATGTTTACTGCAGCCTGTACAAAACACCTCTCCTGTGTGTGTTTGGTATTCTCTAGAGAAAGAAAGTGAAGCTACACTGCTTCATTTCCATCTTTTGTCACATCAGAGACTAGGCAAGCAGATTTTTCCCCAGACAGCATGTCTTCGGTAAGTGACAATAACGGGGAGTCTCTGAGGAGAAAAGACATTATCTTAGTAACACTGGTCATGAAATGACAACTGCACCAGCAAAGGGTAGTTCCCTGCCCTTGAAAGCAAAATAATCCCTTTCTATTTCCCCAGCAGCAGAATATCATCTTTTGAACAATGATGCCCTGTTCATAACCAAATTCTTTTGTAAGCAGACATTGTGTCTAGACAGTCTTAGAAAAACTGCCTCTACTTAACATCAAGGGCTTGGATTGTATGTGCTTAAGTGTTTAACTGCACGCTCCGTTCACAAATAATGCAGCATGAGTTTATTCAGCTTTTCCCTGGAGCTGATGGGCGCATCACCATAAGACCAGCAGGAAGCAAAGGGGGATAGCACATTCTCTCTGGAGCTCATATCCATAAAATCTTCCTAGAGGTCACTCAGTTAACATACACAAAAAAGTAGACGATATTCACAGGATAAATTTACTGCAGGAAGAGGAAATGAGCTCACATCACTCCTGTTAGTACTGACCAGTTTCCCGTATAGACACAGCAGATTTGTCCAATCTCCTCACAGATCTTTATTTTACTTTTGGTGACAGCAACAGGACTTCCATCATTGAGTCTGGCAGGAAGGGAATTAAGTCCTGCAGTTTACGGAAGAGCTGGACTTAATCTGTCTCATCATGTTTCCGTACTTAGAAGAGGGAAGATCTCCATCATTCAAGCAAGTGTGAGTGCAGCCAAGGTAAAAGAAATATAAAACATTCTAAAAAAAAAAACTCAAACAACAAACCAACCAACCAAAAAAACCCAACCCGTAGCCATAGATAGGAAAACATGGGGTTTCATTTTGAGATTAAAAGAGAATCCCCTCCTGCACAGGGCCAAATTCTGCTCCAGACTAACACAAACATTTTATTCTACACATTCTCCCCTCTAAGCATTGTATTGATTTTGGGTCATCGCTGGCTTGGTATGTCCAGGTGAGAGATGACGACCTGCCAGGGGGCCCCAAAGCATGATGCTATTGAGGGTATGAGCTCTGGAGGGCAGAAGGAGAAGGCTCAGAGAAAACATCTGGATCCTACATGAGCTCCAGGTCAGAGATGTAGTTTGGGCCCGCAGTGGATTTGGCAATAAGGAGTAAGAGTTACACCTTGAGGGAGAGGGAAGAGTTCAGGAGAGGAAGAAAGATGATCTCTGATAAGAAGAAGGAAAGGAAAACTGAATGAGGGAACACGGCAGGTTGGGGCAAGGAGGGATCAGAAGGTGTCTGGTCACTGAGACACACAGGGAAGGGACTGGGGATCCCATGGGGAGAGAGTAGGGGTTACCCCACAGCCCTCTCACCCCAGGATCCGGGGCAGGGAGGAACCAAACCCGTACAGAGCAAGTACGTCCTCCCTGCATTACTCACGCTCCATCCCACCAGCACGGGATGCCAGAAACCCTTCTGCTCCTCACCACCTGCCCAGCCCTCTTCTTGCAAGCACAAAGATAACCACCACAATTCTGCAAAGGGATGTTTCCAGACAGTAAGACATTGCTTGGAAAATGTATTATCATGAACAAACTGATGAGGATAATGGATGGGAATGAAAGAACGCAAACACACGGAAAAAAAATTCAAAGTTATACTAAAGGAAAATACATCTCAAAGATGTGTTTTGGGGACTTCAACCGCTGCCAAGTCAGGCAGCACAGACAGAGACAAGTCAGTATGGAAGTAAGGTCACGCAGTTTTAACAGACTGCTAGGATTTCCACAACAAGCTTGAAATCACTGCTTCTAAGCCTTACCTGTATTTTCCACATCCTGGCCACTCAAAAAGATTGTTGTAAGGGAAATGCATCCCTTTCATCTGATTTTTCTGTTTTTGTTCTGCTCGATAAAGCACTGAGATATAATACTTTTCCCAGTTCTGCCTTGCAACTATCCTACCATAATGAATGGAAGTTCATCAAACATCCCATGAAATCAAGCCTATGCAGAAACGACAGCTTAAGCATTGAAAACTGAGCTGTTATTTATTACTGCAAGGTCTGGATTTTACGCTAACACTCCCTGCTGCAATAATGATGCAACCAAACCAGAATATCCTACGTCAATGACTAATTGAAGCCCGGTCAAAATAAAATACCAGTATGACATTAAATGGCTTATTTATATGTTCTGTTTTCCTAGACAATGAATCCAAGCATTTACATTTAAATATTAGATTTCAAATCCAAATAATAGGTTGGATAGTGTCCCTTTAAGTTATGTACTGCATATATTTCGTTGCCAAGCATTTTAAACCAGTTTGGTAATTTAGAATAGGAAAAGAGAAAGCAGTTTAATGATGGTGGATTTAGCAGGGATATAAACTACACTTGATTGAAAGGGGAAAGAAGCAGGGGGCATGTCTTAACAGTCTAACTATTTTAGTTAATCTCTTTTTCTAGGCACTGAATTAATACATCAATGTACACACCTGATACCTGCTGCAGGATAGCGTGCTACTGCATTTAAATGCTATGGCTTCTTCTTAGTTTGGTCAAGTCTGAAACACTTGATATAAACCAGGGGGCTCTTGTTGGAATACCATTTCTCATAATCCAGGCAAGAAGCCTACTTATCCCTGTATGGTAAAGTTTCCTATGGAAATATGTTCTGTGCCATTGCCACATGCACCTGACCGCTGGCAGCTCCCCCCTCCACAGCTTCTGTCCCAGTTAAGTTCAACCCTGTGTTAGGCTTGACCTTTGTTGCTATAGTGCAATTGGGCCGCAGAAAAAGTGACTAACACACTCATTGTGACAAAAAACGAGGAAAATTCAGAGAAAAAAAGAAGTAAAAGAAGTTTAAAGTCGATGGACTAAAACGCCACCGGACAAACAGCCCCTTCTGCGCTCTCTAATTCTGACAGAAACCTGCAAATTGGCCAGAATTTGTGCTTGGCCTGTGTAAATGGTGTTAGCAGAGTAATCAAAAAGGCTTAGGCGGCCTGGGAGGATCTTTGCAGATATCGATCACAGATGCCCCGAAATTGAGGTGTTGCATCTCCAGGAGCTTTGGGGGACAACTGGACACTGATTTCCATGTGAAGATGGGGGCTTGAAGGAGGAGTGCTGGAGGTTGTGCTGTAAGGGGGACTTACATGGACCTGCTCTGGGAGCAGAGCTCTTCAAAGCAGCTCCTTTTCTCTCTCTTTTGGCTTCTGTGCTGCACATTTTCAAATTTACCATCAGCAGAATTAGCTCTAGAACGAGAGAAAACAGAAATAGGTCAGGTAGGGGAAAAAAAAGGGAAGGTTCTTACATCAGGGTGGCAAATCAAAGCCCTTATCCCCTGTACCTTTAGTTCTGCTGCATTGATGGCAGAAGGATTTCTAAATATTGGTGCAAATTTAGAGATTTCAACATTTTCCGAGTACTTTACCAACAAACTCTGAAAAATCAAGTAGATATCAAAGGGATTTGAAGCAGGGGAGGGGCTTCTTAATGATTCACGTTGGAAATATCAGGGGGATTTAATAGATTGAAGGTTGTTATGGAAATGGAATTTTGTCTGAAAAAAGCTTGAACAGAGTTTCTGCTAAAGCAGAGTTTCACTGTGAGGTCCAGTGAGGACCTCTCAAAAAAACACGTGGAAATCAATTTGCTTAGATAAGGTTAAAATACCGTCCGGTTCAACATCATCAATCCTGTCCCCCTTATGACAGTTTTGAATAGAACACCACATTTTGCCTAAATCCAGCCCATTGCAAGCCTTCACGCTCGTATTTGCAGGGCCTTGTTGCAGGAGGTTGCACAAGGAGAAAGGGGAATGGTGTGGGGCACCGCTCTACCGTAGGAAATATTCTTTCCTTTGTATCACTAGAGGCATTTTTGGCCAGAACTGACATTCATAATCTAGTGCATAATCACTAACCATGACAATTACTGTCTGCTGAGTGTCACGGACAGCAAACAGCGATAATATCCCTTCGAGTTTGTGAAATAGTCTGTGGACTAATAAACTAATTACCACATTTCCTTGCTCCAGAAATCAAGAGCGTGTTACGTCAACTTATAGTTGACTCTCTCAGCTACAGACTTCAACCTACTGCCTCCAAGATGCCTGAAATAGAAGACTATATAATGCAGATGCTCTTCTTGGTTTGCGATAGTTAAGTGTATGGTGTATTTTCCACTTATACACGTTATCTATATAGCCAAAGTAATTTCTGGAAAAGCATGGGAGTAATCAATATTCTTAGGAATGACAAACAAGCTGTAGTCCTACCCAGTATATTTCACAGAATTAATATTAGAAGATACCCAAACCTGAGCTGGACTGTTTGACCAGTTTGCTTACACAACTAAACCATGTTCGCTTCACCAGGAGGCGAAGATACAAAATTGACCCAAGGCTGTTCAGTTCACAAAAAGGTTTGCAGGTACCCTCTGCCTGCTGTTGCTGCAGGTTCTGCACACATCCTTCTACAAACACGACGTCTTTCCTTCCTTGCTGTCAGTGCTGTTTTAGTCAAGCTTCCTCCTGCTCTGGCTGCCAGATTGGCACCCGAATCCTCAGAGCACCACTCGCTCTGTAACTAACGCCCCTTGGGTTGTTGCTTTCTCTGTTGGTGATGTGCAGAGGCTTTGCGCACAAGCAAAAACCTGCCCCAGGTGATAGCAAAGGAAGAAATTCAAAAACAAGATTCAGAAGCTGGGTAGAATATCCTTTTCTCCCTCTCTTTTTGCAAGACCTTTCCAGATTCAGGGATGATGTGAGACAGGCTCCCAAAGACCTTCCAGTGTGTATCGAAGTTGTGAGCCACTGTCCAGCCATACAATATATATATACATTTAAATGTATCGCAAGCTTGCGGTCCTTCCAGAGTGACCACTATCTGTTCACACCTTGAGTGATTTGGGGGTGGGGGTTGGAAATACTGAATAGACAAAATTAAAGGGGGAGCCGGGGTGGGAGGGGCGCGAGGAAGCACACAGAAAAATAGTAAAAGAAAGTTTCAATACGACAACTTTTCATGTGATGGAGACTTCCAGAAAAGCCTGCACTCACTACTCACAGCGGGTTAGTACACTTTTTTCCAAGGTATTTACTAACAAATTCAGGATATCCGCTTTGCCTGCAGCATTTAATCTTTAAAACCATGCCAGCTCCAAACTCATAATGCAAGATCTCGTATCAGTTTCTAGTTTAATACCCAAGATATTGCTTTACTGTACATTGAAGCAATAATTGAACACAGATTCGAGAACAGCCTCTACCTGCGCACAAACTACTTGTGTAGGCCATGGACTTGCGATCTGGGGTCCAAGCTTAATGCAAGGTAAACTCAGCACTCGGCTATTATATAAGAAACCAAAACACTCCCGAGAAGGAAAGACAAAGATGAAAAATTAGCAAAGCAATTATCATTACCAGAAGTAGGAAACTAATTTTTCACTTTCAACCCTTTAAAGGCTGTTTTCTAACTTGCAAGTACTGAAGACAAATTCTACCCTGAAGGCTGACTTACTGTGTGTTCTCAATTTTTTAAGTTCTTTGGAAAACGCTTGCCTTGCAATAAGTAAAGAGACATGAGGTTGTTAAGCGATCCGAATATTGGCTTACAAGGACTTAAAGAGATTTGCGGTAATGAGTTTTTCTAACCAAGGCACGCGAGATCCAGCTGCTGAGAATCGAATTTGGAAAAAAATCAAAATGGAAAGATTTTTTAAGAATTAGGCTACTGGAATAACTCACATAGGAAACTGATACTTTAAAATCAGAAGTAGGTTCTTAATACATCTTGTCTCCGGTTTTATTGCAGTATCCCCATCTACTGCGCTTCTGCTAAAGCCGTTCAGCAGCATTGCCCCTTCCTGGGCTCCGTGTTCTCTCCACAGGGTGTTTTCCATCTACAGAACCATCTTAATCTTCCAAACCACAAGGCAGAGCAGCACGAGGAGCGAAACAGTCAAACGACGCTGTAAATGAAGTTATTTCACCAGCTGCAAAGTGTAATGCTCAATGGTTTATCTAACGCCTCTTTTCTGTGCCCACGGCTCTCTACCTCCCTCACGGGCATGGCTGGCGGCACTACGAGGATGCTCATCATCATGAGAAAACCTTTTAAAAATAAACTTAATGCAAAGTGAGCCTTTACTACGGTAATAATGGCAGAAACTTGAATTACCACCTCAATGTTGGGGTTTTTTCCTCAAACAAGTGTCCTTACATTTAACGCAGGCGAGTGGGTATTTGACGGCTGGCAGTTCACTGTTGAAAAGCTATGAAGTTTAGATGGGAGGAGGTGGAAAGAAAAGCCAAGCACCTGGAAAACACTTCATTGCTTCTTTATTTAGATGCACCCACAGTACAGAGCCTCTTGAGCATGTGCAAAAGAGGAAGGTTACACATTTATAGCTGGGAGCACCATTGAGTTCGAGTTTCTTTGATACCATTTTTAAGAAAGTAAACTGTTTCCAAAGAATGACATTTGAATCCAAGAGCTTAAGACCTGCTTGTACTTTCTCCAGAGGTGGAAGGTATTTTTCTTTTATTATTACTTTGATGTAGATTAGAAGACATTTTCACAGTCTGGTTGGACCAGTCTATGTATTTCCATATGCACCTTTTAATATATATAAAAAATGTTTCGTTTTTTTGCCCCCCCTTACCCACAGATAGTTAAATGCATCTAAGTTTAAAAACAGTAATGGACCAGAGCATTCCTATGGGGAAAAATGAACTTTTGCTGCCCTCTCCTGCTTAAACAATGAAATGCTAAAATATTAAGATCTATGAATCTAATGCTAACCTTGAAACAAAAAGCATGACAGGTCATTCGCTATACTACAATCAAAAATAGGACAACAACAAGAAATGTATCGGTACTATTTATATTTGAAAAGTTCCTCATGGTTACATGAGGTTATGAGTACAACATATTTACAGTAAGTGATCCAAATAACAAAAACTTGTATTCGGGGAGGTCATGGTAAGATGCGTGTGCTTCTGTGCATGGGAAGCAACACTCAGATGAAAGTTTTCAATCAAAATTAGTTCTGTTCCGTTTCAAGATATTGGTTCGTAGACTTCAAACTGAAAAACTGGGCTACACAAAATCTGCGGCACATATCAACTAGAAAAACTAACCCATGGCTCACTCCAGAGCTGCGAAGAGAAGCCGGCGAGCCGAAATTAAAAAGCCACATGTAAATCAAAACATTCTTCAATCTCACGCATCGTCACCTTTGTCTTGTTTACGGGCAACTGCTTTGGGAGGATGTTGTTACACAATTAAGAGAAAAGGCCAGCTTTGTTTGCCAAGGCAGAACTAAAAGCAAATTATATCGGCTTTATTTGGGGTGGGGGAATAATCTCGTCTTTCCCCCTCCTCACAAAACAATACAAAGGTTTTTAAAGCTCCTAATATATTTTCCTTTCTATAGATTAAGAGAGCCCGAGGCTGTACTTACACACCTATAATGTAAGTACAGCTGCTGCATTTCTTACTGAAGCAATTCTTGGCTCTAACATCCTCATTTTTTCCATGTGTAGGAGGAGATTAAAAAATAAATTAAACCCTTTCATTTATGCTAAGAAAACCAAGCTTAAATTTACTATAACCCCGCTAGTGAATGCTCCAAGGGCACTAGAATACTTTCACTTAGAGCATTCCAACCTTTGGAATAGAGACAAGAAACACTCAAAAGCAATGAAAGGAAAACAATAAGGGAGACTTGCAAGATGAAGAAAGCGTTGTGTGCTCAATTTGAAGTATATACGAGAGGAACTTTACTTTTATACTTGTTTATCCCCATGACCCGATGCAATGCCCTAGTATTGAAAATGCAGCTCTTCCCTTTCACCAGAGACCATTGGATCCTTCCTCCTGACACCAATATGGCCCAGGACACGAGCGACCACCCAACAACCGCTGTCCCAGCAGTTACTTAAAAACATTTACACACATAAAGGTAGTTTCTGGAACTCAAGAAGCAAACGAAAAGCATCATTAAATAGACGCACTGATCACACTTGGGCCCATGTGCTGCCTTCTTCTTTGCCTACAGCTCCGCCGATAGCGCCGGAGCTCTGCGGAGCGGCAGGACATCGCCTTGGGATTGCGGCAAACAGCGGGTCCCGGGGGGACGGTCGTATCTTTGCGGCAAGTGCTTCTTCACGGCTATCGCACAGCACGACCTAGTGCCCGATAAGCCTTTTAGAGTCAAGTGACTAATATCACAGCGTCTCATTCAAAGAAACGTTCCTTCTCGGAAGTGATAAATCATCTATAAACTTTAGATACTCCCCACTATCCCCACAGCAGAGGTAACATCAGAGGTTAACAAAATATTGCAACCCATCAGGTTCTCGTCAGTTTTGTATGATCAATACCAGAATGTCATGGCAAAACCAAAGATAGTTATGAACAAACAACATTCATCTAAACTCTAAGTACAGGACAAGGTGCTTTTTCTCATTTCACATTGTTGTGTTTTACTCCACCAGGTGGAAAACATGATTTTTTTTTCCTCCATTCTATCTCAGCTTTTCACAAATGAACAAAGTCTTTAAGTATGAGCTTAAGTCCACTCTCTTGTAAAGCATGATCATTTCGCACAGAAATCACACTAGCAGATATTTGTTGGTAACAGAAATAAAAGACTGTCAAAATCAAGGGGCTAAGGGACATGATTTGTTATAAATTTATTTAATCTTCAGTATTTCAGCTTGCACCTTTGCTTCAGCACTTCAAAATAAAATGTTTCAACTCCGACAGTAACTGCCTAATTTACATTGTGTCCCAGTCAGTGTTCTTAAAAGAAGCTCATATTAATCCCATTAAACTACGTTGTGTTTGGTGTTGCGTATGACTAATTCCACGTGTTTTTCCAGAATTAACAGTGTCGAGTTTTTACAAAATCCTTGAGTTTACAGCATTTGTGTGTGCAGACCCAGGAGTACAAACTGTGACCTGATAATCCTGAAACAGTCAGTAGTCTAGGAGGGAATTATTGTTTTACCTCTTTTCCGTGCCTGAAAACATGAAAACTTCAAATCCTACTGTATAGTTAAATGGTAGGAAGAAAAATATACAAGCTCGTATTTATACTGTATTTCTATCAATGGCAACAGGTCATAAATTCATGTTTGCAACTATCACAAAGACTCATGAACACCAATTCAGTTTTATACTGTAAATACTGCTGGATTGATGGTTTAGGATTATCAATTCACTGTTGTCATATGTCTATAACAGTTCAAAAGCATCCTGGAGAAAAATCCTGAAACACATACCTTTCGGTATATAATAATGCAACTGCATTAGCTAAATATTTACTGTACATAAGTCTTATCAGCATTTTACCTACCAAAGATGTAAGATTCCACTTTCAAATACAAAGCAGATAGCCAATAATGTATACTTATAATACAGCCCTCTTATTTGTTTTTGTATTTTTTTTTCTTTTGTTTTAAACAATTTGGTCACAATGCACCTTTGATATAAAAGCATTTTAAACTTTATTATTAATACTCAGAACATTAGGATTTCCAGAATTTTTTTCAGTAGCATTTGTAGAACCACTTTTGGTAACAAATACAGTAGTTAGGAATGAGCATCCAGATGAGAATGCAGAAGTAGATTATCCAGAATCCTTTCCAGCTAAGACCATAGGGCTGGTACTGTGATGAGTAATAGTACTAGAACCACAAAAACACTAGGGTATGTTTCTTAGAGGCTACATCCTCTTTTGCTGGAACACTTTATAAATACATATTAAAAAGTAAGGCAACAACTCCAAACAGTCCAAACTGCTACCTCCGCCCAGTTTCCAATCAGATCCATGCCCACTGGGGATCAATTTCATGCTTGCACTGTTTAGTGTTTGTCTATATTCTTTCAAAATGGTCCAATAAAAACATACTGTAATAATTTAGCAATTAGTATGTCTAAAACAACTCCAGTACGTGTGTCCAATGCTCTACCACTAATACTGCTTAGGTACCAAAGTCCAGGGTGTTACCATCGCCCGTTTTTAAAGGATTGTGGACACTAATTTGGGTTTGCAATAAATAGGTGCACGAATCCAAAGCTCCCTTTCCTACTATGTTTATCACCTACTTGTTTTTAAACTCCTAATGTTCAAATTAAGGAAGCACCAGAGACAGCCTGGTACTAAAAAAATGCTCACACCAGTAAACAAAACTTTTATTCAGGACCCATGTTTTTCATGGCCCTGATCTGAAAGGACATTCAACTTATGAAGATGTGCAAAAGGAAAAGAAGTCAAATTACAGTAAAGTTATCCAGAGAAGGAGGATGTTACACAAACTCATAAGGAAATGACAGTCTTTTTTCTCTTTTACTATAAATACACTTAACAGTTTAGCAGAAAGACAAGCTAAATTTTAAGATTGTTCACATTTGAAAGTTGTGTTATACTCTCTGCTAACGATAAATAAGGAACAGGTCCTGACAATGGAATTTGACATCGCAATTTTCATCAACAGATCTTTGAAGACTGGTTTTAAAGAAGGGTTAAAACAATGATTATGTTTGCAAAGTTCTGAGAAGTCCATCTGCTGTCCAAACTTTGGATTAAAGTCCTTATTTTTTTCCTTTACTTAGAGACAGGTATATACAGTGCTGTTGTAATAATGAAACAAATGTGAAATCTACTGTAAAGTTGCACAATACAGAAAACTGTTGCTCCATCTTCTACTACATAAATGTGTGACTCCACAGGTTAATAATGCGGTTTTGTTTTTGTGTTAAGTTGGGATTATTCCATCACGTCTAAGACCTCTCTTTAATTCCAAATCCTCCAGTTTTTTCCACAGTTCTTCACGCTCTTTCTCTTTCTTCTTCTCACTGACAGGTGAAATAAAACAAAGAGTTAGCAGGAGAGAAGACTCTACAATATTTATGCTAAATAATATATAGATGACATTAATTAGCAGCACTAATTTTGCTGAACGCAACTGCAATTTCCCTAACAGATATTTAATTAATTTTTTCTTTTCTTTTTGCTACCTACATAAGTATCACTAAACAAAGCAGTACAAGAAGAACATCAAATGTAAGCTGAACAAAGTGTTCATAGACACTAATTTGTAACGCTAAGGAAAGAAATGCATTGGACTTTTATTGTGGAACAAACATATCATGATTATAAAAATGAACATTTCAGGACTAACTCCCACGTAATTATTTTGAAGTTTCTTTATTTAAGCAAAGTATTTTTTAATCTTATGAGTATCAGCCACTTTTTAGAACAAGCATTCCCTTATTCTTTTAGAATGACTGTTCTCAATTACATTGACTGGTTCCTTCCATACAGCTTAGGCACCTGCCAAGGGAAACTTCAAGCTACAAGATGTGCCTTTTCTTCAGTGATTTACTCTTTTTCCTTACCAAATTCCTACAAGATCTATGCAGCATTTGCTTTAACAACCTGAACAGCTGATTCAGTGAAATGAAACAATTCACCTAACATCTACTTTACCTGCATTATTTGCTTTCTAAATTTCCTGTCTCTGCCACAGTTTTCTTTGAATACATCTCCTTGATATTGCAAGGTACAAAATGCTTCTAATTTCTACTAAATTACCCTGTAGATTCAGGTGAAATTGAAATCTAACAATTCAGATTCTCTGTTTCTCTGTCATTCATTAGAAACACTCCTACACATCTTGATTCGGTCAAAGTATCAACATCTGGCTCATTTATTTGAAGCTTTAATTTCCCAAGAGTATTTTAAACATATAAATAAAATACAAACAACTTTCAGATAAATCCCTGAAGAACACGGTTGGGCTTTCTTTTTGTTTTGTTTTAGAAAAACAGCTCACTGTTACTAGGAAGTATTCAAAATTAAATATAAGTGAAATAGCCTGACATTTTCAGGCTATTTACCAGCTTCTAATCGTTATGAAATATACGCCTGCTTACCTACAAGACTGTTAGAGGATGATCACCTCATCCAACTTACTCATGTGACCTATCACAGTCATTAATATTGAACATCTTTCTCCTGAAACTTTAATGATATCAAAGCGACCCTTTTGAAATGCAGTCGTATTAAGATGCTAAACATTTCCTGTAAACATTAAGGTAAATATCCCAGTTTATGCATGCAGGGATTTACGTGTTTGGAAATTATAAGTAGTAAATAAAAATGGTGAAACGGTTGGGACCAGCCTCGATAGGAGATACAACACCAGTAGGTACAAGAAAAATTCTTTGTGCAGTTCAGTCAATAAACCTCACCCATGACCCACACCCAGGACGTGCTACTGCAGTGCCTGGTTCTGTTCAGAGCAGAGTTCCTCGTCTTATGGGGCAAAGTGCAGCTGCAAAATTGATTTAAGGCACTGAGGTCCTTCAGTCAATGGCTGGATTAGAAGTCCAGTCCTAAAATTCTCTGCCTTTCCAGGCAGCGTTGTCTCAGCCGCCTGAGCACACACCTATCAAGAAGTCATTGAGCATCTTAGCTCAAATATAGATCTAAGTCTCTAAAAGCTAAATGCTGTATTAATCAGGCTGTTATTTTGTGTATAAAGCTCACACAATTAAAGAAGTTTGGCCTCCAAGAGCCTTTAGAGACTAGACAACCCTAACCAGCTCTGCTGACACCAGTTTGGCCTCCAAGAGCCTTTAGAGACTAGACAACCCTAACCAGCTCTGTGCTTTGCGTGGGGGACCCTGCATCACAGAACGGGTGTGACTTAAATGAAGTTGCAAACTGTTCAGAGTTTCTGAAGTTTCCTCATTTTTCTTCACCTGGTGCTTTGGATAAGATGGAACTTTTGAGAAAAGATGCCGCACTAAAATTGGAAAATGAAGATCAAGGAAAACAGGAGAAAAGACAAAAAGCACTTCACTGGGGTGGAACTAATGGTCGTATGAATGGTGTAAGTAGTGGATCCTGCATGCTAAAGACTCAGATACAGCACGAGCTCTGAATAAGAAAAAAAAGGATTGAGAGATGCTCTAGGACCACATCCAGCCTAAGAAAAGGAGTTTGGAAAAATCAGATCTTAGGGTTTTCCCTTCTATATCTTCCTAAACCTCAGTGAGACTTTTTCCAAGTCTTTAACCCTTGTTTTTCTTTTTATTATTGACGATCTTGATTTATTTAATCTTCAGGAATGTGGCATGAGAAGGAATTCCACAAGGAATGTGGATTCCCAAGTAAGGCAATGGATACTGTACTTCGTAAGGAGAAAAGAAGAACCTGTACATGATATTATCTCACATCTTGCAAAGAGAAGGCTAAGGAGCGTGCAGGGAGATAAATGAGTCACCTTGTCTATTATGTGTGAAATTATGCAATTGCACCTGAGTTCAAGGGAAAAACTAAACAGCAGGCCTTATGCACAGCTGACAAAAAAAAGCTTTAAAAAGTTACCGCTGACGATCTGACTTGTAAGTGGCTGTCAGCTCATCAAACATGGTGCTGTTCATTTCCATAAATGCCTTCAACACGTTGTAGACTAAAGCCACAATAGCCCTGTGAAACATGAAAAGAGAAGAAGAGAAAGGAGTCTATTAGTGACAGGTGAAATCAAACGTGAAATAAAAGTGTCTTCTCTTACCAGCATTTCTGCGACCAATTCTGCTTTTGCAAGTATGATAATGTAAATTCTTTGATTTCAGTGAAACTACTTTCAATTAACATATTTAAAGGTAAGAATCAGCTTTCATGTCTCTACTGACTACGTAAATGGAGCAAACCAAAACTCCAGGGTAAAAGGTAACAACAGAAAGCTATTACATATAACTACAGACTCTTCCCTTCATGCTGTGGAGCAATTCTGAGTGCAACTCCAGGGATTCAAACCGTGAATGCTGGCAGAAGGAATAGAATTTAAACACGAAATGGGAGTGATTCATACTTCTTTATGATTTTTCTATGAAGCTGAATATTCAGTGCATCTATGCAAAATACAAGGCTGTATTTCAAGAGCGATTTCCTTGTACTCATACGTTTCATATTCGTTTTCACTTGGGTACAAGCAAAAAACTCTTTGAAAACCCACAAATCCTTCAGACAAATGCCGCAGTATCTGTGTAAAACTGTGTGTGTATATATATATTAAATATATATATTATATACACATATAAAAATTACTAGTCTGTCTCTCTAACCTCTGCCTACTTTTCTTATTACTGTTCCTGACCTTACCCAAGAACCAATACACCACTGCTTATTTGATTTAGAGTTGCTTAATTGCATGAAACATGACAGGTATGATCTGTTCATACAGGAAGAAATTATGTAGAATAATACTAATCCTAATAATACTACTACTAATAATAATAATTTCAAAAAGGCTTCAAAGGCATCCTGTCCCACAAAGGTTAAAAAAGGTACAATCAGTTAACTTTCATCCAATTTGACTGGGTAACTAACATAGAATATACTAGAATTGCCAAAGTAAGATGGACCTGCTAATAGTCTGATTATCTGGAGGTTAAAATTCCTTTGTGGCAGAGTTGAAGATAAAGAAACAGCAAAGCAGCTGAAAAGGGCAAAGGGAAAGAACAAAATCTAAAAAACTTGCAAAGAATTTTGAGTATATTATCAATCAAGAGATCCCAGTTCCTGATGCTTGTCATATACAGGCATGGGGCTGCTCAAGAAACAGCTCTTCAGCCAGGAGGCAGCAAAATCAAGGTTACAGGTGCCAGGAACCTTTGGAGAAAACCTCTATAGCACACAAACTATGTGCCATTTCTCACACTTTACCCCAATCTATTATTCAACTCTCTTGATAAACTTTGTTGCCTGCATTTAAAAATGTTCTGATAAATATAAAAATTCTTTAAACACCTTATTCATTTTACATGTACCTTAGCCTGGCTTGTGTGTCAAAGGCACAACATTCCTGTGGGTATGAAAACTCTGAGAATGGGGATACTGGAGCACTCATTGCCAGAAGCATCCCAGTGCCCGCTATAAAAGGCTGGGCAGGTTGGAGCCTGGTAACACGTTACTATGCCACAGAAAATGTCTTTTTGTGACAAGTGTTAGTTCAGTTACAGAACCTTTCCAGTAGCATTAGATTCATCACAAAAAACACAAACTTTATGTTTGGCTACATACAGAACAAAAGGACTAATGTTTTTAAAGATGGAATGTTTCACAAATACTTGACAGGAAGGTCTTAAAGCAACTGAGACCTGAATGTAGCACAGATCATTAAAAATACTGGATTTACCAATCGGTGAACACTTTGACTTAGCTAAAGTTTAGAATACATGGCATCTAACAGTGTTTTCCATTAAATAACTCTCGAGAAGGTCATTCAGTTTAAGAATAAAAATTCCCAGTTAACAGGATATCAATATGAAGCAACCACTCCATTACTGTGTGTAATAGAGAACAGCTGTATTTCAGTAAATTTAGAAAAAACAATCCAACCTAAGAATATACTGATGTCTCTGTGCTTCACAGCTAGTACCAGAAGTATCAGTATCACCCATGATACTGCCACAGGGCTTTACCAACACCACAGGATATTATTCTAGACAATTTACAATCAGGTTGAAGACGTTAACCAGTTTATAAAAAACTGTGTAGGAGAAATGCCTGATGAGCAATGCTTTCTTCAATAACAATGTAACATCTAATTTCTCTTTTCTCCAACTTGTGAGAAGGTCTATTTTAATCCCGTAAGGTACTGATTTTTGTACACATACCAGATAATTAAAAACAAGTCAAGTACAGACTAATTCATATTGGCATTAATGCAGTTGCACCTGCTCTTGCCAGCGTTGAATTTGGATCTCTCCCGTTCGGATGTTCTTCAGCAGACATACCCTAAGTTTATCAGTGATACATCAAACGGTAAGATAAATAGTAATGGCAAAAACTTACGGATTCCAGTGTTCTTTAGAAATCCTATAAAGGCTGGAAAACATGATGGGAAGTATAACATTTGAATTCTCCTCTATCAAACTCATTATGTATTCGTTATTCCAATAATACAACGCCCTCTCGGCCACCTAAGAGTCAAAGGAATAAAATATTAACAGGAATTCAGATACCTATAATTCTGTCATTTTCTGAAGGAAAAACAAATCACTGGGAAATTTGACAATGATGAATTAACAGGAATCATTAATTTGGAAATAAAACTCTAATCAGCAGCACAACATGCATTGAGTGCACCCTTACTGAGTTTGCAGATGACACCAAATTGGGTGGGAGTGTTGATCTGCTCAGGGGTAGGAAGCCTCTACAGAGGGACCTGGACCAGCTGGATCTTTGGGCTGAGGCCAATTGTATCAGGTTCAACAAGGCCAAGCGCCAGGTCCTGCACTTGGGTCACAACAACCCCAGGCAGCGCTACAGGCTCGGGGAAGAGTGGCTGGAAAGTGCCTGGCAGAGAGGGATCTGGGGTTGTTGGTTGCCAGCATCTGATCATGAGCCAGCAGTGTGTCCAGGTGGCCAAAAAGGCCAACAGCATCCTGGCTTGCATCAGAAATAGTGTTGCCAGCAGGACCAGGGAACTGATTGTCCCCCTGTACTTGGTGCTGGTGAGGCCACACCTCGAAATCCTGTGTTTAGTTTCGGGCCCTTCATCATAAAGAAAGACACTGAGATACTAGAGAGGTGACGAAGCTGGTGAGGGGTCTGGAGCACAAGTCTGATGAGGAGCAGATGAGGGAACTGGGGCTGTTCAGCCTGGAAAAAAGGAGACTGAGAGGAGACCTTATCCCTGTCTACAACTACCTGGAAGGAGGTTGTAGCATGGAGGGTGTTGGTCTCTTCTCCCAAGTAGCAAGTGATAGGACAAGAGGAAATGGCCTTAAGTTGCACCAAGGGACGTTCAGATTGGATATTAGCAAAAAAACATTTCTGGAAAGGGTTGTCAGGCATTGGAACAGGCTGCCCAGGGCAGTGCTGGAGTCACCATTCCTGGAGGGGTTTAAAAGGCATTGAGACGAGGTTCCTAGGGACATGCTTTAGTGCTAGAGTTTGGGTTGGACTTGATGATCCTGAGGGTGTCTTCCAACCAAAATGATTCTATGATTAGCATAATGAAATTTTTATCCTATAATTCAGATCCCACAGCATCCACTCTTTCCCGAGCGTTATGCCTTTCCTCACTGAAGACCAGGTGCAGATGCCACATTAACGCTGCAGCTGTAGAGAGGATGGGGGACCAGCCAGTATCCCCATGGCCCCTGTCCCTCATTCCTGTGACTGCAGTCGAAAGGACAAGAGCAGCGCTGGGATACTGGAGGAAGGAGACAGGGAAAGGCCCAGCAGCTGGGCTGAATAGGGGAGATCTCAAGCGTGGGGAAGGTACCAATGATAATAATCACCTTGGGGAAGAGCTGGTGAGGGTGTAAGAGGGGAAAACACCGATCTAAATTATGCTAAAAACAAATGTAGTCCAAGGAATAGCCGAAAACAGTCACATCAGCTTTTGTGCCTATCTCCTCTTCACATGTGATTCAATTTAAATCCTGTTCATTCCCCTTCTTTCTGTTACGCCATGTGAAGAAAACAGGCTATGGGTTCTCCCACCTCTAACCAGACATCTCCTTACAGAATGAAGGAAATGGGAAAACAAGAATGCTGCACAATATTGTGCTAAAAAAGATAGCAAATAAACCCTAGGTGGCCTATCAGTCCACAGGCCATGTGGTGAGTACCCATCACCTGCAGTCAGAAGGGCTCAAAGTCTCAAAGTTTAAACCAGGGAGATCAAACTCAATTTCACCGGGGCTCACATAAGCCTCATGGTTGCCTTCAAAGGGCCAAATGTAATTTGTAAGAGTAGTTACATTTAGTAGTTACATTTATATATTTATCCTGGTTTAAGGCCTTATGGGGCTTAGAAAGGCAAGTTCTGTGCAGTAACCCCAGATACATCTAATAATTCATGGAGCTCAGAACTGAACTTCCACTGCAACTCTTCCATAGAAATCCAGAAGACAGGTATTTAAAATCACATAACATAAAATAATATTTACATTTGGGGGTGTGTTATGTTTGAAATTGAGACTATACATTCCTATACAACGATAACTTCTACCACTGACCTGAAAATGAGGGCTAGAGACACACTTGGCAATTTGTTTAAACAACGGTTCCTGGATTTTGACAAATTGTGATGGTTCGATTACATCCAAGATTTCCTCCAGCTCTCCTAGGAACATGACCTAAAGACAAGGAAGGAAGCATTCAATATAAAACCTCTGAATCACCTTGATCAGCAAAATGCTGATAACCCTCAAACCACTTGAGGGAAAACTGGAAACCTCACTAGCTCAGAAAGACCCTCTCGAAAATAGGATCAGTTCCACCCTTAGTGGTTTCTAGATTCAGGCTCCTTAAAGGAGGATGAGTGTGGGCAAAGGCTTTATTTAAAGCAACAAAATTTGGAACAGCACCGGTATATCCATGCTAAAATATCTCTTTATTTTACTTCATTTTTGGAAACAATATAGAAAACAACAGTTTTGTTTTGTCACAAAATCTCATTAGGGAAAGTCAGATTTGCATCAAGAATTTGAAATAAAAATGAAAAGGTGTAACTACATCATCTACATGCTTAGTGGGCAAATGCCAGACAATAAAGTATCTTTCATCCTCCCTGGAAAAATACTATCCTCACATATAAACTATTCCAAATCTGAAAGAGTTTCCAGTCTATCCTCAACTATGTTTATTTTCTCATTTATAAAACAAAAAGAAACTTCTCTGCAGAAAAAATGGTGCTTATTTTGTGAACAGGAAACGTGGTTATTAAACCTTTCATAGTAAAAACTGTCCAGAAACTCATAATTCAAATATGGAAAATCACCTATAAGAATTAATACCAAGATCCACCACAGCATGTGCTATCTACCTGGAAATATCTAAAGATTCCCTGCCTATTATATTGTAGAACAAAATAACACTTTTAAGTGTTGTTAACACTAGCTACCACTTACCTCTTTCTGACTGCATGTTTTTGGCCAGAATTTCATTAAACCTCTAATGACCTGGAATAGAAGGACAAAAAAAAGTTACATTTTTTACTTTTCTCTCAACAGGGTAGATAAGCTACTTATGATGCAAAAGTATGAAAGAAATAGTTACCGGCTCTGTGAGTGAGGGGTCCTTCTCCAGAAACTGTACTATGCAATACGCCAGCTGTGAAGAGGTAAAGATTTAAGAAAACAACGTTAGAACAATGTTTTGAAGCTTCTGTTACTCTCTGAAACTGTATTTTTCTACACATTTTTTACATCGTCACAATCAAACTCTCACAAGATGAGCCAACACAGCTAAAGCCTGGAATAACATTTAGAGAGCACAGCTTTATCAGAATAAGAAAGACTGCACCATGTGAAAATCAGAGAGAAAGGCAAAAGGTATCACTTATGGGAGGAAATATTACGTCATTAAAGCTAGATGTATAAAAAGATATATGAGAGCATAAATGCAGAAAGAAATCTGTGACTATGCAAAGATTAATCGAAGATGACACAAAAATGTGGGTATCCATATTGAGGAAACTGCCAGGATGAAGAAGAACCTTGACAGTACCAGACTAAGGAAACCCAAACGTCGTCTTGGGAGAGGGAACATGAGAGGCAAACTTGTGAGAATGGGAAAACAACAGAGAGGAAAAGCTAAAGAGAGAGTTTAACTACTAAACAAAATCCCCCAAATTAGAGATGTATGTCACACTTTAATTATCCAATCAGAAGACAATTATCATACAAACGACATTAAATTATTGCATTTTTTCCACATTTCAAAACCTTCCTTCCACCCTTTTTGTGCTACACAATTAAGTTTCCAAAGCAGCATTAAAAAAAAATTATCATTTTAAGTGAGTATAAAATACTGTTACAATGTTTATATCTTCTACCTGTGCATGGAAGAGTGATAAACTCCTGACAGTGTGTAAAGGGATCAGCACCTTCACCAGGAACTGTTTATGCTCTGCCTTGAGAGGTAAAGCAAAACCATTGATAATACTGGAAATTAAAAGAAAACATATTTGTTAGTGTTATCATCACAGAAAACATTGCTGAGGTCTGAACGAGCACTTTCCGGATTAATTTAGCTTAGCAGTCAGCACCTTTTTGCAAATAGCAGGCTTATGCCATTTGTAAACAGGTGCTGACTTTCGTCCTGCTTTATATTAGCTATGCAGTACATATGTAGGTAGCAATTCAGCTCCAACTTACGAATAATCATATAAACATCTGCACAAACCTGTTGCCAAACAGGTAAGACTTTGCCTATGTGGTCTGCAAATTCATGTGAGCAAGGTGTTCTTGAGTAATTAACTCACCAGAACTAGATTTACCCAAAATATTCACAGTGTTAGTGTGCTCAAAAAATATATATATTCTGCAGGATGTAAGGATGAAGTGCATAAAATGTAACAAGCACATACACAAAGACAAAATCAATCCAACGCTTTTGGCTGCAACTTGCAACCAGTTATATAGTCTTGGCAAAGATGTGGCAGAGATTTGCACGTGGCCTTAGAGAAGAGCACGCGTGCACATCTGTTTTCAGAATCAGGGCTTATAGTAATACTTTTTCTGAATCCAACACTATTCTGACGTGTCCAGAAGGAAGTTTGAGACAGATAATAAATAAAGACTGGTTTACCTTCCTAAAATTTCCAACAGCTCAGCTACGCCATTGAAGTGTTCAGTTTCATAAACAAATCTAAAAAAAGAAAAGTTAAATATAAGTAATATATCAGTTTCTTAAAATGTTCCTACGTGAAAAGTATCTTCTCCCACAACTTACCGTAGAAAAATATTATTAATCTGTTTTCGGATAAATGCTCTAAGACCCAGAAACTTGCCATAAATTCTGTGCAAGACTGTTTTTAGGTAGTCTCGTTCTCGAGGGTCTTCACTGTCAAACAGCTCCAACAGCTGTGTTTAAAAGAAAAAGAGAACTGAAACAGTAGACATTTGACAAGTATGACACACAGATTTCTATATAAAAATTAAATTCATGGAAGCACATGCACATAAGAATTCAATATCAATGTTAGCCAAGCTGTAGAAATAGAGTATTAAAAATAGCTGTTGTAACCTCAGCACAACATCATGAAACTCAGTTTATTAATTTTCACTTCTGACATAACAAAACTTTGGAAATCGTCAAAAACTAATAAACTTTTGATTAACTGGCTCCAAAATGCTGCCTTCCTTCTCCCCAGAAATAAATAAAATAAATAAATTCTTAGACGCTGTCATATCTACAAGATAAGACCGTTTGCCTCATACCATCCACCATCCCTTCACTCTGCAGAACTAAAAGGTCCTCATTTGCTCTAATATTTTGCTCTCACAACATGGTGTCAAGGTCACATTTTTCTAATTGCTTGTAATTTATATTATGAGCTCTTAAGCCTTGCCAGTGATTGCACGGCCTTCAGGCTCTGGAACGACTCGACAGTGAAGTCTATGCCAGCACTGGATCTGCTGTCACGGGATGAGCACACGAATCAAAGCATCGGGGGGAATTAATCTTCCAGGTTAAACAAAATGGTAAATTTAATATCCAGTTTAAAAACAAAACGAAACAAAAGCCACAAATGAAACCCTACAACAAACACAAACACACCCACCTTTACTAAGTAATTCTTAAATAAAACTTTAAAACAGCAAAACGATCATGTGGTACTTGTACTTCATCTTTTTTGGTGATGCAACACTGGCTATTCTGGCAGACTTTTGGAAAAAGTTAGAAGGTAAACTTTATTTAAAGCTAAAATCAACCAACTATAGCAACAAAAAACTACCAACCAAACAAAAACCAACCAAGCAACAACAAAAAAAACCCACAAACAAGCACAGGGCAACAAAGATGATGAAGTGAGTGGAGCATCTCCCTTATGAGGAAAGGCTGAGGGAGCTGGGGCTCTTTAGCTTGGAGAAGAGGAGGCTGAGGGGTGACCTCATTAATGTTTACAGATATATAAAGGGTGAGCATCAGGAGGATGGAGCCAGGCTCTTCTCGGTGACAACCAATGACAGGACAAGGGGTAATGGGTACAAACTGGAACACAAGAGGTTCCACTTAAATACGAGAAGAAACTTCTTCTCAGTGAGGGTGACCGAACACTGGACCAGGCTGCACTGGGAGGTTGTGGAGTCTCCTACTCTGCAGACATTCAAACCCGCCTGGACACCTTCCTGTGGAACCTCATCTGGGTGTTCCTGCTCCGGCGGGGGGATTGGACTGGATGAGCTTTTGAGGTCCCTTTCAATCTCTAACATTCTGTGATTCTGTGAAACACGTAGAAAATTGGAAAGTTTAAGGTATTAATCATAAGCAACCAGTAACTCTCTTGCATGAAAAAGAAAGCAACTGTCAACCAACTTGCAAAAGAAATGAAGAGTCTGCCAAAGGGGTCTAACAAACGTATAAGACGACGTCAGAAAATTATTATAGGAATGGTGGAAACCAAAACTATCTTGGATTCACAAACAGATAAATTGTAACTACCTATTATAAGCAGATACACCAGTGTATGTAAACTACCTGATCTCTGTTTAACTGCTACACAACTTCAAGGAGGTGAAAAAGAAAAAAAGACAGAAAAATATGATTAAAAGTGCTTAAATTGTCTGGGATTTTGCTTTCTAGCATCCAGGTTTAGGCCTGATGTACATATGCTACTTCATTGTTTTGAATGTTTCCATAGCTCGTAATGAGATCCCACTTCCTTCTCCTTGCAGTAAGAATCCATGGTGGGAATTTTCATGAGGAAATGATGAGGTTTGTGAGCTGCCCTCCGGAGGTCATAAACACATCGCTTTGTTCAATTAGTTCTACAGCTACATAAATAAATAGTCACCCCATCCTTCCCCAAATAGCAAATTTCACCCAAAGACAGCAAACAGCTGGAAACACTTATGTTTTTAAATTTTTTACTGGATTGCTTTTCGGAGCAAAATATTTATATTTCCAATTCTCTTATACTGATCCTCTATGGAAACATTGCTGAACTAAGACTCAGTCTCTCATTAAAAAAAGACAATTATTTTGGTATGTCCAATTTGTTATCAGGTTTCAACAATAAAGTCTTATTTTTAAGGATAAGCTGCAAGATGTCCATAATTTATTTGACTACTCTGACACTAAACATACATAGAAAAGGGAAATAAATTTTCCAAAATAGCAACCTACATAACACAGACACTTGTGGATATATTTTAATAGTATGTCTCTTAGCAACCACTGCCAACCATTTCAGACTGTATACAAGCTGGCTTTAGCAATGCACAGTTACACGCAAAACACACAGTGGAAAGCCAGAAACACAACAATATTCAGGAAACAAAAGCAAAAAGCAAACAAGAAAATGATGGGGAAATGCCCATTTAAAAAACAATTTTTTCATATAGGCATTCTTACTGCCAAGAAACACTTTATTATGGAGTTCCTCCAATCAAAATAAAATATAAAATCTTTTTTTTTAAAAAAAAAGGAGAGAAAACTGATTTCAAAGACTGTCACACTTGCGTGGTCAGTGTCATGAAACATCACTGAATCGACTGGGTTGGAAAAGACCTCAGAGATCATCAAGTCCAACTCCTGGTCCAACTCCAGTCCACTGACTAGATCATGGTACTAATGCCATGTCCAATCAAACATGTTTAAAGTTCCTAAGTCTCAAATTGGCTTCCAACCCTGTTTCCCCCAAAATAAAACCTACCCCGAAAATAAGCCCTACCACGATTTTTCAGGGTTTTTGAGGATGCTTGAAATATAAGCCCTAATCCAAAAATAAGCCCTAGTTACCGTTAATAAAAAGTAAATTTAAATAGCGTCCAAGCAGTAAAGAAGTAAGCAACTTTTGGAGCAAAAATTGTATAAGACCCTGTCATATTTTGGAGGAAACAGGGTATATTAGTGTCCGTAGTCACAGATACTTGGCTATTACTCTAGACACACAACAAAGACAATAAGAAGTGGAAGGACACCCCAGTTATACACACAGCAATGTATCTTCAACTGCATACATAAGGCTCAACAGAACTTTTTGTGGAAAAACATGAATTTTAAATTCACACACTGTGCATAGAAATATATAAAAACGCATCATCTAACCACGTGGCAAGAACTTAATGAATTCTTAGAATTCTTTTGAACTCTTATGTGTCCTGTCATACATTTTCAGATATGCAGGTTTCAAAGTCTCAGATTTCCCCTCTTCCAGTAGATATCATTCTTGCATGTAGTAGAATAGATTTATTAAAGATTAACACAATTAAGAATAATTTTTTTAAATCCTTGTTTTAGACCCATTCTCCTGTGTCAAACTGTAACAGGTTTGAATGCCTTGAGATGCGTGAGATGGCACCAGTCATGACCAAGTTCAGCAGCACATAAAATCTAGGAGCATCTAGGAATTACTTTCTCTAGATTTTGAAGCAGAACACAGCATTCATTCTAATGCAATCCTGCTATATCTAAAGAAAATAAAATCAGTCTGGAAAACCTGTCAAGAGTGATTATACCCCGCCCTGCATGTTCTTCCATCTCCACCAGGTACTGGATGATCAGATCAGTGTCCCTCCCTGTTCAAATTAATATTTAGATGAATAAAAAGGAAAACTCCACCACAGAGGTTTGATCCAGATGAAAAATGCTCTCAAAGTTAAAAGATGGATAAAACAAAAGCGTAATAATACTATCCCATTGCTTTTGTAGCGTGAAGAAAGTCTTGTGATATTAATAAGGAAACTGAAGTCCCTTCTTTAAATTTAAGGATAGAAATTGCTCTTTTAGCTATGTTTTTAGGTCTTCTTAATACAAATAACACACACGGACAATAAAAGCACTACTTTTCTTGTCCGATCACTGCAGAGAAAAATACAAGCTCCATGACAAAGGGGAAAGAGAAAAGTCTGCAGAAATGCTGAGTATCTCCTGCCACTTCTACTTTGGCTTTTCTTCAAGCCTCAGCCTGCAAGGAAACTCCCTTTTCTAACCAAGTAGGAATCTTTCTAAATTCCCCTGATTTCCCAAGCAAGCTATAGACAGCACTAAGCATGAAGTCTTTTCTGACTTTGCAGTTATACAAAAATTCATGATAGGAACAGAAAACCCAAGACAAGCTTTATTTCCGAAAGCTGAAGACAAAAGTCCTGCGTGTGGAGCGTCCTGGCTTCTCCCACAAAACATCTTCATTCAGCCATCTCTGTTGCGGGGTCTGTCAAGGCCTGGACAAAAATTCCTCAGCGGAGAAGATCAGCTACTGTATTTTCAAGCGAAATAACAAAGTACGAGAGAAACCAAGCTTGTAAGAGAGGAGGAGGAAGATGAAATATGTGGAAAATACCTGGCTACCAGCTGATCGAGTGACAGAGGCCATATCTGTTTAGCCGTAACGATGGCAAGCAAACTACACAAATAAAGCTACGCATTCTTTGGCAATGTTGCTTGTTATTGGTGCTACTACTTCTTCCATGCTTTTAATAGAGCTTGAACTTTATACGGCCTTTCAGTTTACTTCCTCCCCGACCACTATAGCGTCACTGTTTTCAGTATTGCACCGGGAATAGGTTTGTTAATGAACTTCTGCCCCTGTGGCCAGTTCTCCAGCAGAGACACAACGGAGAAATATTCTCCCCTTCCAACAGAAATATTTTAACAATATTAAGAGACATTCAAACTGGTGTTTGTCTCTCTAGATAGCAGCATTTTTGGACTACTTGATAGTAAACCTTTCATTTTTCAACAGTTACTGGTTTAGTTCCCTCCCATAACCAGTCAAATATTTTGATTAAGGTATCGAAACTGGAGCAAAGTCATCTATTGTATATATCTATAGCAACAGAGAGTGACATATAAACACACACACACCACTGCCTCTGCAGGCTGAAAACTTTAATTGTACATGTTTGTTTAGCCTTTTTCTGTTGCAAATAAAGTTACACTTTCAGATTCAACACAAAATCTTTTTAAAGGCACTTTTTTCAAAAGCAAAACAAAGTCTTACAGGAAACAGTTCAGCTTACCTGCAATACAAATTTCTGATCTATGTACTTTTTGGCAATGCTGGGCTGAAATTCTTGGCTTTCCAAAAATCGTATGAAAAACTCATATACAAGCTGTGGAAGGGGTAGAAAAAGAAAAAGTTAAGTTGATGACTTGATTACTCTTAATATTTTTAAGTATTTCCCTAAATCCTTTTGCTAGAAAATACTTATTTTTCCATGGAGCAAAACGTTAAAAAGATGAAAAAGACTCTTCTCCTTTATCAAATTGCTACCTTAGATTTAGAATTAATTACATGACCTTTTAAAGTCAGTTTTGTTCATTTCACTCCAGTCAAAGACATTTCATCACCAAGAACAGACAATGCCATGTTGTAACGCTTATTATCATCTTGTAAAGCTTCCTCGAGTAATTGGAAAGCCCATTTAAAGTGCCCTCTGAACTGCTGAAGTCACATCAAATACACACATTATGATTCTGAAAGGGCTGGTGAAACAGTTGGAAATATTTAAATTAAATTAGAAACTGCTTAGAGCAGCATTCTACTACAACTTGAAACGCAGAAGAAGAATACAAACTGGAATTTATTCAGAAGTTCCTAACTTACTGCAAAGATTAGCCTTGAGGCTGGAGAAAACCTGCTTATTTTCATGCAATTCCATCTCTGCCTAAACTATTCAGTGGGACAGCAACAGACTTTTCATGCAGTGGAGAAAAAGAAGAGTATAAAAACCAGGCAAAGGGGTAAGACAGCAGCTCTGATATATCCCTGATTAGATGAGGCACCAGCCAGCAATTGACTTTGCTGAACCTTTTCAAGAAGAGCATCCATTGAAAACTTGTTCCTTTCTGACTTCAGTGAGTGTGAATATTGATATACTGAAAGGAGAAAGGAAGCTAAAAATTACTGTTTAAAATAATTTTAAAGTTTTCCATGCAAACACTAATATTCTGCAAGACTGCTGCTGCTTTATGTCAGCGCTCTCTGACTTCTAAAAGGAAACAATAGGAAATCAAAAAGGGGGAGAGAGGTTTAGAACATGACATGGAAAAAGCGACAGCTTATATAACGAATATTAAATCATCAGGAAATCAATTCCATCAACTCTTGACAAATACTTTAGTGCCTTTCTTCCTGACAATGGTAAATCATCCACTGGCTAAGGAATTCCATCATTTCTATGTAAATCATGACTTCTAAAACTACAGTACTAGTGTCAATGAACATAACAAACGTGTATGCTTGTGCTGTTTCCAGGCAGGCAGAGCTGTTCAGAGCTGCCTTGAAGCTTTTAAGATTCTTATTTTTTGTGAAATTTAAATGTAAATGAGGGATGAAACCTACATTTCAACAGATTCTAAATCTGAGAGCACAAAAGAGTGAACCAAACTGCTCACAGGCAAGGAAGGACTGTAGACGCAATTGTCAAATAAAATCCTCATTTCAACCTGAGATCAACTGTGCTCCTTTGCTCACAGGAACTCCCAGACTCCACAAACTGTTACTCGTGCAAGCAGCTTCTAAATTTACTAGTGGTGTAAGTCATTGTCCTGACTCATACAGAGAGGATTTGCATCTATATTTTCTATAAAGGGACTTATGGCATTAGCATCAACGATGCTTTATCCAAAATTACTTTGTTCTTTGTTAAAAATACCTTGCGTTGACACTTGAGGTGCAGAGGAAGGGATGATACACGGTGATCATGCATCCTGCTACAAACACCTGGAAGCAAACCTCAACCCCTAGAGAGGAAGACTTAGAAAGGGATGTAGTTTCCCATTCATCTTTCTGATCAGCTGCCAACACTTTTGTACTTCTGTATCAAAACATTAACTACCCTTGGTAAAGCAAAACTGCTGGCAGTGTCATCCCCATGATACTCCTTTGAATTGCTGGGAAACACTCGTGAAGTGTGGAAAGCAAAATAATTTTTAAATTGACGAAAGAAAACAGGAATATCAGGGCTCCATCAATACAGCTTTGAAAGAAATCTTTAACATTTTGCAAATTTCACAAAGTACTCCCCCTTCTTTGTAGGTACTATATTATTGCCATGAACAAGATTAATAAACGTCAGTGTCTCGAGGGCTAGTTCCGACCCACAGATTGTAAAAACCTCAGAAAATTATTAGCTACATTAAGCACTGATAAGCATTTTTATAAGATAATGATCAAAAACCTGTAAATGTGGCCACGATGCCTCCAAGGTGGGCTCATCTTCTTCTGGATCAAATTCATTGCTGTCACTAGGTGGGAGAGTTCTGAAGATATTGCAAGATACCTGAAAAGTGAAAGAATAAACAATGAGATCTGTTTTTCAAATAGGTACTCGATTTCAGGACTCAGCATGTCTATTGCAACTCTGTCCTCCACCACATAACCAACATTCCTTTTGCCTGCTGTCTGACCAAGTTCTTTAGCGAGAGCACATGTGAAGAATGTGTCACTTTACAAACCACCAGCCTTAGCTTTCCCCTTCACCAGGTCTTTTTGTTTCTTCTTTCCACTGACATCCCAGCATTACCCAGTCTGCCACCATTTCTGGCCACCACGTTCCAGATGAGTCCACCAACATATAATTCCCAGTCCTCCTGGGAGCCACAACTGCTTTAGGAGTTGTGGGAAATGCCACCAACCAGTGTTTTCATACACCACCTGGGGATTTTCTTTTGCACAGGGAAAACATTAATATTACCTGCTTAAGGTCTCATCTGTTGGCACTTGTTAAGAGTTGCCAGCGCTATTCACACATTATATGCCTGGACACCTTGTGCCAAGAACAGATCTTGGTACTAAACGCAAGCAACAAATAGTATTTGCTCCACACTTAGCCTACTTTTTATTTCATGGTTGGTTCGCTTTGCTTAATCTTATTTAGAGGTATTTTGCTGAGACTGCCTGGCTTTGTGAGATTCATGCTATCAGCAAAGACTGAAGCAGAGTGCTTTCCTGGGTTAATTATAATGCTGAATGGAGTGTACAGCTTATTATGCAGCAAATCTGATAAACTGCAAACACGCTGTAGGGCCTTTTCTGCACTTTGAAGGCGATGTTGGGTCTTCTTTGCACTCTGCTACTGCGTTTGACCCATCTCTAAGCTGGTTAATCAAACAGCTGGGAAAAGCAGCATGTTATCTCCTAATCCCACCCGTACATGACCCCTTCATAGTAGTTCAGACAAATAAGCTGTTTTAAAAACAAAACTAGTATGTTCTTCAACATGCTTACTTATTTTTTCAGCCTTCTACTCCTGTAAAAGTGTTAAAAGATAGTCCATAAGACATGTTTTCAATACGCTTAGTATTGAAAGTATTAGTAAGTATTAGTATTGAAACTTAGTAAGAAAGGGCACTTTATAGCCAAGAGTTTAAAATACTGATAAAATCAGACAGAAACCGAGTGAAGTTTTAGAATTTGCAAGAAGAGCAGAACAGTTTCAGGTACTGTACAAACAGAAAGACGAACCAACAGAAAACTGTAGGAAAATGCATGTGGTGCATGGTAGTGAGGAATATGCACCGCACACAGGGAAAGACAGAGAAGTAAGAGCATAAGAAAGAGATCACATCACACGAGTTTCTGCTTGGACTTTTTCCTTCTTGCCACAAGAGGGTGTAATTCACTACAGTTCCAGTAAAACCACTGCTAAACAAGCCTTCACTGTACATGTCAGTCTCAGGTTTTCAACCTTAACAGCTACAGCACCTATTGCAGCCTGATAGACACACAGACAGACACAGAACTCTGCCTGCCCCGGATGCATTCCTGCCAAGCGATCACCAGCATCCATTAGGAGATTTCTTTTTCTTCCTTTTCCATCCTCCCCCCCCGCCCCAGACTCATTCACTTCTCCCAAGAGCCCTTCCATGAAAAGACTTGTCTGGTTGCATGAGGAGAAGTCAAATAACTGTTCCAGGAACACACACATGTTGTAGTTTGCCTTTCCTCGAGGATTCTTGAGATGCTCCTCCTATTAGCCCTGATAGGAAAAAGCAGGGAGAGGAGGAAAGGGATCAGAATTAGCAGGACAGAGTAGTTTGTGTATTAAAAAGCAGAGCAAAAAAGGGCAGACAGCCCAAAAGAATCCCAGGTAAAAGGGGGAAATGAACCCACTGGTGCCTCAGATCCAAACACCTGGGATTCTCCAATAGTTACTGAAGCATTTTTGGTTAATGCTTCACATTCAAAAATCCCAACTTTCTCAGGATTTGGACCAAAACAGGGAACTACCAAAACCAAAGGCATTCTGCAGCTATTTTTTTTTTCCTGCTTTAAACTTCATTTGAAACAAGAAAGGAATTTTTCTGCAAATTTAACCACACATAAAGAACTGAAACTTGCACCAACAGATCAGAGAAAACATAAATATTCATCAGTTGTTGTGTTTAGAAACTAGAACAAATATTGAATTATGGCACAAGCAAAACCTACAAGGAAAAGTACATGCTTTCAGAATGAAAAGTTAAACTAAGATAAATTCCTTCAAGATGTAAATTAAGTTAAACTAAGCCTCAAGCGGTTAGTGCCAGGGCCTTAACAACATGACAGAAGTGTGAAGGGTTCAGCAACAATCAGTTAAGTGCCAGTACTGACACCCAAATCTTGAGCTTGTAACAAACCCAGCACGATTTCTGGAGAGTGCCTATTAAAAAAGACCAGTCTCACAGCAACTTAAAAGCACGGGTTTTTTTTGCACAAGATAATTAACATGCGTGAATAAATGCAATGCACGTTAGAATAACATTCTAGTATACAGTCTGCTCTCTTTAATTTTCTTTTTTTTTTTTTTTGCTTTAGGAATAAAGATACGCTATCTGGAGCCAAAATGCAGAGATATTCTCCTGAGAAGAAGAGACAGAGCAGGTTATCTTTAAGTGATTTCCCCAGGTTATCATAATTTTAAAAGATAATGTGTGCCATTACAGTTACATTAATCACCACAACGCAGCACGATAGCTCATTTACATGCAGCGTCAATTCATAGCGTGTTTATCTAAATCAGTAGCCCATGGGTGGCTAATGGTTATAAGCCTCTAAGGGAAAACCAAAGGCAACAAGATCTTCCATGCATGGACTGCCCAGCTGTACATTAGAGACTCTGACAGCCACACAAAGATGGGAATAAGCCACATCAAATCTGGGAAGAATACTTTTTCTCAGATAGGCATAAGGTAGCTATTTAGTATTTCCCCCCGGGGCCGAGCAGCGTGCCAAAATTCCTTCAATTGGACAGCTGAATCATTTCTCTTCTGACCTCTGTTGGATCATCAAGCCAAAGGACATCCCTGCCAGCCTGCTGCTCCAGTCCCCGATGGTTCCGCTCCCATAGCCAACGCAAATGACTATTGATCAATCCTGACTTCCCTCTTCCACTGACTCGGAACACCGCCAAGCCCAGATGATATTTTTTGTAAAGCAAACCAGAACTCTAATATTCGAGAAAGTTGTATCATGAGAGATCTCCCCTATCACATCCTCAAAGACACCTGCACGCTGTCCCTTTCAGAAGCACGCACCAAACGGCGTGTAGAAAACCATCACTGCTCCCCTGCTACGTGGAAATTGAACATAAAATCTACCAATAGGCACTGAATCTAACATTTCCAAGATCAAGTCGGAAATGCTGAAATGATAGATTTTTAGATTGGAGATGCCCAGAAACCCCTAAGCTCCATGTCAGTGTGTCAGTCAGGCACAAGTCTGACCAGAAGCAAAATAAAAACACTTCCAGGCAATTACAAGTCAATGCCAATTCATCTAAAACAAACAAGAAGACAGTGAAGGCTGCTCTGATACCCCCACAAAGAATGAGCTGCAAGTTCTGAACAGATCTGCTGACTGGTGCCTGGCAATGCAGAACAAGGAAACTATGAAAACACAGTTAAAAGTAACAACCTTCAAGAAAGCTTCGTCACCACATCCATATTTGAAATAACTTTTAGAAAATCAAGTGCTAAGAGGATTAATTCTAAAGTCAGGACTAGTGTTCTGGGAAGACCTCTCTTTGTCCCTCACTGGAGCGCTATGACGATTCGGTAACAGAAACATTTCACGAATTCCATGTCAGTTCAGTGCTTCTACTCTGTGCTGTCCGAAACACAGATTTTTATTAGTAATAGTTTTCCTGAACGGAGCCTGAAATGAAAACAAACATACAAGCAGGGAAGCTTAATATATTAGCTATATAAAAACAGGAGAAGTGAATAACGGATTAACTCACAGGGAACACTTTTCTATTACAAATATGTGGAACCATGCAAACAAACATCATGTACATATGAAACTGAAACCGAGTATCTCTGCACACACAATGTTTAAACTACTGTGCATATTATTAATTTAAACAACATACAGCAACTATAAAATGTAATTAATCCATAACATAAAGCCATGCTAACTGAGAGACAACCATGGTCCCTGGAACAGGTACTCAACTTGTCCTTCTAAAATATATCTGCATATCTTTTTAAATATTGTTAACATATTTACATATTTTAGAGCCTCAAGTGACTTGGTGCAGTAACTCAGCTATAAACTCTCTATATAACCCACTGAATTGTTCCCAGAAGTTTGACCAAAGTACAGAAAGTAATCTCCAGTTTTCTCTTAGAAGATTACAAATGATTCCACCAGCTTTCTTCTAAAGTTTTACTACTAATTTAACTACAGCACTGCTTCTGATTTCAAGGTTGAATCTGCCTGATTCCCTGTTGGTTCTTGTTAAACCAGCAGATCTCTTCTAGATCTGTGTATATATATTTGCATAAGCAGTACGTATCTATTCATATATAGTGTTTATATAGATGTGACACATTTCAACCTCTGTGCTGCTAAATTGGGAGAGCTGCTGAAGCCAGACAGTTGTTGGTTTCTTTGGTTTTAATCCTGCAATTATTTTTGCTTCCTTCCTTTGAGCTCCCACCTGTGCACACCCAGTGAACTGGGTACGCATTAAAAGCCAGACCATCTCCCTCTTTTTTTCTGCACGTTGCTATTTTAATTTAGGAACATTCACTTATTTGAACAGTGCACTGTACCAGATACTCTATTAAGATATTTATGAAGGTAATCCACAATGCTCAGATCCTTTTCTGCACCACTTCTTGCCTGAATACAGTCTTTCAGGGCTTAATATTATACACGTTCTTTTTGGCTCAGTTGCCTTACTTTTGACCTGGCTGCATTAAAATGAACTACCTTGGACTGTGAACACAGTCAACATAACCTAGATCACAGGGTGGGGGAAAAACAGTGCTTCTCATCTTTTCTTGACCTTTAAGTCTTCTAAAAATTTCAATCAATAACCTGCAAGAATTTAGCTTTAGATCAGGGTTCCTAAACTTGTTAACTTACTTCACCCACTTCAGTGGTGGTAGCAGCTTCCATCCATAGGGATAAGCAAGAATCAGAACTGAGATGCACAGGCTGTGCTGCTGTTGGCAGAGAAACACAACAGTGGAAAGTTTGTAGAACTAAAGAGTCGGTGTTCAAGTGAGGGAGGCGATTCTGCCCCTCTGCTCCGCTTTGGTGAGACCCCACCTGGAGTTCCACATCCAGCTCTGGAGCCCTCAGCAGAGGACACAGATGGACCTGTTGGAGAGGGGCCAGAGGAGCCACAGGAATGATCCGAGGCTGGAACAGCTGGAGATGAGAAGGCTCTGGGGAGACCTCGTTGTGGCTTTTCAGTGCTTAAAAGGGGCCCATAAGAAAAACAGGGCCTGTTGCGTTAGGACAAGGGGTGATGATTTTAAAGTAGAGGGGAGATTCAGCCTGGACATGAGGAAGAAATTTTTGACACTGAGGGTGGTGAGAGCCTGGCACAAGTTGCCCAAAGAGGTGGTGGATGCCCCATCCCTGGAGACATCCCAGGCCAGGCTGGACGGGGCTCTGAGCAACACAGTCAGGTGAAGATGTCCCTGCTCATGGCAGGGGTTGGACTGGATGAGCTTTGAAGGTCCCTTCCAACCCAAACCATTCTGTGATTCTATGATTCCAAGTGCAAGGTCTGCCCTACATATGTTTGCAGGGAGAAGGTTCTTTTTAGTGATTTCTTGGATTGAAGCCCATTAGCAAGCTGGAAAGCACGAGGTACCCTCCTGGAGTAGACATTTTGTCCAAAAGGAACTGAATTTACATACCTAAGACTTCTCAATCACAAGCATCAAAGTGGAGTGAGAACAAACGGGAGAGCCACTTCAAGAGGACACTCACACCAGAGTCAGCAGGACCAGCACAAACACAACCCCAAGCAGCACTCCTGGGTGCACCTTCCGCTGCTGGAACCTGGAGCTCTGAAATCCCACTTGAGGTCACCTAGACCTGAACCATACAGGGTATCCTACCAGGAACAACCCCATTCATTGCCATCTCCACGTAACTATGTTTTGAGATGATCCAGCAGAATACTTATTTATTACATATGTGTCCAGCTAAATCTATACAATACAATCTAAAAAAAATCATAGTGGTAACTCGGGTGTCTTGGACACACTGAAGCACAGTCCCAGCAGAAAGAGCTCCTCATCTCTACGGCAGGCACTAGATGACGGGAAAGCCTGCCAGTCCATGAACATGAACTCTAGACAGCAGTCCAAAACTCGAACTGTTTCAGGCTCCAAACTGAGGAGCAACACAAAAAATTCAAAACCCAAGAAAACAATCACCCAGAAGAGTCACATTGTGCTTATCTACAGACACAACCCTCAAAAGGTAGTTAAGAAGATGACACAGCCAAAATAGGGGGTGGGAGTGGACACTTTAAAAAAAAAATAGCTACAGTTGACACAAGTAATTCTTGGAATAAAAATGTTTTACCAGTTTATATTTTGCTTTAGACCTAGTCACTGTACTATTATGCAGATGAAGTCTGTCAAATGAAAGGCCTATGTAACCAACAGGAGGAATAATGGATATGGGTAAATGTAATTACATACTGTCGGGTAAAATTATTAGGGACAACTACCGCAAGAGGAGTTGCCTCCAACTGATTTTTTGAGAGGAGTACAGAACAACAGAGCCTCTTCTTTTAATAAGCATTGTGGTCTTTGTATAAACTAGGTGTATAAAAAATGTGAATAATAAAAAGCATCTAAGAGAGGAATTTTGTAAATCAGGCATAAAAGGAACCAAAGTTACATTCTTTTCTTCTACAGAGTTGATAACCTTCACATTAAAGAAACAAGAACAGAATGTAAAATACAATGTGATTTTTACCTATTTCTTTTTTTTAAGTTTGATAGCATGCTTGCTCCATCATTGCTGCACCTACATGATCATTTCTAATCCAAGTCCATTCACAGAATCACAGAATGTCAGGGATCGGAAGGGACCTCAAAAGCTCATCCAGTCCAGTCCCCCCCTGGAGCAGGAACACCCAGCTGAGGTTCCACAGGAAGGTGTCCAGGCGGGTTTGAATGTCTGCAGAGAAGGAGACTCCACAACCTCCCTGGGCAGCCTGGGCCAGGCTCTGGCACCCTCACTGAGAAGAAGTTTCTTCTCAAATTTAAGTGGAACCTCTTGTGTCTCAGTTTGAACCCATTACCCCTTGTCCT
Organism: Patagioenas fasciata; assembly: GCF_037038585.1. Taxonomy (NCBI): domain Eukaryota; kingdom Metazoa; phylum Chordata; class Aves; order Columbiformes; family Columbidae; genus Patagioenas; species Patagioenas fasciata. The sequence continues at coordinate 64,032,332 of NC_092524.1, read as the reverse complement.
ATCATTGGTTGTCACCGAGAAGAGTCTGGCTCCATCCTCATGACACTTTCCCTTTATATATCTGTAAACACTAATGAGGTCACCCCTCAGTCTTCTCCAAGCTAAAGAGCCCCAGCTCCCTCAGCCTTTCCTCGTAAAGGAGATGCTCCACTCTCTTCAGCATCTTTGTTGCCTTTTGTTGGGGGGGCAAAGGGCACCGCATCTTCCTTTCAGCATTACAGATGGTTTCAAAACAGACTGTTCAACTTCTACTGATTCAAGCAAACTGTTAAGGTCTATTAATTCCTAATATTTTACAGAATTCCTGACATTATATAAAATTTATATTAGAAAAGAGACATTATCTGTCAACTCTTGTAAGAGTATATGACTTTGTTTATTTCTCTTAAACTCGAAATGACATTCCGTATTGTATTTTTAAATCTAATACAAGAACCAACAGGAACATATGCACAGGGCTTTTGTTAAACCAAAAAAGTAAGACTGAATATAGGTACATTTGCATAAAAATCTCTATCCAAGAACATATGAACATGGAAAACTCTAAACAGGATGAACACTTAGCAAGCAGGGTGGCACACTTAGTCATAAGCTATAGCTAAAGCTATACAAAATAAATTCATAATATCTATAAAGTCTAACAGCTAGCAAACGTCCTAAAAATAGATTACTTAACATGCTAAAAAACTCATTGCTTAACAAGATATTCTTTATATTTAAAAGGTCTATCATAAACAAACTCCTGATCAGACTCTGCTCTCACATCTGTTGAGACAAACCTACAGTAAAAGGAATTAAATCTCTCTAGGTTTATGTCAGAAAAAAAAAAAAAATCAAAATCAGAATCTGACCTTTCAAATGTAATTTTTGGTATTTATTTGGGTATTCATTTAACCAAGATTGTTTCACTGTGTTGCTCAACACAGCTTCTGAGCCACAAGACATTTAATATGATGTTTCATTTTGGCTACAGAGATCACAGTTTTATTTTACTTAATTTGTCATTACAGAAAAGATATAGACAACAACACAAGCACAAAGGCATTTCTGCACTTAGAAGAGAGACGACCAAAGTAATGTTATTCCATTCAAAACAGGTATAATCTCAAAAGGTTTCATTAGGCATTTCTTATGGGCTGACAACCATCCGCAGATGTTGCCTAAACATCATGGCAAATGTCAGGGGTTGGATTTGCAATTTTAGAAGCAGCAGGTAAAAGAGGTGAAATGTTGTTCACCAAAGATTGTTGCTCCAGATTTCTCAGTTTAACAGCTTGTCAATTTTTCCCATCCAATTTTTTAAATGAAAGAAATTAGCTTCCTCAATCTATGTCTCAATACCCAGGAAACACAAAAAGCTCGACTACATACACCCTTTAGGATACCACAGATAATAACAAACATTTATTTCACTCAACTACCATTGCTTAATCTACCAGCAAAATCAGCATCATTAGTTTAAGCCTCCACATTTTGCTCAGACAGGAACAAATTCCAGATTAAGTGTCCAATTATTGGCTCATAAAGTCACATTACTGGCATTTCCTTCTTAGTAGAGTGTGGTTTAATTGGCAAGGGCCTTTTTTTCCTAAGACCAACCTCATTCAAAAGAACGTCAGATGCCCTTCTGAACAACACATCAAACTGCGGGGGAAGCGCACTGAGCAAAACCCTCCTGAATAAATCTGGCCAGCTTATGGCCATTAACACAAATCCCAGCTGCTCTTCCCATCCGCTGACATTGATGACAGTGACGAGGTCACCGCAAGCTTGTTTGGGTGGCCATCAGTAAGTTCTATTTTCTTTTATTTTTTAAAGTAACCAATAATCAAGCTAAAGAGAGTGGTTCAAAGAAGCAGACATGCATGCAGGTTGACAAACAGCCAAGTGATTTCAAATTTAGCTACATACAGCATCATGCACTCAAGAGAACAAGACGAAAATGTGATATTATGGTTCGGGATTCACGATTTAATGGCATGAATTTAGGATGACTGGCAGTAAATATATCCAGGAGCTATTATGTTTGCTACCACAAATGACTTTCTCAAACCCTTAGATCATTACATCACATTTTAGAAGTAATTAAAATTTTGGAGTTTCTGAAGAATTTTACAGGCAACTTTTATCTATCTATCTATCTATCTATCTATCTATCTATCTATCTATCTATCTATCTATCTACCTACCTACCTACCTACCTACCTACCTACCTACCTACCTACCTACCTATCTATCTACCTATCAGTAAAAGGAAACTCCTTTTGGGTCATGAACAGAGAACACTAATATAAATATATGTTATAAAACTTTAAAACAAAAAAGGTACTTCCACAGATAGTACTTTGCTTGACACTTTAGATAATTAGGAAAGCACTTTAGCCATTATTCCCTCTTTATAAATATTAGTAACTTTTTAAATATCAGCTTCAGACTGCTACGCCTTTTTTTCTGCTCTCAAGTGATGCCAAAACTCACAAATCAGCTTCTTTCTTTTTCCCCTGTTTACAATACCTTCCTTCACCCCCAAATTACAGTAGCCCCAAAAGGCCAAGCAGGAAATATTAATTCCAGGATTCATAAACAGCAAACGTATCAGGGAGGACACTTTTCAAAGGGACAAAGAACACTTGTGCTCCACTTTGATCAGTTTTAAGATACTGGTTCTTTCAATCAAAACACTCCCTTGACAATTGTGACAAGCAGTCAACGGGGACACTAATTCGGTCAGGACATGGATGCTGTTCTTTTCTTCACTATCATGACAGGTCAGAGATTATCAACGTGACAACTCCTTCGTGAACACAGTTCAAGATCTAGACGAAAATTCTCAAAAGCAGTTGAAGGTGTCAGTTGCATCAAGCCAACTGTGTTTAGTTAAGTCTGCCTCAGTATACAAGAAGCACAATTTCGCTTGAAACAAGACCATGCACTTATTGCAAAGAACAAGTTGCACTAAACCAACATGCTTAAGGACAAAGTGACTAATGATGTCTCTTCACCAGGCAATATGTGCTAAAAACTTATATAATATTAGAAGTCTGTGTAAGAAGACTACATAACTGTCATCGAAAGTGATGGTGAAGTCTTGTTTTTATAGGCAAAGACCAGAAAGGAAAATAGCATTTTATCAGATACGCTACCTGTAAAGTACTAAACAACTGCAATGCACAAAAGCCCTGATGATGCGGTTTAGTAGAAACACTGCATTAGCATTTTTCTGTTTATCCTGGAGAAGAGAAGCTGAGAGGGGATCTCATCAATGTTTATAAATATCTCAAGGGTGGGTATCAAAAGGATGGACCAGACTCCTTTCAGTGGTGTCCAGTGATAGGATGAGGGGCAATGGGCACCAACTGAAACACAGGAGGTTCCATCTGAGTATGAGGAGAAACTTCTTTACTTGGAGGGTGGTAGAGCCCTGGATCAGGCTGCCCAGAGAGGTTGTGGAGTCTCCTTCTCTGGAGACATTCAAAACCCACCTGGACACATTCCTGTGCAATCTGCTCTGGTGAACCTGCGTTAGCAGGTGGGTTGGACTGGATGATCTCCAGAGGTCCCTTCAACCCCAACCACTCTGTGATTCTGTTGGGATGATCAAGACAAATCCATTGTGTGTGTGCCATGGATCCACCCACACAAATTCAATACCAGAGCACGGCATCCTGCTCACATGAAATACAACCACCACAGTGGTTTTCCGAGAGCACATGTACCACAAACACAGCTGGTTGCAACAGGCACAATTAGGGAACTCCAGCTTTCCAACACTTTACACCTTCTTCAAAGCACATGTGTCTCTTGCAGCCTAAGAGTTTCTTGTAAAATTTAAATATTACAACTTCCTCACAAAATTCTTTAGGGTGAGGAAACAAAAATCAAACCATGTCCACTTCACTAATTATTTAGGCAAGATGAAGAAGATGAAGATGAAGAAGGCTGTGATTGCAATGAAAGGGTCAGTAGAATACCGGAGAAAAGAAGATAGAACGGTTTTCCGTCAAAAATATCTGTGAAATCCACTGGAAAAATGCACACTGAATCTTTACTTCCAATGACGCCTTCATATTGTAGTTATATTTAGGAAAGTAACGTAAAAACATGCTTTTCAAACTATTTAGGCAAGGTCTCATTTCCTTAGGATAAAAACAGTTTGTGAACCAACATCAGTGACTGCAGGGACAGTAGGACATGCTGGCAAAGGGGATTTGCTTCATAGGTTATGATTTATGATTCAAATTGAACTTTACGAGCAGTTACTGATCAAATTCTTGCTTCTTGGGGTCCAACCTAACTTGCAGAGGCTTTATTCTACAAATGTTGCTGCAGTAAAACAACTACAGCCAAAGTCAATGCGAGAATATAACCTCAATAACAGAAACGCTAAAAAAAAATTACCAAATTCTCCCAGGAGGCGAGTTCGGAGGCATCTTCCACACACAGAAAAAGTACCCAATTTTATTGGAGTTATCTGTGCATCAGTGTCCTGTCTATACAAAGGGTACGAAATAATTTGCTTATCCCAAGGGATACAAGTAAGATTAAACTAACATTTGCAAACCATTTAGATGCTACAGTGCAGCACCAGCAGAAAAATTCAGCAAAGAACTAGTAATTCTATATTCAGAGAGGAATTTGTATGGTGCGTTAAGACCACATGCTGAACAAATCACACAACAGACTGAAAAGCAACTCATTCACAAGATTGGTCCTGTACAGAAGGGAGCAAGGGAGGGCAGGGGAGAAGGGGACAAACCTGATCACACAATTATAGGCTTTGTGACATTGCTTACACGCAAAGAAGCCACATTAAGATTTTTCCATGTACCCTTAGTTCTGTTTTTTCTTCACTATTAACTGCTTGATGATTCTGTGGCAATCTGCAGTTATTTTTAAATATTATACAAAAGAAACACAAGATATATGTGTGTCACAAAAGAAATAAGGAGCATATAGAATGCAATGTAAAATCTATTCATGTTTCTGTTCTTCCAGCAAAGAGCCAGTGGATTCCATGATCACACAGAACCATTAGGAAACCAACGTCACCAAATCTATATTTAACTAATTGCCTTCTCATTTAGGTAACATGTTATAAGGGGTCCGTATGGTAGCATAGAATAAGCATTTTAAACCAGTGATTGATTTTGCCAATTGCAATGAACGTTTTTCACCATATAGCCAGCATCTGGTACTGTTTCTATTTTTACATTGAAAACATTATATGGCTTTATAGTTCAGTAATCTTGCTCATTCTAATGGCAGCTTCTATGAATCCATATAATACAACCAGGAAATTTTCACACTGGTCCTATACAACATTTTTAGCATTTATTATTTCAAAATCATTATCCATGCATACTTTATCTCCACCTAAAGTACACACTCAAGAGGTTGGATAAAGTTTCAAAAAAGATAAGAAACTTGCAAAAATTATTCCATTATTTATACTGGGGGGGTGAGGGAGGGTAGGTGGGGGGGAATGTGAGTGACTGATTTTATCAGGAAACAAACCAGGTTTTCTTTCATACATTTGTGACACTATAATAATCATCATCTACTTGACTTTAATTAAACATATATAAAAGTTAATATTTTTGTCTTTGGAGAATTATCCCCCAAGTGATGTCTAGTAGAAAATACAAACCAAAGGCCTCATTTAATCCACCTACTCCGGGGTTCAATTTCGCCCACGATGTGTAACTGGATTTGCAAGTGGATTTAAAGAGACCATGAGAAAGAAGGAACTCACCATCCTAACTACTTCAGGGTAAGTCTGCTCTGTCAAACAGCCTCTGCTTATTGTAATGTAGTCCACCAGTTCATTAAGAGTGGAGCGCTTGTATTCTTTCATTTTAAGGTCTGAAAGCGTGTCCATGAAGTCAAAAATGACACAGCACTGTTGAAGTTTCTTTAGGAACAGTTCAGGCTGCTCTGAAGATGAAACGTCTGTGGAACAAGAAAGGAAATCTTTGTGAGTCTGGCATCTTATTATACAAAACAGGATTTCTTTTTGAAGATCAATTTCAAAGGAAACAGCATTCATATAATTTTTGTAAAAAAAGAGCTCAGATTAACAAACAAACCCCTTATAGGAATCACATTACTCTTGTGTGTTTGAGATCTTGAACAACATATTGTAGAAGTAATTTAATCAGCACCTGCCATTAAGAAAATACAGTTCACCAAGAAAGTCCAGGCTGAAGTGGTGGCTAAAAACACAACAGCATTCAATACTTAATTCTACAATACACGGCTCCTTTGATGGGAGGCTGACATTCACCGTTAACTCACACTCCAAAGAAGAATGGAAGAACTGTCAAACACATCAAGCTTGATTAATTTATATTTCTAAAAACACTGCATCATTTACAACTCTATATGAATACACATGAATATGTATAAAAATACACAGCAAGACTATAATTCTGCAAACAAGTTTTCGGATTCAATCATTACCTCCATGTTGACACTCTTCATAGCAAAATCGATTTTACTGAAACACAGGGAGGATTTTTTGCTGTGCTATGAACACATAACATGCATTAATAGGAACGTTTTCCCACAAAATAACGGTATGTGCTTGACCACTAGAGTAAGCAGAACGTACCACTTACTTAATTCTCAGCAGATAAAAGGCTTAAGAATAAAAGGAATGTCGACTTTTTAGTGGTTTGTTAGTTTACTAAGTGCATCAAAAGAGTACAGAGCTTAGTTTCTCGGATGGTCATGTACACAAGAGGCCAAAACCAGCAGAAAATTGCCAAAATAAAATACGCATTTTTACTCTGAAAGTATCCCCTCAGACTAGAGGGCACTTTGCTCATTTTGATCTGCTTTTGTTTTAAAAAGGCACAAACGTCTGTCAGCACCAGAATCCAGCAAATCACCTTCCAAAGCTACAATGTAACGTGTAAATGAAATAAATTTGCTGATTTCAAGCAGAAAAATTTGAATAGCACAGACCTGGTGTTTATTTCTTAAAACTTGGATATACCAGTAAAAAGCCAGCCTAAGATGGAACTTATTGCTGACACTAGAGTTAGGTCAAGTTAGGGAATACCTGGTAAACACTGGCAGCTGTTAGTAGTTGTATACTAGTTTTAAGAACGAAGTTTTAATTAAAGCCATGTACACAACAGTTACTGGTTTCAAGCTCGAAAGGCCTATGAAATATTCCAAGGTCACAATGTAGAGCTGCATAGTTTTAAAAAGTACTGATAGAGAAGCAAGGACCTCGAGGCACTTCATATCAACTCTGCATTGCTTAAACACTGAAAAGAAAATATATGGATTGCAGTACAAATAAAGGTGTTAGGCACTTTCTGACCTGACATGGTGAAGTAGAACAGTCTATTCAACCTTTTCAATAGGTTTGCAAACCTTGTCTCACCAAGAATAACCAAGATCTTGGTCAACCCTTAATTGATACCAGGCAGCACACACCGGTCTCATATTCATTAGGCTTGGGTAAGCTCCACAATAGCGGTGTCTGGAGCAAATTAAGGGGGAAAAGAAGTGGTGTGGTTATGACAGCATACTTTGTATCAACATAATTATTCACTCTGTGTTCCCACAGGCTTTATTCATCTGAGGCACAGAAGATGCAAGAAACACGGTCCTGCAAAACCCCAACAAGAAGAGCTAAGCAGGACAGTCCCAAAAAACACCTGAAGGTCCCAAAATCAGGTCACCAGGTGTCTCACAGAGTTCAGATGTCTCACAGCAGGAATGCTGAAACCTCAGATAAGCCAAGGGCTGAGAGAAAGTCATCAGACCGTTACAAAAATGACCACTAATATTAGCAACCTTTCTAAAGTTACAGCCTTGCAGGAGATAAAGGGCCTGAAGAAGCAATGTACTTGTGGCTGCTTTCCAAATTACCTGCCTTCAAATAATAGTAAAAATCAAAAATAAAAAATAAAAGGGAGATTGGACTTCAGAATTCAATGTTATAAACAAGCATGCAACCATTAATTGATTAACAATTGCTTCCAAAAGACACACTGTAAATACAGGCTGAAAACAAACAAATACAAAAAGATATAAAAGTGCAACTGGTTACTTTTGAAGAATGTTATAATTCTCACTTCCACTCTTTCTTTTGCTGTCTATAATTCCCCATACAACTTGAAGACATGTAAGTGTTATCAACAAAGTCTATGATGTTGCATAAACATAACAGGTTCTGGTTGCGTTGTTCTACTTGGCCTGCACGCTTGGCTGACAAGGACATCCCAGTCCAAGAGAAACAGAGGCTGAACTCAAATGGGAATCCATTAAGATACAATTCAGTGCAAGTTATAACCAGGCTCAAATCTCTACAAATAACACTCATTTTGAGGTAAGAAAAGTATTAAATAAAAAAATTAAAAATTACTAAAGCATTCAAATAACTAATAAAAGTTTATTTTCTCCTCCAGTTAAGTATCTGGAGGTGTGGGAACAAAATGAAAAAGATAATTAAGTTCTTCTCAGGAAAAACCACTCTAGAACACTACATGAACTTCATGCCAGCGTTACTATGCCAATGAGCCACGCAAACTATAGGGGCAAGCAACAAAACAACAAAACCAAACAAAACCCAAGACAAAAACAAAACAAAAAACCCCAACAAACCTACATCAAAACAAACAAAACCACCAAAGCCTCATTGAATAAAACCCCAAACCCCAATTGTTGTGGTCATATCTGCGTTTCTTTATTAAGCAAGTTGCTGTTCACGCTACAAAAGAAAATTGCAAGAAGTTTCATGCAATAATATCTTTCATTGTACTTGGGAATTCAAGCTGCTTTAGGAACAGGGTAACACTGCACGCTTAGGGGTTTTCTACTTGGAAAGCAGAAAAACATACAAGTTTAAATTTTAGGTGATCTTCGCATGTACAGCACAAGAAAAGGGCAGCAGAAAACAATAAAATTGGGGTTTCTTTGGTTTGTTGGTTTGGTTTTTCGAGGTATTTTCCCCAGCCACCCTCATGCCGATATCGGGGCAGGGAGCGCTCTGGTACCTGGGGTACAGAGCTACCGAGCTCCTTAATGCAGAGACATGAAATAACACACACAGTTCCTTCCAGACCTTCCCAGTTAGTTGATGAAAAACAACAAATCATTTTCTTCTCAGTAGACGCTCAGAGCTTTCAGTGAATTTTGCAACATTTTATTCCCGTGCTAACACGCAGCCAAATGTTTAGGTCCCAAACCTTAATAACCTGCAATATTACTGTTCTATCTACCTTCGGTTGAAACAACTGAAAATTGAGCAACTGAATGAATCTGTGTAAATACTCACAGCACTTTAATCATCTATAAGATAAAATCAAAATGACACTACTAAGTGGCACGTGTGATTTATGTCCAATGGCCAGGAGAGTATACATCAAAAAGATAAAGAAGATAAGCTTCCATCTGATGATGGTGAGAACTTTCTTCATTTTCAGAGGGTCTTTGCTACGAGTTGATTTTCAGACTTGTAAATTTTCTCTTTAGCCATTTAAAACTGTGCAAAGCTTTTGAAACTCACTGAGTATTCACAGATTGAAAGGAGACTGGCTTAGGGAACACAAGTACTAATACATCTCAACAACGATATTCGAGATAGAATTGGAGCCTGTAACAAAATCGAGTGTTTTATCAAGTTACCAGAAAAAATGACAAGTAGTACTGTATTTTTTTTTAGACATGGACCAACAATTGTTACCAGAAGGGCTGAAATTCTAATTCTAAAATGGCCAAAGCTATTCAGTTTCTCTTTCAATCGTCTTTTTCCAAAATAATACTAACCCAACCAGCCCATCCCTGCTCATCAGTCATCCCTGCAGTCTCTGCCTTCTGCATCCTTTTGTCAAATAAAGACATAAACACCTGATAACACACTTTCACCGCAAGTCTCTAACATATATAAAAACTATTCATGTTTATACTACATTCATATTTTAATTACAGCAATTTAAAAGTAACCCATTTTGAATCATAGCAAACTAAAACTATGCATCAGACCAGTAAAACTGCACCCAGAGAACTGGGCTATGGTTGTCCCCTCAGTGGTAGTGAAAAGCAAAAAGATGGGGAGATATTGAAGCCCTGGACCAGCTCCCCGATTCCCTTCAGCCTGCAGCTCTGCAATGAGGGGTATAATGGCAGGAGTGAAGAAGACGGGGAGGGATTTGAGCTGCTCAAACCAGCACAGCAACTGTGAGGAAAAAGTCACAGGACTGCAGACACAAGACAGTATAGGGCCTAGAATTAGAATAAAAGGAGACAAATAATGTATATTACATATCAAATACTAAGCAAAACTAGGATAGGCTCATCCGTGCTACCCTGCACTCACATATGTACTATCAGAACATTTATTAATAATTAAAATCAAAATGCGCTCAGAACAACTATTGCTCCCAGTATATCCATTACTGTTCTTAATGACCTTGAAGATGATGTTTGCATGAAGATTCAGTTTTGCAAGACGCTAACTTTCTAGTTTTTATTCAAATAAGACCAGCCTTTTGTTCTTCTTTGAGAAGTTCACTTCAAGAGGAGGTCTAGCGACACCCAGCTCAAAGCTTTGCTTACTCAAGGTCCTGTCGCACTCTGTTTCCCTGAAAATAAGACAGGGTCTTATATTAATTTTTGCTCCAAAAGATGCCTTTCTTTACATGTATAGCTGCCTGGACACTATTTAAATTGACTTTTTAAAAATGAACTGTAACTAGGGCTTATTTTGCGAGGAGGGCTTATATTTCAAGCATCCTCAAAAATCACGCTAGGACTTATTTTTGGGGAAACAGGGTACATATACCCCAGTACATAATGAGCCACATTTCTATAAGCCACTTCTCACAGTAGGATATTGGTCTTAAGACGCCAGGAAGTACAAATGTTTGCCCTCTCTTTCTTACACACACTTCTTGAGAAAAGTAATCACTATCCTGATTGCATTCATTTAATTTTCCTGACTGGCTGTCAATATTATGAATGTTTTGTGAAGTCAGTAATCATTCATTTATTAATAGGTGCTTTTTTCAAAGCTGTCTTCCCAACCCATTCTCTACACTTACTAATTATACAGCACGGCAGCAGTTAGGCATTGTGTTCTAAACACAAAAAGTCTAACCAGTACCAACACTATTCACACAGCAATCAACACAGTGCGACAAACTCAAGCTTTCACCAGTGAACACGCACAAAAAGAAAAGCACAACATTTAACATAGCATTAAATGCACGATTAGAAGCGTAACACAGGCCGTACTTCACCGCTTTTCCTGATAATCGGTGTCTCTTCAGATAATCAATCACAAAACTGAGAATTATTTCTCTGACCACAAATTTCTCCCTGATCAAACTTTAAAAGTTCTCACTAAGTGGGAGTCTCCTGGGTAGTTTTGCCGGTATCCTGGATATTGCAAATCCCTCCACTGCTTCCTAATACTCCCTGATCATTTAATAGTTTTTCAATAAACATCGTTTACTGGGATGAGTAGTCTGAAAGCAGCGTAGATGTAGCATTTGAGTGCCTTGAGTGCGTATGGAGTAGCATTATAAGCAACTGGGGATACTCCTTAATAGACGCACTCTTAGTCATATACACTGCCAAAATTTTATAGTGTAGGTATACTTTTAATATATTAATCAAAATTCTGCCTTTACTCACATATGTAAAATCTTAGGAGCTCCAGCCCCTTCATAGAACAGATGCATGGAGGGCTGTCACCTTCTTCATTGCAACACCAAGAATTAAAAACAAACTGACAATGAAAATAATTTCAATAAAGCATATTTTTAAAAAACATACTTTTAAAGTTTATGAAACTTCAGTTAAATTTTTTCTCTACTTCCACAGCAAGCATGGTGCAGGCAACAGTTTAAGTCTCCTCAATTTCCCCCATTTGGCTCAATTCAGAGCCAGGGCAGCCAAGGTTTCCATGAAAAGATTGCTTGAAACTACGCTTTGTTAATCTGGGACCAACACTTCACAGAATCACAGAATGTTAAGGATTGGAAGGGACCTCAAAAGATCATCTAGATTTGTTCATCCCACCACTGACTACACCAATGGTGTCCGTGCTGGCAACATCTCTCAGCTTAGAAGAAGGCAAAGATCACAAGTTTAGTCGTCAAAGCTACCGATGAGCCATAGCAAAACACAATTACAGCCATACTTGTTGCAAAAGGATGGTACTAGTGCAAATTAGCACCGGTTGTGTGTCACCCTCAAGTGACCCTTTCAGGGTGCCCTGAGTGTTACAAGGTTGGGTACTCCTACTCCTACTCATCACTAACATGATGAGTCTGCTGTGAAACAGATATATCAAACATCTGCGATAATAATAAGCAATCAAAGAAATACATAATGGACAGTGAGAAATCATGAGCAACTAATGGGAGACAAGATTAAAAAGATATTTGGGTGTATCAGTGGCTGTTTAAGGTCCCACAAAAATAGAGACTCACAAGATATTTGGTAGTACATAGTGTTTTAGGGCTAGAGTTGGGTTACAGTTGGACTCAGTGATCCTGATGGTCTCTTCCAACCAAAATGACAACATTAAAAAGTACTAAAAGACCAAGAGAAAGAGAATTAGTTAGAGCATGAGCAGAAGACTTGGAAAACACAGGGAGAAAAAACTGGTTGGGGAATAGGTAACACAATGAAAGTAGAATATTGTAAAAGGGAAAAATAGGAGTTTTAAGTGCTTAAGCAAAACAAGAATGAATGAGTTAGTAGTTAGGGGCTGGATTTGATTAAGCAGCTACATACCTGGAAGTTTCTGACATTGTGACATCTTTAATATATCCCTTTACATTATTTATGGCAAGTTAGTCCAGATATCAAACTAACACATTTTTTAGCCCCACGCTGATCACAGGTTTTGCAGGTTGCTTTCTCCCCCTCCCTCCCAAATTCTTATTCATATTTCAAAAACAATGATTAGCAATTTACTTCTTTAAGGGAAACAAGAAGGCTGGCAAAAATACACATACATATTACTTCAATTTCTTAAATTGAATACGTGGCATAAAATCCCAAAATAAGACAAAAATACTTCGCTGAAACACTTAAGTGTTATTGTGGCCAGTTTTCCTGGACTGACTCATGTTTCTTTTATGCTGGCTCAGAAAAATTATGCGACTTGTTTTAAGTAGCTTATGACTGAATTGCACTTTCAAAGTACCAGCCAACCTTCATTCCAAAGAGCTGGAGTCCTGGTTTGTTGAACGGTCACCACAAAGCTGCTGCCACCCAAGATCATTGACTGGGGTAGGGAAGAAATTATGAGGATGTCTTGGCCAAACACCTTCAGCCTAACCTTCTACCAGCAGATATTTTTTTTAAATTGTTGCTTTTCAAAGTCTTCTCCAAGAGGAAGGGAAAAAAAATTAGATGGAATTTTAACCTTCTTAAACATATATAAGATAAATAAATAAAAACCATCAAACACATACACTGTTCATCTGCTACTTTCTACATTTGTAGAAGTATAAGTCCAATTACAGGATTTGTGGTTGTTTGGGGGTTTTTTGTTGGTTGGTTCATTGGTGTTTTGTTTCTAGGCACTGACCTGTTAATTTACTCATTGTACAAAAAACAACCCAGTGCTACGCTGGGAGACAACACTAAAACCCAGGACAACCAGCTCATGCTTTGGAGCATCCAGAGCTGTGTTAGAACAACCTCCGTCTAAAAATCAAAATATCCATAAACAGAAAGATTTCTGAATTTTAACACCATACTCCATTATAAACACAAGAATGACTCTAGATGAAATAAATCTTTGCAGTTGGGTTTTTTGAGCCTCCAGGAGTAGTAAGTGTGCATTACTCCTTACACTTTGCTCAGTTCTAGCTGGTAATGCCTCCAGTGCTGAACCTTCCACTGGTTCCTTTCAGCTCTTACCAGGAGCTGCTGTACATCAGAATTAAAGTCAGGTTTTTCTGCAGATGTTTCAATAGTAAAAGTTACAAGTGGAGCAAATGCAAATCCAAAATAAGCCGAACTTACCTACTTGCTTAGCTCCTTTACCCTAAAACACATCACAAAGACCAGAGACAGGAACATCATGTAAACAGAGACATCAGTTTTCCAAGCAATTTCTCTCATTACAGATGCAGAGCAAAGCTAAACAAGAGTAACTTAGTGCTCCACTGGGTCACCCTACTGCCGCCTTCCTTTCCCTTCAAATCACTAACAGTCCCTCAGGTTGCTTTTAAGTGTATTCTTAATTGCCTGGTTGGTCCTTAGGACCCTTCCTAAGTTCTCAGCAGAGCGCTGGAATTCCAGATGTCAGCGGAGACACAAGTCTCAGCTCATTGTTTCAACTTCGTCATGCTATGCTCTTATCACCTCTATCTTTGGTTATTTTTAGAGAGAATCGTGGTTTACAGTGCAGCTTCCACTTTATCTTGCTACATCGTTTGCAGTTTATTTTTTTGTGTTGTAAATTATTGGCAAATATCAGAAAGTGGAAAGACTAGCAATTCATAATGAGCATTTCATGGTCTCCAGATTCCTTGGATGGCAAAAATCTAAAAACCAGAAAACTGTTTACAAGTTCCAGACAACTAAGAAACACCTTTGCAGAAAATAAAACCAAACAAGACTATGGCCTGCTGACCTAAGACAGAAGAATCCTTAAGAGGATTATTGTCTTCCTTTTGATAAGATTCTTATCAGATTACAATTTTTTTCTACATGACATTAGAAGCTTTTGCTCTGTAATGGTCATTAAATATAAAACACAAACACACCACAGCAATCTTGCAGTTACCTTTCACTCTAACTGCGGTCACAAGGCAGTTCAGGATTTGCACCAGAGTTTGTTTGATGCATTAAGTACCTAATGAAATCATGATAAAATTATACAGCTGTACATGCTTCCTGTACAAGAATTGCACACCTTGCTCAGTAAGTGCTCTGAAACTGCCAGGAGTCCAAATAAAAGCATGCAATATTCATTTTGCTCAAACTACAGAGTTGCTCTATGAAATTTATTCAGAAACACACGCTTGCAATAAAAAAAACCCTGAGCCAAGAGCATAGGAAACCCCAGACATAACTCTCAAGCAAATGAGCTCGGAACAAGTTGCTACTCTGCTAAATACTGACCCAGTAACTTATCCCAGAGGTCCCAAGAGAACTTCATTCTCCAGTGAAAGAATTGAGAGTTATTCTACATATACAACCCACTGCCTAAGAGCTCAGGTTTACATTTAAAAATATTTACATTCATTAACTTAAATAATATACATACATATAAAATATAGATTTCTATAACCCTGTTTATACATTTAGAAGAGTTTAATTGAACCATGAAAACACAACTTCCATTCCCCTCTCATTTGGTAGTATAAATTTAGTCAGAAACATATTGTACTCTTTGCTAATTTACAATAGACTCCCAGTATCTTCCAGTAATGCACTACGCAATCCAAGCATCCATCATGCGTTTGCTTCCTCATTCCCTCCATAGAGGGAGAACCATGTGTAAGAGTAAGAATTCGATGGAACCACACAGGTGTAAGATGCTACATTTGTGTAAGAAAAAGACAAGAATTAATAAACATACTCTAAAGTTATGATGTAAGATGTAGCAACAAGCTGGGAGCTCATTCTAAAGTCACCAAACAGAACCCCCTGAAAGTTCAACTTCTTACATACATTCCCTCTTTACTGCAGAAGCTCCAGCACGACAGAAGAATGAAATTACTGGGTTTGGCCTTTGTTATTCATTTAGTCTTCCAAATACTAGTTTTAGCACACTGACATCCTCCAACATCAGAATCGACACTTCAAGCTGAATCCAGTATTACACCAAAACCAAGCTGGGGCTGCAGGGGGAGATGCATCTGCAGCACTGTGTCCTTCAGGAACAGCAGCCCCGGGACTCATCGCTCACCTGCATTCCCGGAGCACAAGAACATCATCCCCACTACAGCCCGGCTGAGCCACAAGAAAACACGTGGGAAAACAAAACAAAACAAAACTAAACAAATTTTTTAAACCCCAAAACAAACAAACAAAAAATAAACAAACAAACAAACAAAAAACACACCAGGAAAAAACACAGGAAAACACAGTTCTGGGCTCCCCAGTTTAAAGAGGACAAAGAATTACTGGAGGGAGTCCAGTGGTGGGCCATGAAGATGATGAGGGGCCTGAAGCACCTTTCTTATGAGGAGATAATGAGAGAGCTGGGTCTATTCAGCCTGGAGAAGAGAAGCTGAGATGGTATCTTATCAATGTTTATAAATATCTCAAAGGGTGGGTGTCAAGAGGATGGACCAGACTCCTTTCAGTGGTGCCCAACAACAGGATGAGGGGCAACGGGCACAGACTGAAGCACAGGAGGTTCCATCTGAATATGAGGAGAAACTTCTTTACCGTGAGGTGCCAGAGCCTGGCCCAGGCTGCCCAGAGCAGTTGTGGAGTCTCCTTCTCTGGAGACATTCAAACCCGCCTGGACACCGTCCTGTGAGATCTGCTCTGGTGAACCTGCTTTAGCAGGTGGGTTGGACTGGATCTCCAGAGGTCCTTTCCAACCCCAACCACTCTGTGATTCTGTGAAAACCTGAAGGTACATCTTGGTCTACACACTGGGCTGACATTTCCTTGCCAACTGAGAAACTAGAAAGCATTGCTCAAAGGTGCTACGTGAGGACTTGGCGTCCACGTGCAATCCATGTGGTTTATTTGTCAAGAAAGGAGGTTACCACGTCATTCCCTCCTTCGAGACCTTTTCCTTGCATAAGACCTTCCAGTGCTTACGCTCAACCAGCTGCCTTGAGATATGGTCATCTGTGAGGCTCAGACCATGTTATTCAATAACATATGACAATAACTCATATTAGTCAAGCTGTTAGCTTAAGGGAACACCCTTTCTCATAATGCCAAGCCCAGTAGATCTGTCCAAATGACAGAAAATAAATCAATACATCTACTTGATTTTATTTTGCTTCTGCAATTGCTGTAGAGGTCTCCCACATTCCCTGTTACACAGACATATATCCTCATTTAGATAATTTATACAGCAACCTCTTGATCTTCAGGTTATTCAGGATGTGGAACAATTCACTGAGAGGGGAAAAACATGACATTCATATAATACTCCCCTATAAGCTGTGACATTAGTCTGTGTTACACCAGATATTTTATGTTATTTGTATTATCATGGCACATGCCTATGTAAAAATACCAGCTATCCTAATAAAAATAGGATCTTCTCCATCACAAAAAGGCAAGTCTCAAGTTATCAGTTTTAAAACAAAGTAAATGAAAGACTCGTTTACTAGTAATTATCATTCACATTTAGAGTTCACTGCTCTTGTTATACATAAATTGGATATTTTTGCTAAAACTTGAAAATCTAACTGACATAATGTATTAGGCCACTTTTCTCTCTTTCAAACAGTAACTTTTTTGTACTTTAATTCTAAATGGGATAAACATTTTATCTCCCAACACAAGGTTCTAGAGAGCAAAGACCTCCTTTCTGAATCTTTGTAACTGTCTAAAGAACAACCCTTATCATAGCCTTGCATTACCATAATTTGTGTGGACGTTTTCTCATTTAATTTTTACCTCTGACCTCTCCAAAAAACACTGAATGAAAAAAATGCAGTCTTCTTTGGGCAGAATTTATTTACCTGCTCACATGCTTATCAATCATAAGGAGTTTTTATCCCTCAGAAATGCCATTTGCTACTGCATAGACAAACCTATGTGATGATCACTGGGCCTTGGCACCTGAAGTGAATTTCACTAGACATTATTTAGCCCCTCTGCAATAGGACTATCAGTTTACGACAGTATATTACATTTAAAAATGAATATTTGGTCCATTACAAATAGAGTTTTGTATTAAGTTCTAAGGATCCATAAACAACTCCAAGGAAACTGAAAACTACACAGACAAGTTTACATCATGCAAATGATGCAACCAAAGGTATCGCTGTGCTACGCATCAAGTCACTTTGCAAAACTTCATTAGTTTAGACTGTTACAAATATTAACCAAACCTAATAGTTGAGGCATTAAATATAATTAAAACCTTTCCTCTGTGGTTATCAAACAATACCCTTCATCATCAATTCTACCCTCTCTACCTCTTCCAAAATCCTCGTTAGTTAAGGTGCATCTCTACTGAAGATGATAAACCCAACTTAGATTACCAACAATATTTATCCTCAGCTGTGCTGTGGTCACAAACTTCATCTTCAGTTGGCATCCTGGCCACACTGAAGTCAATGGGAGTGTTATGTCAGTTCAGTAGGACTGCAATTACACCTTTGCTCTAACTGACAGAAAGCTTAGTGCTTACTAATCAAGAAAATGAAAAGCAGCATAATCAGTTATATATTCCACAAAAAAAAAAAACAAAACAATACGAGAATAACTCAGCAGGGAAAGTGTGTATTTTGCAGGTTTATACATACATAGGTCAGTCTGAAAGCTCCTCTTCATAAGACAGGTGATTCAAATACTCTACTGGTGAATTAGCACAACTCTGAAAAGGCATTTTACAGTCTTTGCAGGTACAGATCACTGATCAAGAAAGAATGCATATTACTGCAAACATGCTTTGTATCTGCCATATGAAGACACAGATGATGCACTCTCCAGCTTGCCCACACCTTTTAGGTAGCAGCAGGCTCACTACCAGACCACTAGCAAGAACTCTTAACTTACACTCTTTGTATATTTAAAGATAGGGCTTCAGGTGCATCCTTATCTTGCCTTATTTTTCATGAAATGTCATTTAATAATGTATTAGTGAATTTGATAAGCGGAGCTTGCCATTTCCAATAAAAATGAGTATTTTATGTGATTACCTGCCCTGGAGTGAAGTTTATCAAGAGAAGGCAGGCAGTATTTTGTGTTCTCTTCACATTCAGGCTGTATCAGCGGGTACATATACAGGTGGCCCTTTACCAATCTAACAGCTAATGTGCAGTCAAAGTAGGTCAGTGAAAAACAAAAGAGTTTTAAACTATCCTAAGCCAGGGGCTGCAGTGTCCTACATAAATGAAAGAGAAGGACCCTCAAAACTGTTATGGTCACAGGCCAAAGTTGTAACTGTAAAGGCTAGAAAGCAAAATACCATTCCATGTCATCAAGTTCCCCTCCCTGTCCCTGGCATGTTATTAATGAGTTGTTCTCAGAGACTCCAGCATAGTCAACTAATCACCTTCAAGCGAACCTACTGAAGCAGCACTTGTGTGTGTCTCACTCCCTCCCCTGACAGAAGCATTAAAGTATCAATCCTTCACATAAGACCTAACAATCTAGTGAGCTTTACACCCACTCCTCTGGCTCCTGTCATTTTTGAGAGGATATTACAGCTTGTTTCATTTTAATATCAATGCCAACGTTCCCTCTCTTGTCAGAAGGGAGTGAAGAACCCAGTTCAGGCGTTCCTTCGGCAGCAGAAGCCCTTCAGTTTGAGTCCAATTTGGTCCATTTCTCTGGGCTGCTCCTACCTTCGCCTGTTCATGGAGTTTCTCACAATCATCTCTGTAATACCCCTTTCTGAAGCTTGTCTCTTTGTCTTGCTTTTCTCAGTCTTTTCTCAGACCTTCTCGAGAGCAGCCCCAGCTCCTCCAAATGCCATCTATTTTTACCCAGGCGCTGCTGCCGTCTCATTCCGGATGCTGCTAATTGGCCCCTTAGTCACAACTGGAAAAGTAACCTCGCTGAGTAACTCTTTCTGAGCTGCTGCGTTCAGGAATCCGTCTGCCTCACGCTCACATTAATTCTAACAAGGAAGCTTCCAGTACATTCGTTCCCATGCAAGATAAAGCCCAGAGTTTAACACAAATTAAGCAGATTTTAGCCTCTAAGACTCTATAGCAACCTCCTCGCATGCTTTTCTAAAAGCAACGACCTTCCCACACGAGAGTTTTATGCATTTAAAGTTCTAAATCCTGTAGGGAAACACCACATAAAACATGAAATCATTATAGCACTGGTGATCAACTGTACTCTATCTATTCACTGGTCTTGTTTCTTTTTTCACATAGGACAAGAGGAAACATTTCTTCATGGAAAGGGTTGTGAAGCATTGGAACAGGCTGCCCAGGGAAGTGGTGGAGTCACCATCCCTGGAGGGGTTTAAAAGGTGTTTAGACGAGGTTCTTAGGGAGATGGTTTAGTGCCAGAGTTAGGTTATGGTTGGACTTGATGATCCTGAGGGTCTCTTCTAATTGAAATGATTCTATGACTATCTAGACCAATCTGTGAGCTTGCAAGGATCTACTCAAAAGAAATGTCAGAAAACCCATGTAAAGTCAGATTTTTAAAGAGTAGAACAAGTGATGACAATACACACATACAAGCAACCTGTTCTGAAACAGGTGTTTTTCCACACAGACTTACTTCTTATATACAGGACACAAAGCAGCTGGGTTCACAATTACAAAATGATATTTCAGACAACTCAGTGAGCTCTGCTTGCTTCCTCATCATTTTGCTAATGAAAAGTTAATTTGAAGAAGCTTGACATTTCCTCCCAACCGTTCTGCTTCTGCATAGTTATCAATCAAATTGGTATAAACAGAAAAAGCAGATCATGAAACAGAGTAGTTAGGCAGCTTTTACTAGGAAAACACTGGGAAAAGTAAATAACCAAATGATCTAAATCCATTCTAAATTACTTTACAGTCATTGTAATACTTTATTATTCCACTAGAAAGGCAAATTTAAATGCCAAGTATTTAAAAACCATTACTTCAGAAATCTAGAACATGAGAAAATTACCATTTCATTAAAATAACCTGATTCATTTTCACTAATAAAGACCATGATCGTTAATACTAATATAATGAATCCCTTCTAGAAATTCTGAGATTGCCAGAAACAAACACAGCATGTGTCCTTGACAACATGAATGCAACTATCCGGTATCCTGAACATCATCAGTAAAGACTAAAAGCAGAGCTTTTCAACAAATTAGTAAGCCTGGATTCAGTTGAATACTGGCAGGATTAAGACTATTTCCTAGGCCGAAAGGAAGGTCCTGTTCCACCCCATAAAGACTACACAGGCTGCCAAGAGTAAAGGGAAGGGCCTTCAGCTGTAGATAATCAAGAAACAGCCATTTTTAATAAATGGGATGTTTTGGAGAGCACAGCCTCTGGTAAAACGGTGGGATATTTTTTCCATGTGGACTCAAAAGAACTTGAAATCATATATTCTGAAAATGAGAAACTAAATGCTTATATAATGGTTTGTTTTGCTGAGAAAAGAACTTCTTTTCACTAGAAATGAAGGCAAAAAGGATCTGCTCTAAATGCGATTCTGCTAAAAAGAATGAACACATCCAGCAGACTGCAAAATCCTTGCCCTGCAAACCACCACCACTGTCAACCCTGCACATCCCCACTTCCCACTCTCTGGTTTGGTTTGGGTTGGGTTGTATTTGTTTTCACAGAATCACAGAATGGTTGGGGTTGGAAGGGACCTCTGGAGACCATTTAGTCCAACCCACCTGCTAAAGCAGCTTCACCAGAGCAGATCACACAGGAAGGTGTCCAAGTGGGTCTTGAATGTCGCCAGAGAAGGAGACTCCACAACCTCCCTGGGCAGCCTGGTCCAGGGCTCTGGCACCTCACGGTAAAGAGTTTCTCCTCATATTCAGATGGAACCTCCTGTGTTTCAATCTGTGCCCGTTGCCCCTCATCCTGTTGTTGGGCACCACTGAAAGGCGTCTGGTCCATCCTCTTGATACCCACCCTTGAGATATTTATAGAAATTGATGAGAACCCCTCTCAGCTTCTCTGGGCTGAACAGCCCCAGCTCTCTCATTTTCTATACGGCTGTGTAAACTTTGGTCCAGACTGAGAACTCAAGTAATACAGCAAGAACTCAAGCTAGTTGTATGACAGAAAAGGCATGCACATCTATCTGGGTTCAAATGTATGGTGCTTCAAAACCAAAGAGGAATCTTTGCTGCCCATGACAGCACCACAAGTGACATTAAGTGTCTGGAGGGAGCGAGGGGTGAGCAGAGAACAGCAAATCCCATAGGACAAGCACAGCCCATCAGAGAAGCACCTGGGCCCTAGAACCCCAGCTCAAGAGCATCCCCCTCACTCTTCCTCCAACTCCCAAACCTCATGCTTGTTGATCCAAAACACTGGAAAAATGTAGGGGAGTTTCTAGCTGTGGGCACAACTGTGATGGGACAGGACACGGTTATTCCCAGTTACACACTCACATTCTCCATGGGATGTTCAGGCATGACTGAAACAGGTTTTGCACAGACCAAGTCCTGATGGTTGTTGATCATTTCACAGGAGGCTCCTCTCCTCCGATCTCGGAGGCAGATGTGGCAGGTGAGTCAGCCTCACATCTAAAATAATACGTGATGAGCCTAGAGACTCAAGGGATCTCTGATAGAACCCAGGGCCAATCACTCCCAGAGCCCTGGGCTGGGCTCAGCCGCAGGAGAGGACTTTCCATCCACCCAGCACGCTTCACTCCAGGCTTAGAACCACAGCATCACTTCAGTTGGAAGAGACCCTCAGGATCATCGAGTCCAACCATAACCTAACTCTGGCACTAAACCATGTCCCTAAGAACCTCATCTAAACACCTTTTAAACCCCTCCAGGGATGGTGATTCCACCACTGCCCTGGGCAGCCTGTTCCAACGCCTAACAGCCCTTTCCATGAAGAATTTTTAGACTCACAGGTCCCTACTGCCCATGAGGTTTTTCTGCCATTTCACTCTCACCTCCTGCACTCAACCAGGCCTACCAGAGATGGACAAGCTCTCCTGAGTTGTTTGTCCTCACCCAGATAAGGTGCAAAGAATAGTTCGGTTTGTCCTCTCTCACTAGTCACAGCCTTACCTGGACACACAGGTTTCCCTGGCCTGATGTGTTGTTTTGATCAGATACAGCAAGGCAGAGGAAATGAAAAAAGGCTGGTTGTGCAACCAAGAGGAAAACGGCAGGTTGTTCTGCTCTGGCCACTATTCTTCCCACTACAAGATAAGCCTTCCTTGAGGCATCAGCACCACCTTAGGGCACTCATCGTGTAAGTATTTACCCCCGGCCCTCCCTTCAATTGCTCACATAACCTGAAAAAAATAATAATACTCAAAAATGAAACCAGCTTGTAGACAGATGCAAGTTATGCATCAGTATTTTTGATTAAAGTACTTCTAAGGCAAATAAAACTGTAATATTTTACAATAATGTACTTCACCTGATTAGGAATAAAATTTTATTATCATCTCTCCACATCCTCACTATCTCCAAGTAACAGCATACAAAGTAATCCCTGCATTCTCCTCTTTTTCCAGTGTTCGGAAGTTGTCAAAGTTAAAAGAGTTGAGGGAAAAGAGGTTTAGATACTACAGCAAGCTCAGACACCACAAACAGCAGCCCTTCCCCCACCTCTTGCAGAAAAAAATCAGCTCAAGCAGAGTTGTCTCCGCTCCCCAGTACTCTGCCCTGTTCTGGTATTGGGGAGCTCCGATTCCACTGCCCTGCACCTGTTACAGCCCAAACTCCTCCAATCCAACAGGTCTGGCCGGTTCCTCTGCCGGTTCCTCTGCTGCCTCGCTCTGCCACCCAGCAACAACTTCCCTGGTTTTCCCCCTTCCCTGCTCATCCCACCTTTTCTTATCACCCCCCAGCAAGCCACCGTTAACCCTTTACACTTTTGGGTATATCTAAGATAACAATCACGGGGCAGTTTATCTCTCTGGACTTCCTGCACTTATTAAAAAAAGAAAGTTTTCTTCCTTAATATAAGCATTGAACTCATTGACATCAGTACTACGAAGAATTTTAGAATTATTTGATGACCAGAAGAAATGTATGAATTACAATAATTGAAACGCCTTCCACTTTCTACATGTTTAAAGGGTAGAATACACAGGCTAACAGGAGGCATACAAAATTCCTGCTGGACTGGTATTTTGAAATTAAGCTTCATTTTTATTATGCCTAATAAACAATGCCAGCCTCATTTCTTAAAGCAAACAGAAACACATATTTTTTCTCTCTATGGAAATATGTAAGAACACATGAAAACATATCAAACTTTCACATAAAAACTTGGAAAACTGGAATTCTAACTTGTCTTTAAAAGCCAATTTTACCTTTATTCTGCACATAATTCTCTACCTCCAAGTGGAGGAGAACCAACTCAGGCCCTGGCACGTTCAGTGACAACTTCAAAACTTGTCTTAATTTCAGCAAACGATGTGCAAAAAAATAAACTACACTGCAGTCTCTCTTTTGAATTAAAATACAAATACAGTCCCTTTTAACACAGAGATCAGCCCTTTCCTTGTTAGTGCTACCACAGAGCACACCAGCCAGAGTAACAGTGACATTAACACACATCTCCCTTTACTTGGCTGCCTTTTAAATATTGAACCTGATTCACCAATACTTAATTAGGTAAAGTGCTAATATAATCAAATTAGAGTTGTTTCTGAATGACACAAAAGCTGGTCTTAATTCTGAAACACAGGAAAAACTGTTAGAACATGGAGAGCGACCCTATGCTTCCTCACATCTTAGGGCTCTCAAGGCTGGAAGAATTCTGGATGTAGGATCAGGTTATAAGCTGATCCAATTTCCACTCACTGTCTCATAAAGCTCATCATACATCTGTAAATACAAGCGAAATAAAAATATCATTTAAAAAAATAAGGATCAGCTTTCCTCTGAGTCCACTGCTTTGCTACAGCATACACAGACAGAATATTTTAAAATTATACCCGTCAATGACAGTTTACAGCTGCTAAAGAAAGCACTCTCAGGTCATAAACCAAACCAAACAACGTGCTATTCAAAACTTAGAACATAAGCATAAACAATTAGAAAACGCAAACAACAAACCCAATAAAAAATCAAACCAAAAATCCTCTACACCTTGAGCTTTGATTACGCATCAAAATTTCACAAGCAGTCACTCGAAATAGTTTCTCAGGAAATCCACCTTTAAAGTACATAAGAAACTATCATGAAAAATAAAAATTCCTTATTTTTGAAGACATTGCCAACTTGTAGAACCTTACCTTCATTACATCCACAAGATGAACATTGCTCCTTTCCATCAACGGAGCACTCTCAACAACATCCCTTCTTCTAACGCGAGTGCTTACTGAAGGTACGTTTAAAAGTCCAGCACTAACCTATGGTCTAATTCACTTGCCTAACGAGTGAATTATATTCATAACTGGATGGTGATTAACACTAAACAACCCAATGCTCAGACAAACAGCACAGCAAATCATTCTTTACAAAGTGCCCATCGTTGAGGTCAAAACGTTCATGCTTTTAAGTCAAATTACAATCAACTTCCTCCCCACCCATTCTATTATTTCTTATTCATGCATTGACAAGAGTATGGAAACCGCTCCACAAAAAAAAAAAAAAATCACGGGTATTTTGGAAGAACCTACACTACTTAAAGATGAAACACCGTTTATAAACCAAGAGAAGGCAAAAGAAAACAAACTTATTTTCCCCTTTCATTTGTTTTAGATACTTCCTTTTATCCTCTCATCAGTTTATCTGTTCTAGTGCCCCCCAGCTACAACCACCTTCAGTATCGAGTCAAGCAACTGCCATCTATTCCAAAATTTAATAAAAAGGTCATCCAGCAATGCTGTGAATCACAGGCAACCCACAACATTCAGTGCCAGTCTGACAAAATGTTAGGTTTATATTTTAGAATTGTGGTCGTTAACAAAAAATTAAGGCA
Organism: Patagioenas fasciata; assembly: GCF_037038585.1. Classification (NCBI taxonomy): domain Eukaryota; kingdom Metazoa; phylum Chordata; class Aves; order Columbiformes; family Columbidae; genus Patagioenas; species Patagioenas fasciata. Next base: position 64,006,611 of record NC_092524.1, on the reverse strand, counting down.
AAAAACCCAACCACTGGTTTTCTATTTTATTTGCCTTCAGATCCATGCTATAACCACTCTTTTTATTTCTAATCTATGTTAGCTTCCAAGAAACTGCTTATAAATAATTACAAATCAAGTATTTTCTCACGTTACAGACCTTCTTGAAATACTATTTTTAACAGCAGCAACAGCACACAAAACACAACATCGCTGACGACTTGTACGAGATCTCACAGCGGAAACTTCGAGCGCTCCCACTGACACGTTTCCGAGCCCCAGAGAGCCCTGGGTTCCTGCTCACCCGCCCTGGATCCCCGGGCAGCACGGGGCGCGGGACACGGCTCCGATCGCCGGCTCCTTCGCTCCGCTTCTCGTGGGGAAACACGCGCTGGCCGGGCCTTTCATTATCCGTGGAATCCCAGCCCCTTTGATTACTGGACTGTAACGCCGAGGGAGCTTTCGTTCCTGAATTATGGCCACACGGAACACGAGCGGGGGAGTGCCAAACAAGATGATTAAGCAGCAAAATATGACAAGGCATGAATTATATTATTAATGTTCCGGGGGGGCGGGGGGTGCACAGCCAACAGCAACTACGTGTAAAGAAAGCTCCTCCGCTTTGACACGCTTTCAAAATAAGAGCAGTTATTTATTTTGAGTAATTTTATTCTTGGGTTGCTTTGAGATTGAACTGTATTTTACAAATTACTTCCATTTTCAAAACAACCTTGGAGGAAGCCCTTCTTTTCAAAAGGCAGGCTCAAATTCCAATTCCTGATTTGCAGAGAATGAAAGCATAATCATTTTCAACAGTATACACTGAACAGCTTTCATTTCATCAATTCACTCCTTGTACTGAAGTATATATCCAATCTCGACAAATTTTGCATTCATCAGCATACTGTATTTCCCCAAATTCACAAGAATAAACCAAAACTCAAGTTTTAAGGAGGTTATGTAAAATAGTGAGGAAAAATCCTTTTCTTTATTTTTTTTTTTAATTTTTTTTTCAAATCACACCATCAGCACCTCTGAGGTTTCACTCATTTCTATAAGAGCAGCCATTCCATTCCCTTCTACTTTCAGTGATCTGCTTCACTACTTTTAAGACATTTGTTTGGAAACAGGAAGGCAGATGCCTAAGGAGGGCAAAAGTTAGTGTAAAGACATGTAACACATCACAATAAATTACTGCATGGTAGACCACAAAATCAGTGGAATAAACACACCGAAAATACACACATACATGAATGTTTTGGCGCTATAAAATATGACTAAACAGTATTAGGAGAAGTTATTCAAGATTCCCAAAGATTTTGACCTGAAAAAGGGAATAACAAGTGAACAGAAAAGGCGTTTGCCACAGAACTGTTTTCAGACAATAAAGATGGCAAATGCAGGTGGTACCTGAGTTGTCCCCATGGGGAAAGGGCAAACAGAGTTCTGCTCAGGGCAGGCAGAAGGAAGTGAGAAAATAGAAGAGCTTAAGAAGGATCAGAGTTTCAAACTATTTTAAATCTACAGCCCTACTTTAACCTGGCGAGGCTTGCTAAAATGTGCTAATGAGAAGAAATGGATCTGAAGAGGCAATAAAATAAATCCTGGATTTCAGTAAAAAATAGTGGAAAAACACTCAGCACAGTAGCCTTAGGAAGGAAAAATAATTTTGCATAAAGACATTATGCTTTATAATAATGAATTAAAAAATAATAATTCATTTAGAAGTTTTATTACTTTAAAAAAACACAACTGATTGGGATGGGACTTCACACTCAAGATGAGCCAATGAAGTGCCAGTGCTCCAGTCTGGATCATACCTGAATTTCACTGGTCTGCATCATTACCTTTAACCAAGACTTCTGAGAAAAGTTTATGACAGTCTGTGATTTTTGAAAACGAAACCAAAAACAATTCAATCAGATTTTTTTCTAATAAAATTAGAGCAATTTTTTAGTTACTTAGGTATAATAAAAGCAGTGCATCTTAAAGAGTTTGTATAACGTTTATTTGATTTTTATCTTGTTTTTCTCAAACCAAAGAAGAATAACATCTTTAAAGGCTGTCATATTTATGGGGCGTTCCTCACAAGATATTAATTTAAAAGAACACCGAGAAATAAAAATATTCCAATTAAAAGCATCCATTAATTTTCAAGGCCCAACCTGAGACATTCTGGATGTTTACTCAGCGCTGTGTAGTCTTCAGGACTAGTTCCCACCAAGTGCACTTGCATTTTGAGTCATCATCCCTTCTGTAAATCACAACCCGGTGTCTCAGGCTGAGCAGTAAAAAGCCCAAGCAGAGTATCATCCAAGGTACACAGAGCAAACAACAAAGTTTGATTCCTTCAAGGAAAGATTCAGCTTCTCTAACTCAAAGACTCACTTTGCTTCCCAAATTCTTTCCTGCCTTTCCTACAGACTTGCAAAGCTGCTGAAATGGGGAAAGCTGGGGATCTTACAGATAGTCTAACCTAAATGAAACAGTCCCTAAGCCTGCCTAACAAAGCAGCTCTCTGTGAAGTAAGTCTGGTAACTTGTGTTCAACCAAAACATAACTTTTCTAAAAGCTGTGACTCTTGATTTGGAAGCACACAAACAGAGAATTTAACATTCTCTGAGACAAAGAATTTAACATAAGAATTTAACATGCTCCTGGCAGCTCTTATTTTTCCTCATTAAATGCACGTCTAATTTATGGCTTTAGCCGACAGCATTAGTAGTTCTTGTATTTGACCAGTCTTTTCTGCCCATGTGACCCTGTGACCATATCTGCACTCAAGTTTTTTGATAAACTATTCAAAGAGATTACTTTTTTAAAAATTATATTGGGTAAGGCATTTTCTCAGCGTCTTCAATCATTTAATGGTTCTATATCTCTCTCGTTCTCCTATAGCTTCTTCAAGTAAGTCCCAGGCCCTGTGATCCATCCTAGTCTGATCTTACCAGAGCCACGAAGACAAGTGACATTGATGCCTCTGTGACAACTAAGAGGAAACAAATCATCCCCATCTGCTCTGTGAGGATGACACACGCACACTCCAGTTAATGACAGATGCTAAAAGCCTGATCATTCTTAATTATGATAACCCTATCTAGCTGTTGCACACAAAATAATCTTCTGCCATCTCAGAACTCTGCCAAATTTGGGCTGGTATTCACGGACAGAGCAAGAGGCTGATTCAGGGCACAAAAAACACCCTGATGAACAGTAAGGGACCACTAGAGAAGTTCTAAAGGAAACACCTGGCATAGCCAAAAGCACACTCTTTCAGAAATAATGTTTTTAGAAATTCTACAAGAAAATTTATGAAACTGTGTACTGAAATTTTAGCCATGTCATTGTATAGTGTAGTAACAAACAAAATAGTACGCGAGTGGCAAATAACGCACTTCTGAAAACTGAAAACCACTTCCTATTAAAAGCAAAACTAGTAGCCAAGATAGATCAACGCAGACCCTGTGAAAAAGCTCTTGCTATTTCTTTGCCTCACTTTAAAAGAGAAAAGCATTTTTTCTTTCAGATACATTGCAGAAATCTCCTAGGTTTTAGTTAAACTTGCCTACAATGAAATTATCATTTCTGGAATAATTAGACCATGGAAAACTGCATTTTCCATTTAGATTCAATCACGAGATTCTTGTTCTTTTTAATATTATTTTGCGGCTCTATGTGAAGTATGGGTGACACATACTGAAACAATTTTTTTTCTTCTCCAGTTTCTACAGCACCTGCTAGAAGCTTTAGGCACACAAAATTAAATCTATTCCAAAGGTACCCTGTTTCCCCAAAAATAAGCCCTACCCCAAAAATCAGCCCTAGCATGATTTTTCAGGATTTTTGAGGATGCTTAAATATAAGCACTACTCAAAAAATAAGCTCTAGTTACCATTCATAAAAAAAGGTCAATTTAAATAGTGTCCAGGCAGCTACACATGTGAAAAGTAAGCATCTTTTGGAGCAAAAACTAATACCAACCCTGTCTTATTTTCGGGAAAACAGTGTACAAAACATTAATCACCTCTTGACTGTTTTCCAGGTTAACTATCAAATGTGTTATACTAACATGTGTACAAAACTTGGCTTCTGAAACATCAATACCTCCCCTGATGTTAACTATTTAATAACCCTGCACAGAGATCCTGTAATCAACTCTCCCCATGGAACTGGTCATAAAGGGAACCGCACTTAGAAATGAATTAGAAGTTCATACTCCCCGCTTAAATTAACTACCCCGGTCCTGAGCAATAGCTTCCTTGGGACTTTTCTTCATGTTTAGTCACACAGCACAACAGCTTCACCCAACTTTTTAATCTCCCTTCTCCACCCGCCAAAAGGGAAAACAAACCAAAACTGCTGTGGTAGCTGATTTCACGCGTCCCACACAACATCCGACAGGTCAGAAATGATACGGCTAAAGAGTGTTTACAGTGCAGCTCAGCAACAAGGCGAGAAACCGGGCAGGGCAGCTCCCAGGACCATCCACCCTGCCAAGGAGGCCGGTGCGGGGATGAGGAAGGTGCAGATGAAGGAATCTTCCCCAGGTTCCAGTATAAGTTGGGGAACGACCTGTTGGACAGCAGTGTAGGGGAAAGGGACCTGGGGGTCCTGGGGGACAGCAGGATGACCATGAACCAGCACTGGGCCCTTGTGACCAGGAAGGCCAATGGTACCTGGAGTGTATTAGAAAGGGGGTGGTTAGTAGGTTGAGAGAGGTTCTCCTTTCCCTCTACTCTGCCCTGGTGAGACCACACCTGGAATATTGTGTCCAGTTCTGGGCTCCTCAGCTCCAGAAGGACAGGGAACTGCTGGAGAGAGTCCAGCACAGAGCAACAAAGATGATGAAGGGAGTGGAGCATCTCCCTTACGAGGAAAGGCTGAGGGAGCTGGGGCTCTTAGCTTGGAAGAGACTGAGGGGTGACCTCAATGTTTATAAAGGATGGAGCCAGGCTCTTCTCAGTGACAATCAATGATAGGACAAGGGGTAATGGGTACAAACTGGAACACAGGAGGTTCCACTTAAATTTGAGAAGAAACTTCTTCTCAGTGAGGGTGACAGAGCCTGGCCCAGGCTGCCCAGGGAGGTTGTGGAGTCTCCTACTCTGCAGACATTCAAACCCGCCTGGACACCTTCCTGTGGAACCTCAGCTGGGTGTTCCTGCTCCGGCAGGGGGATTGCACTGGATGAGCTTTTGAGGTCCCTTCCAATCCCTGACATTCTGTGATTTTGGGGAATCCACGCAGATCTGCACCCGGGAAAAATTCAGGCCTGGTCCCACCACTTTGCTTCTGGCCTCCTCATGGCGCTCTCAAAGGCTGCAGTGCAAAATAAACCCTTCAGGTGAATTTTCACAGCTTGGAAAAACATTACTAGCAGCAGATACACTGAGTTCCCTGAAAACTTCAGAAGACAACACTCCACAACTTTTGGTTTAACTTACATCATCAGAAAACAGATTACTCCCTTTGAAAATGAAAGCCAAAATGTTGCCTAAACTGACAGAGAAGAAGGGAAAGAAGGGCTTAGGGGGTTGGAATTTTTTCCCCTCACATCAACACCAGCAAAATATTTGTCGCTAAACTCTGCTTTTTTTTTTATTCAACATGAACAGCAAATTTTATTCAGACATGAAGTACATTTTCAAAACCAAAACTCCTCTGTCACATTTTTCTCAGCAATTCTTCTAGTCATTAAATGCTTTTTAGGCAAACCTACTGAACAGCTGCTTAATATTTTCAAGTAGTTTTGGTCCAGGTAGCATCTGCCAACCTCTTAGCTACATTTAGTATCCTCCCACAGCTGAAGCCTAACAGACTTCTCTATTGAGACTTAAATCAGCAGCCTCTTTGTCTCCATGCAACTGCTCTTTTGCTGAAAATGGTATGGCAGCACAGAAAGCACAATATGAATTTAAGCAGTGAAGCTGGTAGAAAACTTCTCGTTGTCTAGAAGGAAAAAACGCAAATTTCTGCTTATTTCCTCACTAGAAAAACACAACGCAGGCCTTTCCTCCCCGCAGCCACATGGACGCAAACGCAATGGCACATGCAGGTGCAAAACAGACACTTCAATTACTGTCAGTTACCAAAACATAGAGAAGCAACAGCAACTACTTGCATCTAGCATCTCAATCCTAATCTAATAAAATACTCTACCTGAAATTTATACACAAAAATAGAGGGTATAAATAAAGTTTGTCTGGAGTTAATTAAAAAAATCTTCTGAAATCTTGATGGCTGATTGTTGATGCCTGGTCTTTCCTTATTCTCCTACTTGAAAAATGCGGCTATTTTTTTCAGAAGATTTATTCCAATGGAGCAATCACAACAGCAGCTCTCTGTGCAATCCTTAACAAAACCAGCAAACCAGATTGTCAAAAACACAACTAAGCCATGCCAGGACATTCTCATTCTTTCACGAACACACTTCTAAACACGTGTGTGCACGGACACACACCCCCCTCTTGAACCCACACCTCAATTTGTTCCAGGTTATTTCATCCACTCAATCTCAAGTGCTCAGCACTAAGATACACGCACTCTGGTTTCTACCTTAGTCATGTATACCAAGGTAAACATTTTAAGTTCAATTCGACTTCACAAAATAACCATAAAGAATCAAAGGAAAATAAATCAATTCCTTTCCCTTAACGCTGTAGGAGATGTTTAAGATTAGCCAGGTGGTAAATTCCATCTTTCATTTTATCATATTTCCAGATATGAAATACTGTAAACCCTCTGTGTTACTTATGATTTGTTCACTCCACAGGAATGAAAATATGAATAGTATTTAGTTTTCTTAACTGGTCACTTCTTCTGTTATTTGCCAAAATATATCAACACTGACCTCAGAAATGGATCTAATCTTCCCAAACTTTATACCCTCGTATTCTATCTATCACACTATATTCTCCCCTTTTCCAAATATGTAGTTCTGTAGGAGATAAAGTGGATTAAAGACATGTAGAAGATTATAGATTATGTAGTTAGAACAAACATAGGCAAGTATTTCAAATAGCTGACCCTACAGAAAGGAATCACATTCTGTTCTCAAGATGATATACAAAAATAGAAAGTACATTCCACTAGGAAACTATTTACTTAATAATTTATCATTTAAGAACTACTACTGTACAAATTAAAGTACAAAGACAGCATATTGAAATCAATGTGAAGATACATACGCAATGATTACAATACAGCTTCAATTTTGGTTGTGATTGGATTTACGAAGTTTACTCCAGCATGAACCACACTTCTGTTTTCCCCAGGAGTCCTAAGTTTTAAAGCAATTCCAGCGTCTCTGGGTAGGAGAAGCTGAGAAACACAGTACTGCCAAAAAGTCTAGAAATAAGTGATAAAAATATCAAAGTATCCAACTGGAAAGAATTGCCAGTGAGATGTAAGAATCAATTTAGTCCAGACATTAATAACTTCCTTAATGATGTATATGATTAAAATAGCATATAGATAACATCTTCTGAGGATATTAAATAGGGAACTTTGAGTAGCAGTAAAGTCAGAAATAATACAAAGGAACCTAAGCAAATTCCTTACATGGCCAGAAAATAAAGTGAAATTCAATTTGGAAAAACACCAACTAATACATCTGGGGAAAATAATCCCAAATATAGATACTCAATATGGACAAGAAACCTGGGAAACAATAATGCAGAAAAACAGCATTAACCACAAATGCAACACAAGCTCAGGAGAGGGGGAGGCACTGCCGAGGCAGCCGCTGAACCTGGGAATGGGGAAAAGCTGAATTAACTTCCCTTTCACCCATTTGACTCCTCTCCCAAACAAAACTCATGTGGGTGGGCACTCAATTCAACTCTCTTTGCTGCAGCTCTGGACACGAGATAGGTCCTGTTGCTCGAGACATATAAGCTCCATGGGCAAAAATATTAGCAGGTACTGAATGCTTTATCTAAATAGACCAACTGTAATGAAAAAGTCTGCTTTATTATTGTATATTACGTGGTGGTGTAGAGCTTTTCTATTATATTTGAAGTATCAGGGGTTTTTTAATCTAGAAGTGCAACACTTATCCAAAACCAAATAAACATGAAAATATGTTCATTTCCAAACCATTTGCTTTTTATTGACCATGACATTTTCACACATTTGGCTACAAGTGGAAGAACTTTGAAGATGCTGGCTCTCAAATGAATTTTTGCTGCAGTGCAATGCCTGCTCCCGCTAGGATCAACTGTGTAAAACAAGGGGGCCCAACAGTGACACGGCCCCAAGCCTGACAGTGTTCAAGCTAAAACTGCACAGCACCCTCAGACACACGGTGTGAACTGTGGGGTTGTGCTGTGCAGGGACAGGAGTTGGACTTGATGGTCCTTGTGGGTCCCTTCCAACTCAGCACATCCTATGACTCTATGATTCTAACTTACTCGTGTCAAATGAGCTCACCTCAGAATCTATTCTGAAGTGCATTTCAATCCTCCTCTGCAAAATCCTTGATTAAGAAAGTTTCTGCAACAGGAATGACTGTTCCTTACCAAGCAGGAAATAAAAGAACTTGCTTAGAGATATTTCAAAACGTGCTTCTTGCCACTTTTGTTTCTAGATATTACGGCATTCCTTCATTAGGATAATATCTGGAAAACTTAAGAAAAATATTTTACATTTCTAATACAAATTAGAATCTCTCCAATTACCTTACAGTCACTCAGAACCAGCTCAGAAGCATATACAGAAATTCTAGCAATGATTTGGGGTTTGTGGGGTTTATTTTTTCTTTTGAAGAAGGGTTGCTTTGGTGTGCAGATGTTCCCCTCACGTGTGTTAGTTCATAGAACCATAGATGTCCTGAGTTGGAAGGGACCCACAAGGATCATCAAGTCCAACTCCCGTCCCTGCATAGGACAACCCCACAGTTCACACTGTGTGTCTGAGGGTGTTGTCCAGTCTCTTCTTGATAGCTGGTAGAATCTGTCCCACCTGAGATTTAGAGATACCTGAACCAAACATTAAACTTGGCCCCTCTTGCCCAAGACGCAAGGTGCTCCAAGTGCTGTTTGCTGAACTTGACTGTGCGCATCGTGGTAGTTTAGAGACAATGGGACACTTAAAGAACAGGAAGACGAACAGACTTGTCCTGGGAAATTCAACACACTTCTCCTGACTTTGGAATTTCCTCCTATTACAAGGAGACAAAATATTGAGATCACTGACTGTGGCTGTCTTTTTCTTACAAGGCTGCATCTACTTAATTTATGATTTCGGGCATTTATTTGTTATGTGGGTTTTCTTCCTGAAATTAAGGAAGAGTGAGAAATTTCACTCCATGACCTGAAATCTCACAGTTAATGAAAGGATGGTATAAACATAACCTCAAGCATTTTGTTCCTTTCTCCTTCCTTGCCAGAACTCCTTTTCACTCATCACAATGAAGTGTCTAGAATTTTTCCAGGAGCCTTTTCACCGCTCAGCTTACGCCGAACCCACAGTATGGATCCCATTTGCTCATTTCTCTAACACTAAGCGACTCGCTGCAGTTCTTTTTACTTGTGGCTAACAAGATTTCATCTGGCAGCTCAGATGATATTCTAAAGCAGTTTACAGCAACGGACTTTTTTCTGAGTTATGGTATCCAAAATATAGGCTAACAACCACCTTCATATGCTGTCTTTTCCTCAAAGTACATCTACAAAGCCCTGCATCCCAGCCCTCCCACATATCTAAGAGGTCTCCTCCCGTACCTTTGCCATCTAACCTGCCCTGTGACCATCTCACCGGTTTTCCAAGGGCCCAAGCCAGGTGCCAGAACTTCACCCACAATCTCCATCACTTAAGACAGATAATTCTGGAGCTATTCTTCTCGAAGGGCTAATAACCACTTCTCTCCATCACCCTTTCTAGTCCTAAAAACAAGAACTAGAGCGGCTTTTGATCTTGAGTAAAATATCTGTTAGTCTAGGTTTTGCCAAAAGTAGATACAGATTTCCACTAAGATGCTCTAATAGAGACAAATCACAGGGGTGGCTGTTTTCTTTCTCTTTGCATTGTCTTTTCACCCTTTTTGCACTTTTTAAAGATGAGTAGAAATTTCAGCCACTGCAGTTTCTCACCATTGGTGGGGAAGGAGGTTCTGTTGCTTCTAATGATAAGCAAGAGGGAAAAAAAGAAAACAAAAAATCGAAACAATCAAGAGAGTGCACAGAGGAGAAAGGACAAAGAAAATTATGGCATGAATACCAGAAAGGGAAAAGTGTCTTGCATTAAAGTTTGACTCCTGCAAAAGGGAGGACGGAGCTGGCAAGCTCTTCCCAGGGTGGATCTCCATCCTGATAGGTCCAGTCTTGTCTCCAGAAGTGCAGACAAACAACCACGGTCACACACTGATGGAGCTTAAGAAGATGAACAGATGATGTCTTTCTTTATCAATACGGCAAATTTTATTATAGCGAGATTTTCAATAACCTCTGCAACCCACTCCACCTGGAGTGCTTGTTTTCACATGTGTGAGTGAGTTTTATCACCCTCTTGTGGAAAAATAAGTGAATTGTATCCATCAGAGGTTCTAGGAAGAAGCAGAAAGTGGGACTAAGGAGGGCAGTGATAAAGAACAAGCAAAGAAGAAGAAATGAGAATTATGGGTTGGGTGGAATAAATGGACAGTGAAGGAGAACAAAGATGACTAGTAACTCAATACCACCTCAACCTCTTTAAAATGCTATCCCAAAAATGTTATTTGAAAATATCAACGATAACAAGCTGCCAAATTTACTCTCCCTTGGTAACACTGACAATATTCAACAAATAAGTTATGTTCTCTACAGTGATTCAAGTACTGTCTCAGTTGTAACTTCAGTCAGAAAACACTTGCTAGATACTTTCTCATTTAAAAACTCTGCATGTAACGTCTATGCCCTGCTGTTGGAATGTGAAAGTGCAGAGCACACAAACTAAGCTTGCAAAGAAAACTAATGGAAGTTTATGCATTCACATTACATCTTACTGGGTAACATGAAAAGAAAATCAGAATATTTAATTCCTCTAAAGTCTGGAATCACCCTTTCCTCAGTTTCTGACTATCCCCAATATCAATTCATAACATGAGAAGTTTAATTTGCAGTAGTCTACAACATAATCCATATGACAACGTATTTAAAACCTTGAAAGCAACAGACAAATTTACTGCCACTTGCACTTTAAAACCTGAAAATCCAAGTTTGCTACAAGCACACACACACAAAAAAAAAAAGCCAAGAATGTTGGGATAATTAAATCAAAATCAAGACACTGCACAGAGGCACAGAAATCCCAAACAAAGGGTCTACTCAGATCAGGAAGAGATCACAATTGTGGTGAAAAAATTAAGATATTTCACACAATGTATCCTGAAAATCTTTCAGGAGTCCCACAGCAAACAGCAGACTAAACCAAACACAAACCACAGTTATCTTAATGATACTAAACAATTTTTTCTAGTGCTCTTCAAAAGAGTTAGAAATCCATTAAAAAGAGCAATTTTAATGACAGATCTTCTTAACCTTATGATAACAGAATACCTAGAGAAACGCTTCCCTCCCATTACACAAACTACATTTATACCTAGCCCCTATCCACTCTGAAAATCATAAAATGGATCATTATGCAAGTTAGATTTATTTCATTGTTTTAATCAAAATTTGACAATAAAGCACCTCTCCAGACAACCTACAATTTCAGCTGTACCTTATTCACGAAGGTATTAGACTTTTCTGAATAAAAATTATTGTATCTAAGTACTTCAGCTCTATCTCCAACCGGGGAGCCAAGCCCTAAAATTAATACTTTTACCAGTAGATATGCATACCTATACTCATCATCCCTGAGATACCACCGGTAATTTACTTTAGCTTCTGCAAAATACCCATCAAGTAAGGAAGGTTAAGTCTGTGATTGATGTTTTGCGGCAGATATACCTTTTTAAATTCTTAAAAATCTTCCAAAAACCCTACTATGCACAAAGTTTTATAATCAAAATACCAAACTGCTTGCCTCCATCTCTCTTATAAATAGTTCAGTTCTGAAGTCCAACATGAAGTTATCAGAACAAGCTCATCAGATCAGGGAACACAAGAAGCTACTGTTACAACCTACCAATATGTCCAGTGATGTTCAACAGACTTTACAGCAATCTGATATTCTATTTCTTCTTTTAGGAAGCCATCCAGAAAGGATCCCTTTCTTACCTTCTGACCAGTTAACCAGGTACATCAACCCTGTTATACTCTGTCCCTTCTCTGCCCCAGACTCTTGTAAATGCTGGGGAAAGGACCATCTACTTTATATGCAAGGAAAACTACCACAGTTACGAACCTATCATGCAGATCAGAAAGGAAAAAATAGTTGTAACATTAATAAAGAGCATAAATGCTAAATAATGATTTTTATATAAAAATTTATTAAGAAAAACATCATAAGATGTTAAAGCATATTAAAATAAATTTCTTCAATTACATACTTGTTTTCAAGCCATACAACTTAATATAACAGAGTAAATATCAGACGTATTTTCTACAGGAGATTGAAAAATCATAGAATCACTTCAGTTGGAAGAGACCCTAAAGGTCATTGAGTCCAACCACAACCTAACTCTGGCACTAAACCACGTCCCTAAGAGTCCCATCTGAATGCCTTTTAAACCCCTCCAGGGATGGTGACTCCACCACTTCCCTGGGCAGCCTGTTCCAATGCTTCACAACCCTTCCTGTGAAGAATTTTTTCGTAATATCCAATCTGAACCCTCCCTAGTGCAACTTGAGGCCTTTTCCTCTCGTCCAATCACTTGCTACTTGGGAGAAGAGACCAACCTCCTCCATGCTCCAACCTCCTTTCAGGTAGTTGTAGACAGTGATAAGGTCTCCCCTCAGCCTCCTTTTCTCCAGGCTGAACCCCCCAGTTCCCTCAGCTGCTCCTCATCAGACTTATGCTCCAGACCCTTCACCAGCCTCATCACCATCCTCTGAACTCTCTCCATACATTGTTATATGAAATATACCTAAGATATACATTTTTGAAGTTAGGCACATGTTACTATTGATTAGAAGGGCCTACTGGTGAGAAACCTTCCATTACAGTATATCATTATTACTCCTGATCAAAACCGTAGCTTGACTTGAAGACTTTGCTCAAAACAGACAATTTTTTTCAATCAAGTGCAATAACTGAGTGCACAAAAGCATTTTACACCAGTTCTTTGGACAGCTGCCTTATCTTTCGAAAATGCTTGATGAAGATCCTCAGGTTGTAGCTGCAGTAATTTTTCTTTGCTTTTTTTTTTTAAGCAGAAAACCACACACACAGAAGCTACCAACCCTACGTAAAACTTGACGACCAGTTCAGTTCTGCTGAATCAACTGTTTCAGAGAACACAAAGATCAAGCACATCACTGAAATTAGGAGGAGGCAAAATGTTTTTCACAATGTAGTTTACGCTGTGGCCCCCCAGATTTGTCTCAGCACAAATGCAATGCTGTGCATGGCACTGGATGCATGGGAACTTCTCAAGGATTTGCCACCAGAAAAAACCCTTAAGTAATTGACACAACCAACCAGCGAGGTTTCAAACTAAAATAAGACTGCAGTATTTTTCTAACAGATTTTGCTTAATCTTTGATAATGTAACGTTTGCCTATTTGTTGATATTAATGAATTAAGACAGCTACCAAGATTACATGGTCACACCACCAACCCACAAATGCCCAACCCTACCAAAAGTCCCTGAACTCAGTGAGTCTTCTTGTCTGCTGCTTCTAAGGACTTTTGCCTGATTGAGTCAAAGAAACAGTAATAACTTGAATGAAAAAACTGTAGGTGAAAGGAAGTTACCCTGACCCTAAAAATAGTTTTGTGTCCTCCTCCCACTCCCCAGAAAACATAAATGAAAATGCTTTTTTCAGGGAGGCAGTAGCTTGGAATGGATGAACACAAAGGGACTGCTTCCTTACTATAAATCTTTACCGATGAACAGTACTGGTATCCCACTGTAAGTATTGCATTTTAAAAACAAAACAAAAACTAAATAAGCTCAAGACCTGAAATTTCTATATTATGTTAAATATACAACTTATTTATATACACAGATATAGATTATAAACATTTAATATATGCAGACACGGATTTTGTAAGTACACACATAATTCCAGAGATATGGAAAACACACCTTTCGCAAGAGTAAAGCTCCATATTGTAATCAATTATAAAGGCAGGACTATACTTCAATAATCATGTGTGCTCTACAGAAATAATGGCGTGGCTCAATCAGAATTTCTATTTGCCAAAGGTACTTTGGGAAAGGGATATAAAGGAGGTACTTATTACAGAAACAGGAGGTTCTATTACAGACCCACAGGGTTACACTTGGACATAGAAAATTCTAACATTATTAGAGAAATAAATAATACTGGGAAACATATCACAGAGACATACTGTACAAATACAGACTGAAAACAAAAGTTTCTGATGATGGTAAGGTCTAAAGATTCCTGCAGAAAATTATCAAGATTCTAGACTCAATCTTGTGAAGAGTACAGAAATATGTTTTACGGTGATTACAATTTACTTCATTTTAAAAATAAAACAAACAAAAAGAAAAGGAGGAGGTGGGCATAATCACCACTTAACACTTCCAGAAGATCGATTGAGAAATTCAGGGAGTAAAACAATTTATACTGAAGGCTTCAGGTTAAAAAACAGAACAAAACACAACAAACAAGAAAATGCCACCAGAGTGGCTATAGGAAAATCACCAGACCTAAAAAGACTTAGAAATAAAAGACAACAGAAACATTAGAAGCTCAGGGCTAAGCTGACAGCGTTTCTCTCCAACTCCAGTTTCACTAACACAGTTAAGATAAGGAGGTTTTCTTTTCCTATCACCTGAACTTCAAGTTAGTATTTCTACACGTGCCCATTCCATACAAATACAGCCCTACAAAACTGCATTCCACATTTGGAAGACAATAACAAGAGAGAGAAAATTCAAGACAGGATGTAATCACTGTAGGGTCCTTTCTAAACACCATTGAAAAAAATACTTTTTAGAAACACCCAGGAATCTTTGAGATGACGATGCTGAAAGAAATTTAAAAGAAAGTATATATTCAAAAAAACAACTGCCAAAAGCACAGGAGAAAGTGAAGGAATTAATTACATATTACAAGAACCCCATACATCTTAAGAAAAAACAATAAAAATAAATAGGATGAGTTCTTCTCCCATTTGGGGTTGTAGCCCTATTCCCCAATCTTACACAGAGATGGCCCATCATGTCCTGATTTATTTCAAGCAGAATGGGCACAAAATTCCTAGTAGTAGTTCCAAAGTTGATGCTGGATCCACTATTGATTATGTACAGCATAAACCAAGTTCCAGGTTTCTTATACACAATGAACACTGGATCAGGCTGCCCAGGGAGTTTGTGGAGTCTCCTACTCTGGAGGCATTCAAGACCTATCCGGACACCTTCCTGTGGAACCTCATCTGGGTGTTCCTGATCTGGCAGGGGGATTGGACTGGATGAGCTTTCAAGGTCCCTTCCAATCCCTGACATTCTGTGATTCTGTGAATGAATTAGGAGTCCTGGAATCTACTTCCAATAATGGAAATACAGTAAAATTTTATTTTGAAAAGCCACTATGACACTAAATTCCTGTTTATATATTCGGGTAAAGTATCTAACTTAGGTGCATTATTAACAGTTTCTTGATACCTGTAAAGCACTCCAAATTTCACAAATAGAGAGTAGCACAGAAAAGACAAGGAGTAAACCCCCAAGGAAGCAAACAGAAAAGAAAAGCTCTATCTTCCTTCTTCTACCACTCAAATCATAACTATTTCCCATATGTACAATTCTGAAGGCAGTATCCACAAGTTTGGAAAAAAACAGACTTTTCTATGATAAAGAATATATTTTTTAAAAAAATGAAAGTAACTGTATTTGAAAAAGAATGTGCACATCTAGCAGCTCTCAGTCAAAAATCTTTCAGAGCTGGAAGGATTTTTTGCTATTTCGGAAGTTCAGCATTTGACCTATAGATAGAATTCATAAGAAAAGCTTATATTATTTCCCTATAGTTGAGATTTCATTGTAATGATCAAAAGCAAATAGCAAGTAAAAAGATATTTTCTCTTTCTGACTATGCAATGCTCTTTTGTTGCCACTACAGCAATTCTTTAATGCCATGGAAACTATCTGATAAATGTACTAGAAGCTCAATAAATTTCATAATATTGAGGTAGAAAAGCAATTGGTATTGTTGACAGAGAACTTCTGTTCTGAGTGCCTATTTTAAGGCAGAAAAATTATCAAAAAAATAAAAATCATACTTTGGACTGGTTTCAATCAAAATATACAGGAGTCTTAGAAAATCTGAAAGTGAACTACACTAATTGTATGAGATCACTGGAAAATGGATGGGGAAAAAAACAGGCACACCTTGAAATTACAAAAATGCGATACATCGATTTAAAATTTAGCAATCTTACTTTTGGATGGTTCGCTTTACCTAACATGTATTTTTAATGAGGGTGAGGGGGGATGGGAGGAATACTGTGAATTACATGCAAGTTTTCTGTCCGGTTTCTCAAGATGCTAAACACGTATTCATAAAGCATATGATTTGCTTTATCATCTATACGTATGTCTTCATCCTCTGGACACTCCCCTACCAATACAGATATCAGTAGAAACACAAAGTAACTCCGCTTCCCCCTTTTACAAGTAATAATGAAATTACTCTGTTTTCACATGTTCACTGCGAAAATATGTATTTTTTTCCAACCTATTGCTCTCTAACATCACACTCCTACCAACCTGCCTCTAGATACTTCTACGTAAAAAGAGTCTCTATACAAAATGAAAGTAAACTAAGCCTCCAATAAATAATACACCTACCCAGTGCACACAAAATATTATCTTCCTCTACGGAACAAGCGTTATTTGAGGTATGGCGCAAACTGGGTTAACAAACTTGGGCTGGGTTTAAGTTGGGGTTCCACAGAGGTGGAACTACTCATTCCCAGAAAAGGGCCCTTCACCAGGACTGCTCTGCCACAAACCAGTTACTGGGGGGAGCTGCCGGCCTGGATGATACCCATGGCCTTTTTAAACATAAAGCCAAAATCAAAAGCCATAGTGCACTGCAGGAGACAGCAGGCAAGAGCAAAATGTTGAAAAATGTATGTGAGATTGAAACATATGAGTACACATATTGAAAATGCAAGACAATTTTATCACAACTCCCATATGCACTGCTCATCCCATTCCTCTACACTTGAAACAGAGGGGAAAAAGCTGGTTTAAAAGTGTTATATTGGACATTAGTCACACTAAAAAAAAGATAACTCCCAATTAGATTTAGTCACAACGCAATAAATAAAAATATAATTAAATTAATCAAAAGTTAACTGTTTACTGTAGGCAAACAGCAGCTTTTTGGCTTGTGGATTTTGAAAGTCTAAACTCAGCCCAAGAGAGCCTCAGAAGGCAGATCTTATTTTCTAAATACATTAAATGTTTGTTTACAAAAAGATACAACGCACACTTTTGTTAATTGAAAAAAAAGCCAAAACCAACCAACAGTAAAAACTTAATTTCTCCATACCTTTTTTTTCCTGGAATAAGCAATACTGAAAATTTCAGTTCTTATTACATTTCCTAAACGGTTGGTTATTCTTTAGACTTGTACATCGCATAAAAACATACTGTGTCTTCTACTTCTATTTCCTGAAACATTTTTATTACCAAATGAACAACAATGACGCTGACTTATCTGCTTTTGCAACGCAGGCATGTATGTTCACAGAAGGCAACAGCCTGCATTAAACCACTACCAAAACAAGCCATTTCACTAGATCTGACTCTGCCCCTGGGGAAAGGAATGAGAGCAGATAAGATGTGACAGATGTGTAGTCACGTCACTTAATACACTACTGGAAGGTGCTCAAATCATTATGGTGACAGGCGTAGTATAAAAACTTGCAAAGAATGGACTAAGCATTTATCTGGTTTTCTGTATACATGATTCGTGTCATCAAAAGGATACTGAAGTACATTAAAGTCCTATTTGAGAGAAGACAGTATGCAAATGTCAATATGCCATATAGTTATTAACAACAACAACAAAAAAGGAGGCACAGCATCTCTGTATTTGTCAACAAAGCCCCTTCACTGTGAATATGAAATAAGTCTAAGGTTCAAACTGAGGTCTGTCCTCTAAAACTTTCCTGTATTGAAATATTTCTGGAGGGGTTGAATTAAATTTGAAATTTAGGCAAAACAAAAATTTTAAATAAACTTAACAACTGCAGATCTCCAAACTGATCCCATTTTTCTGAGACTTTAAAAAGTTATTTTGCTGAAATCTCTGTTTTTGTTTGAAAGACACAAACAATAAGGATAAAATTGGAAATAATATGGTTACTGGACTGAAGTAACAGGACTAGTCACTTGTTTGAAGATAACTGTAAACCTAACAGTTTAAAAGATTAGGACTTTCAGGTAATTGGCCAATAAAAGTAAGAAAAATGCAGAAGAAAATTGTTCCCTCACTTCTTCCACGTTTAATAATCCTGAATATTAAAAATATTAATGTAGGACAATAATATTTCCAACCAGTAGCATGATTTTTAACTGGTAATGTCCCTTCAGCAGGGACCAACACCACTGCTGTTTAAGAACAATTCTTGGGCCTAAATCCTGCAAATAAATCTGCACAGGTAGATCCCTGTGCCTCCGGGAATCCGTATTAAGTCAAAGAGGGAAAACTAACTCACAGGATCAGATGCTTAATTTGAAGCTGGACCACTGTAACTCATTATGACACTAATCATAAATGTCTCACCAACACTCTCTGTTCCCCATCTGTTTGTTTTATCTTATTATAGTTTTATATCTCAGTCCATGGGACAAGCTGCAGTAGTCAAATTAAGCACCTGCATATGCCTGTGTTTCTGTAAGACCAGGTCCTCAGGCAAAGGCAAGGTTTTTTCTTATGCCTGTGCTCAAGCCTAGTTTATTCCCCGAATGGGACTAAACAATAGAATAATTATAACATAAATGTCTTCATTTTTACAAATACAAATCCCAATGCTTTCCAGTAATCTAGCCATTTAAACCAAAGAACAAACTTCATTAATCTTCTGAAGTGTATTTTTAAAGGAAATGACCTGCCCATCAAAATGACCTGCAGAAGTATTTAGCTGAGCTTTAACATTGTTTTAACAGAGCATTTGCTTTTTTATCATACTGTAACAAAACAAAAGGGAAAAACTCATAAAATAATACTCATCGTGGGCTACAAAGTCAAATCCAAGGGCAACAACAGACCCTAAATTGAGACAAGCTGAAGGGGGGGAGCATTCTGGTACAACACAGAAACATGCGTTGGGTTGGAAAAGACACTCAAAGCTCATCCAGTCCAACCCCTGTCATGAGCAGGGACATCTTCACCCAGCTCAGGTTGCTCAGAGCCCCGTCCAGCCTGGCCTGGGATGTCTCCAAAAATAGGGCATCCACCACCGCTCTGGTCAATCTGGGCCAGGCTCTCACCACCCTCAGTGTCAAAAATGTCTTACGTTTTGCCTGAATCATCACTCCTGGCCTCCTGCTCTTCTACTCTTCTCTATGCTTCCAGGTCGGTCACTGTCAGGCACGATGCAGTGTGGCAAGATGGACCTTATTCTTGACCATGCATGGCCATTTGTGCATTCTTACAGGTATCCCACAGAAGCAAGTCCCAAATCCTTTAATGACAACTCCACTAGAACTAATCTCAGAATCTTAGTTTTAATTAAAAGGCATATATGAAGGTGTGCAATTTTTTTTGCAACTTCTCTATTCCTATGAAGAAGCAGATTTAAGAACTAAACTGCAATTACACATTTATTACATATTTCAGTACTCTGATTAACAAATCTGTCAAACAGGTAGAGGAAGGAATGTTGGAAATATACTTGCCCACAAAGCAAAAATGGGACAGACATAATATTACATCTATTAAAGTTGCTATTTTCCAGAATTATCAGCACCAACCATGCTTGTTTCCACTACTTGTAACAAAACAGAAAAATGGCAATGAAAGAAATTCACAAAACCAAATAAACCATTGGAGAATTCAGTGTAAAAGAAACCCTTCTGGAAGACAATTCCCTCTTCCTCATCAGACAGCCATAATTCTGCGAGGTGCTTTTGGCCCCCGGATTTGTACTGAAATTCAGCGACAACTGGGATTTAGGGGAAGCATTCAAGATATTACAGAAATATTGGCATCTATTCCAGAGTAGTATGCTGGATCATAATTTTCTTTCCCAAATTAGAGGTTAAATCTGCCAGCAGAAACTCAACCAGAGCTGGGAAACGCAGGCTCTCAAAACAGTAGTGTCTTGCCTAAGACCTGACTGGCACCATCTCTCTTCTTGAGAGGCTACAGCTCATGGGACCTCTCAATTTCAAAACCCAGTAGAAGGCAGGAGCTGGGAGTTATCCATTCACAAATGCTACGGGAGAGGGTCCCATCTCCCCACTAATAACTTGCCACACGGCATTCAAAATATGCCTGTGGGCTGCATTGGGCATCACTGTCATAGGCTTGCAGATCCACACGTTACACGGCAAGACCCTAAAAACCAGTTTCCCTCTGCCCTTACCAAAATTATTGTTCATCTAGGTCAACTGTTGAAGATTCAGAAACTAAAATACTCACACATAGCCTGAGCGCCTTGAAAATTCAAGTCACAGTGCAGGTTAACATCAGCATTTAAAACTTTCAAAAGTATTGCAAACAAGTACCACACCCTCAAGTTACAGATAAAATATTTTGCAGAGCTTAAACACATACATTTCTGGCACAAAACATTTCTCATTGCTGGCAAAATTTCTCTCCAATTTCTGGCAATAGAATACTTTGAGTTTAGAAGTCAGCTGCAGAGTCAAATTGTATTACTTATCAAAAATCATCCTTGATCTTACCTTTTAGCAGAGGCAGGGGAGTTAACTCGATGGGCTTGCCCTGAGACCTGAACTGGGAGGAGCTTTGTGACCTCTTCTGTCTGGCTTTTCTGACGGACTTCCGAGAAAATCCGTCTACTTTATCCACTGATGGAGGAGTAGTTGGTGCTGAGGACATATCCCTACTGAAGGAAAACAAGTGTTACAAATGCATTCCAAATGGGTGTTATGCGTAAAGATTAACCTAAATTTTCCAAATATCTTCCTCTTTCAGCACCACTCTCCTGCTGACACCTCACCCAGATAGGCTGTTAAGAGAGCTAAACCACCAACACATGTACAAATTGTATGGAATAAACTTAATGGAACAGTGTAATAATTCTTCTTGGACGCTTTTTTATCTGTGTATCCCATTTGCCTAAAATCCTGCAACAAGAAAAATTCAGACCTAATGCTGACATCATTACGTCAATAGAACTTCATACACCTGTATATACACTTGACGTAGGATTGTAGCCTTAAACCATATGTTCTTTGGGACAAAGTAATTTCAAGTCATCCTGCAAGGCACCACGCATGCTAAAGAATGGGTATGCAAAAAGCTACAAGTAGTTTTTTTGGCATTAAAGTCATCAATATGCATAGGACAAAAAAAAGAGGATGGAGAAAAATACAGTTTATTTGCCACATCTACATAAAAGATTTTACAGAAATATAAGAAAGTACAGCAAAAAAGTATTGCTATGTTTCATGATTTCACTAAAACTGACAAAGTTTACATATTACTTCTTTATTCTCCATTTTAGAAATACTTAGTTCTTTTCTTGTGATTCTCCTTACATGTAGTTATTCCACATTCTGGCATTTCTGTAAGAATAGTAGTGTGGCAGCCATAAATGTTCTAAGGGCATAAGCCAGACAAGGTTTGCAGGGAAGAGGCAGAGAGCCAAAAAAGGTTTCTGCAAGCCAAAGTTTGTTTGTTTCCCAACTCTATCAGCTGGTCTAAGAAACAGGCATTGCTTCTTCCTATAACACTTGCCTTCATAATACTACTGTAGCTGACCCCATACTACTAAGAAATACCAAAAGGAAACATTTAAACAGTAAATTAATCCATCCAGTGATTGTATTTACCAGCCTTGTCCTGTCTGTTAAAGGCCCATCACATCTTAGTGAAATACATGAGTAATACTTCAGGGAAACAAGATAAGAGGAATTTAGGCCTACGTATTTCGGGCAGTTCTGTGTACAGTTAACTTCACCGGTGTGTGCACCTCTACGGAAATCAACAGAAGTATCTGCATTAATAACACAATCGGCAACAAGAGCAGCTCTGTTGATTCAGGAAGGCCACACGCTCATGCAGAGTTAAGCATCGGCATAAGCATTTGCAGGATCAGGGTCTTAGAACATGTCCTTGGAAAGCATTACTCATCCTCAATGTCTGTTGACTTCAATTACCAAAGCGACCGGTATGCTAAAAGAAGTTGATTCCACAATATACACGAGACTTTTGACTACTTGTTTTATTAAAATATTTGGTTACTCATCTCCTTCATAAATTATTAAATCCATTAAAACAGCTATTATTTGGGTTTGTCTTTTGTAAGACAAGCTTTAGAAAGTATGACTTCTTGCAACAGTGTAAACAAGTTCCAAAAGATAAGAACTGTTTAATACAAAATTACATATATATGCCCTAAATCTATCAAAAATGGAACTATAAACTCCATAGCTTCTTCGAGAGAGAGCATGTGCAGCACCCAGAAGCTGTACTGTGCAGCTGGCATTACAATAATGAAAAAATCTTATTCCATCTTTTTGATTTCTCCTGAGGTATTCTTTCACTATCAACTTATGCTTTCTAAATATAATATACTCTCAGCAACATGAACCTGTACCTTAAACTGGGTTGTTTATCATCTGGGGGAAGGAAAAAAATGCATCACCAAAGCATTCAGGCCCCAGTCAAGATTAATAAATAAAAAAGTCAGATAAACTGAAATAGAATGGCCTGTAGTTTAGCAACCCACTTCTAAGATTTCAACAGTCCACCAAAAACATACGAACATAAAGTTACCTGTTACATAAACCAAATTCTGGAAATACAGGCAAAAATACATTTGTAAAATGTGAATAGGCTGGCCCTATTTTCATCTCATCAAAAAGAATCCCCTCCTCATCACGTGCATCATTAAAGTGTAACCATCTCTGCAGAAACGTTTGCACGCTCTCTCAAAATTAAATTTGCAACAAAAATAAAATTTAAAAACAAAATGGACAGGGACTAAAGTAGATCACTTAAACTGCAGGATCATTGTGTCAGCAAGAAGCTTTACCGACACTTCTCTGCTGTAAATTTAGTAACAGTTTCCCTAACCTGCTTTATAAATTATTAAAATCTAATTCTAATTCAACAAGACTACATCCAGCCTAACAACCTTACAGTAAACACTGATCCTTTTTTCATCTCTCCAAATGAACATTCGCTCCCCCGAATACACTATCACGGGGCGGGGGAGGGGGGGGGAAGCAAGAGATTATTTATTGTGTGCGAGGGGGAACGCTGCAAATCCAAGCCACGGCTTCTCGTTCCTTTCAGCAGGGGATCTGGTTTTATTCCGTATTTTGGTAAATACGAAGCCACGCACACCAGATCTGCTGGTTCCCGGGAGTGGGGGGGCGAGTGGACGTGAAAATACCGACGGATCTCACCGGGGAAGGAGCCAGCGGCTCGCTCCCCGCCCGGGGAAGCTGAGATGTAATTAGCTGCCTCCCGCCTGCTGCTCTCGGCTGTCATTTCCAGAAGGGAGCCGCGGAGCACCGCAGCTGGAACATGTCCTCCCCGCAGCCCCTCACCGCCGCCCGGCCCCCCCCGCCCGCCTCGGCCCGCCCGCGCCTCCTCCCCGCACCGCCGCCGCCTCGCCGCTCCCCCGCCGAGCGACGGAGGGAGGGATGGAGTTACCTTGACCCTCCTGGTAGAGAAGCCGGAGACGGGAGGGAGGCGGCGACGGCCTGAGCCGGGCTTGGCGGAGCGCGGCCGATGCCTGGCGGCGGCGGCGGCCCGAGTGTGATACGCGCCGGGCTCGGTCCGTGCCGCGGCGGCGGCGCAGGAGCCTGTAGGCCTCGGCGGCGTTGGCGGCCTCCCCAGCGCAGGGCGGCGTTGGCGGCGGGTTCAGGAGCGGGCGGCTGCTCGGGCTCCGCTTAGTCCCATGCACTCGGCGCGGCCCCCTGCCTGCGATGGCTGCTGCCGCACTCACATTCCCGGCGGAGCCCTGCGGAGGGGCCCTGAGGAGGTGGGGGGGGACGCGGGGGGAGCCGAGTGCGGGCCGAGCCGAGGGGGAGCGGCGGGCGCGGTGCGGGCGGCCGCGGGGGGCAGGCCGGGCGGGCGGCGCGGCGGTGCTGCGAGGGGAGGGAAGGCCTCTTCCGCCGGCGGCTGGCTCAGGTGACAGGAGGGGTCCCGGTGGGCGTCGGGGTCGCGCTCCGGTTCGCTCCTATTGTCACTCTCAGCGGGCTCCGGCCATGGCACTCACTCACACACACTCACTCACAACCGAGCGTGCTGCCACCGCCCCCCGGCCCGCGGCCCGCCCCCCGCGCCCGCCCACTGGAGCTGCCGCCGGGACGCGCCGCCTCATTGGCGCCCGCCGCCGCCGCCGGGACAGCCGGGAAAGGGGAGCGCTGCCGGGGGAGGAGGTGGAGCCGGGGCCGGTCGGGGCTGCGCGCAGCGGCGGAGGCTGGCGGCTCGTCATCGCCATCGCCTTTCCCGTCCCTCTGCGGGGCGGAGGGGGGCGGGCGAGTGTGCGCCGGCCGCCACCAGAGCGAGGCCCGTCGGCTGAGGTAAAAAACCCGGCAGTGCTGAGGTAAAACCCCGCTAATACTGAGGTAAAACCCTGCTGATGCCGAGGTAGAGTCCCTGTCTCGCCGCACCGGGTTCTCTCAGCGGGGCCCAGCGCCCTCTTCCCGGGGAGGGCAGCGGGCGGGAGGGGCCTCGGGGCCGGCCTGGCTGTGCCCGGGGCCGCCGGGGGGACCGAACCGCTCCGGGTACGGCCCGCGGGTTCCTCACTTTGTAACAAGAGCCCCAAAGCAGTGGCTGACTTAGCGGCGACAAGGTTTCTGCAGCCCTGCACTCCTTGCACATGGGTTGCTTTAACAGTGTATGATTGCTGTCTGAATCATTTTGCCTTCTTTTTTTTTAATATGTATACATATCAGCCGGCACGAGTGCTTGGAAATAGAATTGTTAAATATCATAATTCTTGTTTAAATTTATTTACATGATGTACTGGTGGTTATTTTTTGTTTCGTTTTCCTAAAATATTACTATTATGCCTATTATGTTTGAAAATAACATCCACTGTCTGCCCTGTATTTCTGACAGAGAAGGAAAAAAAAAGCCTTATATGAGCAGCTCTTCTGTGTTGATAGGACCAAGACCTGCTGAGGTACTGTCATTTTTTTAGGAGATTAGTTCAAGGGCAGTTTGAGAGGTGGTTGCTCTGAGGAGTTGGCTGTGTACCCTGTTCATTCAGGTAGCGAGTGCTTGAACCCTCTGGACATCACTAATCCTATGAAGGATACCTGGTTTTTGTCCCACTCAGTTTACTCTCCAGATATGCAAGTACCCATCTTGGTATAATGGCGGGGATGGGACTGTGACAGACTTGATTTATAGCGATTTAAGATGTTGTGAAAATTCTTTCAAAATTGGTCATTTTCAGCCGGGTAAGTACACTGATCCAGCTCACATTGAGGAACGGGAACACTCTAGTTAAAATAAGAGCTCACTGCTACTGAAGTATAACTATAATGGACGTTTTTGCCTCTCGTCTATCAGTATGCCTCTTGCATATCATAAGAAATATGTCTCCCCTAATTTTTTCTATCTATAGACTAAACAATTCCACTTCGTTTCAATCCTTCCTTGTGTGTCATAGTTTTAAACCTCTCAAGATGCTCTTTTCTTCTCCCTGTGTTGTTTCAAAATCATTCGGATCTTTCTGGAACTACAGCACCCAAGACTGGCCACAGTACTACAATTAAGACCTCAACAACTCCATCATCTGCTGTCCTGCCTGTCACAGACTACATTCCTCTTTACACATGCCAGTAGGAATATTTCTGAGTCAGTATGATCTATTCACAATTTTGCTGACCTGTTTTACCCCCACATCCGCTTCTGCTGACCTCCCAAGCCTGTTATTTCTCCCTCAAGTAGACAGTAACGCTACTTGAGAAACGATTTACTGCAACTGCCCTAATGTTATCCCTTCACTTTGTTGCTGGACAGATGGACAATTAACAGTCAAGAGATCTCTTGAAATAAAAGTCAGCATGATTTTAAGCCAGAAAACTGCAGAGTTTGTCATCCTTTGTAGATCAATTGCATTTCTCAGAAGAGTTGTATTTAAAAAACAAAACTTAACTAAAATTGAACTTTGCCATAGTTACAGCATGGCTGTGTAACTTTAAATTTAGAAGGGAAACTAATACATATTTGTAAGTTTTTAAGCCTTTAAATTCACTTAAGCCATACCAACTAAAATAATCTACATGCAAGCAAGGGTTGATAACAGAGAATGTAGATCGGGCGGGGGAGTTAGAGCAATGGATGCTAAAATTGGGCAAAAACGGCGTAACTTGCAGATGCACGTTTTGCTTTGTTATATGTACTTAATTCTGCCAATTGTGTTTGTCAGTGACATGCTTCAATACTTAGATTTGTTTGCTCTCCTGTGTGCTGCTTTTGATCTGGATGGAGCAGTGCAATGAGCAGCTCATGGAGTGATTGCTGGAATACTCTGCAGAAGGGACGTTCTAGCACAGTCTGATGGCCAGACTGGCTTTTTAGGTGCAGCTGAGCATGTCATTTTACATGGTTGTGCTTTGGTCTTCCCAGTATGAAATTAAATCTGTCTTTGTAAAACACTAAAAATCTAAATCTGAAGCATGTGATGCAGGTATTTATTAAAATAACTGCCACAGAAGGGATAAAAAGACTCCTGTCCAGGTCCGCTGTCCTGTGCACACATGGTTTTTCTGCCTGTCATTCTGTCTTTGTGTAATAGCTGTAAAATTAGTCCTTCAGTATAGCTGAACAAACTGGTAATAAAGCATTCATCTAGTTCATTTCTTATACGAAAAATGCATCATGTGGTATGTGTTTTCTGTTTTGATTGTGTAAAGCATTTTTATGAAGTGTTTTACATCAGGTGATGTTTGTATGGTAACAATTCAAAAAAACACAGGTTTTATCAGTCAATAAACAGAAACTTACCTTCTCTTTATCACTTGGCCCCCAGAGTTTACAGAGTTGGCTTGCCTTTTATTTCTAAGTTGCTTTCTTTCTACTCTGATCAGTGTTGTCTCCATCTGTAGGGAGATTTAAGACCGCAATGTAAGACATGAATGTAAAACTGCTAGTATTTCAAAGGGACACTATTACTTGTCCCTCTCCTATTCTCTGTTTAGTCTGTATTTTGCAAAAATTTACTACTTTAAAAATGACTACATGAATTCCAAACAAAGATGGAGAAGAAGTATTACAGGTATTTTACAGGGAGTTGTATCTGTCTATATGTATGTATGTGTCTGTATAGATGCATATATATAATATCAATTTGCAAGAATAAAAATTGTCATCAGACAAAGTTCACATGGCCAACATATCACTTAAAAGTGTGTAGGCATATATATATATATATATATATATATATAAAAATATTCCTATGTTCAATACCTGCAAGCCCTCCTGAAGACCTACAAGCAATGAGTTCTTTTGGTCAGTGTTCCTCCACTGCTGTCAAAGGCAGAAAACAATCCTGTTCTTTTTAAAAGTTACACTGCCTTACTGTCCTACAAAAGGGATTTTTAAAAATGCCTTTCAAAGGAATTTTCAGCGCCAGCTTGTCACCAGTTAGGCAGTGTCCTTATTAGCACCCGAACAGTCAGAACAGCAGTCGAGAGTCCTCCAAAACAGAGATTTTTGTACCAGTGACTCAGATTTGTGCCACTTCACATTTTTTTGTGTGACTGGAGTTCCACTATAGCCCATCTGTTGTGGCCACCCAGGCAGGAATACAGAGCTCCCATCCACTTTGCAGTTCTGCTCTTTACACAGCAGTTCATGAAACAGGATTGCTACCTAGATACCATGGTGGAAGTCCTGCTCCGCTGAGTGAGAAACATAAATGAATCTGGCTGGGGCTTGTAAATGTTTGACACAGCCCATCTGACATGTATTTCTCTACAGTAAGGGTCACGTAATGCTCCATAAAGGATCTCCTGTATGTCAAAAGAAGCATTATCGGGGGTACCATGGGATTAGTTCAGACATTCGCTGTTCCAATACCAGTAAGCAAGAAAAGACTTGATCTCCCCGGAGAACTAATTATTCAGACCAGCAGGAAAAAGACCAGAAAGACAAAGTGTTATGGAGGAAGCAGAAGTGCTGTTTGAAGAGGCAAATCAACATGCGAACAAGGCTTTTCTGATAACATCTTTTAACAAAAATGAACACAGTGGAATACTGCATCAAAGTAACTGTCCTGCTCCATCCATTTGATTGAAACAACATAATTGGAGATTTTTTGTTTACTTTTGAATCAAATTCATGTGTAACAAAAAAAATCTGTTTAGTCTTTTTATCCTGCAGTTGACTTCTGATTCATATGTTTTACATTTTAGGGAAAATGGTATGTCCAGCTTTTGGGCCACATTTCTAATCGCAGCACCAAGTTTCTACAATAATAAGCAAGTGCTTGTTACTTGTTGCCTTCCGCTCCTCCTTGTACCAGCTCTGTGATAACACTGTCAGTGCCCTCGGGAAGCCAATTCCCAATGTGTGTGTGGGGTAAGCTTTTTAGGGTCATGGACACAGCCACCCGAGTGGGAACTAACCCTCCCTCTCTGTTTAGAGACACTTCGTCATTTGAAGTCTGTTTCTGGAGTCAACATGGCAAGATAAGCAGGAGCTCGCTGGCCTCTGCAGCTGCCCCCTCCTAGCACAGCGCTGCTTTCAGTTATTCCCCAATTCGCTTTTTTGTTGTGTTTTTGTTGAATCCTTCCCCTCCCCCAGGGTCTTAACTTGCCTTCAGGCCCCAGGCGCTCCTTTAAGCCCAGTTTTTTCCGAATATTTTGTTACCTTCTCTGTTTACCTCTGTGTTCTCTGGGCTTCACGGTGCCTTCCACAGCCAACCTCCTCTCTCCAACCGTCACTCCCCAAC
Organism: Patagioenas fasciata; assembly: GCF_037038585.1. Lineage (NCBI taxonomy): Eukaryota > Metazoa > Chordata > Aves > Columbiformes > Columbidae > Patagioenas > Patagioenas fasciata. Next base: position 63,977,448 of record NC_092524.1, on the reverse strand, counting down.
TGCCTCCCGAGGTTCCAGCCGCCCACGGGGCTGTCTCTGGGGCCCAAAACTGCACCTGGGGACACAGTGCCTGCCCGAGTGTTACTTTGTGCCCTGTGCCAAAGGGGCACGTGTGAATCCCAGGGGAAATAATAGGGTCTGTTCCGTTTCTTCACTTTGTGATCAAGTCTCCATGTTTCAGTTATCTCTGCATTTAATGCGTCGTAAGCCAATGTATACGAGCTTACGATCTCCCCGTATAAATCCATCCTCTTCAGATGAGCACCCTCTGCTGTGGCCCAGCTTTCCACATCATCACAAAGAAAATGAGTAAAACACCAGTGGGTGGTGAAAGTGTCCAGCAGTGCATGAACTGCTGCTCTCGTGATGCTTCCCACTTCTTCAGTGAAGGACCCACCAGCTCCCTCCCCAGCTTTGTGCCTCTCTCATGGTTAGAGCAGCGGTTGATAAACACTCGAGATTTTCCCCAAGTACAGAAACCCTGAGCGCAGAGTAGGCTCTCATAGAGGTATCATGTTCTCTTTGCTACAAAAGAGAACAAGCAAATATTTGTGTTGATTTTTTTTTTTAAGCTTGCTTTATCTTCTTTATGTCGTGGTACAGCTTTAGCTTACTAGATACTTTTAAATTTGAAGTTTTCAAATTCTGGCGAGTGAAAGTGTTTTTCTATAGCTTGTAAGAGCTCAGTTGTGGCAAGTGAAAGTGTTCTAGAGTCTGTATGAGCTCAGCATTGTAGGGAATGCTAAACATCAGGGGGATTCACAGTACTTAAGTTTAAAATACAAGTCCTGATGGGTTCCAAAGCCTGTGGTACAGAGCTGGGCAGGAGACGGGCTGTACAGGTGCCGAGGGCACTTCCACAAATCATAGAATCTTAGAATGCTAGGGATTGGAAGGGACCTGGAAAGCTCATCCAGTGCAATCCCCCTGCCGGAGCAGGAACACCCAGCTGAGGTTCCACAGGAAGGTGTCCAGGCGGGTTTGAATGTCTGCAGAGAAGGAGACTCCACAACCTCCCTGGGCAGCCTGGGCCAGGCTCTGTCACCCTCACTGAGAAGAAGTTTCTTCTCAAGTTTAAGTGGAACCTCTTATCTTCCAGTTTAAACCCATTACCCCTTGTCCTATCATTGGTTGTCACCAAGAAGAGCCTGGCTCCATCCTCCTGACACTCAACCCTTTGTATATTTGTAAATATTAATAAGGTCACCCCTCAGTCTCCTCTTCTCCAAACTAAAGAGACCCAGCTCCCTCATCCTTTTCTCACACGGGAGATGCTCCACTCCCTTAATCATCTTGGTTGCCCTATGCTGGACTCTTTCCAGCAGTTCCCTGTCCTTCTTGAACTGAGGAGCCCAGAACTGGACACGATATTCCAGATGTGGTCTCACCAGGGTAGAGTAGAGGAGAAGGAGAACCTCTCTCGACCTACTGACCACCTCCTTCTAATACACCCCAGGATGCCATTGGCCCTCTTGGCCACAAGGGCCCAGTGCTGGCTCATGGTCACCCTGCTGTCCACCAGGATCCCCAGGTCCCTCTCCCTCTCCCCACGAAGCTTTTGAACAACTTGTTAAGAGCCATCGGAAGCAAAGCTACTTGTAAAGAAGTGGCTGAGTGTTAGTCGCAGGTCTGAACACAAATCCTCCTGGGAGTCAGCTGCAGGAGCAAAAAACAAAGTCCTGATCTCCACGTTCCCTGGCTTCTGGATCCAGCAGGAGAGATGTTACTGCAGGGAACCACTGGAAGGGAATCTGTACAGATACTGCTGAAACAGGAACAGTAGGAAGAGAAAGGTTGTAAAAGCATATTCTAAAATCTTCCTGGATCCACCGTCAGGCTTAGACAAATAGGATCATTTCACTACTGGGAAAATTATGTGAATAAGGAGGCTTGTAGTTCTTTTATGACCATGTACAGGAATTACAGGTACCCTACAAGTGACTAGTAAGGCAGGACTTCGCATGAGACAGGAACTACAGTTTAAATCCAAAATACATAAATCCTAGAAAAAGACAGAAATTGATTAGAATTACACAGAAAATAGCAAAGAACCACCTATATTTCCTGACTAAGCAGACCCCACAAAAATTAACTGGAAAAAGAACAAAAACTGTTCTTCTGTGCAAGTGCTGGAAGTTTAAAAACTTAGTTGAAGAGATGAGAATGTCTCGCTTTAAAGGAGCACATTGATAGACCTGATTTTTAGGAAACGCTAAGAAGGAATGGCATGAAAACCTCCCCAGTCCTTGATGACAAAGACTAGAATGCTAAGTTTAGGAAAGGAAAAGCAAATCTAGCAGGAAACATCATTGCACCATTGTACAAATCCATCACGCATCCTGTCTTATCTTTAACTCTGTGTAATTTGGTATAGACTGTATTTAGGAAAGATAGTATAGACAAAGCCAGGAAATAGGATGGCTTGGTACCCTTCCCACAAAAGGAGAAGATTAATAGACTAGGGGTCTTGAGCTTGGAAGAAAAAGCTTCAGGCTGAATTTGCAAAGATCTGTGAAGGTCTTTGATGGAGCAGAGATGGGTGGATGAGTGACGTAGTTTTCAAAACCGCTTTGTATTATTTGCTCTTGTTTTATTTGGCAAGCTGGAACATTACAAGCTTTCACATCCTGTTATAGAGACAAAAGGTATGAACAGGTTCAAATACAACAACATTTTAAAAACCAGATGCCCAAAAGCAGCAAGGAGGTTGAATTTGCCTTGTATTTTAACAGGCTACCATAATTGCAACATACATTACATGTGCAGCACATTAATGAGTTTACGAACTTATTTGCCACTAAATAAAAATTAATCACTAGCAACTTTAAAAATCGGTTTTATAGAGAAGTCTGGACACCAGATTTAGGGTAAGATAACTCAGTAAATGTAGAGGAATTTGAGCCAATATAAAATCTGTGATATGTTATGGTAAGATTTGGCCCATTATCATTATTGAGTGGCTGCTTTGACATCCATGCTATCCAGTCCCCACACTTAGGGAATTTTCAACATTGTCAGGTGGGTTCTGGAAGAATTTATAGCAAGAATCAATACCAAAGACTTGAATGAGAGAAGATCAAAAATGGAGTTGAGATTTTCCTTTTTAAGAGGATACAAGGAGGAGATAAACACATGATTTGCTAAGACACCAAGCAGCACCACCAGACACCTCTGGAAAACTCATTTTAGGCTTTATTTAGTACATTCCAAGAAATCGTGGCTCCCACTTGAGCCATTTCAGCTCGAATACAGATGAAAAATAATCAGATCACATAGACTGTTCGCTCATCTTGAATAAATGAATGTTTAACAGAATCGTGCACTTCTGAGTCATGTTTAGTTCTAATATGTGTCTTTCTAGTTGAGCTCCTGCCTTTGAGAAGATTCATCTCTAACTGCAATTCTTTAAGTGTGCATCTGTGCTTCATGTGTTGAAGTCCATCAAAAATACACTGGACAATGAAATGCTAATATTGGAGCTTTTGATTACACAAATGACGAATGAGAGCCCTTCAAACAAGCTCTTCCTTGGAATCACAGAATCGACTGGGTTGGAAAAGACCTCAGAGATCATCAAGTCCAACCCTTTGTCCAACTTCAGTCCATTTACTACATCATGGCACTTAGTGCCAATCTCAGTTTAAAAACCTCCAGGGACGGTGAGTCCAGCACCTCCCTGGGCAGCCATTCCAATGCCTGATCACTGTAAAGAATTTGTTTCTAATATCCAGCCTCAATTTCCCCTGGCAGAGTTGAAGCCCATGCCCCGTTGTCCTATTGCTGACTGCAATATAGGAATAAGAACAGGAAGTTTGTTGTAGAATAATTCCGGTGTCTTGCAGTTACTGGGTTTTAATGATGGGCTGCTGGGACAATTATTTTAGTCCTGTAATCTTTGTAGGGCTTAGTTCTTGAAGTTTTGTTACCATTTTATAGCTTAAGTGTGCGGTACTCCTGAGCAACACTGTTCAATGCCTGCCTGGGTACCATTTTAAAATGTGATTTTATTTAATCTTTTCACTTATTTATATTTGTATCAAATTCATATTATGATCTTAGGTTCCTTTCTTGAAAACACACTGCAGCCTCATTTAGAACCTTAAAATCTTACTTAAGCCACATCCTGGAAAATATGAACATAAATTTTCCCCATCTTCTACACAAAACATCCTTTCTGAGTTACTGAACTTCCTTCCAAAATACACAATTTTGATCCCGAATTTCATGCCTTGACATTCAAACTGTTCTGATCCTGTCAAATGTAATTCCACACCCATCAAAACCCACCTCAGGCCTTTTGCCAATGTGATCCAGCTACTTTGGGGGGGCTGTTCTAGGAAATTACTCACTACCAGTCTGATACACAACACTGTTGAGATTTTTTAGATACTTTTTCATACTTCCTGATATCATTGCACTTAGCAAACTGGTTTGGCCCACATATGTAAGCAAATTAATTTGCCCCTTGTTCCCCACTATAACTCACTGCTTTGCTTTTAAAAAATTGATGGAATTATAACAAATATGCATAGCAAAGCTTTTGTATGGTACCATTGCCTATCGTCCCATTTGCATTGTTTCTTCGAGAGAATTACCATTTAGTGTCGGTCCTGCTGGTGATCATCTACAGGATATTTCAGCCAGAATGCCATGTATGCAGAATTCTTTATTTTAATTTAGTTGCTAAAATATTTGCCATCTGAAATGTTATCTGCTTATTCAAGCCATTAGACAGAAATATAAGTAAGGCAGTCTGCTTTCAACTGGGATTTACAAAAATAGTCATTACCTCCTGGGAAAAAAAATGGTAAAAGGCATTTGCAGAAAAAAGTAGGGCATCTATTGCTGCTACATGTTTAATTTTATTTGATTTACTATACTTAACTTTTTCCTTTGTTTGCAAAAACAACCTTGGCTGTTGCTAATGCTGTTTGCCAGCGTCTCCATCTGCATCTTTGGTTACTTCTTGGATTCGTTCTCATCGCATTTATTTGCAGAATTCCGCTTGCATCCTCCAAACTACTCTGGGAATTGTTCCCCCTTGGTGGTTCACGTTCACAGCGGCACGAAGTTATTCATGTTGTGGATGACATTTCCCTGTGGTCAAAGACACCTGAGCCCAGTTGTCCCTCCAGTTTCTCACATGGTCTCGGTGATGGCTGTCAATGACAAGGAACTGCCTCTGTCTCATGGTTCACACCATACGCACCCACATTTCAGTTCTGTCAGTAATGCCAAATTGCCTTTTGGAGAGTTTATCTAAACTAATCTCAGCTCATACTTTTGCCATGTAGGTTTATTTTGAAACTTGACCCTTCCTTACCTTGTTGTTTGTAGATTATTTCTTCTGGGAATGGTTTCCTTAAAGCACCTCAGAAAGCAGTCAGTGGAGTCTCAAAGTTAGTGCTCTATTTGTTCCAAATTTCTGTCTGTCCTGTTTTCTGCTGACCTTTCTTTAAATGATTATTTATATGCGTGTGTGCGTGTATATTTGTAATGCTTTCTGTCTTGCTCAAGTTCAATTTTACTACATAAACCAAGCTTTTTTCTTGACCATAATATCCCAGTTGTTTTATTAGTACTGTAACAAGTCTGCACATACAAGGCACATCCACTGCACATCTGAATAAAAGTAAACATCCTGTGTTTCTCAGCCTTCTATAAACCTCAACAGATGGCTGCTACTTTCACAAACTGTGCTGAGAAGGGTGGCTCACATTTCCCATGCAGCAGACTTATTTCTGGAATGCAAACCCAGGCTGCTTCTTACAGGTGGGAACACTGATCTCACCACAATGCAGTTTAGCCCAAATCAGTCCTGCGTGGAGACACTTCGTAGCTCAAAGGGGCATACCTTGTGTTGCCAATCCACCCAAATTTGGAGATAAAAGCTTCCACATGTAGGTCCTTGATCATGGAGCCTAAAGGTTCTTTGTGCAATACTTCTGGTTTTGTTAGAATCTGTGTGTGTTTATTTTCTCTCTGACAATAAGCTCTCTACACCTACCTGAAAGGAGGTTGGAGCATGGAGGGTGTTGGTCTCTTCTCTCAAGTAGCAAGTGATAGGACAAGGGGGAATGGCCTCAAGTTGTGCCAGGGGAGGTTTAGATTGGATATTAGAAAAAAATTCTTCATGGAAAGGGTTGTCAGGCATTGGAACAGGCTGCCCAGGGAAGTGGTGGAGTCACCATCCCTGGAGGGGTTTAAAAGGTGTTTAGACGAGGTTCTTAGGGAGATGGTTTAGTGCCAGAGTTAGGTTATGGTTGGAGTCAATGGTCCTGAGGGTCTCTTCCAACCAAAATGAGTACATGGTTCTATGATTCTATTTTTTTAGATAGATGGTATTTCTTAGAATGGCTGGATTTCACCTTAGTGCTCAGAGCCAGTCGCTGCTCAGGACAGTGCAGGATCTGCAGGAGATGGTGTGTGTTTGCTCCACCTCCGCCAGTGTTCCGGAGACACGATCCTTGGGCGTACATCTTCTCCTGATTTCCCTCCAGCAGCACTGCCCTGATATTCTCTGTGCTTAACCCCGTCTCTGGGATCACGGGCACTTCAGTGCCTGGGTGAATTAGCAGCAATGCCAACCTGAGGCTTGACCCTGCACGTGTTCGTGTTCAGGGACTCATTCCCACCTCAACTTCTTTCCTAAAAAGAAGCAACACAGGAGCTGTTTTGTCTGCCGAGTAATCTCTATTAAGTCTTAATGTTGAGGATGTTTTGTCCTGCGGGAGAGGCAGTTTGGGAGTGGGCTTCATCTTTTTTTGTTTAAAATTTTTCCCTGTGGAACAGGCTGGTCTCAGCTACTGATGTCCACTGCCCATTGCGTTAGAGCGCTGAGCATCAAAGGAAAAAGCTTTTGACAGACAACCTTGCGTCTTTTAGAACTTATGTACTAACTTTTTTTGCATGGATGGTTTCAACAGGCTACGCGTCTGTTTTGTTGCATTCAGAGGCTCTAAAAATGGCGGCATTTGTTTAAGAAGTAATTCTAAAGAATTAAGAAATTTCTGATGTTTCTCCTCCAAATATACCATTTACTAAAAAGCTGAGTGCAAGCTAGTCTAGCACTGGCTGTCCTTGTGTACCTTCATCAGCCAGAGCCTCTCTGATTCATGAAAACCTAATTACACACTAGGCCTATATAATGGGATATTTTCCTCTATCATACCAATGTAGAAAGTTCCCAGTGGCTCTCAAATGTGTATTTTCAGTACAGATCCAGTAGACTGGTCCCACTCCAAAACCCATCAAGTCTTTATTATTTCCTAAATCAAAGGTATTTACATTTCCAATTTCCTTCACATTTCATTGTTTTTTAATAAACTGGTGTTAAGCCCAGTTTCGTTGTATTTTGAGATATTTTGTACCATGTCCATTGCACTCTATCACTTTATCATTTGCCATTTTGCCCTTCCATTCACTATTTGGTCATTTCAGAGCAACCCAGGAAGCAAGAACTGTGAAACCAGAGAATTCACAGCATCCTGGTCAAAATGAGTGGGGTTTTTTATAACTCCCCATGATGGGAACATCATCTTGGAGTGGTTTTTGTCTGGGGTTAGACAGAATACACTGTTGGTCAAAAAATAGTTTGAGTAAGAGATGAGACTCTGTTCACTTGTCTCCCAACAGCAGCTTCTGTTCCCTTATGTCCATTTTGCCACTAATGCAACCAAGTGTCATTGGCTGGTGCGCACAGCCAAAGAGTTTCTTGAGATGATGGGTTTTTTTTACAAAAGGTTGTGCTCAGAAAAATCAGTATGATAGAAAAAACAAACAAAAACCCCCCAAAAATGCACAAAACCCCACAAACAAACAAACAAACAACCCCACTTATCAACATTCTCCATTATACGGAGAGCAGTTTCTATTTGCTTGATTTTATCATGTGTCCTGGCCACAGAAAGATAGGCATTGAAATCAAGTGGACTACCTGCGTTCATTGAATTCTGCCAATATTATGGTCAATGTTGCTAATTGCAATATTCCAGTTCTTGGTTCAGTTCTTTAATCCAGAAGAAAGATTTTAGGGCTGCTTGTACTGACCCCCTTGCAGGTGCTTTCAAATAAACTATGAACACGAAGTTGTATCTATTTCTTACCTCTTTCTTTTTTTGCAATTTTTAACCACAGCCACTTCAGCTTTTCCACTGAGGCTTTTGAACTCAACAAAATCATCCATGAACCATTTTCCCTACTACAGTAAGATGCATGTTTGGGCAAGTAGACTTCTCATCTGGGAAGCTGGACAATGATATAAACCAATGTACTACAAAACCAGACTAATTTTTCCACTTGTACAAAAAATTATGATTCTAGCACAAGTGTGCTTGAGTAAAAACATCAGGAGTGGTATCAGTGGTCAAATGAGACATCAAAATCACTTATTCCTCACACAGAACACTGGATTGAAGTGTAAACCAGGTCATGAGAACATATACCGTTTCTACTGATGTTTGCTTTATTAAGAAGCAACGGGCCACATCTACACAGAATCACAGAATGTCAGGGATTGGAAGGGACCTCAAAAGCTCATCCAGTCCAGTCCCCCTGCCGGAGTAGGAACACCCAGATGAGGTTCCACAGGAAGGTGTCCAGGCGGGTTTGAATGTCTGCAGAGAAGGAGACTCCACAACCTCCCTGGGCAGCCTGGGCCAGGCTCTGTCACCCTCACTGAGAAGAAATTTCTTCTCAAATTTAAGTGGAACCTCTTGTGTTCCAGTTTGAACCCATTGCCCCTTGTCCTATCATTGGTTGTCACAGAGAAGAGCCTGGCTTCATCCTCCTGACACTCACCCTTTATATATCTGTAAACATTAATGAGGTCACCCCTCAGCCTCCTCTTCTCCAAACTAAAGAGCCCCAGCTCCCTCAGCCTTTCCTCATAAGGGAGATGCTCCACTCCATTCAGCATCTTTGTTGCTGCACATGTACAGCCGTGCGGATTTTAAATGGGAGTGAAGCTTCATATGAAAATGCTCATTATAATCACAGCCTCAAACACGTGCTGCCAGAAACCTTTAGTAAACACACTCAGCCCCTCGCCTTCTTGCTCCAAACTCAGACCCTCCATGATATGTATCTCCTACATTTAGCTCACATTTTTTTTCCCTATTAATTTGTGACTCCTGTGCATGCCTTACAGCTGGCCAAAATATTTTCTACCCAGTCACAGACTACATCGCTGCTCAAAAGGATGAAATCAATGCCGAGCCCTTGGAGAAGGCAGCAACCTGCATGGCTGTTAAAGAAGGTTGCAGTGGGCTCCAACTGCTCAGGAAAGAAAAACAAATAACTCCTCATGAGCATAAATAAGGCGCATTCAAATGTGTTTAATTTTGTGTGCCTGTCTGAAAATCTGTCTCGTCATTCTTCGTTCTGTTTCTCATTCCGAGGGTCACTGGTGCCTGAAAGCACTGATACACCAAGGAAGCCCGTTCCTCGTGGGAGCGCGACTCTGCTCCACACAGGCATCTTCCCTTCTGTCACTTGGCATAATTCAGTGTGTGACTTGAAAATTCAAAACATAAACAAGAGAGAGGAACCAGGGCCAATAGCATTGCGAGCAGAACTCTAAAACCTTGAAATGAAAAATACCTCTCCTCTACAAATTCTCCATTCTTTTTAGCTTAACCAGAACTATTTCTTTGCAGCTCTTAACTTACGAGGAAATGGGGGCAAAAATACCATAGTCAAACATAAATGTATTAGACTGTAAAAACACACTGCTCAATGCCTGCACTGTGCAATACACGAATTTCTCTCCTCGTAATTCTCCTGTGAATTGCTTATTTCTTCTCACTTAATTTCTCAGCATCATTTTCTCCCATAACTTTGTCGTTCTTTAGCACCTTTTAAATATAGATATGAAATATAGAAGTATGTATTTAAATATATCTTTGTCCCTGCTGCTCTCATCTGTGTTACAAAAGTTAAAAACCTTCAGTGTATTTGAGCATCATTCTAAGGAGGAAAGAACTGTTCCCTATACTGTCCATCACTAGCTTCTCTCATTCCCATGTCCTGGGAAATACACAGTTGCTACAGCTTTGCGTGTTTTTCCTGAAAATTGATAAATTATATACCTGAGCTAAACAAATGGAAAATCCACCAAGAGCACAGACAGGCATATTTTGAAAGCTAAATTTGAGGTGTTACATTTCTTTTAGATCCCTGTTGAACCCACTGAGCGCTGACCCTCTCCCAGCATGGGGATGAACAGGAGCAGGCAGCAATGTTAAGGTGTCTCTGGAGTGGTTGCTGAAATAGAATAGTTTGGGTGTGAAGGGACCTTCCAAGCTCATCCAGTGCCACCCCTGCCATGAGCAGGGACATCTTCACCAGCTCAGGTTGCTCAGAGCCCCGTCCAGCCTGGCCTGGGATGTCTGCAGGGATGGGGCATCCACCACCTCTCTGGGCAACCTGGGCCAGGGTTTCACCACCCTTAGTGTCAAAAATGTCTTCCTCATGTCCAGCCTGAATCTCCCCTCTTCTAGCTTAAAACAATCACCCCTTGTCTTCTCATAACCTGATAATAATGATGAATCTTCTTTCTCCAGGTGAAGCACCTGGTTCTGCTCTGGAAGGTAAAAATGGGAAGTTTCTGCTTAGGGACAGAAAGTACCTGTGGAGATTCTTTAGTACCAGTTACGGCATCTTCCTCAGCCATCGCTTTGGTAATTGGAATCATAGAATCATTTTGGTTGGAAGAGACCCTTTAGATCAAGAGACCCTTAAGAGTCCAACGATTAACCTAAATCCAGCACTAAATTGCTCTTTTGGTACCCACCAAATCCCTCTGACATCCATTCAGAGCTTTTAACACTTTCACGACCTGCTGCTGTCAAGGCCACCAAGTGAACAGGGAAGCGGTTCCAAAAGCTCCTTGCTCCTTTGGCTCCTTCCTTTGTGCAGAGCAGCTCTTGCCCATGGTTTTATCATGGAAAGTACTCAAAAACTAAGACAAAGACACTAAACAAGTGCAACTCTTTTCAGTCACAGCATGGACCAAATCCACACAGTCCCGAAACAATCCCTTGTTGCTGATGGTGTAGAAAGAAGGTCAGGCTGGCACAGGCATCTTAAGGGAGATGGTTTCATCTTTTGAAGTGTTTGAAGTTCAAACATTTAATGCTTCAAATTAAGGAAAGCTGAGAATCTAAGGGAGCGTAGAGAACACAATGCCTTTAATAGACTTATTAAACTGAATTAACAAGAGGGACAATTTCTTAACTGGGGGGGAAGAGAAGGGACAAGAATTCAATGGAAGTTAATACTTCTGGCTAAAGAGTTAAAGGAATGATTGTCCTGCATTTTGTGGGTGAAATGAGTTTTCAGGAGAAAAAAGAAATATTTAGCAGTGTTTAAATGTGATGTTATAGTAAATAAGTAGTTGTCATTTCTTGTAAAGTAAATCCAGTGTTAATTTTAGTATTTCCATTGCCATGGTCCAGCAAGTTGCTAGAATGGCTCATTTTGGTGCCTGTGATTGTAACACACCTTATTTCTAATGAGTGATGTCAGCACCCAGGTGTGTTGATTATTGTAATAAAAGCCTATTATTACCAGATTTTCTTCCTACATGCAGTCATTAACTGAAGAGCAGAGTCTGTAGCACTCTCAGGCTGTTCAAGCAGGGAGATGCCGCCTCTTTCCAACCTCCTCTCTTCTTCCCCGTGGTTTTCTGCAGCACACAGGAGCGGTGAAGGACGACAGGGTCTTGTGGAGGAGAGGCCACAGTGTCGGGCTTGTGCTTCCTAGGGGATCATATTCAAATATAAGGTCCTGAAGTAGCACGTACCCCTCAGCACAGGGCAGACATCCAGTCTTTGGATGGCCAACACTCACCTGCGCTTTAGAGAGGCCATAAGCTTCCTATCGTTTTCATGTTACAGGGAAAATGATTCCAGAAAGGTTGAATTCTAGAATATACACATGTAAACCACAACGTGCTGGAAGGGAGACAGGGGTCACTTGTTTCTTCTCTACATTATGACCACTGCAAGGAAAATATTGATGAGTTTGGGCGCAGTCATCCCACCAAACCTGAATCCAGCAGTTCTCACAGGCATCTTGCAGTATTAGATGCTCACATTCTTGGCTGTTAATTGATTTTGCCACTAGTTCTAATTTATTCACAGAAGAATACATTACAATTTCTGTTCCAAAAGACATTTTAAATATGACTGAAGTCTGAATTTTATACATTTAACACTGGATATTTTTTAAATGTAATTAGATTTCAGTGGTATTCAAGCTCTATTATACATGGTACTTTAGTTCAAGTACCCTTAAGGTAGGGAAATGACAATTATTTGTAGAGTTCAGTCTGTTGTGTATATTTCTATGCTACTAACACAGGCTACGTTGCTATGCGCACATTTCAAGCCAACTAAGGATTTACAGCTTGCAGGTATGTGATGATATTGGCACTTACTCTTTGTTTCCTTATGGAGAAAGCAACAAATGTGAAAACTTCAATAAGAATGAAACAAGAGTAAAAGAAACATCAGGGAAGACATTGAAGTACATTTTTTTTACTCCAGATGTTTAGACAAAAGTCATGAACAAGTTGTCTAATTGAGCTAAGTTTAGATCTCAGTCAGGCTAAGTTAACTAAGGACAGGAAGAAATTGGGAAATCCTTAGTCCCAGATGAAAAACACATTAGGGAAGTTTATTTTACATGGTCAGTCTGCGAGTGTAAAATCCAGCCACAGATACCAGTACTGCACTTACAGAATGTCAAAAACTCCCTCAAAGCAACAGCATTGTTGTCACGATAAGCTGGTGTGAGGGGGGGTGTTTTGGTTTGGTTTCCTCGTTTGGTTGGTTGGTTTTTTGTGGTTTTGTTTTGCTTTGGTTCTGAGTTGTTTGTTGTTGGGGAGCGGGGAGGAGGTTGGTGGTTTTGTTTGTTTGTTTTAAATCAAAAGCACTTGTGTCCCACTGTGAGATCCGCCAGCTTGACCAACCCCATTTTATTTCTGGAAAGACTCATTATTTCATTTCCAGTGTCCCAGGACAAAGAGAACCCGTTTCAGTAAGCACATTTTGAAGCAGGATCATAGTGCCAGTGGTACAGTAACACCACCAGCTCCTTGTTTCACAGGCGAGTCTCCCACCACTCACCTTGCAAAGGGCCCCATCAAAACTGGCTCTGATGAAGGTGGCTGAAGCCCTTGGAATTTTACCAGCAGACTTTCGTCTCCTGATACACCCCCAAACACCCCAGAATATGATTTTGTTACAAAGCATTATAAACACAGAAGCACAGAATGTCAGGGACTGGAAGGGACCTCAAAAGCTCATCCAGTCCAATCCCCCCGCCGGAGCAGGAACACCCAGCTGAGGTTCCACAGGAAGGTGTCCAGGCGGGTTTGAATGTCTGCAGAGAAGGAGACTCCACAACCTCCCTGGGCAGCCTGGGCCAGGCTCTGCCACCCTCACTGAGAAGAAGTTTCTTCTCATATTTAAGTGGAACCTTTTGTGTTCCAGTTTGAACCCATTACCCCTTGTCCTATCATTGGTTGTCACTGAGAAGAGCCTGGCTCCATCCTCCTGACACTCACCCTTTACATATTTATAAACATTAATAAGGTCACCCCTCAGTCTCCCCTTCTCCAAGCTAAAGAGCCCCAGCTCCCTCAGCCTTTCCTCACACAGGAGATGCTCCACTCCCTTCATCATCTTTGTTGCCCTGCACTGGACTCTTTCCAGCAGTTCCCTGTCCTTCTGGAACTGAGGGGCCCAGAACTGGACACAATATTCCAGGTGTGGTCTCACCAGGGCAAAGTAGAGGGGCAGGAGAACCTCTCTGACCTACTGACCACCCACTTCTAATCCACCCCAAGGTACCATTGGCCCTCTTGGCCACAAGGGCACAGTGCTGGCTCATGGTCATCCTGCTGTCCACCAGGACGCCCAGGTCCCTTTCCCCTACGCTGCTCTCTAATAGGTCATTCCCCAACTTATACTGGAACCTGGGGTTGTTCCTACCCAGATGTAAGACTCTACACATGACTATAGTATAAATATCACAAAGCATTCAGAGCAGCGTTACACCAGGGGGGTTGTGCAATTTTCCACCTGAGAACCTCTCAAGAGGCGAGGTCTGCATTGGCGTGAGGAGGTTCCCCTGGGCTATTTAAGTATACAAGGGAGACAGGTGCAATATGCAACTTTGCTTCCAAGGCAAGATTTTTCAGAAGGTTTTAGGATTCGTTTCACATGTTTCAAAGCATTTGCAAAGCCTAAATATGTACTAAAATATATCTCCCACCTTCCCATGATGGAGGCTACGAGTGATCACAGCCACTTAAGACCTGCCCTGGTTTCTAAGCCTGACTTTAAATGGATTATCAGTGCCTTTAGTTGGTAAATACAACACTAAACTATTAGTATCTAAATAGACCCAGCAGGAAGGCTCATCTCCTTCCTATGTGTGCCCCACACTCACTGTTGATGCTCTTCCCTCTGGCTTTTTAAGGACAAAAGTACTTGTTGGAGCAAGTTCAGAGAAGAGCAATGAAGCTGGTAAGGAGTCTGGAGCACAAGTTTGATGAGGAGAAGCTGAGGGACCTGGGGCTGTTCAGCCTGGAGAAAAGAAGGCTGAGAGGAGACCTTATCGCTGCCTACAACTACCTGAAAGGAGGTTGGAGCATGGAGGGTGTTGGTCTCTGCTCCCAAGTAGCAAGTGATAGGACAGGAGGAAATGGACTCAAGTTGCACCAGAGGAAGTTCAGATTGGATAGTAGGAGAAATTTTTTCATGGAAATGGTTGTGAAGCACTGGAACAGGCTGCCCAGGGAAGTGGTGGAGTCACCATCCCTGGAGAGGTTTGGAAGATGCGTAGACGAGGTTCTTAGGGACATGGCTTAAAGGCGGACTTGGCAGTGCTAACAGTTGGACTCAATGATCTTAAAGGTCTCTTCCAACCAAAAAGATTCCATGATTCTAAATAAAAACCCAACAAGATTGCTTTAGTTTCAGCCATGGTAAAGAGCCTCCATTCAACTTTATCTCAGGTCTACTGCAATTAAATATTCTTTGCAACCTGTTGCAGCCCTGCATCAGTCACACAGGCAGGGCCATGTCTGCTGAGCTGCCTGGGGTTTAGATCAAGCAGATCCCACTTTGGGGTTCCCCAACTGTAAATTGCTGAACTGTGCAAAATAGGTGACTTGTGGCATTTGTGATGTGGGCTCAGAGGAGAGACAGCAGGACCAAGCTCTGCCATGTGTTACTGGGACAGTTTCTGCTCCAGCAACAAGACACGTGCACACAGGAGCAAAGTGTGAAGAGGCCTGAGGGTAGACCTTGGCAAAAATTCTTCCTTGGGGGAGAGAAGCTGAGCTAAGCACAAACATCAGCCCCGTGTCCCCTGTACCTGGCACAGCTGCCCGTGGGACTGGCACAAGCGGTTGCTTGTCCCTGCTCACCTTCCACCAGCACTTGTTAGCAGCTGAAACAAAGCTGGTTGAATAGAGCTGGCAGGAATCGTACCACCGCATTTGCTAAATGGATCTGTTAAAATATAAACGGAGATGACATCACAGGGCATCATCATGAAATACCGTGGGTGACAGCTGGTTCCCAAATAGCACCGTTTCCTCCTCCTCCATCCTGGTGCCTTTGACACTGCAGCCACCTTGCTGCTGCTCCTCTTCACATCTTGTCCGCAGTTATCTGCTTTTCCTTCTCTCTCTCCCAGTGGTTGCCCACTGGCTCCTTTGAAGGCTCCTCGTCACCCATCAGTCACCCACGGCACGGTGCTGCAGCCTCACACCCAGCAGAGCCGTCGCTCCGTCTCTGGCACATCTTTGGAGCTGTGCAATTTCTCCAAGTCTTTCTGCTTTAGGAAAATAGGACTCTGGAACTTTACTGTCCCCTTGCCGTGCTTACAGAAACCCTTGGGTTTGCAATTTAGCGTTGATGGAGCACAGGACAGGCCACACAGGTTACACCCGCCTTACTCCTGCCTTACTGATACACATCTAGTAGGAGCTCTTCTGACCTCTTTGACTTCCAAATGAATGCTTTCATGCTTTCTCCCCTGCTGCCACCCCTCACTCTTCCCAGAGGCTCTCAGGAAGCAACCACCAAACCATGACTTTGTTCTCATTCAAAAATTCTTTAAAACCTTGTGCACATTCCCCTCCCTGCCACCAGTGTCTAAAAAGCTTGGCAAAAATTGGCATGGAGCTGGGGAAAGGTCAGGGGTTTACAACTGTGACTGGGTGTTATCTCTTTACCCTACTGGTTTTGTTCATGTCTGGTTTATGCCCTCTGGTATATAGGGTGCATGCTCCTTGTCTCTCTGTCCTCTGGGGTTCTAGACTTCAACAGGGGCTCCAAAGCATTAAATTAAGTAAACAATCTCTGCAGGTAACATAATAAACCCCAGAAGAGGCCAAAGCAGCAGCAGCCCTGTGTCGTGCAGGAGAGAAGCAGGAATTCTCGGCTCTGGTCTGGTTCCGGCACAGATTTCTTACATGCAACTGTCTGTAAAATGAAAAACACAACATCCACTCCCTGACTGACTCATTTAAACTATAAACTCTGACAGGACAGTTCACTCTTTACCCGTACAGCACCACGTACAGGACATACAGAGCTATTGGTCTGCACAAAGAAGCCCTGGGCTCTGCTGGTGCCTCCAGCCACAATGAACTGAACAAGCAGGTAGAACACAGAGCAAGTAAATCAGTAGCACTCACTCAGGAGTTTCTTAGGGAAGATAAAGATAGATGCTGTTCTGTATCATTTTCTAAAAGCTGATATAATACATATAATGGTTTTCAAGACCTTGAAATGTATATAATGCTCTTGAAATGTATAATAATGAAACCATCTTGATGGAGCAGAATGGATATTATGTATTTGAAAAAGCTGCGCTTTTAGAAACCCAAATTCTGCTTGTGTTCCAAAGTTTAGAAGCTTTGATTTCACTCCTTGAGAATAACTGTCTAGCATCCCTTTAAAAATGAGCTGGTTTATTTTAGTTATACTGGAGATAATGGGGGGGAAGAAAGCTTAAATCCTGTCTAAAATCTGGGAAAAATCATCTTTGAATGACAGTTCTTCCAGCAGATTAGCAATAGTTTATTATTCCAAGTATATATTTAGACTATTCCACTTACACAGTTGCTTTAACATCAACCATATTAAAACCTTTCCGGTAGCTGATCACATTCCTCAGCGATTCCAAGCTCCTCCACGTGTTCCATTACACAAAGCACCATATTGGCAGGTGTGTGAACACACGAGGTCCCTTCGCGCATTTGGATAAGGTGGCTGCAACGCTCTGCACTTCCCACTCTTTTTTCAAGATACTGCATGAAAACCAGGAAGAAAAATGGTGCTTTTGGAGCACGAGCTCAAAAACATTCCTGCAGTTTGCGGAGTAAAAACATTTATTTTAAACCAGTACGTGTCCTGTTTCTCTGGTGCTGTCACTGTGCAGGACAGCTGGAAATCATCGTGGTAACCGTGGAGTTCAGCTTTGCCTAAAGAACGGGAATGGTCTGAGAATGAGAAAAGGCAGAGAACAAATACCTGGGGTTCTTAGAGAGAACTTTGGTAGCTCTTTCTCTTTTGTAGTAAGATGACCTGGGATTGCAGGGTACATTAAACCAATAAAAATAAATAAATATAAAATAAAATAAAAATAAAATAAAATAAAAATACAGGAAAAAGAAGGGAATGATGACACCAACACAGCAGTAACTGTTATTTCTAATTTCTGCTATAGGATAGTTACACACGCACGCTTTGTTCTCCGATACCTGGTATTTGAACTTGGCAGAACGCTCTGGTTTGCACCCACGTGAGCTGTCTGGAGCTGACCATGGCCTTTCTTCAAGGTTTTGTAGGAGGGTTCATGAACGTGGTACGCACGGAGACCTGCGATCGACAAGAAAAACCTGTGTTGTAGCTGAACTCGCCCAGCAGCGTGGAAAAAACGTTACAAACTTGAGGGTTTTTCTATTTTGCAAACAAAAGGAAGTTCATTTCCTCTGTTAGCTCACCGTGCAAAAACACGCCCGGAGCTCTTGAAATACCTTCACTTATTTCTGTATCTACCCAATTTATTTATAGAGCTATCTGGAAAACACTGGCTTTTCATTTATGAGATACTATGGAACTTTTCAAAATTGTTTCATAAACAAAGCTCTTTAAAAACACCCACACCTACAGAAATGTCAACTGTAATCAAGTCTCAGGACTTTTTTGTGTGTGTATTTGAGTATTGACAGGACAGTTAAAACTGCCATATTAATGCAATAACCAGGTAAACCTGCATGAGGTAACTTTACCATTTTAGTAAATATAGCCATCAGCAAATGTGTCTAATATATTAGACACCCCTGTAAGAAACCACAAATACTTCAGTTATTTTTCATTTTAAGACGTTGTGGGGGAATTCTAACAGTTTGCAAAATAAATGGGAGTAAACTCTTACATTAAATACAATAAACATGCAGGCTTAGAACATCCGGAACAAAAGAAAGGTGAAACATGAGTGTGCTGGGTGGCAGGTGAACACGTAAGGGAAGAGAAGCTCTCGCTGGCTGCACGTGTCACCGAGTGAGTTCATAGCCACCGAGGGTCACAGTTCCCTCACTGTCCAGGCACCCTGCAAAACAAACCCACACCAGCAACATTGAAATAACAACACAAATAAAAATCAATAAGGATTTGGGCTCATTTTAGCCAAGGCGTTTTAACCAAAAGTCACCATTTGTTCCTTGGCGTGTGGTGGGATGCCTGTGTGCTCCTGTTACATTCTTTAATTTCCTTCAGTTTTTCTACTATTGCAATAAATTCAATAAATTCAACCCAACTCTGAGAGTTGATTCCAACGATCATTTAATCTTCTTATTGCTCTAATGCCATATAGAGACAGAAGACTACACAAGATCTTCATGATTACCTTGTTAATGGGTCAAGATCTGGAGGTATTCCTTCTGATTCATGCACCATTGTATGTCTTCATTTAGCAGAATAAAATTATTCTAGAAAATGTTTATTTATTTCTAATATGCAGTAGGTTGTCTAGTATTGGCCTCAGCCAGACTGATTTTTGGGCTGTGAAGCAGAAATACCATCTTAGTTGATCCAAGACACCGTTGGCACCATGAGTATTGTCTCTGCAAGAATTGTAACGCACCATTTGAGATCTCCACGTATAAATAAGATTTCCCATCATCAATGTGTGTCATCCTCAATTACTTCCAAGACCCAGTGATCAGCTCACACACCACCCAGTACCCTCAGCAATTAATAAGCTGTGGCAGGAATAATTATACTTTAAGGTATTGTTACAAACACGTACTGGTTTAACTTTCTGCCTTCATCCTTCATATATCAAAGAAAAAAATCAGCACCACTGTACTGGATTCCTAGGCAGAGCTTTCCAGCACCTTCCAGAAGTCCCAGTAAAAGTTTAGTCACTTCCAGCTATTTTACCTGCTATTTGGGTATTCAGTATTTTTTAATCTAGATCTGCAGTAGTGAGTGTTGGCATCCATTGTACTCACAGGTACTTGATGTAGCTAGAAATTATGAATTTCTGTATTAAAACCACCCAGAAAAGTGAATTCTGGGTCTGTATCTATGCTTCAGCTTTAGTCTCATGTATTTCCCAGTATTAATAATACCAAGCACGCCTCCTGGGACATCATTGTCCTTTGGTGAGCCACTGTGTATTGTGGGCTCCCTGGACCTTCTTTTTTGTCCACTTTTATTAACTTCCTCAAATGATCACTGTAAATTAGCAGTGAGAACTCTCAGTATTTCTCACTGCCGGTGCTGAGGTCCTGGAGCAACAGGCTGCCCAAGTACCACCTTCGTGGCATTTTAGCAGCACCAAATCTTTATCCAGAACATGAGAGAATAAGACTGGAATTGATAAATTGAAAACATAGTCCCATAAAAATATCGGTGCCAAGATGTCAGCAGGAGTATATAGAATAGTATTTTCTGTCATTCAGTTTCCAGGAAAGTAGATATACTTTCAAAATAGAGATTCCAAAGGATCTAAAGGCACGAGGATGCGAGAGTTGAAGAAATGCATGTGAAGTTTGAGTAGGACAGAAGCCTAGAGCGGGAAGCTGAGGCCAAGCAGTCGCAGGCAGAACTGAAGTCACCTCCACTCCCATCCCAACCTGGGCCAGTTCACAAACTGGTGTAGAAACAGGAAACAAAACAAGAAGTTACCACAATTCAAGGCCAGGCTGGACAGGGCTCTGAGCAACCTGATCTGGGCATGTCATGTCATCCTGTTCCTGCTCATGGCAGGGGTTGGACTGGATGAGCTTTGAAGGTCCCTTCCAACCCGAATTACTCTGTGATCCTCACAATTCTGATAAGGACCCAAGGAACAGAGCTCTGTGCCATCACCTAACAGACAGCTGGAAGTTCACAGACTGAATTGTTGCTTTAGATGCCTTCTCCACATTCACTTTAGCTGTCCTTTTTTCCCATGGCACATGAAATCTCCAAATCTGCAGGTTCCTGCCAGGCAGAGGCAGCAGCCCTGGCTTGCCTGGTGGCTCTCGAACACCCAGCCCCTTTGAGCAAACACCTTCTGCCTCTCTTGCACGCTTCGCTGCCAAATTGTTCATCTCACAGACAAACAGGAACTGGCTTTCATGCTTGAAGGGTGTTTACGTCTTGCATAATTTATTTAAGGTCTTATCCTGCTTCCATCAAGCTCAAGAACAAGCCATTACACTTATTTCCAAGGTAGAGGGTCCGACTCCTTAGTCAAGGAGTTTCCCTGGACAGAGGGCTGGCAGGGGCCAACCTCACTTCTCCTCCCCATGTTTCCACCACCTGCTTGGTGTAATAAGAAGCGCAGAGGACAGGAGAGCTCACGGGGTGAAGGGACAGGGCTCATCCCCCTCCTGAAAAGCAGACATCAAGGCACAACTCTCTATTACCTGCCCAAAAAAAAGACGAAGAAGCCAAATAAGACCATTTTGAAGGGACGGCGAGACATCATTCCAAATTAACAACAGCACGTGCAAACGAGCTTTACGGGGTGGGACACAAGTGTTGGTTCTTTCAGGAGCATAAAAGCTCTGCTGAAAAACTGGCGCTGCCATTAAGTGCATCCTCACCGACCCCGTCAGGCTGGGGCCGGGCTCCATCCCAGACGGGGGTGTCCTGCCACAAAGCACGAGGTGCAGCTACGTAAGTGTGTAGGTACCACCTCCCAACACATTTAAAAGCCCATTTCCAAGTCAGCACTTCACATGACAATGTATATTGCTTCATATCAGGGTATGACCCCCAGGGCTACATAAGATCCTGGCCAAGAGAAAGCTGTCATTCAAAACCAGTATAAAACTTACACTTCATGTCTTTACAGTGTTTTGCTGTATCAGTGCGTTTGGTAATTAAGATGTTAATGTAGAGGTATGCAGTTATGTCCATTTCTATACATCGGACACATGCCATATATGATTTGGCCACAAAATGGCTTATGACTGACTACTGGCAAACTAAATTCCACCTAGAAATAAATTCACAGCTTTAGTTAGATTTGTCAAATAATTTTGCACGCAATCCCAAAGTGTGGGTAAAATCCTACACTTACTGAAATAATTGGTAAAATTACCCACCGACTACAGGATGTAATCCTGATCCACCTCTTACTTCAACAAAATGAAATACTAAACCAGCAATTCAGGAAGACGCAGCAAGGTTGTATGCACGGGGAACACACCTTCAACATGACGACTAAGTGTGCAAGTGTTGGATTTTACTTACAGAAGAAAGGAAAAAGAATCAAAGATGAAATTTAGGAATGTGTCGAACGCATGTTTATTTTCATATGTTCAGAGCCTTACATCTGGGTAGGAACAACCCCAGGTTCCAGTATAAGTTGGGGAATGACCTATTAGAGAGCAGCGTAGCAGAAAGGGACCTGGGGGTCCTGGAGGACAGCAGGATGGCCCTTGTGGCCAGGAAGGCCCATGGCATCCTGGGGTGTATTAGAAGGGGGGTGGTCAGTAGGTCCAGAGAGGTTCTCCTTCCCCTCTACTCTGCCCTGGTGAGGCTGCATCTGGAATATTGTGTCCAGTTCTGGGCCCCTCAGCTCCAGAAGGACAGGGAACTGCTGGAGAGAGTCCAGTGCAGGGCAACAAAGATGATGAAGGGAGTGGAGCATCTCCCTTATGAAGAAAGGCTGAGGGAGCTGGGTCTCTTTAGTTTGGGGGAGAGGAGACTGAGGGGTGACCTTATTAATGTTTACAGATATATAAAGGGTGAGTGTCAGGAGGATGGAGCCAGGCTCTTCTCATTGACAACCAATGACAGGACAAGGGGTAATGGGTACAAACTGGAACACAAGAGGTTCCACTTAAATTTGAGAAGAAATTTCTTCTCAGTGAGGGTGCCAGAGCCTGGCCCAGGCTGCCCAGGGAGGTTGTGGAGTCTCCTTCTCTGCAGACATTCAAACCCGCCTGGACACCTTCCTGTGGAACCTCAGCTGGGTGTTCCTGCTCCGGCAGGGGGATTGGACTGGATGAGCTTTTGAGGTCCCTTCCAATCCCTGATATCCTGTGATTCTGTGTGCTCAGAAATATTGTACGACAGGCTTACTATCTTCTCTGAATAAGGACGGACACTGTTGTCTCCACTTAGGTAGCCTATCTGGATTTTTGCTTTTCATTTACTGAAAAAAAATTTTATACTGTTCCCAGAATTAAAGCTTCCCTTGGGGTTAAACAATTCACACAGTGACAATATCTGAACGCCTGCTACTTGCACATCATTTCAATTACTTCAGTTTGATAAAGGCCAAATATGTTTCTTAGCAATGCTGAAGTGAACTTACAGACATCAAAACTAATCTATGAGATTAAATACAGTCCCACAAGTTAACCTGCCTAATTTCAAGTCTGTTATTATTTATATGATTACATACGTACTCTGCCCATGCTCTGTGGTCTACGAAATAGTGTTTGCAGTTTACAAAAGTAAGTGATGCTAATCACTCGTTAACATGTGGTTTCCATCTCTGTTTATGTGATGGATATTAACTTGACATTAATTCAACACAAAAGAAAAAAAATCAGGTATTTTCAGAGGTAACATGAGAGTGAGTCCCCTGACAGCTACTACACATTTTTACAATTTTAAGATACATATATATACTTTTCCCCTCCCATTGCTGTTGAAATTATGTATGTAAAAGAGAAAAAACAACTTTTCAGGGAAATGCATGGCTTTAGCTGTGATGGTTATCCATTTGTTATGTATCAAGCTAATTCAGAAACAAGATAAGAGATACAGATTGCAAGACTTCAAATTCTTTAGTACCAGAACTCCCACCTCTGCTGCTTTAATTCAGAGACAGTTGGCAGAACGCACCACAATCCCGCTCAGACACTTGCAAGCGAGCGGAGGCAACAGAAACCTCCCTCACTGTCTGTTTCTGTAGGCAGCACATAAACTCTCTTCAAGAAATCCAGCACCAGACAGGCCCGCTGACCTTACTGCAGGGAAAGAGTGGATAAACACCCAAAAATCATGTTACACATCACACTTGCAAGGCAACAGCCCTCAGAATAATCCTTTAGTTCCTCACCCACAACTACTGGCACTGAAACAAGCCAAGCCCGTAAGGGGACTGTGGTGAATTCAGAGGGGACTGAAGCTTTTGGGCCACTCAGTTATGAAACCATGAATTCCACAGAAATCAGCAATAGTGACCTGCGGGAATAAATCTTGAAAGGGTATATGATCCAGGTGCCTCATAGCCCTGATACTCACTGCCCCAGTGGTCTTAAAAGAGTACAAAGTAATTTGAGAAGCAACAAATAAGGATGTTGGGCATAACTTGATTTTGACACAAGTAATTAAAAAAAAAAAGTTGAGAGAAATGTGATTTTTAAATTGAAGCTGCACTTTTAAATAACCAGCAGTAAAAGCGAGTGAGTCATCTTAATTGTCACCCACAGGCAGACCCAAAACAACTACAGATGCGTAGTTGTGGCTGAAGGACTTTGACAGTTTGTAAAACACATCATGTGGAAACTCGATACTTCTGGTTGAATGGGATTTGTTTCTAGAGATGATTAAGACATCTTCAGCACAGCTGTAACTGTACATTAGAGATATCTGCTGTACTTCAGAAACCATTCCTGAACTCCAGTGTAATCCTCTAAACTTGACATTCAAACCTTGAAGGAACTACCTGCGAAAAAATAAGACCAACCCCTCTTAATTCCTTTGCCAACTGTTTTATAACATGGCAATTCTTAAATACTTTTGTGCTGTTTTCAGTTGTATCCACATATGTCAACTGCGGCTTAATTACCAAGCCCCGTGTGACGGTGACAGGCCTGGGAAGGCCGGAGGTAATCGTGTGTGCAGAGCCAGATGCGCAGATCATCGTCTGCCAGCGGAGCAGAAGCAGCACAAAGGCCCAACCGCTTTGGAAGCGCAGGGCAATTTTTGCAGCACTTAATAGGTATTTGATGAAGCACGGACACAAACCTGTCCTAGCGAGACGTCTAAGCTTAGAACCTCTCCGCAGAGAGACACATTTCTTAAAAGGACGCACGCTGACCTTTAAAAGGTCTTGTTAAAATCTCCGCGTGTTGGATTGTTACTCCACAACCACCGTCTCAGAAGGTGGGGCTCATTTTTAGCTTTAAACATTCTCACTTAGAATGTGATATGAGTTTATTTCAAATGCAGGATTTGGGATTTTAAGTATCACTGGTGTAATTAGACCTATTAATTTCTTTAACCCATCAAAGATCTCCCTGGTCTTCCAGATGCACTTACCCAGAGAGAATGAATTTGCTTGCAAAATTCTTGGATATTTCCACAAAGGAAATATGCCCTACATAATGCCAGTTTAACAGTTCTCATACACTCAAAACTTAGCTGCTTGGAATCATGTGTTCCTGTTTGGTTGAATACATTTGTATCTTTGCTGCAAAAACTGTGGCTCTATCAGCTGCTTCTTTAGGAGCTTGTTATAAACCAGTGATATGACAGTGCAAACCAGGACTCACGTTCAGCTTCATCAAGAAGTAATTCCTTCAGGCATTAAGATGTGACATAAAATCTTTTAATATACTGAGCGATTTCCTTAAGCTCTCTGTAAAGAAAGCAAAATACAGCATGAAATACAAAACCTTTTAAAACATGCCAGGGAATTTCAGTGGAAAGGTAACAAATTAGGCAAGCCACAGGCCTATATTACGCATTGAAAATGTTGGTTGAGACATTAAGCAACCACAGAAATGTTTTTATATAATGTGATTTAAGATCTATTGTTCAAGAACTTGAGAGCAAACATTTACTTTTTTCTGATTAATATCAGCAACTTGAAAAAATTAATTTAAAAAGGCATTCATCTGATGACTGCAATACATTCCCAGGTAGAATTCAAGCAGCGCGGCTTTCTCCTCCGAACAGAGCACAGCCACATATTGCCAGAGAGATTAAACTCCAGGAAAACTCTACACAGCAGAGATTCCCACTTTCAGATTCAGAATGTTACTTTTTCCTGCTTTTGAGGGAGCTGTTGTGAACTCTTACTCTCTTCTGCACAGAAGACGCAATCTTCAGAGATGTTTTCTTTGCGAGGGACCTTTCCACAGCTCCGGGTTTCCATAGCAACAGCTGAGCATCCTCTCCACCCGTCACCAGAGACTCATCTGCCGCGTTCCAGCAGAAGGAGCGAACGGTGGCAGAGTGTCCCCCACAAAGGGAACCCACCAGGCTCAGCCCATCGGTGCTGCAGCCCAGGAGGTGAATGTTTCCTGTGGATGTTCCCCCAAGAAGAAAGAGTTTGTCTGCCTTTTCGTGGTACAAGCCACCTACCAGGTAATTTAAGGTGTCGTTTTCAATGCAGACCGCATCTCTGACATCCAGAACGTGCGAAAGTGTTATTGATTCTTCAGTATCTAACTGAGCAATGTCCCACCAACAAAATCCCTCATCGTGTGTCACGCAGTAAACCTCTTTATAATCTTTCCCAGACCAGCCAATAAAACTTACTGATGAATCTGAGTTGCACGTTGATATCAAAGCATCATCTTCGTTATCCTTGTTAATGTCAAACACATTAACCAACCCATCCGTTGATCCAGAAGCCACTGAATTTGGTTTGACAGGATGAAAGCAAATTTTAGTGACATCATCATTGTGACTTTCCGAATAGACTCCCAAGGGTTCTCTAGTTGTGCTGGCACAGTTTGTAATGCCTCTTGCATCCCAAAACACCAGAAATGCGTCCTTCTCAACTTTTTCTGTTCCAGCACAAATTATGAGGTCATTGCAGCTGATATCAAAACTGATGAAAACGTTGGAAGGATACCCACTAAATACCTGCGCGGCTTGCTGAGTTGCTAAACGAATATCCCAACATCTCACCGTACCGTCGCTGCATGCTGAAAACAGCACGTTGTCACACGCGTGTGCAAATCTGACTCCATTAAGCACCCCAGGATGGCTACTGTACTCCCGCAGGAAGTTTAATGTTTCCCTGTTGTATACTCTAATTGACTTATTGGAACATGAAACTGCCACAAGGCGACTGCTTTCAGACTGAGTAGGGTTGGAAACGTCGACATCCAGTACGTAAGCAGGTTCCTCACTCAGCGCAGAACGTTTCGCTATGCGCAGGCTAGCGAGCTGCTCCTCTATCTTCTCCACCGCGGTCATCTCAGCCGCTGCTCCTGATGTTGTCACAAACCTGCAAGAAATAAAATCCAAGGTGAGTTTTAATTACAGCATTCTGAAATAATATTAGCTTTAAAAACTTGTGTGAAAAATGTCTTGCACGGGAGATGACACACAAAGTCAAAATTCAATTATCCTGATGTCCTGCCCACTGCAACTTCATTTACAGCTACAGAGAACTGGAAAGGGCTCCCTGAGTTAAGGAGTTCAGTCTTGTGTGACTCTAAATGCTACATGATATAATCCCCTTAAAAGATTAAATAGCCTGTTTGTGAATCCTGTGAAAGTCACGTAGCTAAATTTGCTTTATTATTTTTGTAAAGTAAATAGTAAAGTGATGTTCACCACGAGTGGAAAGAAAATGAAGTCATCACCACTACCCGAAGAGGAATACTTTTTGTTTTAAAAGGTTGCCAGCAGGCACAGCCCACAAATAGTTCCATCAGTACAACTGCAGGAGATCTGTCAGGTGAACTTTTCTGCTGGGGATGTGCAAAGGGCAGGCAGAGAACAAGACCAAAATTATGGAGAACTACAGCCTGAAATGGCCAGATGAGGTAAATGCTGCAAGTATTTAGGTGCCCAATGACACAGATAAACACCTGTCAGCACACCATGGACCACCAAAAGAGGCTACATGACATCAGTGGAATTCAATGGAATTAAGCACCTTTGCCTTTTCATCAATTCTCCTAAAAACCTAAATGGTTTTCGAGTCTCCTATAAAACCACATAACGCTGGCTCTTAGTGCAACCGATCAAAATCTTCCCTTCAGAAGCAATTCTTCCCTGGCACTGCTGAACCCTCCTAGAAACTTGTACAATTGCAGTGATGTACACAAGTTCAGATTTTACCAAGCAAAAACAACACTAAAAAATAGTCTCTCAATCCTCTCATACGTCGATTGTCTTCTAAAAAATGTCAAGTCCAGAAAAAAAATAGAGAGGAGACAGTTCTCCTTTCTATAACACAAAGGAAAATTCGATTGTGTAATTGCAGTAAAGCCTTTCATCAATTTAGAGTCAGACAAAGTACTGAAGCATTTCAGTGAGATATTTGCCATCATAAACAACACATCATTTTAGTGAGTTCACAAACTACAACCGTTTTTAAAAGAAAGATGTAGGTGGGGTACGTTAGGTAAACATAATAACCATCCACATGAATGACTTCTGTTTAAATTACAGGTTCAATCAGAGTACTCTTCTGTGTTTAAAACAAAACAAAACACAAACAAACACAGACCCCCAAACAATAAAAACAAACAAATATTGAGGGGTTTAGGGGGTCAACACGCCAGTGACTTCTCAATGGTACAGGCATTGCAGGTAACGCAAACAAGAGTAAAACAGTACTCAAAAATCTCCTTATTTCCTTAAGGACTAGGCCAGCACTCAATCCTAGTTATCTGTCCTGGTTTTGTTAAAAAACAAGTTTCTCTTTTAGTGAATTTGTCTTCGTATTAGCTGCATTTTCCTTGAGAACCAGATACATGTTTTGGTAAACATAGCAACGGAATGTGAAGTTCTTGATAAGCACGATGGACATCTCACGAGAGGGGCAACAAGAAACAGGTGACCAAGAAACTGACCAACTGTGTATAACATTCCATTCACGTGAATACTTCATATAAAAGTGGGAGATCACGAGGATCTCGTCCCTTTCCCTTTTTTCCTCTTCTTCTTTCCCTTTTCCTTATGGCCGACATTAGAAGAGGACCTTGCTAGTTGTCCCTGCGAACTGAGGCCTAGTGAGAGACTGAATCCGGCTCCGGTTGGCTGAACAGTCCAGTCCAGGACTTTGGGTACCAGCTTTGCAGTTGCTGAGACTTTCAAGATTGGTTTTGTATATTTTCTATTATTTTCTCTATTCTTATTAGTAGCATTAGTAAAACATTTTTAATTTTCCAACTCTCTTCTCTCTGTCCTTCTTTCCCTCCCGATCGCCTGTCCTGAGTGGGAAGGGGGAGAGGAGGCTAACAATACATCTGCCAGGGTTTTATTGTCACCGTGCAATCTAAACCCTCGACATTATCACATGCATGGAAGGACCACTTTGAAAAAAATGCACACAAAAATTGGGCAGCCCCAGAATGCAAGAAAATATTCTTATGCCTGTCTAGCTATCCTATCATATTTTTTTCTGGTAATTCTTCAGGTTGGATTTTTAGGGATGGAACGAGCAAGTTTCCAAGTATTACTTGGTTTAGGGTAATTATTTTAACGGTCTATGAGAGACCAGCAACAAAGGAAAAGCCACTAGGACAAAACCGCATTCAGCTTCTTTTTCTTTCTTCTTGGTGGTGTGTGTAGTTTCAGGGTTTTGTTTTCCCTCCTCTTATTTGGTACAGACAAATATTCGCGATGCCATGTGACAAACAAGAAAATTATTTAAACAAAACTTCAGCAGGCCACTCAAAATGCTTAATTCCCAAGTCACAAATAATCTCACTAAGCTATTTGCCTCCTGACAGTGAGGGCCCCAGGTTAATCTTCTACATCAAAGCAACGTTTCAGAGCACATCTACAAGTAATTTTTGCCATAAAATGCAGACATCCTGTGGAAACTCCTTTTCCCTCCAAAGAGAAGAAGTTCAACATGTTTTCTGGCATTAGCCTGTGTACAACCCAACCCACAGAGCTGCTCCTGACTTACTTTTCTGGGTATATCCTCAAAGGGAACCAGCTTTTACGAGAACTATTACATAAAGCGGACTGTTCTCAAACGCTGCTTGCTACTCTGCTCAAACACAAAACTATTCAACACCCATGCAAATTATTAATTTAAGAAAAAAAACACCATTATTAATAACTTCTACTTAATCCAATTTACTGAACTACCACCATTTCAGAATCACATGCTTACAGGTGGAGAAAGTTTTCATAAACCTGCTACCCTGTAGTGCTATGGTTACCAAAAAAAACTGGGTTCTCTGTAAACTTCTTGTAAGAAAAATGTAGTTTTCCAGACTGACCTGAATTTCAGGCTCTAAATATTCAGACTTTTTATACTCAAAAGGCCAAGTAAACTCAAACAGACATGTTCCTGACAAATGTCATCCATTTGGGAAGCGAGCTGCAGTTGTTTAAATATTACTGACTTTGATAGAGAATATTATTCAATGAGCAGTTTCTACAACACTCATGTCAGAGCTTTTACTGCTGGGGAGGGGAGAGCGAGGAGACTCTACAAGTACCCAGAAGTTGTAAAAAGCCAGAGTCTGCAAAAGCATGTTCATTCACATTTAATAATATTTTCTGGGAAATAAAATTAGCTCTTGAGCTTTCACCCCTGAATGACACAGGTACAGCTATTCTGAAATACCAAAAAAATGCCGTTCATTTTTCCAGACAGATGTGCAATTTATATCATCAGGAAGTTGGAGGGTACAGTTTTCAATTCTATTTCCACTGCAACAACTAAGAAGCCTTAACACAGCATCTGACTGCAGCCAGTGTTTGCTAAAAACTCAGTAAAATGTCTGCCCTAGTAAGAAAGTCTTCAGACTATTATGAAATTGCGATTGAAGGTTATATAAACAATTCATGTTCAAACTTCAGGGTGTAGCTGCCAGCCCTTCCTTTTCAGAAGGGGAAGTCACTGTTGTATTTTGATGGGAAAGTTTAAATGGCAGGAATAGGATCTGTGTTAAATTTATGAGACAAATAGGAAACAATGGTCTTCCAAACACAATGGAAGATAACTAAGCATTGGACTGCAGCCACCTACAAAGCACATGGAGCTCTGCACCGCAGAACTGAAGCACTTTTAGCTTAACTTCGACAAGACAGGTATCTGCTTGGTTATGGTCACCCAGAATCCTTTGGCAAAGTAACTATCTTTGAAACCTGACAGTCTGGATATGGCACAACAGCCGGCTGCGATGACCAGTGAGGAAAACTGCTCCTGCTGATGTGACAAACCATCTGACACAAAGACTTTGAAGGGGACAGACAATTTGCTCTTGAGCTGTCTCATTCTCAGGAGAAATGGCAGAGATAGCACTGGCCAAAAAAAATCTTTCCCCAAGGCACCTCCTTTGCTCAGAACATGAGGTAGTTAATTAAATTCAGGTTCTCCACTTATCCCAGCTCACAGCAGCCCATCCTCAGTGACCAGCTGTATGTTGCAGCTGCATCTCTCATCTGCATTCACATTTGCACCTTGAAACAAGGTAAAGCCACCTCTACAAACTAAGCCTGAAACTTCTGTGTTATGGTATCTAGTCCTCTGGAACTACCTTCAGAAATGAACTTTGCAGTTACAAGAACGCCCTGCACAACTCCTTCACATCACAGCTACCAGAAACAATAAGCTGCTTGAAGGACACTCAAAACTCATTACATCTTGAGAACTCAGAATTAATATAGTTCTCTGAAATAACCTAAAATATTTTGATCTGCAGGGCATCCCACAGGGCTCCTTTTACAAAACAAAACAAGCTTGATTTTTAGAGCAGAAGGCACGAAGCAGAAGGGATGCCAAAGAGGCAGGACCAGATTTTCAGATGCCTCCCTAATGGGGCGTGGAAACAACCATACAGCAAGACTAGAAGCAAACAGCCAGAGGTGCCCAAGCACCTTTCCAATGGCAGAGAAATGAAAGGTAAGCACCTATCAGCACAAACTAAACATTTACTATTCATAGAAGAGTTTGGGTTGGAAGGGACCTTCAAAGCTCATCCAGTCCAACCTGTGCCATGAGCAGGGACATCTTCACCAGCTCAGGTTGCTCAGAGCCCCATTGAGCCTGGCCTGGGATGTCTCCAGGGATGGTTCATCCACCACCTCTCTGGGCAACCTGGGCCAGTGTTTCACCAGCCTCAACGTAAAAAATTTCTTCCTCATGTCCAGCCTGAATCTCCCCTCTTTTAATTTAAAACGATCACCCCTTGTCCTATCACAACAGGCCCTGCTATAAAGTGCATCCCCGTCTTTCTTATCGGCCCCTTTTAAGCGTTGAAAGGCCACAATAAGGTCTCCCTGGAGCCTTCTCTTCCCCAGGCTGAACAACCCCAATCTCTCAGCCCCTCCTCCCAGCAGAGCTGTTCCAACCCTCTCACCATTTTTGTGGCCTCCTCTGGACCTTCAAGTACAAGCCTCAGCATATTCTGCTGGGCTCTTTGTTCACTGTTCTAAACATCGCAGTCTCAACTCCCGACGACAGGCTCACAAGTCCTCTTTAATCCAGCAAGTCATAAGTTATTTTCTTTCTCCTTTCAGTTGTATACACAAGATGCTGCCAAATGGCACAGTTCTCTTTTCCAAAAGGGAATGTTAGCTCAACAACATACAGAAACATAAAATTACCTCTGAAAAATATAGTGGAAAACATGGGATAAATGGAACTTTGCCTCAAAGATTTAATCAGTAACGTAAGAGTAACTTACAAGCAGGAGGGTAGAAACACGTAATAAAAATGAAAACAACCTGTAGTTTTGGCCATCATCTCCACAGAGGTCAAATACCAAAAATAGCAAGGGGCTTGAACAGCAGTAGATGAATCTTGTGCTGTTCTTTCCTACTATAAACAATGCAAACTGACCCTCCCTTTATTTTCACCATTATTAAAAGTTCAAGAACAAACTACGAACAAACCTGGAGCTCTGGGCAGTGGAAAGCAGTTCATGCATGCAACATGACATGTGGTTTGCATTTTAAAACAAACAAAAAAAGCGAAGCACGAGGTTGGTTGAGGAGAACGCATTAGTACGCTGCACTTCACTGATGCGAAATGTCTTTGGAGACCTCTCCTCACTGGCACCGCTTCACAGCAGAAGACAGATCAGCCAAATGATCTAAGCACTGAGGGGAAGCACAAAACACCCATCAGGCAGAATTTCTGAAGTATACAAACTCCTCTAGTCCATTTGGTTATTTTACCAAAGCAGAGAAATAAGGTGTTTTTCCAGCATTCCCACAAAGCCATTTTAAGGCAGAGAAAAAAGCGTTTTACTCTACCATACAAGAGGGGAATAAGATGCACGAGAGGCCACGGTGAAGCGCAGAGACAAGATGTAAACTGCCAAGAGAATTATTTCATCCTTTCAAATCAGCTACATCTAGTTTCCACACGTAAAGTGCAGCAAGAAAAAACATCATGTAATTCTGCATTTGCAGTACAGAGAAAAAATATTATATCAAGAGAGTAGAAAGGAGG
Organism: Patagioenas fasciata; assembly: GCF_037038585.1. Classification (NCBI taxonomy): domain Eukaryota; kingdom Metazoa; phylum Chordata; class Aves; order Columbiformes; family Columbidae; genus Patagioenas; species Patagioenas fasciata. The sequence continues at coordinate 63,944,577 of NC_092524.1, read as the reverse complement.
AAAAAGGTAAAATACTGGCACGAGTGTCTATGGGATGAGCAAAAAAAATAAGTCTACCAAACCTCCATGAAATCAATTCCATCCTGCCCTCCCACCAGGACAGGCCTCGGGGGTACAACCAAGCAATGGAGAGAAGAGCTGTAGGTGGGACAGAGAGCCAGGGAAATGGCCTTAAACAATGGTAGAGGAAAATAATACAGTCAAAACGAGGAGAAAACAAAGGGAAAAAGTCCCAGGTGCTGGGTGCTTTGGTGTTCAATAATTTAAAAAAAGGGAAACCACAACTTTTGTGTACTCATCTTTTGGGAGTATAAGCAGGTGCTCATGTCAATACAGAAAGAAAACCTCTTTCTGAATATTATATCAGATATCCATAGAGACAGAACATAAAACCAATTTTTGTATTTGAGCACATGTAGCTTTAAATGCATAAATCACAAAAAAAAAAAAAAAACACCACACATATTGAATATTTTCATCAAAAGAAAACCCTTAAAAATAGTTTTTTGGTGCAAGATTTTGCATTCTAACTAGAAAGACCTATTCTGATTTTGCATCCGACACTGGAAAATATGGCAGAGGGAGGTCAAAACCACCAAAATCACACTCTGATGTGGAAAAAAAAAAAAAAAAACCACAAAAAAATTTAAAATAACCAAAATCACACTCTGACATGAAAAACTGGATCCAGAACTTACTTGTGAGGGGCAGGTTTTCCTAGCAGTGACCTCACCAGGTAGGAGGAGGTTGTTGCATGCAGGTATTGAGGTGGTCAGCCAATAAAGGAGACAGCAAAGTAATAAGAGGATAAGAGATGCTCTGTTTTACCCTCATGGCTATTCTCAGATCAGGCTGATAGAAACTGCAGCAGAAACAATCTTATTTTATAAAGGCAGATCTGAAAGATTCCCAGGCAAAGATTAAATTACCGAAGATACTGTAATGGGGACATTTATTTTCTAAATTCTATAAATTCTTCTTTATTTTGGAAATAAATACTGTATTTTAAAACCCCCTGCAAAAGGTATGCCTAAATTACACACTCACGGCCTCTGAACAGGTAAACAACAAACTGCACCCTCAGGTGGATTCTAGAGAGCAGGCAAGAGCTGCCAGGACATGGTTTATTGCTGGAGTTAGGTTGTGGTTGGAATTGATGATCTTGAGGGTCTCTTCCAACCAAAATGATTCTGTGATCTGTAACTGTTGCAGAGCTGGGCCTTGGCTTTGGCACTGGAGCAAGTCTGGGAGATGGGGGTCACAGATGAGGTTTGTACTTCCTGCTCCTCCCTTCTCCCGGGCCCAAAAAGTGCCAGACCTCAGCACACTAACAACACACAGGGTGAGGCATGCAGATCACCTTCTAAAGGAAGGGTGAGCACCGCCCAGGGGAGTCTCGGCCAGTTCTGTGACACTCACCCACTCTGTGACAAACACCTCCTCCTAGGAGGGGACCCAGGATATTGGTTAACACCCCCTCAAAGGACCGAAGGTGGACACTGCATGCACCCAACCGCTCCAGAAGGCTTCACTGTCCCAGTGCTATGCAAACATTCATGCTCACAACTCCAGCAGGTGCCAGACACCTCGCAGCTTCAGCACACAGCACCTTTGTGTCCCAGTGTCTGGCTGCCATATAACCGCAGCTATTCAGCCAACCTGCTGCAAGACTTGAAGAGAATCCAAGTCTCAGCCGTCTGCACTTGTGCTTATCTCATCAGACCACAGAAAAGTCATTTCCTTTCCCTTGTGAGCACCTCCCATCATAGACACCATATTGACATTACTTTTGTAACCACAAACATAAGAAAGAAGATAGAGAACTAATCAGCCTCTCAATTACGTACAGCCAGCAACTGCTGGAAATCAAACACACAGAGCACAACACTGTGTAGTATTAAGATTTTTCTCCATTCACATTTCCACATTATAATCATGAGCAGCTCTGAGAAGGTTCATATCTCTTGCTGAACTATTCCTCACACCCCTCCTGGCTAACAGCATTTTCTTTCGTTAAAAGGTCATACAGCTTGCTGTTTGACTTGGCGCTAGAGCTGTGCACCAAGATGGTCATCTCACAGGTAAGGAAGACAGAAATAAATCTATTCGTCTGAGGGGATTTGAACAAGACTCCGGCCTAGGAACACTTATGAGTCCTGGTTCTGGCAGAATGGCTTACTAAGTAATTCCCAGCAAGATGCAACATTCACTCTTTATTTTCTTAATCAGTGCAACAAAGACAATATTTGCCTAACTCATAATATTTGTGCACACAAACATTATTAAGCACAGTCATGAGCAGCCTTTTGAAAGAAAAAAAGCCTAGTTCTGAACATCTATAACACAAGATAAAAACGCAAAAGTTATAGTAGCGCTGCAACGCACCTGTGAGTTCCACCGTCAGAAAGTCCTCTGATGTCCTTTCAAGTCTGGGATTACAAGAAACGACTCCAAGAACGATGATTTTCAGGGCCATCTTAAGCTGAACAAAAGCACCACATGAATGGGCAACTCCAGTGTTCTACCCTAGAGAGAAAGGAAAAAATTACTTACGTAGCTGCAGGAATAATTTAGTGTCTGAAATAATACAATTAATTTCCTTCAATTTAGACATTGCCACTTGGTACCAACCTCCTCTAAGAAGATTCTTTCCAAATATTACTAAATTTTGGTGAAATCTCCCAAAAAATTTGTTTCTACACCACAGGAAGCCTGAGAAATTTCAGCCTAAATTTAGCAGCAACTGGAATAAAAGCATATAAAGAAACTTAGCTACAGCAGGAAAAATAGCTCCCACTACCACACGCTGGTGCCAAAATACCTATAATGAGATAAAATGTTCTATTTACCAGAATATTTTAGAAATTCTTTCACAACAGTAATTTAGCTTAAGTATACTTTGTTACCAGAGCTCATTCGTCAAAACACAAGACTATTATGTTTACAAGACTCTTTTCTTCCAAACTCAGGCTGAAATCAGCTACTATAGTTCTCATCTCCACTGGGGACGTTCCTGGTGAACAGATTAGAAGATATTCCCCTTCGTGTGCACTTGTGGCTCCAGGATTTTCCAAACACAACATTTGTGCGCTTGGCAATTTTTAACACTATGCAACCACCACTGCCTAAGCAACCCTGTGCAGTTCCAGATGTGCTGCACAAGCACAAACATCTGTCGAGCCTAAGCAGGGGAAGCAACTTCTCCTCATTTTCTTCCCCAGGAACATGGAGATCACTACGGTATCTTCACCAGTCACATCCTACAATAGCCTTTTTGATATTTAGATATTTTGATATTTAGCTCATCCAGAACATCACCAGGTTAATTTGTCAGACCCTCTCTAGTATCAAAGCAACAGGAGAAACAAGAGATCCTCATGTATCCCTGACAGTTCACAGACTATCCATTTCCAAAACATGCTCTTTGTGCACAGCCTGACAGCTGGAGGCTCTGCTGAATCATTATCATGCCCTAAGCTCAAGTTTCAATGCTTTGTAGCAGACAAAAGGAAAAAAATGTCATCTAAGTGACAACGGTAGGATAGAAGAGGCTAAAATAAAGCGGTTTAAAGCTATGTTGACTCTGTCCTGTTCAAGAGAATTTACCTTTCAATCTTCATAAAAGGTGCTGAAGCATCAAGGATGTGCACATTGTACCCATGCAAGGCACTCCCTTCAGCTCTTTGTTTTCAAGAGCCTTCAGACACTGTTTACACTTGAACCATCCTCAACACTCCAGCTTCATCCATGCCGTACACAGATTAAACAAACAAACCAACCAACCCCCAACATTTTTCACATTTTATAACATCCAAATGCACAGTGATTTCCACCATACTGCACTGGAAGTTCATGATCAATTTATTTTCCACTACAGAGTGATTTAGGACTCAGTCATAAGAAATCGAATGGTGAAAACGAGGGACAAAAGAGCAAGTATGTAGGTAATGATACTCTACCGCTTTCTGATCAAGACACCTACGGTATGCAGTACCACAGACGATCCCTGCTGACGAATCACAAGAACTATTACTATATGGTTTTGATAGCACCCATGAACCCCTAAGACCTGTGTGGGAAATGTATTTTTCTGAGATCCACAAAGACCTTTGCAACATCTGTGGCAGACAATGTTGCCCTTAAACAAGACGAGGATGAAAATCAAAGTTGAGAGCTTTAAGCATTTTAATAACCCTGCTCTCAAGCCATGTTTGTTCTCAATGCTTTAATCAATCCATATTTCGCAGGGTCATAGCAGGTTGCCAGTAGGGCCCTTTGCTGAAGCCAACCTCTTGATAACTAAACCATAATCAAGTGCAGAGGAGGATGGGTTAGATGATCCAGGGAATGGACTGTTTATTTTACAAGAAGTCGCTGGCATGCTTTGCCATGTATAGCTTGGCAAAGACAGCGACCAAGAGGGGATACGACTACTATCTACAAATACATCAAAGGAATAAATGCTGAGGAGGGAGGGGAGCTACTCAAGAACAATACTGGCACAACAGTTTGAGAGCATAAACTGACCATAAATAAAATCTAGAGCAGAAATTATAACATTTATATTTCAGAATAGTTTCCAGTTAGAACAGTGGAGGAAAAAACTTTGACTGTCTTCATCTACTTTTATAACCCCATCAGCCCAACACTGCCAACTGCACTCGCATGCAAAGAACACAAATAGGAAGGCAGACTGAAAAACAAGTAACTCCCTCATCTGGGGAGGAACAACTCCACGCACTAGTACAGGCTAGGGGCGGACATGCTGGAAAGCAGCTCTACAGAGAAGGACTTGGGAATCCTGTTGGACAACAGGTTGACCATGAGTCAACAATGAGCCCTTGTGGCTAAGAAGGCAAATGGTACCTGGGGTGCATTAAGAAGAGTGTGACCAGCAGGTCAAGGGAGGTTGTTCCTCCCCCTCTGCTCTGCCCTGGTGAGGCCACATCTGGAGTATCTGTGTCCAGTTCTTGGCTCCCCAGTTTAAGAAAGACAAGGAATTACTGGAGGGACTCCAGCAGTGGGCTATGAAGATGATGAGGGGCCTGGAGCACCTTTCTTATGAGGAGAGACTGAGACAGCTGGGTCTGTTCAGCCTGCAGAAGAGAAGCTGAGAGGGGATCTCACCAACATTTATGAATATCTCAAAGGTGAATGTCAAGAAGATGGGACCAGACTCCTTTCAGTGGTACCCAACAATAGGATGAGGGGTGATGGGCACAGACTGAAGCACAGGAGGTTCCATCTGAGTATGAGGAGAAACTTCTTTACTTTAGGGGTGCCAGAGCCTGGCCCAGGCTGCCCAGAGGGGCTGTGGAGTCTCCTTCTCTGGAGACGTTCAAACTCACCTGGACACATTCCTGTGCAATCTGCTCTGGTGAACCTGCTTTAGCAGGTGGGTTGGACTGGATGATCTCCAGAGGTCCCTTCCAACCCCAGCCACTCTGTGATTCTGTAACTACAAGATAAGCTGACTCATTATTTTTATCTAGAATATACCACATTGCCAGACAGACAACTGCAGGACACAGCACTTGCTTACTGCATAGTTTAAAAAGCAGTACTAAGGCTGTAGTAAGAGGGTATGAATGTGCACAGAGAGAACGTAACTTCTAGCTTAGGGTGGTTTCTTCTCTCCATGCCTCTGAAATTGTCAGGATAACAGCCTAAGGGCTTGAATGTGCCCCTCAAAGACTCACACCTTTGCAAAGGCTGGAAAACTCAATGCCTCCCTCTCAAGTTTGAATGTTCACCAGTCACTGCAAGGTGGAACCAAAGACTTTCTGTCCTGCAGTGACTGCATCCCTCTGTGCAACACAAATGTGACACCAGGGTAGCTGAGAGCACGTCGGTCAAGGAGACCCTGGGTGACAAGGGTGGCCCAGGGACAGCAGCTGTTATTCCATACTCAGCCCACTTGATGTCACCCGTGACCACCACTCCCAAGCAGAGCGATCGCTCAGAGGAGCTGCAGTCACAGACTGAGACCACTCCATTCCAAATGAGAGCACTTTTTTCCACATCTATATATTCCTCCACTAATTTTAATCAGTTACAATAAGTTGTCTCCTTAACAGAGTGGCATTCAAGGAAACAAAAACTGACAGTGCAGAACACAGTAAATAAGCCTAAAGCACCGTGAAGAACAGTATTAAGATACCAGCATTTATTTTTCCTTTTAAAAGCCTCAGATCCTCAAATCAGACTGTTAATCAAAAAATCTCAACAGTCACTTAGAACTGTCTACCACCAAAAACTGGAGAAGAAAAAACCACTCAAAATCAACAACACTGCAACTTTCTGATCTGTCGAAGAGTTTAACAATAAGTTACACACTCGTTTTTACATCTCATTTTTTCTGAATTCAGCTCAGAGCTTTTGATCTTTCAGACTTCATGACGCTGCAAGATGTGACTCTGGTATTTCTGTGCAATGCACACAGGGAACAACTGACTTTTGTGTTTGCTCTTCAAGCATTCAGCGAGTGTCAAGTCCAGAAACACCCACCACCACATTTTCTCAGGGAGGAGAGGGGAACAAACCCAATCCAACAACTAAGAAACCCTTCCTCTCTCAATCTGTTACACTCACGGATGGCTCTTAAGAACATTCCTGAAGCAGGAATGTTCAATACACATACATGGTAAATACTTACTTGAAACATTAAACCACTTGAATTCTTTTCTCCTTAACTATTTTTCCCCTTTTCAAAAGTGGGTCATGTACTTCCTTCAATATTTGACAGATATTGAGTAAACTAAAATCAACTTCACTCACCTCAAAAAAAATTCCTTCACAAACGGTATAAAAAAACTCTAATAAGTCAGGTTTGCTGGTAAAGAGCTGTATGTTTCTAAACAAGAACTCTTTTGCTTTCACAGCCATCTGCTTGTCCCTTCTGATTCCACAAGGGAACATTAACACTTAATTCCAGTTCTCTCAGCCATTCCCATAGTAACAAACATACACACCTGTTCCAGGTACTGCCAGCATTTAACTCTATCTAGCAAGCAGTTTGCCAATTTTAGTTAAATACTGTGTTGTCATTTACCACTTTAACTGCTTCCCAATTTTACAGTACTTCTACACCTTATTTTTAATTAGAAGTTGAGTAATAGTTTTGCCTAGAAATAACAGACATGGGAAAAAAGAAAGATCACAGTAGTTATAGTGAGCTGCAGAAAGGTGCAAGTGAAAAGCTATCAATTAAAAAATAATATAAATAAAATAGATTCTGCTGAAAAAAAATAATTGGCAGCAGTGGCTACAGATGTTAACAATATGCTCATTCATGCATCTAAAGGCAAAGTGAAATGGCAAGAAAAAAGTAATTGTACTTTAAAACTAACCTTTTTGAATCTGTTACTTTAATCCAGTATAAGAACTATGAGTGTTTCAACGCACCTGTTTTTCATAGACAAGATTCAGTTACTACATTAAACAAAGAATTTCCAGAACCCTTTAGTTTTGATTTTTCATTAAGTTTTCATTTAGCTGGAAAACCAGAGAATTAAAGAAAAATGGCAAGTGCCCTTATAAGCCCACAGGGAAGTCATATATAAAACAGTAAGTCTCAAAGAGCAAAAGAACGGGGACTACGAGGTTTTAAAATACTTTCATTCCTCTATCTGTTGTAACATTTAGTCTGGAACTAAACATTAAGATCACCTCGAAACAATTTTGACACTACAAATAGTGTAATAAAAAATAACAACAAAAATCTGAGAATGTTAACAGTCTGCAAGAAATGCCTCCTGATTAATATAAAAAGGGGAGATAAATATATGTATAAGTTTGTAAAGGGTATAAACAACAGTACAGCTGGTTTTCTTGCAAAGGAGATCAGACTAGATAATGCAATAGTCCTTCTGGACACCTGATAAAATGAAAGAGAATAAAAACATATCAGATTAAGGAGATTTTATGAAAAAATTAATGTGAACTTGTTAAAATGGACAGCGGTACAATATTTGCTTCTTATCACTACTTACAAACTATTTTGATTGTTGAAAACACTGAAATATCCTGTGGGGTCCAGAAACAGGCCAGAATACACATTATGTGCTGAAACCTTCAGAACAGCTGAATGAAACTTGTCGTGTAATTTGAGCATGATGTTTTCAGTGCTATAGGCTGCTATACTTTCTTTTTCCAGTGAGCTGCCCACCCCATCGCCTACTTGCTTCTCACTGAAATATTTTGTTGAAACTTGCATCAAAGTATCAGCTGAGGCAAAACCAGATCATAGAAACAATTCATCCAAACTACTGAAATTTAATCTGAAGGCAAGATTTCAGCATCAGCCGTCCTTCACTCCCATCTAAAGCTTTATCTACCAAAGCAACAATCTTCTATATACAATTTCACAATCCCTCCCATTTATTTTAGCAGCTAATACAACACAACCTGCTTGGTCACATCCATACACGAGTTAGGTCCACATCTGTTTAACTAACCAACCGTAAATTAAATGCTCTGAGCTCCTTTACAGACTGCATCAAATGTGTCCCATCTCTACACCAGCCCCACAAGTTAACAAAACATGAGGGGAAGAAAGAGGAAGGAAAAGGAGGTGGCAGGAGGAAAGAAGAGAGGACAATGCACCAGTATGGATTTATTTAGCACTTCTATTAAAGGAAGAGACAGTACAGAAACGTGAGAAGGGGAAGAGCTAAGGAAGAAGGGGATAGTGTGTCAAGCTAAAATCTGAAGAGGGCAAAAGCATGTTTGAAGTTGAACTTCCTAGCCCCAGGTGGCTATAGGCAACACGCTCTTTTCTTGCCTTTCTTACACCCTCCATTCCACCTGAACTACTCGCAAGCCACAAAACACACTCATGTCCAAAAAAAGGCCTTACCAAGTCTCCAATTCACAAGTCTTGAGACTTTTTTGACGTCTGGTGTAAAACCCACTAACAGGCTTGTCATGGCACAGAAGAAGCTGACTCACAAAGGTGTCTTTTCACTCACCAGATAAAACCAAACCCTAGAAATCTGCACAGGCAACTTTACATCAACACGGCTCATCGGCATGGTGGTGCCGATTTCCTTCTGCTTTGATTTTTTCCAGGAAAGCTCAGTAATCACATTATTTGTACAGTTACAGGAAAAGCGTGTCCAGGCTGCAGAATGCAGCTGGGAAATGCTGCCAGCACATAACGACAACAATCTGGTTTTACATGAGACCTCACACACAGTGGGATACAGACCAGACCCCACGGCTGCCTAGAAAAGGATCCTTGTCCTCAAGGCTGATGCAGTGAAAGAAAAATAAAAACCACCTTGTACTTAAGGCATTTAAAAAGACACCTCAACATCATCCATCATCCCATGTAGAGAAGAACTCTTACACAGCAAAAACAAAGAAAATTGTTTCCAAAAAGTCTGAGAACACACAAGAACCGACCAGGCCCCTTGTCACTGTCCATATAGGAGCCCTGGACCCACCTTCCCTACAGGGTTTTTCCCTGCATCCATAAAAAGACATTAGGAGGAAAACGCAAATAGATACATTAGCCTTTAACCCTAAACAAACAGAAATCAACATGTAAACTTCAGAGAAGCATTACCTAAATCAGCACCTAGAAAGCAATCCCTGGGATACACATCAACAGAAATCTTGTCAGTTACTCCGTTGACAATGACAGTTGGCTCAGAAGAACCGCTCAGCAAACACACTTCACCAAATCTGATAATTGTTCCTGTGCAAGGACAGGAGTTGGACTCGATGATCCTTGTGGGTCCCTTCCAACTCTGGACATTCTGTGATTCTATGAAATAAAAGGCATTAGCATAGCTTAGTTGTGAGAACAAAGTTTCTACAGAGCCAAAAAAAAAAACACAACAGTAAGAGAAGCCCTCGTGTTTCTGTGTTCTTCCAAATGTACAATGTATTTCTAGGGAAAATGAATTTGGAATTATACAATTATAAGCAATACACATCCTTAATATAGCACAGCATTAACAATTCCACTCCTCTAATCCATGAGGAAAAGTTCTCAAACACAGCACATTTTGAAATACATGGTTGTTACATAAAACATCATTTAAGGACGTGCGGTACTTTTAAGTATTTTTTTGTTCTTCAAAAACATTTTAAAAGTTTATTTTCACTTTTTCTCAATTGAAAGAAAAAAAGCAATCTAAAATAAAGAATTTATTTCTTCTCCTTCTGACTTCTCTAGATTTTCTGTTTCAGACTGTTAATATTTTTAAAAAAGATCCCCATCTTCACCAAACCTAGGCGAGGTCAGCTGGTTACCAGCGTAATTTCTTTAATAAACATATTTTATCTGCCAATACAGGTTCTAACTTTAACCCTGACAGCACATAAGCAGCCAGCCACAGCTCTAATCACATGTGCTTGCCCAAATGAGCAATATACTGATCCAACCAGAGGGTGCTGGACACTGGAACAGGCTCCCCAGGGAGGTGTCATGGCTCCAAGCCTCACAGTGTTCAAGAAGAGACTGGACAACACCCTCAGACACATGGTGTGAACTGTGGGGTTGTGCTGTGCAGGGACAGGAGTTGGACTCGATGATCCTTGTGGGTCCCTTCCAACTCAGGACATACTATGAATCCTCATTCCAGGCGCAACTCTAACTCACCATCAAAGCCAAGGAAGGGCGACCAGGCCAGTGTTAAACCCCCGCCAGCTCAGAGGCCTCTGAGGGAACAGCCCAGGCCTCCCTTAGTAATGGGGTCAACTCACTGTGTAAGCCGAGTTTTTATTCATGCTTCAGTAGTGCCACAGACAGCATCACTACCAGCAAAACAAGAGACACCGCAGTTCACACTAATGGTAAAAGACAAGGCAGTGGTGACAGAATTAAAGTTCAGGAGTCCCTTTTCTCCTCCCTACGGCACCGGGCACCACCCACCCCAATACACACCATACGGGGCAGCTCCAGGGTCAGGACAGCGGCACCGCCGGGCCAAACCACCCGCCGTGGGCCCCCCCCATCCTCCCCCAGCACCCCCTACCAAACCCACCGGACCCGCAGCCTCCACAGAGGAGAGGCCTCCCGCAAAAACGATCGCCCTCAGGGTCACCCCTCTCCCTGCCCTTACCCCGCTGCGGCCCCTCCAGGGCTCCGAACCGGCCCCTCAGAGCCGCCCCCTCCCGCCGGTGGCCGCCGCGTGCTCGTCGCCCCGCCCCAGCCATCCCATTGGCTGCCCCGGCCGCCTCGCCGGCAGCCATCTTCTCTCCCTGGCGGCGTGAGAAGGAAGCGACGCAGAGGAAGGGGATTGGTGCAGGCGGCGGAAGGGGGCGTGGCCGAGGAGCTCTATTGGCTGCCACGGGCGGCGCGTGCAAATCGGGGAGCCCCGCCCCCGTTGCCATGGTAGCGGGGCCTTCCCCGCCCGGCCACGCCGGCACCATTAACGGCCCTTAAAGGGGAAGGAGCGGGCGGCGCTGTGACAAAATTGCAATTTCTAGTACAAGGGTCGAATACGTACAGTTTACTAGAAGAAAGAAAAATAAGCAAATGTTATGTATGTTAAACTTTTTATTCAATATTGCCCAAAGTGTTGGAATTCAAACCTCCTGTTCTTAATTTACTGTTCTGAAGTTCGTTTGGCTGCAGTTGCAGTGTTTTGCATTAGTCTGTAATCCTAGATGGGTATTAATTCAGTGAGAAAAGTAATTTGTACCTTTATTTTTGTACCAGTTAAAATCAGATTTGTGCTCTTTTTCTGATAAATCCTGTAAATTGTGGTAAATAATTTTACCAGTATCACAGATAAATTATTTCAAGATGTATTTTTAAACACGGGAATGTTTTTGTCAGCTTAGTTCCCACTGCCATTTTTCAAGTTAAAATCTAAACATTTTAGCTGACTATATATTTTTCTAGGAAGATAAAAGGCCAGCTTTATCTAAACGGAATAATGTGGTCAAGTCATATGAACAATAACCACAGAACATTATAAAAACATAACTTGAACCTCAATTTAATGGTCTTAACTCTGACATCTAATGAAAGCAGAAAGTCAGTCAAAAGACACTTGAAAATACTGATAAATTCAGTTGCCTGCCACTCATAGTGTGCAAAATTTGAATTAATTTTACACGCTCCAGTAGTCCAGTATAATTACTGTCATTTTTATTACTGCAGTTATTTGCATGCCTACCAGCACAAGAATCTTTCTTTGAGTGAATACTCTTCTCTGGGATCACTCTGCAATACTGTGGCATGGTCACCTTGACTTGTATGTCACAGGTGTATTGATGATTCATGTACAGCTAAAAGTCTGCTCTCTAAATAGTTTATTAGGACCAGATATTAACGCAGCTCTTGGTATTTGTGAGGAGTCACAGGTGCACAGCTCACAGAAGCCCCTTAGCCAAGATGGTATCACAGGGGATGGACCAATTCATCAAATGTGCCAATTTTTGTTTATTTGTAATTGTTATAATTCTTAACAATTATTTTGGGGCCATTTTTTTCATGCATGGTGCACTGAAGATAGAAAAGTATCTAAGCAAATTATATCAAAGCACAAAGACTGACATGCTCATTGTTTTCACAGTAAATAGCTGCCTAGCATTTTTGTAGTGCCTGGTCCTGCTGAAGTCTATTGCCCAGCACTAACCACTGCTCAGATTGATTAGAGTTATTCTGAAAATGTCAATATATATTATTTCATTGGAAACAATATTGAATTTAACACAATATACATTATAATACTTAAGGCTGTAGTGTAAATATCAGCATTCCAGTGAGAAATATATTTAGTTAGTGTTTTTCATCCAAGTTTCCTGGGGTGGTTTGTATTGCTGCAAATTCAACAAATACCTTCTGTTCATTGTTCACGTAGTAAAAACAGCTGCAAGGTCAACTGGAATGACATCGTTATACAGGCATGGATTTGGTATTCAGTACTCCCAGATGAATCCAGCTATATTAACAGAAAGCACGATTTTCTTCATAGCACACCAACGCTGCTGAGTCACAGTATATATTGGGTAGAAATGCATCTGTGAAGTTCACACATTAATTGCCTGGCACTTGCTCCAGAGATCACCTGTAACTCTTGATAGTTTCTTTACAGACAAAACTAAAGATGTTTTTAGAAAGGAATCTTTATGATCTGAACCTTACAATAAAGTATAGTGGTCTAAACAAATCTGAGTTTCAGTTTAATGTACTTTAGGTCTAAGGTCAAGCACTCAAACAGCAAGTTCTCTAGGAGAAGAACTTTTTTCTGTGTATTTATATAATGCCACGATATATGTTGTGACACAACTGCCCAAGTACCACCAGCAACTTCTGGACATTATCATAACGCACCACAAATATTTCTTCTATCTTGCTTGCCTCTTTTTTTCCTCTCTTTTTTTTTTCACTTGGGCTGCATTGTGTCAGACTCAGGTCAGTGAGAAGTATTTCTTCTCCCAGCAAAGTTAAATTTTAAAAAAAGGGAAGGGGAATGAAAGCACCATTATTTTTAGAGTAATTTTATGTATATCATTCAAAGCAGAGAAAGAAATAAGAGTATCTAGATGTAGCTGGAATTACTTTAAGATGCCCTTTTGTAATTAACATTTGTAGGGCGTGATAATTCTGAATGTTGCTTGTTGCGGTTTTAATTGGAACTATTCAGGTAAGGCCTATCAAATCAAGTAGTTGTACTCTGATTACTTGGCTATCTATCTAGTATATCAAGGTTATTTATGTAGCAGTATATTTTGGCCACCTATGCCAACTTTTACAATAAAGTGATTTGTAATTAATTTGTATGTGCCTGTAGATGAAGTGTTATGTACCAGGGATCAATGAATGTAATTCTATCAGCAGATTCCTGCAGCTGAAGTAGAAGGTAACCTGATTTGGTGGAGAAAGAGGAGTTCATTCTGAACATCTTCAAGAGTTACAGCTCATTGGATTGTTTCACTTTTCAGTTCTCAGCTGTTTGTTGGAGGGGGAGAGCTGGCAAAGTGCTCTCCATCACTTTTTGCAATTCTACCTGCAGAACTTGGCACAAAGTGTAGAAATGAGACAAATGTATTATGACTGATGATTATCAAGTTCCTGGATTTATCGAAGGTACTTTAATACTTAATTGCCGCTTAGTGCTGAATAAGCACTTAATAAACCTAAATCAAATGTTGATTAAATAATATACTCTAATTATATAGTAAAAGGATCTTTTGATTGCAAAGTCAAGTTGTTGGATGAGGAGACCATTTTTTAGAAGTAATCTCAGAGCTGACAGCTTCAGAATTCAGAGAACCTAAGCTGACTTTCCACATCTCCAGTAAAAAAAGCTGTGTCCATCACCTCTGTTTTGAGGGAATTCATAGAATCATTTTCATTGGAAAAGACCCTCAAGATCATTGATTCCAACTGTTAACACTGTCACTAAACCGTGTCCCTAAGAACCTCGTCTACGCATCTTTTAAGCAGCTCCAGGGACGGCAATTCAAGCAATTCCCTGGGCAGCCTGTTTCAATGTTTGACAACCCCTTCTGTGAAGAAATTGTTCTTAATTTTAATAAGGCTACTATTGGTAACAATGCTTGCAATTTCTCATGACCTGCACAGAGTGCCACTGTATTTATATTTGACTTTGTTGAAAGCAGAAAATTAGGCCATGCACTCCGGGCTCCTCCTCAGTCTCCCCAGCTGTTCTCTGTAATTCTCCCTAAATGGCTGAGTGGATGTTTTAGATATAGTTCAGGTAGGGAGAACACTGCAGACAAGTATTTCTCATTTCCTGATCATCCTCTCTTTCTGAACACCCATGCTAGGGGTATACATGTTGAGATGTTGTTTGGTTTTGGTTTGTTTTGAGGTTGGTTATTTTTAATTGGCAATTTTGTTAATGGCAAGAACCCCTTATTCCTCCCTGAAGGAAAAAGATCAAACTGGACACTACAGCAGGACGTTTCCCTCTGAGTGGTGACAGAGGGCACACAAAGTACACCAGGAGCACTGTCAGTTCTTTTTGTATTTGTGCACAGACTAGACAGGACAGCCTTGCTTGAGCCTTTACCTTCTTCCTGGCTTTTTCCAAGAACCTCAGGATGAAGCCAACACATTAACGTGTGAGGTTCCCAAATACAGCGCAGGGCGGCATTATGAGGCAGCTCAAATCTGCCATCTATCGAGTTTTAGGGGGGGTAATTTCTTAAAAGCATGGATTTGTCAGATTCCATGTGCTGTACACTTTTTAATTGGGGCCGGCCCTCTAACTTGAGTTGAAATTGGTTGACATGGAGATCAGTTACAGAAGACTAGACCCACAAAGTTCAAGTTCAGGAGAGAGAGAATCGCTAGGCCATCAGACCAGATACATATTTCTGAACTGCTGTAGCAGAGACACAGTGTTTGTATAACTACTGAAGTACCTTGTGTATAAATTTTGTAATAGACATTTATTTACATTGACAAGAAAGAAATCTCAGCAACCAGATGTTTAAAAAATACCTGAGCATGCCTCTAAGTGAAAAGAGCCAAACCTGACCCCAAGAATTTTTTTAATATATTTTTCTTTCAACTATATATTGAGGTTAGTCAGCCTGAAGTCTAGACACAATACCAATACCGTCACAAGGCCGATGCATCAGAAAGAACGGAACTGCTGTTGCAAGGCCAAGCACAATGAAGTGCTAATTAGCACTGCTATAAAAAACGTTTGAATGCTAAACTGGTTGACTTTGTGCTTTTAGCTCTGTCTTAAAGATGTTGGCAACCTTTACTCCTTCAAACCTTATTAAAAATAACGGAGACGGCGCTATCAGACCATAGAAAATATTCTAAGTCTGAAAGCAGCAAATGTTGTTTTGAGTAATAGCTTTATTTAATTTATAGGTCCAGCATCTGCAACTGATCCACTACAGTCCACAGCAGTAAGTGCAAAGCAATTAGTAGCCATTCCAGCATGAATAATGCTGTGAACGGTAAATCACCAAAAATTAACATGTACAAAAGTACATGCTGTACACAGTGGAAGTGAAGGTAACAGCCTCTCCACATTTTCAGTTCAGAATCTTTACAGTTTAGTAGAAATCTGGGTCACCTTGTTCTGAAATGTAATCATTCTGTACAAGGCAAACATGATCACTTCCCATTGTTTAACAGCGTCAGATTGGCAATTGCAAAGTAACTCTTCATAACAGGCATTTTTTCTGGCTATCTTCCCAAGGCAGCTGTGAACTTGGTTAGCCACCAGAACTGAATTCTCAACAGCAGGAATTATCCAAATACAGCCACTGGCATATCAAAAGAGATGATAAAACGTGATGGATTAAATAATTCAGAGGATTTTTTTTGTCTTCAACTGGTACTTTAATATACTTTCTACTTATCACAGTATCACAGTATGTTTGGGATTGGAAGGGACCTCAAAAGCTCATCCAGTCCAATCCCCCTGCTGGAGCAGGAACGCCTAGGTGAGGTCGCACAGGAATGTGTCCAGGTGGGCTTTGAATGTCTCCAGGAAAGGAGACTCCACAACCTCCCTGGGCAGCCTGTTCCAGTGCTCTGTCACCCTCACTGAGAAGAAGTTCTTTCTCAAATTTAAGTGGAACCTCTTGTGTTCCAGCTTGATCCCATTGCCCCTTGTCCTATCATTGTTTGCCACTGAGAAGAGCCTGACTCCATCCTCATGGCACTCACCCTTTATATATTTATAAACATTAATAAGGTCACCCCTCAGTCTCCTCTTCTCCAAACTAAAGAGCCCCAGCTCCCTCAGCCTTTCTTCATAAGGGAGATGCTCCACTCCCTTAATCATCTTTGTTGCCCTACGCTGGACCCTCTCCAGCAGTTCCCTGTCCTTCTTGAGCTGAGGGGCCCAGAACTGGACACAATATTCCAGATGGGGTCTCACCAGGGCGGAGTAATGCTTGTTAAGCTATCATGTCACATTAGCCATATACATTTAAGGGGAAAAGAACTCTCAGAAAACAACTTGTTTGTTTGTCTTCAAGATTCTGAGGAGATTAACTGAATCCATCAACAAACTCAAATCTGAGACTACCTGGAATCAAACTGCATTAGAACCAGTACAGGCGATGGACCGTTCTCTAGCTACAACAGGTGACCACAACTCTTAGCCAATACAGCTCCTCACTCTCCAGCTTTGGGAAACTAACTAGTACCTTTTTGACTGTTAAGTAAAGCCAGATACAACTGCATAGCAGCTAGGGGAGGAAAAAAAAAGGAGGAGGTGGGAGGGCAAAAAAAGGAATTTTAAAAGTTATTAAAAGACTATGAACATGGAATATTTTTCCTAACCCCAAGGATATTCTGAAAAAGGCAAAGGATTTACAGCTCATCCCTTGTTTGCAACTCCCAATTTCTTCCACAGCCTACTGCTTCCCAACACCTCTCTTAATCCCTTATGTCCTCCCCTTACCCATTCCCACCTCCATATGCCAACCCGTTACCTCTGCTACACACAGGTTCCTCCCCAACTTTCTATTGCTTTTCATCTACAATTTTACTCTGTACAATTGTTCCTTTCCCACCCAGGAAAGGCTGATCAGAATCTAGTTGTAGGTAATTCCACCTACTGCAGACTTGGTGTTTTCTATCACCAATTGGTAGGGTTTTCTAGAGTAGAACAAATGGCTTCAGTTCTGTTGAACTCATGAGTTTAGGATAATATCCACAGAAACAAAATTCTCTTGTTGAGTTTGTCCATCAAAACTTAATTAATTTCATTATGAAGCATCTATTTTAGCAGCAGCTTTTCATGGATTTTTATGGCAGTGTAAAGAAGTTTGCAACTTTTCTCTTGAGATTAAGCAAACAAGTTTGGCTCCCCTACCTATTACTGCAATGTATGTGCACTTAGGGGAGGAAAAAAACCCAAACTCCACAGATTTGTAGCAGATGTAGAATCCTTTCTTGTACCTAAAAGAATTATTGTGTATTTTAAAAGATTTCTCTTTAGGATGTGATCCATGTTCAATAGCTGTGGGGACAGAAGAAAGTATTAGCCCCAGAATGGGGAGGGAAGGTCAGATCAGAGGTAAATAAAAGCAGCTGTACTGACAAAAGGCTGCTCCATATTGTACCAAACACACATCATCTCTAAACCAAAGATTTGCCACACCATCTAGAGAAATTATTGCACGTGGTCAGAATAAGTCACTTGTATAAAGCCAAAGCATTCAGTTAAGTCAATAATAAAGGGTGTAATAAATATTTGACAATTAAAGGAGCAAAAAGAAAATCCTTCAGAAAAGAAAAACAATTATTCTTCACAGACTAAGGTTAAAGCACAGGGAAAGCTGTATTACGAAACGTATAATGGAGGAGGGGACAATTCCCAGTGCGCCGCCGGTTTAAGCTTTCGGGCAGGAACTAACTACAAAATACTTTCTGCAAAGTAATTGGCAAGCAAAAGGTCAAATCAGACAATCTATACACCAGTCATGGCTAAACGTGTCAAAAGGCTGTTAAACATGCTTTGTATCTATAAAGGTTTATGCAGTTCTCCGTCTGGTCCACTCTTGTGGTCTAACAGTCTCACAGAAACAGCAACAAGCGCAATATATAAATGAGGAAGATACAAATCTCATGTCTATAGAGACTTAGTTACCAGTTCAGTAATACCTGGCCAGGATGGGCTGATCAAAAGGGTTCAAATTACACCTTTCTGGTTTCAGTTCTTGTAATAACTACAACTGCCACAAGTGTATCATTAAGCTCCATCAATTGTTGAAGCAGAGAAGGAATGCGCAGTCCAAATCCCTTCAAAATTATTTTGTTTAGAATGAAGAATTAGGAAGACCAAGGGCTTACAAGTCATTTTATGAAGCCAGGGACCAGAGCTTCGCTTTAGTAACAACTTAAGTCCTTATAATAAACCTTTGTTTCCCCAGCAAAGATCATAAACAGTCACAAACATCAGTGGAATGACAAATTAAAGATCTAGCCAAAGAGGTGTGATTTAAGTACATTTATTGAGGCTTTCATCATGTACTTTCTTTTTGAGTTTATCCTTTTTGGGTTTCTTCAAGTGTTTGTGTGTGTGTGTTGGTGACGGTGTTTTTACTCCTTTCTCTCAGCCTCTTTAAAAATAACTTGAAGCTTATAGAACAAACTAATAACCAAGAGATCATACATTTCTGTGGTCCTTGGAATTAACATCCTGGTTACCTCAAGTTTTGACAGCTCTAACAAAGGCCAAAAAGGCCTTGGTGGGACATAAAGCCAACAACAAACAAAAAACCAGCAATCTCAACAAGTTGTAGAAGACTTGCTTAGCATAAGAGTTCCTACCTTATGTACCAAGTAGAATTTTGTGCACTAGCTCCACATGAAGCAAAACAAGGAGCAACGCTGTACAGTGTTTCGAAATAGCATAGAAGTTTCCTTTTAAGGGGCAGTTCCCACTTCTTCTACTGTATTCTGCAATACTTTTCAGATACATTATTTAACCGCTCAAACCTTCTCACTGCGCATTGTACAACTGCAGGAAGAGAGGAAGCAAGAGTTATACTGGTATTTTTTTTTTGCTGTACTTCTCCAAGTAATTTAAGGCTACTTGTATATTACATTGCAGTTAAAACCCCTTGAGACCATGGTAAAGCAAAATTCACAGCATTTTAAATTAATAGTATTCTGCAATTAGTCTGCTTTACTACACGAAACTCATGCAAATATACTGCCTACATACATTCCATGAAAACCTGTAGATGTTCGTTTGTCTGGGAAAAAAAATACCTCCACTTGGCCAATTTTCAAAGCAGATTTGGGAGGTGAGCAAAGTTACTGGAAGGTGACCCAACAGGATATTCACTCACGTAGTGGTTTTCTCTGAGGATTCTGCTTACAGGTAAGGATTGAGCTGTCTCATTAAACTAAACTTGCAGCGTAAGTCCAAGCAGTCATCAGATAATCAGATATCAACTGGAAAACCAAACTGCAGGACTTGCAGAACTTGTGAAACTCTTTGTTCCCCACAACGGGCGCTTTCCTAGAAAGCGAGTTTCTTCTCAGAGTAAGAGCATGTTTCTATATTCATTTATCAGTGTGCAACAAGTGACAAAAGCTATAGAAAGATGCAACTTACATCTCTGATCAATAGCTTCTTTTATTATTTAGTACATGAAACAAAACAGTCCAGATTTTAAGGCAGTGGAAAAAGAAAAACCTAGTTTCAGTATTTCCTCATACTTTTTCCTAAACATTTGCATCTAAACCCCACACCTCCAAAGACAATATTGTTGTAACAATTACTGCTATACAGTAATGTGAATGTGAGTTTTCTTGTGATGAGTGTTTTACACTTGTGGTGTGTGCCCAACCACTTGTCCTGGAGCACTGGAAGGAATAAAGACGACAGAACGCACCTGAATCCAACAGTAGTTTATTACCCACTCGTTGCAGATGAAGTTAAGACACTTCAGTTACCAGTCATTATGAGTTTAAATATTAGTTGACAACTGCAGAAAGTGTACAATGAGTACAAAATCATTAACAATAATATAACAAAAAGATCTGATGTATTAATTATTAAGACATCAGTTGTACACTATTATACAGCAACCATTATATGATCCTCAATTAACTCAGTGCTTATATTTGAAAGTACCTTTTTTTCTTTTTAAATAAAGTAATCCAAGAGGTTGAGAGACCGGGGGTTACAACTGCATTGTTTCCCAAAATACTAACATACAGCCTTACCTTATACAGATAAAGCTGGTTTGTATTTTACAAACACTTGCTTTTATCAGGGAATGCAGTAACAATAAAAAAAATCTATACATTAAAAAATTAAACTCCAATACGCAATATATTATATATATGTATCTATATTGTACTACAGATTTCATATAAATCAAGTATAGGCCAAATTTTGGCATCATTTTTAAGTGCATTAATACAAAACCCCCTCAGATTTTGCTCTTGCTTTTCAGGTCACAAGCTCCTGAACTGATCTTTTGCAGTTACGATACTTTAGATATCTAGAATTGTCTTAAGATCTAATTTCCATTTTGGGAATACCACCGTTGTCTTTCATCGCACTTTCTAACAAAAATAAAGTTGTGGGAAAAACATAGTGACTAATTTAGTCAAAGTTGAGTGACTAACAAAATGCTCCAACTTGACAGGGCTTTTTATTTACATTTACCAGTCAATATCTTTAAGGTAATATTCCCCTACATACCCACTATTCTCCTTTGATCCTACGGGAACCATTACTAATTACACGCTACAAGCACATACTGCTTTGCTTCATTTTGTTAAATGGCCTCTTACCAACACACAAATTATTTCTGGTGCAGAATGGAGTGCAAATATTTTTTACTAATGCATAGTTAAATTTGTTTCAATTCCAGCATGTGATATTCACTTTTTAGAGAAATGAAAAGCCATATCAGCTCCACCACACTATATCACATTTTGTTTCCAAATTAAGCTTTGTTTGCCTTTGTTTCAAGAAGTATTACGGAAAGAAAACCAACTTTAGCGATGCAACTGATCTGTTAATTTGACAAATATGGTATTTACAGTAAATTTTAAAATAGGTTTCTCTATTGTTGCCAAAACAAAAGGCCACTTAAACTTTCCACTAGAATAAAGTCCTGGTATGGAGTCATTCAATGAGACCTCCTCCCACAGAAAAGTCAAAGTTTCTTCCAAGTCATTTGTAGAACGTAACAATAAATTATATAACCTAGCAACATTTTACATTAGACCAAAAATCCACCCAAGAATCAATTACAGCAAGTTGAGTCACTATACCTCAAGAATCAATTCTCCTGTCATCATTTTATCTCCTGACATTATTCTGGGATCTTGTCATTCAGCACAATTATGGTACAGAGGAGAAAGCATCAATTATACATTGCAAATGTACAGCCAGTTCCAGCTGCTGAGAAATGGCTTCCCAGTTAAGCCCTTGAAAAAAATCTTGTAAAAACTGAGCAAAGTACGACTTAAAAAAAAGAACAATCTCAGATCTCAAAAGGTGAGGCCATTCACAGCCACCGCTCGGATGCAGGTCCGAGCACGGACGTGACCTTCAGGATTCACTTTCAATACGATACAGAAGGAACTGGTGCAGAACTCCAGTAAAATTAACAGGAGTTAGACAGCAATGTCCCTTTATACCATTGAATTATTAAATATCTCATGTATTGTGTGGGGAAAAAAAAAAAAAATCACAATTTTATATTGAGAAAGCAAATACTGAAACAACTTTTAGCACAACAGATGTATTTACTTACAGCATGCAAGGTTTGGTTTTGTGTATTCGAGCAGCTAACTGCTATTAACAGCCCTTAATATTTACAAGTTCAAAATTACAATTGTCACATAAGTAGCAATTGCTTACAAAAAGTTCAGGACACTCCCTGGGAAATAAGCAAGAAATGGAGTAAAAAAACACCGAAAGCAGAAAACAAATCTAGTAGCAATGGAAAATGTAATAGCTTTAACAATCCAGACAATGTAACACTGTTCTGGTAAAACAAAACAAAAAACAACAGCAAAAACAACCCCCCCACACAAATACCACAAACACCACACATCACATTTTAAGAGAAACACTTCTTTTTTGTCTTTTTTTTTTTTTTTTTTTTTAAGGAGAAAAGCTGTACATAAACTCAAGAAGTAAATAAAAAAAAATACAGCTCCCTTTGGTTTGCCAATTTGTCTTAAAACAGCTTCTCCACCTCTCCCCATTTGCAATGTGCGTGGTAAGGCAAATGTGATCAGAGGCTGAAGAGCTTTATCGGTGATCGCACAGGACAAAGGTGCTTCAACCCCTCTTCATAGTATAGGAAGCAAAAGTAACAGCTTTTTTATAAACATGAAACCTTTTTTTTTTTTTTTAAACAGTAAATCCTAAAATTTACCCAAGATACAATAAAAATGTCAGCCCTGTTTGAGGGCCAGGTCAGAAACAAATCCTGCTGCTATGTTTAAGGCAGTCTAAGACTAATTCGAGTCTCTTCAGCCTCTTGGAAAACAGAATTTCATGCCAAATTCCACTTTACGTGACAGTTAGGTTCAGGTTTTATTTTATACAGTAATCAAATAAGACAAATTTAACTCGTAGCTTTTTGTAATACATGTGTATCTAGATCTGCTTCTATAAACTAGTATTTCTCTTTTTGGGACTATACAAACTGGAACTGAGGAAGTTCATTAGTGCTGACATATGAATGTGGTTTTGCACCACTGCATGAAAGGTGTCAATTGTGTTGTCCTTCTGAAAAGACATTTAACTACCTTTTAAAGCTATGTTAAATTTACTTATAAGTAATTTGGTACCAGCTGATGCTCATACTAGAAATGTTTTTCATGTTCAACTCTAGGAATAGCTTAGGGCAAAGAAAGTGCTCCAGTTTACCTGCTGTTTTGTTATGCCTGATTGGAAGGAATCTTAACTTATTATTAAACAAAAATATACTAAAATACACATATTTAAGTTGGATTTTTAAATTTTTGCATGTCTGCCATTCTTTATTCCATAGCAGTATTCATATTGCATGATATTTTGTGCTAAACTGCCCTATTGAGCCTAGGCCCTTATAAAACATGAAAACAGACCAGTAAAACTTTTTCCATGTAAACTTCAGTGAAGCAGCTGCAGTCTTAGAGACAGGGTTGTGAAGGTGCTATATAAACATTCTGATACACATTTTCCTGTGTACTAGACTATGTGATCTATGGAACACGACATTTTGAAGTTACCCAATGTAATGTATAAAAATAGAAAATATATATTTATGAGTAACAGTAGAATAAACTACAGTGCAATTATCCTTAGCCTATTGAAAGCCCTACCTGCATATGATTTTTTTCACCCATGCTAGATCTTCCACAGTAGTTTTTCTTCTCCATTATAAGCAAAACAGAGCAAGCACAGCTAGAAAAGGCAGCTTTAAAACTACTCTGATGCTGTAAACTTGCAGTTCCTAGAAGTCAAATATGTACCTTAAAAAATTAGTTTTGCTCACCTGTCCCTTCTATGCTAGAATTTAAACGTTCTTCGCTACAAGCTGTAAAGCCAGGATGTTTAAGGAGAATATGCCCTAAATTTCACAGGAAGTTATCCTATTATTTTCACCAGTCCTCAGACTAATTTAATATAATTGGAACTACCTCGCTGGCTTAGGTTTTAAGCATAAGGCATGTTGTGTACATTCCCCCCAGCTATTTATTTATTATCTTAGTGTGCAAAGCCAAACCAGCGGAAATCCCTCTACAAAACCTTGCACATCAATTTACATTTTACTGCACATTCAGCATAAAACTGCAAAAGAGCAGATTCTTAAAAATAAATCCAGAAATATGCACAGAAACAAGGTAACCATTTTCTTCTGAGTAAGGTCTTTTCTGTAGTTGTTTAACACGCTATCAATTCTGAATACATCAGTTTGAATACATTCATAGCAGTCCATTCTGAATGCACTGAAGAGATGCATCAGAAAAGTTCGCTTTTCACATCACCTAATGCCAGGGTACCACAACTTCCACTGCTTTGAGGAAAGAGACACAAAGTTAATTTTGTTAATTAACATATTACCACTTTGGAGATATAAACTCCAATACAAAAACCTTCCAACTCCAAATATTGTTTACAAACCTGTAAGTTTTGTCTTCCATCTAACCACTATACTTCCCTACCAAACTATGTTTTTCTGGAAAAAAATGTACAATATGAAACTGAATAATTCATGTCTGGCTGAACAATAAGACAGTTTTTGCTGCAGTATGACAGTTCCTGACGTAAGGAGGAACAGATTGGGCAACACATTAATACAGACAAAATGAAAGACAAGAGGGGCACATGAAATTACAGTTCAAGGGTCATATTCTACTCATCACTGGAAAAAGGATCATGAAAAGCTGAAAAGTGCATAATAATTCAGTAAAATTTAGATATGCACAAATCATTTATGCATTGACTGTACTGTCCTGACTTCTCACCACCTGCCCAGAGTGATTAAAAATGTAATTATTATTATACTGTCTTCTAGCTATCTAAATAGGGTAAAAGTGATTATCACCTTTAAATATAGTATGTTAATGCATAAAAATACATATATTTTCCCCAGGATAAGTATTATATTTTCTAACCAATACCTAAAACCAATGGTCTTTCTAAATTAGCTTGGAATAATAAATCAGGCCCATCTCTTTGCAGAATGGGGTAGTTTTATTGTTTATATGTTTATGTAATTAATTCTGAATATCTGTCCACTGTATAAACAATCTCCAGAAAAATAGATCCTCTTCCAGTAACTTACAATACACATTAAAAATATATACAAAAGGGATTCTTGTCCATTTACAACATCTTGAGCTAAAGGATGTGATTCTTGGGTCATTTCACTTATGCAATTTTGATCAGGCTAAACTGAATATTCCCATTTACTAGAACCGTGCCAGCAATGTGGACAATCTAACATTTAAAAATACCTGCCTAACCATGTAGTATTTTAAATAAAATCAGGCATTTTTACATCACAGTATATATGGCATTTCTTAATTTAGCAACAGAAAGGCACAGTTATTAAACCATAAAATACAGTACCTGAATCATATATACTCTAGTGATATCTACCAACGCCAATCCTGTAGAGGGGACTAAAGAAAAAGGCTTCTGTTTGTTTGTTTGTGTGTTTTTTTAGAAAAATTCAGCCTAGTTTGGTCCATTAGAAATGCCTATTAGCTGAAACATCCTGAAGCAGGGCTTTGGGAAATAAGAGGAAAGCAAATTTAGCAGTCTATGGTCCAACAACTTGAATACATTACTATGAAATGGCAAACAGATCGTGAATGGAGCTTTCTGATGAGCTGTCAGACATACCTGTTAAAATGTCAGTGTAGAGAGGTGCAGAATGACAGACATTCTAGATACATTCATTGCATCTCACATACACACAGACTGTTACAGCAGTAAGTCCAGACATGGCATTTATAGAGCTCAGCACTTCTCATGGACTGATATTTGACTTCTGGCCCCATACCATCCCCAAAGATGTGCAAAGTTCTTTAAATGCTTTGCCCGATACATATTGCTGTTAAAGTGAAGTCCCTGCTAAAGCCAAGCTCACTGGCCTTTCCTTAGCAAACTAGCGCACCTCGTCAAAAAGCAACTAGCTCTCCTCCTCCTATTTGAAGTGACAAAACTGCATCAAGAGAGACCAATAAAATGGAAAAGGCAAGGAACAATAAACATGAGGGAGAACCCAACCATTCCATAGGTAATATAGCGATAGGGAAGCTCAACTTCCATGCGTTGTCTTGCTTTCCGTACATCGGCATGTGGTATGCGAAATATCTTACATGCCAGTGGAATAGTGGCTTTTTTCATGGCTACTTTTGTTAACAGCAGAACTATTACTCCAATCAACAACCGCAATATGGCTTTTCCAAACACAGTCACAGTGAGAGAGGAAAGAGATAGCGGTAAGGTTTCAGGAGGAGGATCAAGCTGCAGACCCATCATGTAGTTAACATGAGAGCCACAGGCTACTCCAGCACCACAGCCCAGAATCTGAGCTGTGTCTCCTCGGGATGTGCTCCAGGTGTCCAGAGTAAAAGAGAAGATGCCCAGGGCTAAATGGAGACTTATGATAATTAAGGGTGCATATTTGTAAGTTAAGTTGAAGTTATCGATCTGGTCCACAATGGGATGGAAGACAACCAGGATAAGAATAGCATACAGAAATCCAGCAATAACATCCTGTTGAAGAGAGAGAGAAAGATACGATTTCAGTGTAATAACTATTTTAAAAAATAATTTAAGTTACATTAGCAAGCAGACAAGCCTAATTGCTCTGTTGCTAAAAGCTACTTGTGGATTAACATATTTTCTCATTTACTATACAATATTAAATCTTTTTTTATGTTAAAGTAAGGAATTGCATTTGATCCCCTACTAACAGGACACCTGCATCATAATCAGATCTAGAATATTCATGATCACAAATGAAGATATGATCAAATGATCTGTGATTGAACAAAATTGTAGATCTACAGACTTTTTAACAGGACCTGTTGCAATAGGTCAAGGGCTAATGGTTTTAAAATACAAGAGGGTACATTCAGACTAGATATAAGGAAGACATTTTTTTACACTGAGGGTGCTGAAGCACTGGCCCAGGTTGCCCAGAGAGGTGGTAGATGCCCCATCCCTGGGGACATCCCAGGCCAGGCTGGACGGGGCTCTGAGCAACCTGATCTGGGTGAAGATGTCCCTGCTCATGGCAGGGGTTGAACTGGATGAGCTTTGAAGGTCCCTTCCATCCCAAAATAATCTATGATTCTTCTGTGATTGTACCGGTTGGCAACAACAGTCCGTGTCCAGAACCAGGGCATTCCAGCCTACAGTCAGCACAAAGCTGGCCTGGCTAAATCAGTTCTGCCAGCTTAGTCTGCTGGAACAGCTCAACAGCAGATCCAAGTGCACGGGTGCCAACACGCAAGCACACTGGGAGCAGCAGCATGAGGACTGCTGCAGCTCAGCCTTAGAGCAGCTTAGTCACAGAATCACAGAATGTTGGGGATTGGAAGGGACCTCAAAAGATCATCCAGTGCAATCCCCCCGCTGGAGCAGGAACAGCCAGATGAGGTTAGACAGGAAGGTGTCCAGGTGAGTTTTGAATGTCTCCAGAGAAGGAGACTCCACAACCTCCCTGGGCAGCCTGTTCCAGTGTCTGTCACCCTCACCGTGAAGAAGTTTCTTCTCATATTTAAGTGGAACCTCTTGTGTTCCAGTGTGTACCCATTGCCCCTTGTCCTGTCATTGGTTGTCACTGAGAAGAGCCTGGCTCCATCCTCGTGACACTCACCCTTTACATATTTATAAACATTAATGAGGTCGAGTCTTTCCACTCCGGCTTCAGAATTAACAATACTGCAAGAATGGAGAACTATTTCCAACTACTAAAGGAGAGGAAGGGGTAACTTCTGTGGCTTCATATTTGGTTTTCAGTTTTATTGTTTTAAAATAGTCTTTTCTTAAAAGGTTACTCTTAATTATTTTTATATTCACTCAGTTGCACAGAATTATCTGAAGCTTTAGTCACCTTTAGCTGTTGAGAGGGAATTTCTTGAAAGCTTTCTAGAAATCCAAGCACTAGAAACCAGATCACCTTCATTCACGTACTTATCAATTTTTCCATATAAGCCAGGAGGTGGGACTTTTGTCAGCAGTATTTGTATTACTCCACCTTCAATGAATCATTTTTATTCACTTCCACTAATTGAATGCTTGATAAAAGCTAATACAATTGCCTGATATGAAAGTGAAGCTTGCTTATTTCAGAAGCAACCAATACAACCTTTTGCTATTTGCCACCCTACATGCCCCCATGTTAGGCACCAAGGTTGATTTATATTACAGGTTAACACATGGTTAATTGTATTCGCTCAAAAACTATAGAGAATTCAGATAGGAAAATGCTGAATAACCTCGTTGCATTGCTATTTGATGCGTGACTTTGTTCTACGACATTACCTGTCAGCTGAAATATCAGTTCATCCCATCGTCCTCCACCCAAGCGGCTCTGACTTGGGAAGCCACCATATCACTGATGCAAATGTGTCATTCAGCTTGTCTGAGCTGCCTCATTTTCACATGCTCCTTTTAGGCTGTGTTCGTCTACCAGCTGTGCTATTCACTTCCAGGCTTGCTGGTTTCTGTCTATCAGCTTTTCTTGAAGAAGTGATCCTCAAGAACCTCTTTAGCCATCTTTATTTGTGGTCTTACATTCCGGTTACCATTTTGTAGTGTTCTTGTTTTCCCATTTTTACACTGCATGCATTTGTGTTTGTTTGATTTTTTTCTTAATCCTTTTTAATAAAAAAAAAATCTGGTTTTCAAAGATGACAACTTTGTTATTTGGATCTTTATAAACTTTGGTAAGTGAAACCCTAGCATTTAGCATGGCACTCTGAAATGCAGATGCTTTGATTAGCTGACATGGAACCAACTGGACATTAACAGCCACTCTCTCATCCTGCAAAATTATTTGTACTCCATAGAAGAAAAGTTACTCTACACCTCAGTGCAGTCATCAATTTCCGCACTAAAACTGCTATTAAACATCAGCTAAATCTCAACTGTGGGCTGTGTTTGTGAAAGAAGAATATAAATTAACAGAAGATTAACATCCACTTTTAGCTATTGTATCAATTTCTCTGCTGAAGAAATATAAGTATTCTGTTCATATGAGAAATTAAAAAAAAAATCTATATACAATTAATGCACTGTAAAATCTTAAGTGTGATGGAAGTGTATGAAATCAGAACATCATTTAAAAGTTTAGTAGGAATATTTTCTTACCAAAATTGAATGCATTCCCATATAAATTCGACTACAGCAAACCAAAGAACACCAGCAGAATGCAAGGATCAGTCCAAACATAAGGGGATACTGTTAGGGGAAAAAGATGGAGAGATTATATTAGAATTTGGCAAACAAACAAACAAACAAAATCACTCTATAAGAATTCTACCATTAATTGCAATTAATGCAGCTTATGCTTAACACTTTCCTTGCCCTAGCCTACCCAAGCCTATTAGACCACCTTGAGTAAGTCCACTTTTCATAAAATCAGAACATTATTAAGTCAAACTTTTTCAACTATTCCCTTGTCCTCTTCCTTTACATTCAGGATATGTGAATTTCACGGCATTCGTCATATCTTTTCAGACAAAGCCATAAAAAGTCAATAGATCTCTGCAGCAGTTAAGTCTTGCCATGTTATGATATCCTATATTGGCAATATGGGCAGAGACAAGCCTCGTGGAACAGTTTACACTGAGTGAAGCAGCTACGTAATGTACTAGGATAGTTAACAATTATCCAGGCAGAATCTAGAAGCTTCACATTTCTCCTGAAAAGGAAGAATTCACAATTATTTACAAATCAATTCAATTCCTTACACACTGTTTTCAAGTTTCTGCAATCCTTGACTCAATCTGAGTATCAGTATGAAGCTCCTAAAATAGTAATCTTTTTTGTTCCCTACAAACTCATAAATTTCCTCTAACAATCCATGCTTATTAAACAAAAACATGAAATAATTCTTTCCGAGTACTTCCATCTTCTAGTAGATCTTTTATTAATAAGGACTGTTTACCAGGAGCAAACATAATACTTTGTTTTAATAAGCACATATCAGCATGTGCAACTTTTATAGGTTTCAAATGAAAGTATGCTAATTCACATCTTGCAGCACAGTAAGAAACACCTTCCCCACTACAATATTGCAAAATGTTGTACAAGGCAGGACACGACTTCCTTTTTTCAGTATTAAAAATAATTATTCTATAAAAGAAGCAGTCACAAGACAAAATGGCGCGTTTCCAAAACTGCTTCACTTCCTACACGCAGGCAATGATAAACATTTACAATATAAACAGGCAGTCTAGATGTACTTGAATCTCAGAATAAAAACTAAGGATTACAGGCAGTTTTTCTGCCCTTTCCCTTGCTCCTTATATAGGTACAATATCCAACAAATCAGAGAAAGTATCTTTAATCTGATTGGAGAAAGTTATATGTCCTCTGTGAAGGCCACTTAACAGATTGACAAGCTTCCAAATCAGTCTTTCAGTGGAAGGTCTTCTGCATTATTCCAACATTCTTTGAATTCTCAGCTCCAGGACCATGTTAACATGACAAACCTAAAATAATTTTCACTAGCAGAAAATCAGGAAGCTTATGTTTTACATAAGAAACAGATTTCACATTATAATCAATTCTAAATGCCTAGCTCACAGTTGTGTTATATCTAGTTTAAACTCTAATTCCCTTAGCGATATTTGTCTTTATTTTGACTACATTCATCTATAAATTGTACCTAAACAAAATTATGTACGTAATGATTCATTTCTAAATTAAATGATGAAGGAACCAATTCAGTTTCATGCCTTTCAGAATTATGGTAATAATGGGCAATACACCAGTAACTAGGTCATACTCAAGACACGACTGCAGAGCTATTGGATGCTGACATTGTTACAGTAGCCACAAAAACAACCCTTGCACCCCACGTTACACCCCCAGAACACAAGTGCAGCCCCATCATTCACACCCATTGTGCCTCTACCATCATTTCCATTGATCTCAAGGTAAAAGCAATGCCACCTGCACCAGAAGACACTCAAGCCACAGCCTCCCTGCCCAGTGCTGCTCCACTATTCCCCAGAGGGTGGCCCAAGCAGAAAGGTTGTGTATACAGGGACAGATACACCTGATATTCTCTGAAGAGGAGCTTCTAGCACTTCTTTACATACTCTGCAAGATGAAAGTCTGGGAAGATGGACTTCTTGTTTGTCAGAGATAGCGAGGAAGATTTACTATGCAAACATTTTGACCAGAAAATTCAATAGCATCACAATTACTGGGTGGCAGAATGTGCCTGTGTGTGTTTACGTGTGTGTCAAAAGTCTCAAATGATTTTGCCCATGACTCAATACCATACGTCCATTCTTGCTTCCTGGCACACATCTTTTGTGCTTCCAGGCTCCGGTCAGAATAAGGCTTTTCTTTAATACATAAAGACTTTTCCTGCATTTCTGCAATACCTGACAGAAATAGAAACTGGAGTTTTAGCAGGAAGATCACCAAAGTGCCAGGCTCTGCAGTTAAGGGTACTGTGGGTAAGAAGTGGGGATTGGGAGGGGGAAGAAGTTGGAGCAGCTGAAAAGCAAGGCCATAAGTACCAGGAGTACGACAGAAAAGGTGTATGTGAGGAGTCGTGTTGTAAGAGTCCTGGCCAGGTCATTGTAAACAGCAGGAAGAGTAGGATAAATTCTGGAAATTAAAAGAAATTCTTGCTCTCAGGAACTCTTAAGGGAGTTTGGGGAAGAAGAAAACTATTAGAGAAACGTCAGCTTTGAAGAAAATTTTGTAAACAATATTTGGTTCTGTCATATCTCCCTCTGTTTTTCATAGTATTGAGAATAAACACCCATTAAAACATCTGAAAACACTGGGTAGTTCAGCTCCTCTGTAGCAAAGCATCTGTATTCAAGAGCCCAAACACTTCCCTGTTGTGTCTCAAATAAAAAGCCAATTATACATTTAACCCTGATTCATATATTCTTAAAGTAATGAAGAATTTTTAATTTAAACCCAAATGATTCTTACTGAACAGCTTTAGCATGACCTGTCTACAAATGTGTCTGCAGTATCAGGCAAATGCTGATTTATGGTATTTTTAATGCATGATAATAATAATCACAGAAGTGCTAAACCCAGCTTCTTTACACCCAAGAGAGCTTATTCACTAAGTATACCTAGGTGTATTGTATTTAGTCCACTTTAAAAAAAAAATGGGAGATTGAAACAATTATTTTAATTTCCCCTGGAATAATATTCCACAACACAACAGTTAAACTGATTTTTGTGATTAGTTCCCATCCAAACCATTCTCCTTTATGATCCCACTATGTAATCAGCACACTTGGACAACTATCAGGTTATATTTGAAGCCTACTTATCAGTCAGTAAAATAACTATCAGTTCAGATAAATACATCTTTATGTAAACTACAGGAAATAAAATTTGATCTAAAGAAGGTTTTAACCTTCATCTGTCCTGGTTCCTTCTCAGGTTACATCCATACCTCCCTGCACTGCCCACATAACCAATCTGACTTTTTTCGCACAACGCCAGTATCCACCTGCAGAGCATCGTAAGGCTGCAGGTACCCTCTGGGGCTCATAGTTCACTGGCCTCCTTAGGCAGTAACAGAAATCAAGCAGAACAACCCCCCTACTTCAACAGAAATAAAGCACAACATCCTTCCGTCCCCTTTCCCGTTTTCACTCATACCTTTTAAAAGCAGCCACTGGGTTCGAGAATTCCTAGAACACCCAACTGGTAGCACTTGCTTTAAATCTGCCTTGAGGTGATAAAGCAACCACTTATTATGTCCTTACATGTAGGTATAAGTGTACAAGGTGACTAAGCCCTCCCACAGTCCCAGGTGACTAAACTCACTCCCACACACCTTGTAGCTCAGGAAGAAGACTGCTCAGCAGCATGCCAAGTTACAACACCAGAGGACATCACCTTGATCCTTATATAAAAAAAAAGGTTGATGCCACAAATTTAATTCCAAATTATTGTCTGAAAACAACGCCATATGGAGGCACCAGCGGGCATTTTCTAAATGCCTATATGTATTAGTATTTTGCATATATACAGTGGTAATACTGTGGCTGTAAGTATCCCTAACCTCCCACTGCTTACGCATACAAAACCTCCTTAAACACCAAAACATCTTCTATAATATCAGTATAGTGCCTTAAGACTATTAAAATTTGTTATCAGCCCTGCTTTACAATAGTGGATTTCACAAAACTTCCTTTCTGATCACAAATGAATCTTCAAACAAAAAACAAGAACCACAGACCAAACAAAAACGACAAGCAAACAAAACAACTAACAAACAGCTTTTACTATGTTTTCTACTTGAAACAGGCACATGTTATGAAAGATTAATGCAAAAACTTTAATATAAACTAATCTCAGGCTTTCACAGAAGAAAGCCATAAGCACTCATTATTTTTATGTTTGCTCTTATTTTGGAAAATACTGCATTCACAAATTTGAAAATTACCAGTTATCAATTACCTGTGAGTTATAAACTTTCAGATCTTTTCTATATAGTTGTATACAGACACACTGAGTCTGCACTTAAATGAAAGATACAAGAGCAAGACTGCTGAATTCCAGCAGCTTTAGACCCACAGCTGCTTGCATGCCAAATCAGACCCACACAGGCACAAAGGACACAAGATCACAAGTTCACTTCCACCCTCTTTCCCAAATTCATTGCTCTTCTTGCTCATTCAGGCATCAGAAGGCAGACTGGCATCTTATCTCCTCACAGATGAGGGTCTGAAAGGTCAGAGATCACAGCTGGCAGAGGTGAACATAAAAGCCAGATTTCATTCTCTCAGCTTGTTCTTTCTGATAACAGAATTTCCATATCTTCATTCTTGACCACACAGTCAGATATTTAGGAGCAGCCTGTTTTAGACAGAAGCATCTCAAATTCTCCCTCCTCGCCCTCAATTAAGAACATCCTATGTATAACCTGAAAAACTCACTATACCTCCATAGCTACCATGCCACCCCAATGATTTTGAGTATAGGGTGTATTTATTGAACTGCATACCTTTTTTTTTTTTCCCTCTAAATTAAAAACCACAAGTTGTGAATTCAAAATCTTAACTTTATACAAAAATACAGTCACATAGAACCCAATCTGCACTTCAAAATCACATGTTGACTCAAAACCAACATTAACCTGGCATTTTTCACCTTGAGAAAAGTACCTCACGTTCATACTAGATCAAATCATTGATATTCAGCTTGCACAAATATTTTTGCAAAGGCCAGAATAAAACTTTGATAATATGCATAAGCATGTAGTACAAACACAGTATTAGAAGCTGAAGCACAGGAAGATTGAACTGACAAGGCAGAGATTGAAGAGACAAATGCAACATATAGATGAAAAAGATACTTTTGTTGACTTCGTGGCTTTTAAATATTCGAATGAACGTGTTTCTTTGAAGGCATCATATCCATTAAGAAAAGTGTCCCAGTCTTGATCTATATGACTAAAGGACAGATCACCAAGCATGTTATTTAGGAAAACAAAAAAAAAAGGTTAATCTTGAATTCACGTATTAAGTTAAAGCTAGGAATAAAGCTGATTGAGTAGACTACTCATCTTCTCGCAGGTCTCAATTTTATTCCTGTATCCAGAATCAGTTTTAATCAATTAAACGGAATTAAATTGGTGACATTTGGAAAATCGCAGTGAAACTACTCCCAGTAAGTCTTTGGGAATTTGATGCCCTATATTTTTAATGGGAATTTCCCATTTTGTTCAATTACATCCTCCGAAACTGTCTTGCAAGCTTCTGACTGGATCACATAGAAAATGTTTCCCTCAAGTGCCTATACTCCTCTCTCCCCTTAATCTGACATTTTGCCAAGAGTCTTAATAATGTAACTATTGTTTAAAAATGCTCATAAGGAAACAATCTGTCCTAAAAGCTTTGACCTAGGTCAGAAAATTCTTTCATAATGGAACATCCTTAAAACACACTCTAGCTCCTCATTTATTTACTTTTTTAAAGCATATTCTACACTACAGAAATTTCCAGCATCCACAAATGGTTCCAAACTGATTTCCTAATATTTTCAGTGTCCTACAATATTACTCAATGATCTTTTTTTAATCACACAAAAACTCAGAAGTTCAGCTTGAGTTTAAGACAATTATTTTGGGCCAGAATTCACTGAAAGAATCCAAGCAGCACTTGCAGCATCATGCTTTTAGTAAGATATTTGGGCTAGGTATTGTCAATAATCATATGAAAAGCTATAATCAATGTTTACAGGAATACCTCTGAGACACTGCTTGGCCAGATGAGTATGAAAAGCACAGCATATAAATTACTTTATGGAAGGAGCAGAAGAGAGAAGAGGATAGAATGATTAAAAAGGAAAGAGCACTTATTCATCATTTTAGGAAAACTAAACAGACAAAAACCTGTCTTTCCAAAGAGGCCAAGTGGTAAATAACACCGGTTAAGCTACATTTATCAATTATTTCCTTCTTTCTTCCACTGACCAACCTCAACATCAAAAAGCATAAAAAATTTGAGTGCTACATATCATTACAAGAATTCCTTCTTTAAATCCCAAGATAATTATTTCAATGCCAACCCTGCAGGGAGTTAAAAAGTTTAATTTTCTACTACATACCATATGAAAAGAAATTAAATAGTTACAATAGGAACTCGAGTCTGTTACTTTGTTTCTTTGCAGTCATTACAAATAATAATAATCATAATAATAAAAATATCCCTCTCTCAACACACCCAACAAGAATCACCTACAGCTTGCTCAGCTTATGCCCCCGACACCTGAAAAATAGTTTCTGTGCAAACTGAAGTTTTCTCAGGTTTAATCATGACATCCTATTTGAAAGTATGAGGAGTGATTTACATGTGTTCAGTTCACTAAGAAAAGAATAATGCTTGAGAAGTACTTCTTTGAACTCATTCTTCATCAAAAATTCTGCATCTAACTGTATAGGATTTGTTCTTACATATTCCCCCAAGATCCTTTATATTAAATATTTGCTTATACAAAACTGAAAAAATATATTTAATGCCATTTTGATAGGACAGGCTGCTGCACACCCCTGGCAGAGATTCCCCAATGAGATTTGTAAGAACTGGATAAGCTCTTCTCAAACTGAGCACCTGAATCAAACAGGCCACAGACTTTTTCCAGCTTCCTTTTCAAATAAACTACAGGTATTTACAAGGAACACAAAGGTCACCTCACAACTCAAGGCCAGTGCTGACCCTCCAGATACCCATCTCTCTTTCTCAAGAGCTCTTCATTGTGTGGGCAATTCTAGGCTTTCAGATCAGCCCTTCAGCAATGCTTCTCATGTCAGAAGACTTTTCATTTAAGAAACACATGGAAGAAAACCAACTCAACAAGCACACATCTCTTTGCCTAAGTTTCTTCACAACTTTGATATTTCAGCCAAAACCCATTCGGACTTCTCTGAGGGACGAGGCGTCTCTTTCTGAAGGCAGTCAGTACTTGCTCTTACACACAGACTTTGTATATAAGAAATTGCCACCTATGTGTAGCTTCCAGTTTTATCATTACATATGTTTTACTTATATTGCAAGCTTTTCAACAAGGACAAACACTTAAAACTAGGATTTGCTCACTTTCTGTAAAATTCTTACTATAGTCGTGTTATGATTAGACTATTCATCCAATCCTGATAGCCAGTTATTCCCCATTCCCAGAGGAGATCTGAGACAAGCTAGCCTTTAGAAACGAAAGAGAAGGCAGGCAATTCTAGAGGTAATGTTTCATATTGGTCAATCAGAATCACAGAACGATGAAGTTTTCTCTGAAATCCTAACACAGGTCCTGTCAAACCCATCTCTTTTGATTAGATTCATCAGCTTTAGTTGATCAAAGTGATGGTGTGGATGGAAGACTTCAGGAAGGGTGTTTGACCTAGTACCACAGACCATTCTTACACAATCGGTACTATCAAGAATCAGTAGAGCACCAAAACTGAAAAATATTTTTAAGTGTGTCAGTCAAACAAGCGATTACAAAATAGATGCACTCCACTGCAGGTTTAGCAGTAGTGCTTATTAAGGTCGCTATTATCATCAGTGGGGTGGAAAGACAGTTGCTGATGACAGGATTTACATATAAAACATTGGCAGACAAGTACATAGGGAGGACAATGCTGCCGTATTTAGTGATTTAAACTGCTTCAGAAGATAAGCCCATTCAACCCACGTTGGTTAATGTAGTTACAGAGGCCAGTTACTCATCAATCAAGGCTCTGGGATCCTGCTGAATATCAACTTAAAGTCCCTCCACTGCCCTGCAGTGACAGTCAG
Organism: Patagioenas fasciata; assembly: GCF_037038585.1. Classification (NCBI taxonomy): domain Eukaryota; kingdom Metazoa; phylum Chordata; class Aves; order Columbiformes; family Columbidae; genus Patagioenas; species Patagioenas fasciata. Next base: position 63,907,166 of record NC_092524.1, on the reverse strand, counting down.
CAGCTCCTGACTCAGCTCATTAATGCAGAGCTCAGGAAGGAGTGTGAACCCATCACATCCTAATCCAAACCAGTACTGCCAGAGTCAGGCTGCATCCTGGAGGAGCTCTGGGAGAAAAGCCCATTTTCTGTCTCCCTGACCAATCTTTTTTTCCCCTCCTCAAAATAAAACAGTAGGGTTATGACACATTCAGGTACCATCCTAACTCGAGCACCGTTTCTAATAAAATATGTGTTGATATCTATTTGAAATCAGCAGTTCAAAGTAACCAAATAAAATATTAAAAAAGACTTTTCCCTGTAGTCTCAGCTTTAGGCTTTTGCAGATTCTGTAGGTAATCAGCAGTTCATATCATCTCTTCCTCCCCGTTCGGGACACTATAAGCGCCAGCTTGGCTCAAACTGCCAATATTTCAAAAGAAAACAGTTTTTCCCCAATGTGATAATGGGATATGATGTGATACATCATATCAAGATCTATAACCTCACTGTCTTTTAAGTGTTTGTCCTCCTCTTTCAAGCATATCAGACCTTCAAAAGACAGACAGAAAAATACTAACATCTACAACACTCCTAAAACTCTCATGAGTCTTTGGGACAAGCTTTATAATTCAAGGTTACTGAAGTGTCTTTGAAATAAGTGGTTTTCCCTGCTGAGATTTAACAATAATAAATAAATACATAAAGATTATGCAAGTGCAATAGAAAGTTTCAGGCAAGCTTTCATAAGACCAGGAGAAAATGAAAAAAATATATTCTACAATGGACAGAACAGTTAGATAGGATGAAAATTATCTTAACATATAATTTGTTTCTGTCTGAAAGTCGATTGCATTGAGTATTCCCTATGTCCAAAGTCTCTAATTGTGAAAATTTGCCAAAATAATCTTTAATAAAAATACATCATCTCTGAAAACAATTTACTTGAACAATTTTGTTTATAAGCAAATATTCTAGCTTTAATACATATACACAAAAATACTTTTGAATACTATATGAAAGAAAAAACTGTAATAGGCTTGCTGATAAGCAGTGGAAACTAGTAAAGCACAGACTTAATTCAACAGGTTAAAAGCAAACCTAACTGAATTCATAATTTTTTCTTTTTGAAGGGGCAATTTGGGCCATACTTTGAAAAATAAGTGCAGATTTGCTCTGTTCTCTATGCTGTTCAAGGGCAAGACTCACAGATCGTCTTTGTTTAACAGAAAAGAACTATTACACAATAGAGGAAGTCATAGCCCAATGAAAGCAAACTCCAAATAAATTATACAGGAAAGTGATTCCTTTCTCACCGCAGTAACATCTTTTAGTGCAAGAGTGGCTTTCTGTGGTTTAGTATAAGCTTCAAAGTGGCAAACTCAATTAAATTCACCTGTATTCCAGAACAGAAGTCCCTACAGAGAGCTGTAGCTGTATCTGCTTAAATTCAAACTCAGTCTTGCTGTACTACGACTTTTCTGAACAAACAGCCCTAAGATGCAGACTCATTACGATCTGGGTCTGTGTAATGCTTGCTTATACTAAATATATAGAAAGACTGTATCCCAACATTTGCCAACGACTTTAAATCTAACCATCTGTATCTACTGATAAATAGGTACAATTTAAATAAAAAACAGTTTTTTCAAGCTCCTTTATAATCATTAGCTTTCAAAGAAGTTCTGAGGTCAGATTTTTTTAACACCATCTATTTCCAGTATAGCAGGACAAAAAGTTGTCATACAGATTCTACTTCCTTTCAACACTGGTAAAATGTAGAAAACAGAAGCATTAGATGAAAGCTTAAGTCTCTTTAGAGGCGAATCAAAAGATATTCAACATGCCTCAGGGTTAGCCTTTGATTAATACTGGGAAATAATTTTAAAATTAGAAAGGGTATTTTTTAAAATAACATTTTGAAATGGTAGAAGTTGATTTCAGAGAGGTCTGTTAGTCAAACTCATTTAATAGGAAAAAGGAATTAAAATCAAGACTCAAACTCTTTGTTTCTCCATTTCTTAAGCATGGTTCTAAATTAATAACAACAGGCTGCATGTTTAGGGTTTCTTGATATACATTCATTATAGATATATATATATATATGCTTAATCAGTTAGCACAGTATTTCACATACTACAGTTTCAGGGCTGGCAACTGAAATCAAACTTGGTTCACTGGCAAAAAACCCATTTCACACATTGTCAGTTTGCTGTTTCTATAAAAGCAATCAAGCCAAGTTCTCCTCTGTACACATGACATCAGCCTGTGCAAAGCTAATCGACTGATACTACTAAATGAGGTTCCTCACATGCAAAGAAACAGAAATCCAGTTCAGTCTTCCAACCGACATCAGCCCTACACACCTAACAAGTAATAATCAAATATTTATGCTGTAGTCAGTCATATAAAATGAAAACTTTAAGCATCTCAGTGACAGAACTCCAAATATTTATTTCAAACACTCACGAACCATGGCATTATCTGATGCCTGTACAACTCCAGCAGAACGATACTTCACATTTTCCTAGAAAAGAATATGAATCCCTTATAGCTTTATTCTGTGCATGCTATTATCACCTTGCAGAAGTAGATATATCAACTTTGATTAAAAGAGAGGCCAAATATAATCTCTAACCTTCAACTACCTCTTTCTGTTCAGGCACCCGTTCTATATGCTGAGATAGAGGCACACAGTGTCACACTGTGACAGCAGACAACTGCTGATTGTCAACACTAACTGGGAAGAGCTCAGCCCCTGAATAAAGCTTAAAAAGAAAGTTCAGCCTACTAAGATGCCATACATTTGGTTTAAATTAGGCAGGTATTATAATAAGAATTTGTAAACATTAACAACTTAAGAGTAGACTTGCTGGATAACTTCTTCAACATTACACACACAGCCCACAAAACCCAATACTGAATATTTTTGCCTGGGAAAGGCTTCTCATTTGCTACTGAAACTGGTGCAGTGATTTAGAGAGCTGAATACGTGTTGTATTTCCTTGGAGTTCTTATGTCGTCCATGCTGCCAATAGCAAACTCCAAAGCACATGCCACAGTTTGCATGAACCAGATGATCAACGGTGTTATTTTAACTCAATCTATTGACCCAAAAGAGCAATAGGCAGATTTTAAGATTTTGCTGAATGAAGGTGCTGAAAAGACCGGAGATTATCAGTTCCTGCTAATTATCACCACATTAATAGTTGTAAAACCATCTGAAAGGATACGTACTCCTCAAAAGAGAAATAATTTCCAGTTTGTGGGTAATGAAACTAAAAACAGTGTTAAAGAAAAAGCTAAAGCTGCAAAGTGACTCAAAGCAAAGAAGGATCAGCAAAAAGTCCCTGGCTCTCCACCAGATTATCAGTCAGTAAAACCAAACGCCTGTGAAAACATCAGATTCCTATCCAAACTTTGTGCAAAGCATTCACCGTACAAGTTAAAAAAAAAAAATACTGTATGATAAAGCAGACTTTTAATGTGTGCTGAACTATCCATGCACAAAGTCAGCAGAATTTCTATTCAAAAGACAGATTAAAGCAACTCTTGATACCTAAGCACTCGTTTGGATCGTATAAAAAATACATTTGTTTTAAAAGGAGGGGGGGGTGGCAAGGAAAAAAGGCATGGATTTCACATTTTAACCAAACTCAGCCCCTCTCTCTCCTCCCCCAAAAGAAACCAAGTCTGCCACAGGCTTACACTCCGGGGCTGGAAAACACACGGCGAAGTGTTACCTGCCAGCGGCCGTAGCTGAGCAGCAGGAGCGCCAGGGGGATGGCGGTGCCCGACATAGCGTGGGTGGAGGGCATGCTGTACTCCGAGTTGTAGAACACTTCCAGCTTCACCACGGGCGGGGAGGCGGGCCGCGGCCAGCGGATCACGTCCTTGGTGCACTGCCCCACGTACATCACCCACACCCAAATGATGATCAGCCTCCGGCCCAGCCAGGCGTCCAAGTTCCAGATGCAGAAGGGGAAAAAGAGGATGTAGAAGAGCTCGTTGCCCAACTCCGTGCCCAGGCTGAACAGATAGTAGAGGAAGCGGCTGCGGGTGGTGAACTCCTGGCTGCCGTCCTCCTCCGTGAGCGAGTTGCGCCGCGGCCTCCTCCTCCAGCGCTGCGGGGACCCCGCGCCCCCGGGCACCGTCCCGTTCCCGGCGGGATGCCTCTGCCCGCCCGCCTGCTCCGCGCCCGGGGGGGCGCCGTTAACCACCGCTCCTCGGCCCCCGGCTCGCTGCTCCGCGTCGGCCCAGCCCGAAGGCCCCTCCACCCCGCAGAGCCGCTGGAAGGCGGCCACTTTCCGCGGGTCCTGCAGGTGAGCGGCCAGCCGGGCCAGGCGGCGGCAGAGAGCCATGGCAGGAGAGGCGGGCTGGGGGCGGCGAGGCGCTGCCCGGAGAGCTGAGGGGGCTTCGCCTGAGGGGCGGCGGAAGGGATGGGGGCTCCTGTCCGCGCCGCGGGGAGGGGAAACGCTCTCTGAGGAGAAATCCGCTCGAGGATGAGGCGTCGCGGAGCGACGGACACCGCCCGGCTCCCCGCGGCTCGAGCCGCCGCCGCGCTCCGCTCAGCCCGGCTCCCGGCGCTCGCTCGCTCGCTCCCTCACGCGCGCACGCGCCCTCCGGCGTCCCGTCCCCGCCCCACTGTGCCGTGCCTGCGCACAGCGCCCGCGCGCACAGGCGGGGATCCCCCGGGAAAGCTCACCCCGGCGCGGATTGGCCGCGTCTCCTTGCAGGTCCCGCCCCCACTGGCGTGGGGAACCAATCAGGGCTTGGCGTTGCGCGGGGCGGCGGGCGGCGTGCCTCGGCCTCGAGCGTGAAGTGCGGAGGCGGCCGCGGGTGTCGGGGGGACGGCGGCTCTGGGCCTGCCTGGGGGCAGCGGAGGTGTGTAGGCTGCCTCTCGCTCGGCCCCGGCGAGCTACTTGCCCTTGTTCTAACTTAGGGTGAGGTACTGCCGACTTCACCTCAGCCACCACCCCTGGGGCCTGGCCCTGGCGGCCCCTGCCCTCCGCTGCTTCATCCTCTGCCCGGAGCGACCCCAGAGGCCTAAATCCGCTGGTGTAAACGTGAGAGGGAAAGCTGATTTCAAGCAGTGACTGTGAGTGGTCTCAGCCTCAGCAGTAACCTCAAAATTGTGCCAGACCAGAAAATTCACGATCAGGCACTTCGAAAGTCCTGGTTGCTGGAGTTTTCATCCCAAAATGCTTTAGAACTGCAAGCTTTGGTCGTCATTGTGCTCTGATCCTCCTGCGTGTCCGTCTGATGTATGGCCTGCTAATACTCCAGTGTATTTGTATCTTCCCTTAGAATCAGGAGATTAAGCAAGGGATAAACCTGCTGCTCTGTACTGTTTTTATTTATAGGAGCAATATGACCTGAATGACTACCCTGCTTCCCCAAAAATAAGACAGGGTCTTATATTAATTTTTGCTCCAAAATATGCGTTAAGGGGAATGTCTTATTTTTCTATGAACAACAATCGGCATTTATTCTTGAACAAAAAAATCAACATTTATTCAAATATAGTCATGCCTCCACATTCTGGAACTTCATCATGACTCCAAACCCTGAATTCCATAATGAATTTCTTGTGACTCTATTTCCTTTTTCCATGTACAACAATCTACATTTACCAATATTCATGAACAAAAATCAACATTTATTCAAATACAGTCATATCATCTGGAACATCATCATAATTTTCCAAACCCTATCTGTCCTGCTGCATTCTGTTGCCAATTAATTTTACTTTTTTACATGTATAGCTGCCTGGACACTATTTAAATTGACTCTTTTATGAGCTGTAACTAGGGCTTATTTTTGGAGTAGGGCTTATATTTCAAGCATCCTCAAAAATTCTGAAAAATCATGCTAGGGCTTATTTTAATGGAAACACAGTAGTTAGTTTAATAGCTATCCTTACCAAAATAAAAATCAGATGTGGAATCCAAATAATAAGAAGTTGAAATGGAGGAATACAATACAAGTCTACACAGTGTTTTAGGAGGAATATCTATTAATACTGTTTTGAGGAGGTTCTTGACTCAGACTTACTGCTGTGTGATATTGTCATTAAAATCAGGTGTATGCAGTGCCAATAAACCATGAGAATGGAGTATGCTGCCGGATGTCAAGAAGAAAAAGCCTATTAGAGAACTTAGTTGGAAGACATGGTGTCCAAAGATGTTCCAGTGGTAGGTTCTATGTTGTACTACATTTTTAGCAGTAATCTGGAAGCAGATCTAAACCTATTGCTGCAAAAATTCAGCTCTGGGATTAATAGACCCCTAAATAATGATGAGGACAGGGCACTGATCAGAATGGTTGGTAGAAGCATCCCATTCAAACTTAGGGAATTTTAATCCAGCCGAATATATAACTGACTATCTTGAAAACCAAGTGTGGAGGCTGTAACTGGAGAATAGAAGACTACAGCCTGAGAAGGTAATGACTTTGAGAAGGATTTAAGGGTCAGAATAAGTAAGCAATCAGATAAGGGCTCTCCTGTATGCTGCTATGGCAGAAAAGGATTAATCAATGTATAAACAAAGGAATTTTTAAAAGGTTTATTAAAAAAAAAATGTTTATTTTGGGAGGTGGCTCGATTGTAGTGTATAGGAACATTCCAGGTGGAAAATACAGGATATTAAAGGACTCTTTAATCTACTGAAGAAAGGCATAATAAGAAGTAATGGCCAGAGGCAAAAGCCAGACAAACTCAAATAGGAAATAACACACACATTTTTACATAGTTAACCACCAGAACACATTCCCAAGAGAAGCTGAGGATTTTCCATTGTTTTATGTCTTCTTTTGAAGATTAGATATATTTCTGGAAATTATTTTTTAGCTGAGAAGTTATGCTTTATTTTATTGCATGATTACAGGTTGAAACCTGATGGTCCATGATACACATAATGTCACATTAATCTAGTGGGACCATCATGGTTTAGATTTTAAATGGCAGAAGCAGACATTTCATTAATAACCATGAGCATTAGAATATTATTTTTCCTTGAAATATTTATGCTCCATAAAAAAGCTGATCTGAATTAACCTTTTGGCTGCAGAATATACTAAGTAAGACAATATCTAAAGATTTTGGCCTTTTGCTTCCTAAATTTAAAGTTTTAGGATCACTTGGAAAAATTTATTTGCATTTCCGTTTCTGAAGGAAATTTGCAAGAAAATTTCTTATAAAGTCTGGATAATAATCCTCGAAGAAATATTTCACAATGTGAATATCAATTATGTAAAATTGCCTCAAGGCCAAGATAATCAGAATGCACAAAATGAATCCTGAAAGATTTCCTGTGTTGTACATTATATATATATTTATGTGTTGCATATGTTTCCATTGTACAGTCTTAACCTCACTTGAGGCATTATCATAATATAAACAATTATATTGTCGATGGAGGAGCTGCTATTACTGAAAGAGGGATGAATGAAACATAAATAAGATTTCATATCAGCAGCTTGTCAAAGAAACCTGATAAAACCACCCCTGAAATGGTACATGATCAATTTTTCTGTCTTGAGAATGAAGGGTGTGCTGACATTTCTCTGCCTTTGGAGAAATGTGTGATGCTAATAATGCAAGATATATGTGCTTCCTAATTTACATTCTTCCCTTTTTCCTGGCTCTTGAGCAGAAAATGCAAAGATAAAAGCTGAAAAACAAGCTGTGCCTTCTTTTTTGCATTTTCCCAGAGTCAAGCCACAAACAATCTCCCCTTAAACACAGAACAAACTGAAACTTGTTAATTAACTTGGTGGTGAATTCTGGAATGAGATCTGAATAACTGTACGGGAAAAATAAATCACGGTGATTACAAAGGATGAAGCGAGGCTTGTCTGTATGGTATGTGCTTGGTGTTATAACTCTTAAAAATGCAGAAAGCATTTGTGTGTGTGGTTGAAACTTGTTTACTTTGAACTATTAGTGTGAAAATTACATTACATTAAAAGCGAAGTAGCTTTAATGCTGTGTGCATTGTGCGTTTAAAGTAAGTAACCATTGCAATGGGCACTCCAGGAATGCGCCCAGAAATTAACTTCTCCAGAAAAAGTGTTTCTTTGTACTATCTGCAACAGACGTCCCCAAAGCTGTTCTGAATACGCTTTGGCTTGCCACACAAGTGCCATCTGAGCAAGACAGCTGTGAGCATCCATGGCAAATGAGGTGCAGAACACATCACACCCGCAGCTGCTGCTGTCACCACCCTGCCTGAGTGACGGGAGCAGAACCAGGAGGCCCTTTTTGAAGCAGAACAACTTGCTTGGCATCCGTTTGTATGACCACTGGTTACAAAGTGTATTTAAGGTGCTGGTTCTGCCTTGTAAAGCTTTAAACAATCGGAGACCGGTGTATCTGAGTCACCGGCAGCTACTGTTTCTCTCTCCTAATATAACTGAAGAAGCAGGTGACAGGGCATTCTCCAGGATTGCGGAACTTGTTCTATCTCATATTCTGAAATAGCTTAAATCTGGCTATCTTTTTGTGCAAAAGACATCTGCTTGGTAGCATTTTGTGAAGAGAATTGAAATTATGTCCCAGCATGATGAAAGATGGAACGGAGTCTCTGTAGAGGTCTAAATGGCTAGTTTCCTGTTGAAATAATTATTCTAATTCTGCTAGGGTTTTTTATATTATTAATGATGTTAAAGTGCCTAGAGTCAGAGGAAGGCTTCATTTTAGACAGATTTGAATGTAAATTAATTAAATGTACTAATCGTACTAGGTTTATTTTCATTTTTTTAAGAAATTGGTGAGTTGAGTTCCCTGTTTTGAGAAAGCAAGAATATATTCATCACAAGATTTAGTATCGAAAAATATGTGGGAGAATAAGGAAATGTTTATTATTTCTAGTTAATACATCTTACTGTAAGTAAAAAACCCCAGAGAGTGCTTTAATTTGTTCTGGTGTATGAGCTGGTGCAGTAGCTCAGTGCAGAAGTGCTGGGGAAATGCGAACGTTCCATTAGAGCAGTGGAGGAAACGACATGCTGAAGGGTTTCCAGCTCACTTACGCTGTGCTGGGTCATTCCTGAGTTCTGCACTGTATTTTCTTAGTAAGCAATTTAAGGTATTAAAATATAGCTTATCTCCGTGCAAGTTACCACTCGTGAATTCCAGTGATAGCTTTTGCAATAGAACTTAAAAGAATGTAGCCATCTTTAGTAAAAATGTATTTACTGAACTAGTGTAGTGCTTCTCTTAGATAAGGTCTAACAACTATGTTATCTCCATGGGGAAAGAAAAAGTTAAGTACTTTGGAAAGAATAAGGCTTGGTTCGTGTCTATTTCTTGTTGGTATTCTGATTGCTGTGCTAAAAGTTTACCAACTGCAATAAAAAATGAGTTCAATGACTTTCTGCCATCCCCTGAATTCAGTTTAACCTGGTTAGGCATTTATTTCTGCAGGATAGTGCTCAAAGTTCATGTGTAAGAGTGACTTTTTGTTTGGTTTTATAACATTTTCCCTTCATTATATGCTTTTGTAAATTTGTTAGATTCTTTAGGCAAGTATCCTTGTTCACACAGAATTAAATTGGTAACAGTATTTGGATGTGGTAGGGAAAGGACATTGGTCACCTCCGAAACCTGGTCCGTTGGCAGACCAGATAAACTGAAACGTGAGGGCCCAAATAACATTAACTTAGCAATAGCACCTTCAGCAGCAAAAGCAGAACGTACAGGCTTTGTTTAAACAGAGGATGTTTTGCTGCAGAATTATAGGTCTGGATTTCCTAGGGTATGGAATTAGGTGGCTTTGGTGTGTCCCTGTTTTAGCACAGGGTGGCACAACAGCACACGTTCTCATGTCACACAATGTACTTTGTATTGTACTGCTGCCTCGTTCAGATGAGGGACGAGTGTGCCCCTCCAGTACAAAACTTGCCCAGCTGCTTGGATTGGTTTTTCTTTTATTTTGCTCTCTACGTGTCTATATCAGCACATAATCTTGGAGGGGCACAGAATTTTAGTGATAATTGAACGAAGATGCAAGGTGTACAGTGTTAATATTTGTTATAACACACAAGAATAGGAAAAAAAAAAGTAAATAAGTAACAAAAGAGACTGAGTGATAGGGTCTCCTCTGTAAAGTCACTCTGAGAATGCAGTTGTTACAGTTTTTTGTAGGTTTTTTTTTTAATAAGCTGAGGGAGCTGGGTCTCTTTAGCTTGGAGGTGACTGAGGGGTGACCTCATTAATGTTTACAGATATATAAAGGGTGAGTGTCAGGAGGATGGAGCCAGGCTCTTCTCGGTGACAACCAATGATGGGACAAGGGGTAATGGGTTCAAACTGGAACACAAGAGGTTCCACTTAAATTTGAGAAGAAACTTCTTCCCAGTGAGGGTGACAGAGCTTGGCCCAGGCTGTCCAAGGAGGTTGTGGAGTCTCCTACTCTGCAGACATTCAAACCCGCCTGGACACCTTCCTGTGGAACCTCATCTGGGTGTTCTTGCTCCGGCAGGGGGATTGGACTGGATGAGCTTTTGAGGTCCCTTCCAATCCCTGACATTCTGTGATTCTGTGATTCTGTGATTTTCATTATTCTGTGAACTTAAATCCACATGTTTAACCATGCCACCTGCCATTTCAAACATCATTCAGATAAGGTGGCATTAAGGAGCATTTCTATTATGTTAAAAATTAGATTATTCCATTTTTGACATTATCGTAGATTATTATATGTCCTCAATTGCAGCATGAAAAGATCTTAGAAGCATTAATTTGTAACTCTGCAGAACATCTCTATGAGGGAGTGTAGTGCGTACTTCCCGCCCCCTTCTTTTTAAACTGGGAAAGAGGTACAGATTTGGTAACAGTTTCATTATACTTCCATTTCCTTCACTTTCCCAGGCTCCTGTAGTTTTAATTTTCTAATTTTGTAATCTGCCGTCGGGATAGTAAGAAAATTGAGACTTTTTTTTTTTCTTGTGGTGTCTCAAAGAGACTAAAGCAGCAACAAACTCTTGGTCTTTTTGCCTCTTAGCCCTGGAATCTGGAATTGAAAACAATTAAATTTTGGAAGGCAGGGGAGAGGTTCATTCCTTTGTGAGTGGGGATTGTTTGCTCTTTTTTCAGAAACAACGAATCAAAAAAGAGAATGAGGTTTAGATTCCTGTTTTTTTGAAAGCTTGGCTTAATCATATCTACTTGTGGGTGTGAAACTGTCATTTCTGGAAGGTGTTTCTTCATACTGGCTACCAGGGATTAAATTGTAGACCTGCCTGTTTTTACTCAGAACTGCTGACTGTACCTTTTTTCTTTTTCCCGTGCTGTCCTTTATTATCCGCACCATTTACCTATGGAAGTGACAAGTTACTAACCCAGTGCATGCAGCTGTTTGGGTACCATCGCTGCGTTATTTTGTAGCTATAGTTTATTTCTAGCAAGACAGCTGAAGAGGGCTAGGAAACAAAAAATAATTTGAAAAAACAAATATAACTTGTGCATAGCTCTTCATCAACCTAGAGCCCAGAATCAGAGGCTTCCTTCTTCCATACATCTGAACTTTTATGGTTATACAATAATTGCAGCCTTTTTATCACCACAGTTTCCGCAGATCCTTGGAAGATATTTGTCCTTTAACAAAAGAATAAGCTCTTTCATGCTGACTTGCATCAACTGCAGTTATTGCCCGCTGGATGGAATTTTGTGTGCTGGAGTGGGAGTTACATCAGTGTCCACGAGCCAACTGTGCTGCAGGGCCAGAACTCTGGGCAGTGGGGCGGTTCTTGTTGGAGCACGTTGAGAGCACAGGGATCCAGCTCCCGCTTCCCCGGCGGCCGAACCTGCTCCCTGATGGACCAGTTCAAAGAACATATCCCAGGGATGAAAACAAATCTCTCCACAGGGCCTTGTGGAGTTGGGGGGCTGTCTAGGACTCCCGTCAGAGATGAGGTGATCACATCTTAGGAGTTACAGCTTCATTAAAAAGAAAAAAAGCCTTTTCATGAGGCTAGACCCATTCTGATTACTCAAACTCATCAAAAAAGATGCACCCCACACTAGTACCGATGGGAAGGAAATCATGGGAATCAACCTGAATAGCAGGAGTAGAAGGTTGACCATATGGCATCCTAGGACATGAAAGGGAGAAGAAAGGTGGCGTGTTCAGATCCTCTCGTCAGGCTCAAAAGTTCATGCTCAGGAAACCAGGCAAGGCATGTGCGTGCCAAATAAATCAGTAGGAAAGAGAGATGTGGTATGATAAGAGAATCAGAATACAAAGTATAAGATATACAGCAGATGGGAATTTGCATTAGCATGCACAGATGGATGTTTTAATCAGTTCTGGACTTTTTTCTTGGGAAATCCCAAATCGCCAAGATTATGAAATGGAGCCGATTCATGTTCAAGGGTGTGTCAAGTTACTCATCGTTAGAGTAGGAGGAGAGAAAGCTTCCCTGGGGTTCTTTCTGACGACATTTGTTCATGTTCCATTCAGAGGCAGAAAAGAAGCCAAAATTTAGGGAATATAATTAATACTAATCCTGAGTTCTCTCAGGTTTCAGGAGCATTATTTGTAACCATAGCTGTTATTACAAATGAGGTCATCCGTATTAAAACAAAGATCTGATCTGCAGCCAATAAAAAATGTGTGAGCATGTTAAACACTGTAGTATTTTCATTTTAACTCCTGACCTTCAAAGTACAACCTAGAGGCCAAAATCTAGCCCTTATGCTCCCCGTGCTATTCAATGGAAAGGGCAGATGCCTTGACAGACAGACCAGGAAGGCTCCAGGCTGATGAAAGACCTGTTTGGAGGTAGCTGAAAGCAAACCAAGTGCAACAAGGTGGCTCTGAAACCCCATCCCACACCTCTAGGCAGGGCGACAAGTGACACACCTTGAATTACATGTGATACAGGATCTACTGATGGTAGTCGGTTGTGAGTATTTTTATGAATAATTGGGTAGATCTCACTTTTTTACAGGATGGGATGCTCACTTTTGATGTAACTGCCTGATGTTTAGAGCCCTTGCCTGGGAAGGACGTTTCAAAGCCCTTTTGACAATATGACAGTCAATATTAATTCACTCTTCCTATGGTCCTTTTTGTGGCAGGTGAATTGAGAACATCCACAACATCCCCAGGAGCCTTCTCATTTCAATCTGCTGAAAATGCCAGTGAGACACTTCCCATGATCTTCCATCCTCAGGATATTTTATTCTCCCTGTCCTGGGAAGGGTCTCAGGGAAAGCCCAGATGTGCTCCACACACAGGATGATACTCAGAACTCTAATTTCTTCCCTTACCACTGCACGCTTTTCCAGGTAAGGCAAACCCAGGCATCCCAGGGCAATTCAGAACCTGTATGACAAGTCTTTTAAATATAACCGGTAGTTCTGCGGGCTCTTGCTCACAGGGTAGCACGAACATTGCTGCTTTTCTCAGTTATGCCGAAAGTGCTCAGAATTATGTAGGTGTCTGTGATGTTTCCTCACATGTAAACTAGCCCTTAAAATATCATAATGGGGGAAGTAATTAAAATTTTAGGGCTGGATGAGTTAAAATACATAGTGTTATATGACCTGCCCTCAGACAACCATGTCCTTAAAGAAGTGCATTGTCACGATGGATGGGTTCTATAGTTTTTAGTTTGGGCACCAGCAATGGGATTCAGGTGGATTCATTTGGCCAAATTCAAGAAAACTACCTATAAATCTGCTGTGGCAGCTGTCTGACCCTGGAGGCATGTAAAAATTCCTACTGCCTACTCATTTGTCCTGGCAGTTCCCCAAGTCACTAAGCTGGGCTGCCCATGACTGCACAGGTGGCAGTGACAGGTATCACAGTATCACAGTATGTTTGGGATTGGAAGGGACCTCGAAAGCTCATCCAGTCCAATCCCCCTGCTGGAGCAGGAACGCCTAGGTGAGGTTGCACAGGAATGTGTCCAGGTGGGCTTTGAATGTCTCCAGGGAAGGGGACTCCACAACCTCCCTGGGCAGCCTGTTCCAGTGCTCTGTCACCCTCACTGAGAAGAAGTTTTTTCTCAAATTTAAGTGGAACCTCTTGTGTTCCAGCTTGATCCCATTACTCCTTGTCCTATCATTGTTTGCCACTGAGAAGAGCCTGGTTCCATTCTCATGGCACTCACCCTTTATATATTTATAAACATTAATAAGGTCACTCCTCAGTCTCCTCTTCTCCAAACTAAAGAGACCCAGCTCCCTCAGCCTTTCTTCATAAGGGATGTGCTCCACTCCCTTAATCATCTTTGTAGCCCTACGCTGGACCCTCTCCAGCAGTTCCCTGTCCTTCTTGAGCTGAGGGGCCCAGAACTGGACACAATATTCCAGATGGGGTCTCACCAGGGTGGAGTAGAGGGGAAGGAGAACCTCTCTCGATCTACTGACCACCTTCCTTGTAATACACCCCAGGATGCCATTGGCCTTCCTGGCCACAAGGGCACAGTGCTGGCTCATGGTCATCCTGCTGTCCACCAGGACCCCCAGGTCCCTTTCCCCTACACTGCTCTCTAATATGTAATTTCCCAACCTATACTGGAACCTGGGGTTGTTCCTGCCCAGATGCAGGACTCTACACTTTCCCTTGTTAAATTTCATCAGATTATTCCCCGCCCAACTCTCCAGCCTGTCCAGGTCCCGCTGGATGGCAGCACAGCCTTCTGGCGTGTCAGCCACTCCTCCCAGCTTAGTGTCATCAGCAAACTTGCTGATAGTACACTCAATTCCCTTGTCCAAATCGTTAATGAATATATTGAATAATATTGGCCCCAGTACTAGATACTGGCCTCCAACTGGACTTCGCACCATTGACCACCACTCTCTGGCTTCTCTCTTTAAGCCAGTTTGCAACCCACCTCCTCAATTTAGCTGTGAGGATGCTGTGAGAGACTGTGTCAAAGGCTTTACTGAAGTCAAGGTAGACCACATCCACCGCTCTGCCATCATCCATCCACCTTGTTACATTCTCATAAAAGGCTATGAGGTTGGTCAAGCATTACTTACCCTTGGTAAAGCCATGCTGACTGCCCCTAATGATCCTCTTATCCCTGATATGCCTTGAGATGACACCAAGGATAAGCTGTTCCATTACTTTCCCAGGGACAGAGGTGAGGCTGACTGGTCCATAATTACCCATGTCCTCCTTCTTGGCCTTTTTGAAGACCGGAGTGACATTTGCTTTCCTCCAATCCTCGGGCACCTCTCCTGTTTCCCAAGACTTGGCAAAGATGATGGAGAGCGGTCTAGCAATGACTTCAGCCAGCTCCCTCAGCACTCGCGGATGCATCCCATCTGGACCCATGGATTTATGGATGTCCAGACTATTTAATTGCTCCCTAACCCAGTCCTCATCAACTAAAGCAAACTCCTCCATTGACCTGGCTTCATCCGGTGTCTCAGGGGTACAGGGCTCCCAGGACAGCCTCCAGCAGAGTAGACAGAGACAAAGAAGGCATTCATCATTTCTGCCTTCTCTGTGTCTTCCACCATCAGGGCACCCACCTCATTCATCAGTGGGCCTACATTGCCTCTGGTATTAGTTTTATCTGCTATGTATTTGAAAAAGTTCTTTTTGCTGTCCTTGACCCCTCTCGCCAGCTGTAATTCTAAGGAGGCCTTGGCTATCCTAGCTGCCTTCCTACATCCTCTAACAGCAGCTAGGGCCAGGCTCTTGGCTGAATCCTGTTCAAGAGCACAGCAAAAGCAAAAATGTGCCTGAATTCCACCTGAATGTCCAGAGAAGCCCACTGCGATGCATGCTTGGAGCCTTGTAGCGACGAGTCCTGCACTGTCCACAGAGAAACCACAGGTTTCTGTGAAAAAGATGAGGGAAGAGAAGCACCAGAACTTATGCTTCCCGTAACAGCTCAATAAATGTAGTTGACTAGGGAGTGGAAAATCTAAATTCAGTTTCAGCTTGGCCTGATGGTATGCAACCTACTCATGGCTCCGCAGACTGCTGTACTTACCAGGTAGTGCATAATCATGGCATTGCATCTTCCATCCCTCCTAAGCTTAGAACGTTTGCTGTAAAACACAGAGGGCTAGAAAGAGATCTAGCAAGACAGTGTGTGACTTACAGTTTGACGTCTGGGTTGTAGGAGATCCATGTTTCATAGGACCATAGAATGTCCTGAGTTGGAAGGAATCCACAAGGATCATCGAGTCTAACTCCTGTCCTTGCACAGGACAACCCCACAGTTCACACCATGTGTCCGAGGGCTTTGTCCAGTCTCTTCTTGAACACTGTCAGGCTTGGGGCCATGGCACCTCCCTGGGAAGCCTGTTCCAGTGTCCAGCACCCTCTGGGTGAAGAACCTTTTCCTAATGTCCAACCTGAACCTCCCCTGCACATCTTCCTGCCATTCCCTTGGGTTCTGTCATTGGTCAGTAAAGAGAAGAGTTCAGCACCTGCCCTTCCTCCTCCCCTTGTGATGAAGCTGTAACCACTATGAGGTCTCCCCTCGGTCTCCTCTTCTCCAGGCCGAACAAAACAAGTGACCTTAACCACTCCTCATACAGCTTCCTCTCCAAACCCTTCACTGACTTCGTAGCCTCTTCTGGACACTCTCTAGTAGCTTTAATATCTTTTTTTATACTGTGGTGCCCAGAACTGCACAAAATACTCCAGGTGATTGATGGAGCTTAAGTACTTTGGCTGAAAAGGGAGCAGGAGCACCAGATTAGGTGATCTGAATCAACAGGTACTGTGAGCTGCGATACTTCAATTAGAGGCCCCATTGCCCCTGAAGTTCAGTGAGATTAGTCAGTGCAACACAAGTTAAGCAGCTGTAGATTTGGAGTCAGGGTATGTAAATGGTAGAAGCTGGCCAAGAACACAAGACTGCTGATTCACAGAACTGTGGTGCAACCATGCTTAAAGTGTCACTTTGAGATGCAGGAGCTCTGTGCTAATTTGCCTGTACATCTTCTAATACCACCCTCGTGATCTGCTGTGGCTGCTGAAAAGCAAGCAATAAAATACGATGTATAGTAAGAGCAGCATTTTTTGAAGAGGTTACTAATTTTGGAGGTGGTAGGAGACTGCATATCTTTTTGATCATTCTATTTTAGAAAAAAAAAAAATTGTTTATAACCAAACATGACTGGAGGAACTTGCAATATGAGTTCATCAGTTAAGAGCCTGAGTGTTCCAAGGATTGTTTATTTTTACACCTTTATTGTGCTAGAAACTACATACTGCTGATGAAGGGGCTTTCGAAACCAGCTCAGCCAGACAATAAAGGAAGACAAAACACTATTCCTGAAGGGGTTGGAGTTGTCACATTTGCCTCATCTTAGTTTTTCTGGCTAATCAGATGATATTCTCTTTATTTCTTGCAGGCTGAAAATGCTCGCTTTCTGTAATGTGATTTTGCCTTATGGCTGTCCTGCTGTCCATGTCTGTACATGTAGATATAGATGTATATGTATGCATGTACACCTTTTTTTTAATACACCTTGTTATCATTAGCTCTATCTGCTTTCTCCCCTGCATTTGTTTGGTGGACACTTAACCCATGTGTGCAGTCAGGAGAGCTCTTAAAACTCTCTTTGGTTTTGTGTACACAGTGTGTCTGGCAGAGCTTCTGCAGCTGGAAACTGTACAACTGCTTTGGTCCTACTCTTTAATCCATATTTTTCTCACCATTTAAGTGCCAGCTGAAGAAAAGCACTGGCAGGGTCCTGACAATGACAATAACAAGGGCAACATTTAATTTGTTCTGAGAAAAAAGAAAAACAAACAGACAGAATCACTCCTTTAGTAGTCATTTATTTGTGGGATATGGCTTGTAAATCATGCCTAGGACAAGACTCTTCTTTCATTTTTCTAGTAAACTTGGACTTCGTTAAGAAACTGGAGAGACAAAGAGTGATGCAGTTGTTTGAGGACATGTCGTTTGACCTTGGATAAGGATGAAGAGAAGTATCTGATGTAGTTTATACAACCTAATCATAAACAAACCCTAACTAAAACATTAAAGCTTTGTAGATAGAATTGCAGGTTATTGTGTATTAGCCAGTCTGCAAAGAGAGCTTACCCTTCTGTCCTAGAGAAATTTCCAGCCTTTGAGTCCCCAAGATTTGACATTCATGCTAATAGCAGCTTGCTCTGTGTTGTGTCCAAAGAATGATGGAGAGAACAAGACAAATGTGGTGTAGCAGTGACTAACAGGTGTATTTCAGGTGCAGATTTAGTAAGAATAACTTCTTAGCTCAACAAAATCACCACACTCAACGAAAGCCTCACTAAAATGGGACCGGGACTTGTGTACCCAGAGAGAAATAGTGACTGTTCATCCTGCTGCTGTTGCATATCATGTTCAGTGAAATACTGGCAAATAGCACTTCACCCAAGTGGTGGATCCTATTGTTTAACTAAATGACAATGACCTGCAAGATTTTTAGTGAAATTGCATGAGTTTTCTCCGTAACTTAACAAGCTGGTTTGATTTTTGGAAACAAGTGCTTGGAAAAGCTGCATGACAGGCTCTCTTAACACGAGTTCAGTGTCTGTTGGGAGGCAGTTTCGCAGCACCCGACCAGCTGAGCAAAGCAGCCCTGTTGATGGCACCTGGGATCAGCTGCAGCCCAGCGATGGCCGGGCAAAGCCACAGCAAGGAGGTGGGACCGTGTCCAAGCCGGGAAGGAAAGTCAAGGAGGCAAGGGCAGGATCAGGCACGAGGCCTGAACACGGGCACCAAACCCCTCAGAGCAGGGAGAAGAGGTTACAGAGTGTGTTGGTGCACAAAGGACCCTGAGACTGTGAAAACTAAAATGTATTTGTCAGGGCATGCAAAATGCTTGCAAAAAAACCTGAAAGCAGCTTAAATCACAATTCTGAAACTCCTATCAGATTCAATGTAAGCCTGGCTGAGTTTTATGATCTGCGTCACTGAATCTGAGCCGTGTGTTCAACAAATCTGGCTTGATTTATATATTTTGGCTTAACTAGTTTAAAAACCTGACATTTAAAAGTTCGTATAAATATTCATTTATAGCCTGCTCGTTCCAGCTGCTTTTTTGGGCCACATACAGTTACTAAAATAAGTACTGTTTTCATGAAGAGATGGAGGAAGCCTGTATGCATGAACCTGGGTGGGATTTAAGAAAAGACTTTACTGGTTATTTCTTACAAGGCAGCCTGTGTGGGTTGTTAGTACAAAGCGGCCACACTATGCTCCCAAATGTGTGATTACAAAAAAAACCCCACCAAACCTCTTTGTAACACCTCACTATGAAACGTTTAATTTCCAGTGGAGAAATTGTTGTGCATCGTGCTCACACATCCCCTTGGGGTCCAGGGGGCTGCACTCAGTGCTGAAAGTTGAATGTGTCTGAGTCTTGGCAAGGTCATAAAATGTCCAAAATTAGTTTTGAGAAGCCTGTGGGATTACTGCTGATAAAATTAAGATGCAACTTCCCTTCTTAGTGTTGAAATACTCTCTGTAAAGACAATAAATAGATTGAAATGTAAAGAAGTTATTTAGGCCAAAGTTGATAGTTGCTGAAGGGGCCTCCAGGGCTCTCTTAACTCCAAATAGAATCAATAGGAGCCAGAATTCTTTAACACCTCTGCAAGACATTATGTTGTTAGCAGGCATAAACCTTATCAAAGTCAGTTTTCCTCTTTGCATTTCTGTTTCAGGGGAATAAGGACACTGATTTCCTTTGTAGATCAACTGATGAAAAGTGCCAGAAAAAGCTGTTATCAACAAATACCTGCATTTGTGAATCATTTGCATGTAACCTTTAAGATGCAGGAACCTTGGCACATATATACAAAACATTATTACATTGAATCCACTGATGTTTCCTTACCATGAACAATTAAAATATCAGGTATAAACTGCCAGCAGAATCTTTGATAAAACAAAATTGATTCTTTGCAAAAGCCGTTTCACACATTCTTCCTCTGTGCTGGTTTGACTGAAAGCGAGTTAATTTTCTTCAGGCAGTTAGAAACGTTTTTTCGTAGCTAGCACAGTCCTTGTTTGGATTTAGTTTGAGAACAAGAAGATAACACCCCAGGACAAAGTTAATGTTTTTCTTCAAGTAACTCTCCAGTGTTTTTGATTTGGAACAAAGAGAATGTAAGAACTTACTGTTATCTTAGTTGTTGTCTAGGAGACCAAGGTCTTTCTTCCATCTGCAGGTGTGAGGCAGGTGGGAAGCGGGACATGGACGGGACAGACCCTGACTGACATCCAGGCTGATCAGTAAGAATATTCCGTGCCATTAGTGTCATGTTTCATATTTAAGGAGAATCAGGTTTTCCAGCTAGGGAGATGGAGACCTGTTGTGGTTCTAATGCGTTTTGGTGGAGTTCTGTTTAGGAGTTCTTTTAGTTCCACCTCTTGCCACCCTGATGTTTTGCAGTGGCCTCTGGGCCTTTGTTAACCTGGGTTGATCTCTCTCTTCCCAGGACTGGCTGCTTGGCCTGGACAGCGTTCGTGAGGAATTGCATTGAGTATCTTTTATATTCTATTTTCCATTATATATATATATATTATTAGTGGTGGTATATTAGTATTATTTTGTTATTTTATTGAACTGTGTGTCTCTCAGTCCATGAGTTTCTCCCTTCCCTTCCAATTTGTTCCCATGTTTGGGGGGTGGGGAGTGACATAGCATGTGTGTGTCCCATGTTTAGCATAAAACTACTTCACAGAATGTTTTATTTCATAAAAACAAGATAATCCTGGAGATGACAAGAGAGAAGCTTTCAAGAAGAATATCTGACTAAAATACCAACTGCAAGCGTATCACATCCTTCCCATGACTGAGAGCCACAGGACTCTTCAGGTCTGTGAATAAAGCTCCATGAGGTAGAGAGGTGAAAAGAGAGCGTTTCACCTGAAAAAAAGTTAGATATAAAGAACAGAGCTGACAGAGGAGTACAATGTTTCATTTAACAAACAAACAAACAAATCCACAAAAACACAGGACAAAATTTACGGACTGTGGGCACAAGGGCAGAGGCTGCAAAATGTTCAGCTAAAAGAAGCCAGGAAAAAGACATGGAACTGTTTTTTAATTACTCTATCTGGGAAAAGATTATACAGAGATTAAGGGAAGGGCATGTTTGCAGAGATAATGCAGCTGGAGGGACAGCCAAGAGATCAGAGGTTGTCCTGAGCTTTACGAGTTGTTCGGTGCCGTTCAGCTGGTGAAGCCACATACGGCAGCATTTGCTGGCACCAGGATTTTACCTTCACACTATGTAGGTGCTTTAAGCTGTGCTGGACCAAAGCAAAGGCATAGATTATGGTAAAAGGACTCAAGTATAACAAAGCAAAACTTTGGGTTTTTTTGGTTAAGATTACTGTAATTTAAAGACCATGTTGTATTGCAGGTGGGTCTGGGTACGTCGGCCTGGCGTGTACTGAGATACCACAGACGGCTCTTTCCTCCATGCCCACCAAAAGCTGTGTGCCTGTGTTCGTGTCATGCCAAACCCCGGCAGAAAAGCGCCCTGGGAGCAGAGTATATTGACTATGAATCAGCACCAGACTAATGAGATAACATGGCTTTTAGTTGGCGGCTCAGGCAGAGCTCACTTGGGTCTGAGGGGATTACACCATGGATGGTTATGCTATATAAAGGCTGCTTGAAAGCTATTTGTGTGATGAAAAAACCCATTGTGTATTCCTGATTGCTTTATTTATTCAGCTATATTACTACCCTGTCTTACTGAGTGCCAGTTTGCTCCAGTAAATTTAACTATTACCTTCCTCTTCCCTCAGAAATCTGCTGTTAGTTCGGTGCTTCTGGGAGAGCTGCGTATCGAAAACCAGGTGGTGTGAAAAACTGGCGGCTGCAATGGATCAAAATGGTGCAAATCGGCACACGGCAATCAAGAGCGGGTAGTCCTGCATCAACAGAGACCAGATCCACGTGTGTTTTTCTCAGCCTCTCGCCAGCCTGGTCCATCTTTGCTGGTTATCTGGAGGTGGGAACCAGCTGTTACACAGGTAATCAAGGCCAAACGAGGCTCTCTGCTGTTTTCTAAAGAAGGAGCTTTCTCCAGCCTTTTCACAATGGCTGACTTTCCTCTTTGAAGCCATACCTGATGTGTGTAAAATTATTGCAGCATTAGCCCCTAAAATTTGGGTGTGCATCCCATGTGCTCTGCCTGAATGAGCTACTGATGCAGCTTTTCGTACCATTGAACGGTACTTGTCAGGATAGAGCTCTGTGGTTTCTCTCCAGTGAACATATAGCCATTTTTGTAATAGAAAACAAGAGTTAAATATGTGAAAGGAAAAAAATGTCTGAAGTGAATGAGAAATGCAGATCCTGAGTTCATCGGCCAAACTTCTGATATCTCTCAGATCTGTCCCTGGACAGCTCAGCTGTGTTGTGCTTCCAATAAAACACTTGCTACTCAACACAGCCAAACTTAGAGAAAACTTGGGGAGGGTGTGGTTTACTGTTTTCTTTTTCTTTTTTTTTTTTTAACACAGCTGTGGATTTTTGACCTTCATCCTTCCCCCCATACTGTTCGGTGACAACCAATGATAGGACAAGGGATAATGGGTTCAAACTGGAACACAAGAGGTTCCACTTAAATTTGAGAAGAAACTTCTTCTCAGCGAGGGTGGCAGAGCCTGGCCCAGGCTGCCCAGGGAGGTTGTGGAGTCTCCTTCTCTGCAGACATTCAAACCCGCCTGGACACCTTCCTGTGGAACCTCATCTGGGTGTTCCTGCTCCGGTGGGAGATTGGACTGGATGAGCTTTTGAGGTCCCTTCCAATCCCTGACATTCTGTGATTCTGTGTGATTCTGTTCTGTACTCCTCGCCTTTACTCAGTGACTCCCTCAGGGCTTTTCTTTTTGAAGAGAATTTGAGACATTGAGTGCTACTTGATAAAGATACTGTCACGAGCCAGACATTTGCAGTGTTTAGATCTGGTGTTAAAAAGATTAAGTTAAGTTAAAAAATGGAGTAAAATATCTGAAAAGGCAAACCTGGATTTACTCTTCCTGAAAAGATGGTGAGATGATGCATTTCATGAAATAGTACACATCCTTTTTTTCTGTATTACTAATTGGTTTATTCTGATGAACGATAAGAATGTCCATCATAATATTAGACACATGCACTACTTTGTGAAGTTTTATAGCTATGCAGAAATATATCTGAGCAGATACCTTATGCTACTCAAAATCTAGAAGTACACTAGCTAGCTGTAAGTAACTTGAAATAAAACATTAGAAGGACAGACAAAGGATGGGTAAAGATTTCACTCTAAAAGCATGGGGAATTAAAGAGTTCATCTGCTGAAGGATGTCTTAGCTTTCTTCTCTTGACACCAATTTGATGGTTGCCCTTATGAGCAGGTTTATTGTTCTTGTAGTGATTCAGAAGAGATACGAACTACTGGATGGAAAAGCCACCTAGTGGTAAATAGCAATGGTGCCAAGCAGGAGCAGGTACTTCTGAATTCCAAGGAAAGCTTTGTGTTGTGGCATGCCATGAAGGCTATTTGTTATTACTCCTGGGAGTCTGGAATGTGTATTACACACCAGCAGGAAACCCACAAACATATTAAATAAATTTTCCAAAGGGTAGCACCAAAAAACTTTATGTTGAATCATTGCCTGTTTTATATGTGCTGTGTAAACAATCAATTCTCCTTTAGAGCTGTTTCAGAGAATTAAAAGAGCATTTTTCTTTCCACCTGTCCAAAGAAATGCAAGAGTTGCTGGAAGTCTGGCTGCCCAGAACCCAGAAAGAGAAGAATGCTCATAGAGCATCTGTGCTATTTATTTTAAATAATCCTCATTATGTCATGGCTTTAAAGCACAACTTAATGGCTTTGCAGAGCTAAGGAAGAGCATTGGTTCAAAGCTGTATATCCATTGTGGATCACACTGGTTACTTTTTTGAGGATAGTTTCTGCATCTGTTGAAAAGAATTGGGAAAGTCATCCAATTTGGCAAAAGTAAAAATTCACCCCCTTAGGAAAAGGCTGCTGGGGGAGGCCGAGCAGGACAGTGCACGATCGTCATGTGAAAGCTGCTTCTTAGAAAGGGTTGAGAGGAGCTGGTGAATGGTCACAACAGCTCCATTCCTTCAGGACCCTTCACCTCAGCACAAGCAGCACAGAGTTATTGCAAGAATGAAGGCGTATCTCCTTTCGGCACATCAATGATTAAACCTGAGCCTTTGTAAAGAGCAATAAAATAGGTGGTGTGTTCTTATCTAAATAGTTGAAATGTGAAGTTACAACCCATATGCTAGAGCCTTGCTTTTCATAACATCAAGGTCTTTGCAGCTTTGTGCTTGAACCGTGGTGTTTTCTCGTTTGCAGATTCAGCTGTGGACACACAGATCGAGGAGATTTACAGACACGGAGGGATTAGCTCATACACGTGTGCAGATGCCCACGTTGCGTAGCCAGAGCTTGTGAGATTCTTCAGCCTCTGCTGGTTATTGAGTGGGGGCGGAGGGAGGGAGAAGGGGGCACATGCCAAGCTGCATCTGGGTTATATTTCTGCTAGAAATTGTGGGACTGTGCAAGCGGAGACACCTGCCTGCCTGTGACACCTGCGTCTGGCGCTGGGAGCGAAGCAGCCCTGGTGACCACCGACCTCTGTCACTCCACGAGAAAGGGGACATGGCAAAGTCCTCAGCTGTACCAGTGACAGGTATGAGCGAAGGGGACTATGAAGATTGAGCATTTTTAGGTAAATGAATTCCAGCTTCAGAATGGGAGGCTTAACAAGTCAAGCTAGGCAATTAGAGTAATTGCTCCTAAATGTTCAATGTGATAAATGCATCTGTATGTACGCACCAGACCTGAGGTTTACTACATGTAGTAAGTGCATAAATTGTGCAAATCTGTGCATCAAATCACAGCATTTATGAATGTGCACCAACAGTACTGCATCTGCTGAGCTAAAGGAGGAGCCAAGACGAGTAGGAAAATATTCAGAGGTCCCAGCATTGCCCCGGCTGGCGTGGAGCTTGGTAGCCAGGGTGGTCAGGATGCGGAGCTGGGAGCAAGGATAACCAACCCAACAACTGGCTTGTGCACACTGAGACCTGCTCCAAGTTGTGGAGTGTTGCTCAGGACACACTAATTTCTTTCTTCTTCCTGCAGCATTTGGCCACCGTAAACTTTTTAGGCATCCTTGAGGCAAGTATGGTGTGGGCAAAGAGAAACCTAAACCAGGGGGATAGAAATCTGTGGCAAAAAATAAAAGGAACCTGGGAAGGAAATTGTGGAAATGTGCCCCATTTGCACAGTTGTGAGGAGCAGCGTTCCCAGCTTGTGTGCACAAACATTACACATTGCTTGGAGTAAATTAGTCAGCTTTCCAGATGACAATAAAGAGAAACCTGTATGAGAAGGCATATATGAGCCTTTGGCTCTCTGTGCTGACTAAAGTGAATTAGAAAATTTTGGGGATGGATGTGAGGGGGGTGTCAGAATGCCTGAAAGTGCTAGGATTTCTAGATGGACTTGAGGCTCCCATATACCTGCTGCGTTTCTCTGGTTAAATCCTTTCTGTTCACTCAACATTTCCAGAGGTGCAGTGGCCGAAGTCTCGGTGGACTCACTCTGTGAGCACTTGCACGGGTCAAGAGATCCTGCACGACTGCAGAACCTGTGCACTGTGCAGCGGGTTCTCTGCTCTCCAGAAATCCTCAGCCACTGAGGGCACGTTCAGTCCAACTGTTTCATGCTCTTCCCAAAAACGTGGGATTTATAAGCAATTCTCACCCACATGGGCAGCACAGTCACACAGGAAATCTCACATAATGCTGAAGTAAGACTGTACAGGCAAAGCAGCTTCATCTGTCACCCATTTCCAGCCTTTAGAAAAGACGTGGGGAAGTCACTCTGGTTTGCAGTCCGTTTGCTTTGATGACTGTAAAGAGAAATGTGGAAACCTCATGAGCAAACACCCTCTGATGAAATTTCTGCAGCAGCTTTTCTTGGTATGCCCCGATTCCCAAATCCCTGCTCAGTGCAGCTCCCTCCTTTGAATGCATTTCGTGCATCTATCACCAAAAAAATGCAACCAGTAGAAATCTAACAGGCTCCTATTTACCTCAAGAAGGAGAAAAGAAACCAAAATCTTTTAGATCAGGCTGTTACCATCCCACTGCACGCTCTTTCAGTGAAGTTTCTTCCCCAGGGCAATCTCCCCAACCATTTACATCATTCCTCATGTGACATGAGGACTCACAGCTTTCGAACCTTCTCCTGACAACCTATAAGAAGTTATTGATCCATAATAAACTACTGTGAGCTTTGGGTAAGGATGGGTTAAAGGGGGCTCGTGTCCTGGTGCTGCACATCTGCCTTTTTCTATACAACCCTGAAAACACAGCTGGGAAATCAAGCCTTCTACTTTAATTGTTTCCCTACTTCTTGTGCACTGGTTTGTGCTTTATGGGCACACAGTGGGGACAAAAATAAGCCACCATTGTTAAATAAGTGAAAAAGGAGCACTGCTGCTTAGTCACCTTGAGCAGAGAGCAGGGGAGATTTCCCAAGTCTCAGCAATGAGTTTGGTTTTATCTGCGTGGGCAGCTCCTGTTGTGTGGAGGGAAGAGGAGCCCTGAGTTTGCACGGTGAGCGATAATGTTAATGGGAACAAGGGGTGGGACTGAAAGGCGTTTGATCAGTAACACTCAAGGTTGTGTGGAAGCTGATGGGAGCTCTGACACATCAGCTGGCACCCCTAAGATCATAGAATCATAGAATCATAGAGATCCTTAAGGTCGAGTCCAACCATAGCCTAAATCTGGCACTAAACCAAGTCCCTGTGAGAGGGCCTCAGTTTCACCACCCTCTGTACCCGTGCTAGGCAGAGGAACGTACCGCTGAACATCTGTTGTCGTCCATAAGCCCTCAGGTGGGCACTGGTGTGCCTGTCTACACCTTGAAAAGAGAAAATAAATACATAGTTATATATGGTGAGCCTGAAATACGGATGCTGTTCCGGGCAAAGAGGCAATGCTGGGAACTGGTTTTCAGTCTGTGGCATTTGAGACTGGAAAAGAATATTACAAGGCACTCTGATGCAGATGTGATCATGTGTTTGATTGTATTTCTATTTCCATGCCTTACTCTACTTATTTCCACTTTACTCTGCTCCGAGCAAACACAGCTCTGTGCTGGCAGGGATTACTTTTTGTCCTCTTCCAGCAGCTGCATCTTGGCTTTGTCTGTGAGTGGCTTTGCCAAGTTTCAAGTTAGGGTCCTGATAAAGCTTTAACAAAGCACTAAATTGCAAAGGCCAGAAAAAAAAGACATGGAAATGTAATGAGTAAAATAATGTAAATGTAATGGATAAAATAATGTTCTACAATTGCAAGAACTTGGGACACTGGGAAGTGCTCGTGAGGACAATTTGCTTTAAAAGAAGCTAGCGCGGTGGAAATAATTTTGGAAAAGCCGTCCTGTGTTTCTGTGGGCTGTCGGGGGTGGATGGGGGGATTCAGCATCCCGCTGCATCCAAATCTCTCTGCATCCAAATCCCTCTGCGTCCAAATCCCTCTGCGTCCAAATCCCTCTGCGTCCAAGCTCTGCCGCTCTCGGCAGGTCAGGCAGGGAGCCGGGCGGGTTCCTGCAGCAGCTGAAAGGGATATTGTGAGACACAAGACCCTTTATTTGGGGAGAAGCTTTATTGCCTATTAAATACACTCCCACAGCAGAAAACATGAGTCAAGTATTTACCTTGAGATTTAGGCTCAACACTACAGTAATCCTGAACAATCCCAGAGTTCTCTATTAGCATTAGGTTTTAATGAACAGGCCTAAACTGAGGAATGCTTTATCTTTCTGTGTAACTTGAACTCATTGTTTAAGGTCTTGATTAAATTTTTTTCTTTGTCAAAAAACAGGGCGTGTTTTGTAAATTTTCCTTGCAGCCATAGGAGTCCCTTCTTTTTTAAGAAATTTCCTTAGGTTGATCAAAACTAGACATTCTTTTTTACATAGTGCCTATCTGATTACAGGTTGTCCTGGTTTTGTTAAAAAACAAGTTTCTCTTTTAGTGAATTTGCCTGTCAGCTAAAGCCTTGATATTAGCTGCATTTTCCTGGAGAACCAGATATATGTTTTGGTAAACATAGCAATGGAATGTGAAGTTATTGGTAAGCATGGATGGACATCTCGCAAGAGGGGCAACGAGAAACAGGTGACCAAGAAACTGACCAATTGTGTATAACATTCCATAACGTGAATGCTTCATATAAAAGTGGGAGACCACAAGAATCTCGTCCCTTTTCCTTCTTTTCACTTTTGCTTATGGCCAGCATTAGGAGAGGACCTTGCTAGTGGTCCCTGCAAACTGAGGCCTAGTGAGAGACTGAATCCAGCTCCGGTTGGCTGCAGAGTCCAATCCAGGACTTCGGGTGCTGGCTCTGCAGTTGCTGAGACTTTCAAGATTGGTTTTGTATATTTTGTATTATTTTCTCTATTCTTATTAGTAAAACATTTTTAATTTTTCCAACTCTTCCCTTTCTGTCCTTCTTTTCCTCCCAATCGCCTGTCCTGAGTGGGAAGGGGGAGAGGGAGGGGCAGAAAGGGGAGAGTGAGGGGGTAGAGGAGGTTAACAATACATCTGCCAGGGTTTTATTGTCACCCTGCAATCCTAACCCTCGACACGGGTCTATTATCATTCAAGAGCGAAAAAGCAGAGTTTTCTCAGGCCATGCTCGTTGCACAGTTTGTGGGTCCGGCCAGCCCTGCCTCGCTGCCCCTCTCCTGGGGAGCCCCTGGCAGCCGCTTCTGCCTCCCTGTTCCTGCAGGAAACCTGGAGCTTGGAGGAAATTTAACCTGCAGAGTCTAAAAGCTTTGCCCTGACATGCAGTAGTATTTTCCAGACAGGATGCTTATGGGTAGACCTCATGCACTTTGAGTTAAACAGCAAAATAAACCTCGAACACACAGCTTTCTCCTGGTTTTCCAGCCTCTCCTTACTGGCTCTGCTGGTGGCAGGTTTTCCTGGGAGCCTGCTGTGGGTTCTCCCGCCTTAGTCTCACACTCATTTCTAAGCCATGGGAGGCTTATCATTCTCTTTCATATCTTTCTTCTTATCAGGACTATAAAACCAGCCATTGCCTTTTCTGGTTTCTGGGGAAAACCGCTCCTCCTTTAACTTCTCATCCAACTTGTTGGCAAACCAGCCTTTGAAAGCACAGAGAGGCATGGACTACAGGCATAAAAATTCCAATTTTTCAGGTTTTCACAGCTAATGTCAGGTATGGTTGCAGAGGAGCTATATATATATCATGTGCCTCCTGGGTGTTTACATAAGCAAGCAATGTTAATTCTGTAGTACAAAACTGGAAAAACGTAGATTTAAGCTCAATAGCAAGATCCCTTCCTTCTCCTGTTTTAACCTTTTAGTTTTAAGGCTGGAACAAGAAGGTTTCACCCCATGATGCTTAAAACAGCGTGAAGAACAACAGGGCTGCTCTCAGTGCTGGGTATCAGCTCTCGCCCAGAAATTCAGGGTCACTTAACATTTACAAATCACTGGGCCAGACATTCAAAACATCCGTTTTGGGGGCCTTTCCAACCACTAGCACGAGTGGTGGTAATTCCTTCTTGGAAAATTCCCTTCCAAATGCTCATTACCTGCTACCATTTCCCCCTCAGCGTGACTAATGCACTTCCCCACTAGATGTCATTGCTGCTTCTGCAAATCACAGGGGGCTGATTAAAAGCGTTTAATGAAGGTCCCTCATTTAGACAGGCCCTCACCGCGCTGGTGGGAAACTCCCCTCCCAGCCGGCACCTGGATGAAACACTTTGTGGAGGAGATTTGCACCAAAATGCTTCTGGCTTCATTAGGAAGGTTTATGGTGCTGATACGTGTCGCCAGAATCCCACGTACCACCCCAGCGCCGCTCTCCAAAAAACCACCAAGATCATTGGAGTTGCTTAATTGTATTTATTCCCTTGGATATTAAGCTATTTATAATTAAATATGACCCATGGCAGCCTCAGTTTAATGCAGCTGTAAAGTCACTGAAGGTCGCAGTGTCTGTCTCTGGTCTGAGGGTCCATGAGCCAAGGTCCTGGCTTTGATAAGCCTGCTCTGCAGGAGCAGGAAGAGTATTTCTTACAGGAAACTCTCCTTTCTTTAATAATCAGTACGCTTAATTTTTTAAAAAACATAAGATCTGCATCTTTTCCTTTATGTATTCAGGACAGTTAAGATATTTTGTACAGTAAAAATAAATTCTAAAGGACCTGATTACTCATTTTTAATTGCAACCCAACTTCCATCCAGTCTACACAAGTGGAAAATAATCTTGTAAAGAAAAAAAGCGTCATTCACCATTTCTAATAGGTTTATTAAAAGTATAATTAGGAATCTGAATAAATGTATATAAGATACAGACTCACTTGAATAAGTAAAAGCTACAGGTACCCTCCTAGTTAGTCACATCTATTTAATTCTGACATTTGCTGAAATCAGTCTTTCTTTAAAAACGGAAATAACTGTAGAGACCCAATGCAACAAGAAAATAAAAAATAGCAGATGGATTTTTAAAATTAAGATTTCCTGGTTGTTGAACTCTGCCATTGTTAAAATTAATCTTTTCAATCCATCCCTGGAATATACAGTTAATTGCCTTTTCTAAATACAGTGCACGGTAGGCAATTACCCTTTTGCAGCTACATCTCTGGATTTCGCGTTTTCATTATATTATAATTATAATGAATCTTCAAAGTTGTCATGAAAATGAAAGATTAGTAGCACTGAAAATGAAAGTTTAATGGCATGAACTAAACATCAGCTACAAGCAACTTCTCTGCATTTCAGCTCTGGCCTCTTACCCCATTCCCATTTCACTTTTGGACTTGCCTGAAGTGAATAAAGAGCACGGAGCCAAATTACACAGTGAACTTTGCTACTAAACCAGCATGGAGTAATACTATGAACTGGAGAGAGATTTACATTTTGTTTTAGTCCATGGTAACAGTGGAATAACAGCATCTCTGTGTCACTCAGAGCTTTCTCGGGGGCCCATCTGGAGTTGTTTCACTGCTCCAACAAGCACATGCTCTCCCACATCCAGTTTACCTTTCCTTGCACTAGCAAGAGTTGAGTTTTGTCCTGAAAGATGTGCTCTTTTACAGAAATACAGACTGCTTATGCACGTCTGTCTGCAGATTGTTTTGTATTGCCTGAAGAGACCTTGACCTGGCTTTTCACTCTGAGTCAGTGAAACATCTGGAGCACAGAGCTGCATCTTGCTACAGAAGAGTAAGCTGCCCCATGGCAGGATGGTGACTGCACATCTGGCTGTGAGCACCGGGCTCTGCCCGCTGGCTTGCACTGCGGCTCTTGCTGTGGTCCAGCTGCTGCAAGGTCACACTGCAGGGGGATGGCTTTTGGGTACAGCTCAGCTCCATCAAACTGCTGGCAAGTCCAGTCCCCCGATCCCTCGCTTCAGTGCTCACTGGCTCGGTGAGTCAGGGCGCCCAACCAGAAGCTATTTTTATCTTTTTGCAATGAGCTGTTGGTTGCTTCAGCTCCCTGAAGGGCGAGATAGCTGAGTGGTCAGTGGGTACCAGCGCTGCAATCCTGCTTGGTGACGAGTGCAATGGGGAGGGAAATGGGGACCTGGCAGTGTGCCTTGAGGGTTGTGGGCAGGTAAATGGGCTCAGTCGCATCACAAAACCACGTGTTTGAGATTCGTCCCTTTGCATCACACCTAGTGATGATAGGACCATGGGGTGGATGTGTATAGTAAGCTGATATGATTGATCAGAGGCATCCCAGAAAGTACCTCCATGAAAGAGTGGAGTGGAGTGGAGTGGAGTGGAGTGGAGTGGAGTGGAGTGGAGTGGAGTGGAATGGAATGGAATGGAATGGAATGGAATGGAATAGAGTAGAATAGAATAGAATAGAATAGAATAGAATAGAATAGAATAGAATAGAATAGAATAGAATAGAATAGAATAGAATAGAATAGAATAGAATAGAATAGAATAATAGAATAGAATATTTTCAGTTGGAAGGCACCTACAATGATCATCTAGTCCAACTGCCTGACCACTTCAGTGCTGATCAAAAGTCAAAGCATCTAATTAAGGGCATTTTCCAAATGCTTCTTAAACACTGACAGGCTTGGGGCATCTACCCCCTCTCGAGGAAGTCTGTTCCAGGGTCTTGCTACTCTCTTGGTAAAGAAAGGCTTCTGAGTAGTTTTCTGTTGGATCTGCTACTTGAGCTGACTCACCCTGTGGGCCTCTCATCACTAAAACTGGTGTAGGACAGAAGGAGGAGGCACAGCTGGGGTGGTTTGGGATCGGATCACCCTACCATGACTGCCCCATTTAGATCAGCTTAAACAAAGTGCTGGCTCATGCTGACCCACGGGGCAGAGCAGCCAGAAGCTGCAGCCTGTGCCCTGCCTGCTCCCCCAACTCTGATCAGTCAACCATGGACCCCATGCTGGGTCCAGCCAGACAACTGCAAACCAACCACATGCCTTTTTCCAGAGTGTTCTGTAACTGCTTTGGCTCATTTAAGCTGGAATTTATGGCTCCTCGAAGTGGCAGTCCCAATGTAGAGGAGATGTGAAGCCCATCTGGCTGGAGGAGGTGGCAAAGGACAGAAACACCTCTCGGAGCAGCGGCAAGGTCTCACGTTAGCCACTCTCCACCCAAGCCCTTGCCCTGCCAGGACTTCATCACTCTTCATGCCCACATTTCCCTCCTCTTTGGCCTGCACCTTCTCATCTGCATGAGCTGCTTCTCTGCCAGGGACTCCTTTGCTCTTATCTTCCTCTAGACACTCACCAGGACCAATTTGCTCCTTGCCCACCAAACCCTGAGGAGGCTCAAGCATCGGTTCAACCAGCTTAGGCTTGAACTGGTCCAACCTCTGCCTGCCTCCAGCAGGAATAAGCTCCTGCATGGGTACCCATAATGACTCCATTACCTCTGGCACCTCCAGGGCTGTGCACAGGCTTCTCTTATTCTGCCGGTGGCTGTGATATGTCCCTTTGCCATCGGAGAGGTCTGGATTTTATGTACTACAAACCCTAATAATAACAACTCCTGGAAGAACTGCAATCATCACAGAATTTCTGCTGTGTCTGCAAGGTGTACTTCTTTGACCTTGATTTTTCCAATGCAAGCAGTACATGACACATTATAATATATTGCACTGGCCTATGAATCAGTAGATATCCTCCAGAAATTAAAATTTGGAAAAAGCATTTATTTTTGCAGAATACAAGACAGCGATTCACTGCGTGGCCACCGGGAGATGTCTAGCAGCTTCCTCTGGTGCCCAAAGCTGACCCGGTCTTGGCAATATGTAGCTGAGTAAGAGATCTGGGACTTGACGCAGGACAAGCCCATGTCGGGAGCGATTTAGGAGTGACTGGCAGAGGGGACAAGGGTTATTGCTGCCCCCCAAGGCTGTGGAAGCCCAGTGCTGGCTGTGGGAGGTGGGACTGGCTGCCTCTGGCCGGGTGAGCTCACATTGACAGCTTGGCCATGGGGTGCAACATCCCCGGGGTGGGGAAGGCAGGTTGCAAGACTGTGGAGAGTTGTGAGGAGGATTGGGGTCATGGGTTTGCCTGTGGGGCTGGGGTGGGATGACGGAGCACTGCACCAATTCCTGCTGATTTAACCCCAGCTTTGTGGCTCTATGGGCTCTTCTTGTTGTCATTTTCCTTTGACTGCTGATTGCTGACATCTCAAACACCTCCGCAAATTGCAAGCAAGGTGTCACTCTGCAGTCAGCGCCAGGCAGTGGATGAGCAAGCAAACCTGGTAGCTGACTGGTACTGCTGGGTGGCTGGTGGCTGCCCACACATGATGTGGTGGTGGTACATGTCCTTCCACGGAGCAGAATCATATAATCATAGAATAGTTTGGGTTGGA
Source organism: Patagioenas fasciata (assembly GCF_037038585.1). Classification (NCBI taxonomy): domain Eukaryota; kingdom Metazoa; phylum Chordata; class Aves; order Columbiformes; family Columbidae; genus Patagioenas; species Patagioenas fasciata. The sequence goes on along the minus strand of NC_092524.1, from coordinate 63,873,316 downwards.
AGGGACCTTCAAAGCTCATCCAGTGCCACCCCTGCCATGAGCAGGGACATCTTCACCCAGATCAGGTTGCTCAGAGCCCCGTCCAGCCTGGCCTGGGATGTCTCCAGGGATGGGGCATCCACCACCTCTATGGGCAACCTGTTCCAGAACTTTACCGCCCTCATTGTAAAAAATTTCTTCTTCATGCATAACCTGAATCTCCCCTCTTTCAGTTTAAAACCATCATGCCTCGTACTGTCACAACAAGCCCTGCTAAAAGTCTGTCCCCATCTTCCTTACAAGCCCCTTTCAAGCATTGGAAGGTCACAATAAGGTCTTCCTGGAGCCTTCTCTTCTCCAGGCTGAACAACCACAGCTCTCTCAGCCTGTCCTCGCAGCAGAGCTGTTCCAGCCTCTGATCATTTCTGTGGCTCCTCTGGCCCCTCTCCAACAGGTCCACGTCTGTCCTGTGCTGAGGGCTCCAGAGCCGGTTACAGAACTTCAGGTGGGGTCTCACCAGAGCAGAGCAGAGGGGCAGAATCACCTCCCTTGACCTGCTGGCCACGCTGCTTTTGATGCTGCCAGAAGGTCCTCCAGCACCCAGCACCACGGCCTTGATGGCCAAAAATATCTGGGCCTGTCGCAAGGAGGATGATACTGCCGGGGAGCTGGAGCCGCACTTCAAGGGGCCGTCTGTCATGCAGTCAGAAAACACAACAGCGTCCTATTTAGCATGCATTTCCCTTGGCTCTGGGATAACTATTTAGAAATAAATACCAAGTTGTTTGCTCAGGAGAAGAGGACTTGACTGAAATCCTGCCATGATGCTGCACAAGTGTTCGGCAGCTCAGGATCCTCACGGTGGCTTGAGGGGAGGGGATGTGTCCCCTAGCACTGCTTTTAAAATAGATCAGTGTGTAAATGAAAGAGCAATTTAAGGACTCCAGGCAATGCAGGACAGCGAATGTTTCTCAAAACATGGGAGCTGTCCCCACACAAATTATAACAGATGACAGTTTACTAAATATATCCGCAACACCAAAACAAACAGCACTAACTACCAAAACAAGAGGTCACTGCAGTCTGTTTGCCATGTGCCACTTTTCTTCCTGATCAGCAAGAGATTGTCGCCAGGAAAACTGTAAGATAAAGCAGAGAAGTAGAGTAAATGCGAGCATCTGCCAGGGAGACGGATTCCCAGTTTGGCAAACGCTATCAGTTGTGCCTTCAGCGGTCAGTGCAATATCTCATTGTAGTACCTACCTATCCTCTGTAACCAAAAATTTAGGGTCACACAGAAAATCTTACACTGAAGACAACGGCAACTCTCTACAGGTAAGGACTGAATGAGACTTGCAAGCTCGAGATGAGGATAAATTGGAGAAGAATAAGGGTAATGAAAAGTACCTCTTGCCATGAAGTACATTTTAAACATCACCTGCTTTTCAGGTGTGTGCATAAGTATGCATAATTCTGCATCTTTAATTGGAACTTGTATTCAACTCGGCTGTTTTTCTGCTGACAGCTCAGTGGAGATACACTGTTAATAAGCACAACAATTATTTCACGGTATTTACATTGTGATCCTGCTAAGAGATCTGAGCCACCCCCTAAGATTATAGAAACCTGGAAACAAAACATTTTCCCAGCCTAAGAACTGAAATCCAGTGATAAATGTTACACAGAAAAACAAAACAAAAACCCAACAAACACCGAAACCAAAACAAAAAAGCAAACAGAACAGCAACAGCAAAACAAAACAAAAATAACAGAGACCAACAAAAAATCAACCTTTTAGACTTTACACACTTATGAATATATCAGCCTAAGGGAATAATGAACTGAAATTTTTAGAAACCATAAATCTCCCTCAGTCCTTCTCAGCCAACTGAGCCATCAGTGAAGAAATAATCATTTTAGTGGGAGTCCCGAATAGCCCCCTGCACAGGTCCCATCCCAAGTGAGAACAGTACATGGAGTAGGGCCATATCCAGGCAGGTTCATGTTTGCCTGAGCTTTAATCTGCTTGCAGACAAAATCCTGAACTTGAATGCACGGAAAATTGCTGTTGCTAATCTTATTTTGCAGGAAAAAATAATGTACTTCAACCAGCATCTGGCAAGGTACAGGCTTTTAGCTTCTGATTTAGAAGAAACCTTGTATGCCTGTACACTTTGCTGGCTGGCAAAGCTTCTGGGATTATACTTTTTCCCTTAAATTCTGAAGACGCAAGAGCAGCCGGAATTCCCCTTGTCTGTGTTATGTCTCACTACACAGTGGCAGTGGGGCAGCAGGCATTTCATAGGCCATAAAACCAGAATGGGCTTAATCCTCTTCTCACACTAGATTTACATTTGTGTGACTGTTAGTAAAGTTGGCAGTAAAGATGTTGACAGAACTGAGGGCTGGCTGGGGCCCAAGGGCACTGATTTTTAAAGGTGCTGGTTGGGATTACCAAATCCTTCTTCCAAAGAAGCCTCAGCCCCACTTCCTTCTCTCGAGAGCTTTTTTGTTCTCCATTGAATCAGGGCTGAAAATGGGCTGTAACCGCCCAAGACATGTAGGTCTTGCAGTGGAAGCAGAAGCAAATCAAATCGCTGCTGCTCGAGAGCTGCCCCGGGGGTGCCTGGCCCTGATGTGGAGGTGTGAGAAGGGTCCCTGGTACAATATGAACAAGAGGCGAGCGCTGATGTTGTTTCTGCAGTTTTCAGCCCAGGTGTGTCCTGGAACTATCAAGACCTGCAACTAGAGAGAAAGGGCCTTTCCCTGGAGGTGACAGGGAAGGGAAAGGCTCCCAAGAGATTTAAACAGTTGCTGCTCAAAGTGAAACTACTTCAAGTCTTGACCAAGCCTCAGAGAAAGGGCTTCAGGGGTGAGAGGAGGCCATCAAATGAAAAATGAAAAAGCCCTTGGGTGCCTTCTGCTGCCCAGTTTGGCTTTACAAGCACCTGGAGCTCGCAGATGGCCCATTGGAGCTATTTTGCAAAGAAGCTGCTTGCCCAGCCGCTATTATTTACTAATATGTCCTGCAGGTTCCTGAATCCAGAGCTGGCATTTGACCACTACGCTGTATTTCTCCAGCTTCTCCTACGGTTGGCTGGATACAGTTTCTCAGCGGGTTTCTCCCACCCAGCTTTTGAAAAATAAAGCCCAAACTGAGTTTCCAAACTGCTGGTGGGATGCGGTGTGCTTGGGAGGCACCAGCCAACCTTGGAGCACGAGGGTAAAGCTGATAGGACCAGTGTGGTCTCGATTGCAGGCTCGTTACAGTGCTCTTACAAATCACACTGCAGTACAGGGGCTGCAGCAGCACCAGTCTAAGGATAGAAGGGGTTGTATTTTTTATTAGATTGACTAATGTGAGTGACAAAAGTGGATAAAGTGGTAAGGGGATTCTGAGCCCAAAACCTTGCCTGAGTTTAATGATGAGATTGGGTCAAAGTCCTACGGATTCCTAAATGTCTAACAGACTCCTAAAACAGTCTGCTAAGCCCACTAAGCCCATCAGGAATGCAAGGCTTCAAGTGCAATCCAAAAAATCACTTAAATACCTGGAGCAGGACTTGGACAGGTCTGAGGTACCTCAGTGAAAACCTGCGATCCAAAGACTCCACTCAGCTGGTGTTGGGAGCTGGGGTGTACTCACCCCTGATTTTTAGTTTTCAGGGTGGAACCTGAAATTAACATCTCTCTTCTTAACAAACCCACCGCACCTGTAACAAAGAAGCTGGTGTGCGTTGGGAGGTGACAAAACTTTAACTGGAAACCTTTGTTCATGCACAGCGCCTGCATTATAAATGGAGCAAACCGAGCCCTGCTCAATTCAAATTGCAGGTGCCTGTCCTCAGGAGACAAATCTGGGCTGTGCCTCCATATGAGTGGAGCCTGGCACCTCTGCTCTGAAAAATTTGGGAGTTCACACCAAACTGTGTTCAGCATCAGTTACCTTAAGACAGCTACCCCCTCAGAACACCTCACTCATGCAATGCTGTATAAGGAAGATTTAAGTGCACAGTGAAGGCTCCTGGATCCTGCTAAGAGGTTCAGGCACTAAACTTTAAGAAGTCTTCAGTCTGGCCTGTCTTTAGCCAGGAACCATAGTCCACAGGCAAAATTGGGGGAAAAAGGGAACTGAAGAAAAGGTGAGGATATTTACTTTGAGGAGTGTAGCTTTACTAATTATTAACCTATTCCAGCAGATTTCCTAGTGTTATTAACCTGTTTTTTTCTCTTTCGGAGTTGTAGTTCTCTGTCCTTAAATTAGCTCATGACCCAACAAAGCATTTAAGCATGTGCAACTTTAACCATCTAAGTGTTTCCACTGACATCAGCAGGAAGAGTCAGGTGTTAAAGGCAGCGTCCACGCCTAAGTGCTCTGCTGGATTGCCATCTTACACGCTGGGGCTAGTGTCATACATAATGCTTGGATTAAATGGGAGGGGAAAAAGGAGCATTTCTAACATGATTACAGTCAGATTTCCTTTTATGTTTTGCAGAGGAAAATAGTATGCAAATGCTGCGCGTGCCTACACGGATTCAACCTTTCTTTCCTCTTTTTTGATCTCCCTAATTCTGACAAACAAGTTGCTCACAATCACTGAAGAGAAACTCTTGCCGAGGCATTGGGCCATGGGCATTATTTTTGAGGGGCACTGTGGATTTAGGCAGACCCCTGTTCACCTGCTTCTGGCTACACTTTCCCACTCCAACGCGCTTCCTCAAGTTGCACCTCGGTGGAAACGTGGTGAATCGTTCCTGGGAACTGAGCCAGGGTAAAAATAACTGAGGTGGGGAGGGTGCTGCTTTTTTATAAGCAGTCTCCTGCTGTGTTTGACGACACAACCGCACAAAAAGCTGCAGCAGCACAACGGAGGGAGCGTAACCCAACCACTCCATCAAAGTGCTGCCACCAAAGATAATGTCTGCAAAACTGCCTTATTTCCTCAACATTGCTGTGCCAGCAGGGCGGAAGGTTGGAAAGTCCAAAGGTGAGTTTCTGCTCTAACTCTCTCCCCTTGTCCAATCCTCTCTCCGGCAAAGGACGGGGCGAGCAGAGAGCAGCTGGGCGCAGAGGTTTCTGGCATGGTGCTAGTCCCTTGTTCTCTCGCCGTATCATCTTGTTCCCAGCTCCAGCTTGTGCTGTGCGTTCCCATCTCTGTGCTGGATCCTGCTGCCCCCTCAGTTGTGCTAACATACCTCTTTGTGCATCCACACCACAATCAAGTCCTGGGAACAATCCAACTGAAAACAAAGTATTCTTCTGGGACAATTTTCCTCTGATTCCCAGCTGCAGCTCCAGTGCGCACACCATGCCAGCACGGCACAGGGGGTTGCATGCAGAGGAAGGAGGAGGGTCACCAGACCAAAGGTTTGCTCTGGCAGACTACGGAGCAAACATGAATTGGAGTATCCAAACAAACTTAGTTTACACAACCATCACTATCCTTCAGAGTTAACACTTTATCCAGCAGCGCTGGGGAATTTCATCTACCCCCAATACTGGAACCTAGTCATGCAAATTCTGCATCATAAAAGGGATGTTCTATGGTGAACCTCATGCTGTTCACCCGCGTGGGACCTCCAAATGTGAAACACTTGGACGACTTGTACGAGAGACATCCTGCAGCATCCAGCTCTGCGAGTTTGCTGTTCAGAGTGCTGTGGGAATGTGGGGGCAAGACACGCTGCTGAAATGATCCTACATTTGTTCAGAAGGTACATGAGATTTGTAAGGGCTTCTCATCCCTGCTACGGTTACCTTCTCCATTGCTGGTTGTAGCCTGCAGAGCTGCTCTGCCCGCCTTTTCCCCAGGGCCCAGTGCATCCATCCAGGCAGCTCACTTTGGACACCTGTGGGCAGTATCACCCTGCTCACGTAGCTTCCCGCCGCTCTCCTTCCATAAAGACTGATGCACAGCAGTCGCTTGCTGCCCTCGCTGGCTGCACCTGTGTGCCTGTCAAAGCATTAGTCTGAGCACAGGGCTTTAGCAGTTCCTAGCTGGAAGGGCTGTGTATAAAAATAGAGATGAAAGCATAATTTCAGAGTGTCAGGCTGTACTGAGTAATCACCCAATGGAAGACTCATATATGAAGTAGGCATATATGACTTAATTCTACCTTTGTGTCCTGCACTGTTTTTTTATGGTATTGCTATTTAATTGCTCGCATTATGCTTGTCCAATAATACCATTTAGTATTAATAATACTCAGTGTCATATCTTCAAAGTGCTTTACAAGCTAATTATGAAATGGATCATTTAAGTGAAAACAAGCACCTTGGGCTGGGACCTGTGCTTGTGTTTGACAAACCTGGCATGTGCCTGCAGTGCTGTGTGTGCTGGAACAAGGAGCTGTGTGATTCACGGTGGGGTTAAGCCAGCAAGAAGAACATGGAGTGATAATGCAGGATGGTGTTGTCCAGGGCACAAAAGGTCAAGACTCCATGAGACTTTTTCTGATGAATTTGATGTCATGTGGAGGAGTCTCAAAGTGATCAAGAGGGGTTTTGAAATAATTCTTCAAGTAACGGAGCTTGGGGTTGATACTGCATCTTCTTCTTTCCTTAGTTAAACCCAAGACTGAAATCTGGCAGCCAGAAGTAGCTAAGTCAGTCAGAAATGCTTGTTTCACTTTGAGGATATGTGTTATAGAGCCACAATACAGAACTCAGGAAACTACAGCCCAGGCTGAATGCAGCCCTTTGCCTTCAGCTGTGTCCATGGAGTATCAAAACAACTGTGTCACTGTACAAACACTAACTAATCCTCAACACAACAAGTAAAAAGTACACAAAGAGCACTCATGGGTTGATTTGTTGCAAGGACAGCATGAACTGGAGAAGGTGTTTGTCAAGGCAGGGCAGTCAAGTCGTAACCAACCAGCTTGGACTGATCACAAGTCATTGTGTTCTTGGGCTCCAGCTGAAATAGCACTCAAAAAGGCGCAGAAATCACTTTTGACTTACAGAAAATCAGGGCTCCAAATCAGTCAAAGCTTATTCAGACACATTTGTGGATATAAAGAGAAGGCTGATTAAGTAGGTACATTTGGCTTTGTAGCCTTCAACTACAGGACCTCGCTTGTTTCTACTTTTTAAGTTGGATGATCAGCACAGATCGAGGAGAAGCCCAATGTATTGGCACTGGCAGGAAGTGGACTTTTAGGAAGTTAACATTTTGTTTGTATATCCAGCTGACCTCTGCGTGTGTTAAGCAAATTTCAATCTCATTGTTTATATCTTCTCACTTTGTGAAATCTACAGCCAAAAGCGAACCAGTATCAAATGGAACAACTCTCATTCCTTCCTCTTCCCCCTCCGAAAACCTTCTTAGAAGTTCTAAACAAGCCCAAAATTTGCTCCACGTTCACATAACTGGCCCCCATTTACCCTTTCAGAGTTCTGGCTGGGCAAGGCCAGGTGATGGTGAGGAAAAAGCCTGGATCTGAAAGAAAGGGGAACGTGGCTCATATATGGGATCTGTGTGTGAGGTAAAGGGAGCTGAGTTTGGGGAGAGCTGTGTAGGAACCTGAGAGCTCTCCAATGTTTGTCTGCTTCTATTTCTGATCTTCTAATTTTTATCCAAGGGTGCTGCAGGACTGTGACAACACAAAAGCATTTTATTTCTTTGTATCACCTGTGACCTCAGATTTTGCCAGACCGGAATGTGCTTCTTATCAATACACAAGTTTTCTTAGCCACTTCCAAAACACATCTTCACCCAAAGCACACGGACAGATACAGCCTTTGGGCGGCTGTTTTCAAAAGCGATGGGAGGGGAAAACAACGGGAAACCCCAAGTAAGAAAATGAAGCCTGGTGAGGGCAGGAGTGCGTGGGGAGCAGGGAACCGTCCCCTTGCTCTCGCTGGGGCACCCCACGGAACACGCACAGTCGCGGGGACACCCGGGGTGTTCCGGCGGGGAACTGCAAAGCGACGGCAGCTCCTGCCCCGGGCAGACATCACACGCGTGTCCCCCAGCTGCGGGGGACATAGACGGCTCCGGGAGGCCCCCCCACCGCCGGCACGCCGGGCCCTCCCGCCGCGGCGGGGGGAGGCGGAGCGCCGGCCGGGCCGGGCTGCGGGGGCCGCGCCGCCTTCCCGCCCGCTCGCTCTCTTGGCAGCGGCCGGGGCGGGGAGCGGCCGGTCCCTCCTCCTCCTCCCGCCCGCCCTCGCCGCCACCACCCGCGCCCGCCGCCGCCGATGCCGGGACTGCGCCCGCGGTGAGTCTGCCCCGCCGGGACCCGCCCGCGGGAAGTTGCGGCGCGGCCCGTCCGCGCCTTTGTGCGGGGAGCAGCGGCTCTGCCCGACCCGGCCCCAGCCGCCCCGACCCCTGGCCCCGCCGGTGCCGCCGCCGCCCCGCCCGGCCCCGCTCCGCCGCTCCGGTACCTGCCGCTCTTTGTTCCCCGCCGCCTTTGTTCCCTCGGTGCCGGCTTCACCTTCGGCACCGCCCGCGGGACGCCGCTGCACAGAGGGGCGCGTTGAGACCCCGCTCCCGGAGCGGGTTCCCCCCGTCTCGCAGCCGTTTTGCCGGGGAAGAGGTGAAAACACAACTGCGGGGCAGCGGCGGGAGTTCGTTCGGCGGAGCGGGGGCAGCGCGGCGGGGCACGGCCAGCGGCGGGAGCCGCGTTTTGTGGGAACTGCCGCCCCCGCCGGGCCCTGCCCGCCCCGCAGCGATGTCCGGCCCGCAGCGCTGCCGCCTCTTTCCCCGGCGGGTGGCCGGAGGCGGCTTGTGTTGAGGCGGGGGCGAGAGAGCCCAGGGAGAAGGAGCGCACGGGGGGGTGCGTGCAGGTAAACGGCGCTTCCCCGCAACTCCGTGTCTTGCGTGAGTGCGTGGGTTATCACTTGAAAGTCGTTGTCTCTTGGGTTGTGTGTTTGGAAACTGATGGGGTATACTTATTCGGGCAAAGTTCTCGGGAAAGGGAGTGACTACTTTCCTGCGAAGGCCACGGGAGATACAGGCATTTCTTCAGTGTCTGTGTTATCACTGCCAGGTCACTGCCACTGCCCTGGATAAAACATTGCTTGCAGAGGGCTCGCACTTTCTGTGCTTCCCATGGGCTTCCTTCTCGTCCCTGCCTTGCATGCCATTCTCCCTCCTGCCTTCCCTCCCTCCCACATTTCAAGGACACTTGCCAGCCTCTGATTTCCACTCTGGGCAGTTATTAGAGATCTGTGTTACTGTGCCCCATGGGATGCAGCACGTGGGGTGTCTGTAACTTGGTGCTGACTTCGTGTCAGGTGTTGTGTGTGTGGATTTAAGGGAGGGCTCTCTGCCCTCCTTTCACCTCAGTCCTCTCCCTGTCCCCCAAAAATGGAGTCATTTTTCTTCTCTTTTTTTTTGCCTGAGAGCTGCTGGAGGAATTGGGAGATAGAGCAGGTGCACGAAACTTGTGTTATTCAAAATGTATGGAAAAAAACTTTGAGCAAGTTTGAGAGTTTCTCACAATCTTTGTTAGGTCAGTAACTGTGTTCCTCACGCCTCTGCTTCTCTCTTTCAGGATGCCTTGTATCCTGTCTCTTCTATCCCCGCTTTTTCCATCATTCTCTCTTCTTCCTCGCTTTCAGCTTTCAACCTTTCAGCGTGATCTCCCATCACAAGACAGACAGACAAAGACGTATGTGCCACGTGCAGGATCTTGGCTGGTTATTGCGACTGTTGGCCAAGCTAACAAAACTGCAGCTTGGCGGGTGCGTCTGTTTATACCTCTGGTTGAAATGCAAAACCTGCAGAAGGGACACACGTGGCCTCCGGCGCCTGGGTAGCTGAGTCATGGGCTTTGGCCACTTGTGGGGTGGTTTTATGGTTCTGACAAGGAGCACGGTGGTGGCTGCTAACGCTGCCCACAGGCACACACACAGCCACCTCGCCTTGAAATCAGGGCAGCTTAAATAATTGATATCTAAAGCAGAATGCGGCATGTCGTAGCAGGAGGGGACAGGGTGGTGTGGACTGAGCGTGAGGTGACGGGGAACAGCGGCCCTGGCACCTGCTGGTGAAGGTGATGGGGATGAGGTGAAGCAGAGAGGGATGGACAGTGACACAGGGGCGTGACAAAATAAACAGCAGTGACCACAAGGAGTGTATCGACTGTACTGATGTGTACCATGGCAGTGTTTTGACCCCCCTTGTGCGAGATGCTGTACAAACGTATTCAGAAGTGTACAAATGATGTTTGTTCATCCCTTCTTCATGATGAAGGGTAATGAATGAAAATTGCCTTTTTAATGTGGTTATCTATAAAAACATACAGCAAAGTTCCTTTATTTAAACAGTTCTCTGCAAATAACCTCAGGAAACAGTATTACAAGGGCTGTTAATGTCATAACTTATTAAGAAGTGAACATGATGGTTTAAGAGGAGTAAAGGAAATATTCTTCTTAAAATCTGATCAAAAGTTTGTTAAAGTAAATGAGATCTTTATTGGTGTTAGTAGCACTCAGTCAGTCCCATAGTGTGCAAGCTATTTTTCACTTATTTGTCAGGCAAAGATTTTAACCATAGACACAATGAAGTAATTCAAGAAGTGGCATGCATTACTCTCTAATGATCTAATAGGTTGAAAATGCTTTATCTCCCTAGTTGTTAATTGTGAGTTTTATGGTATAAGGGAAAATAACAAAAGAAAAAATTGTTACTTTTGTTCCTTTGCAGTTTTTGACTGGGTTTTATGTTATTTCTTCTGATAGGTTTTTGAGCAAAGTTGCTTCTTGTTTCAGGAGAAAAATGCTTTGTTTCAGGGGAAAAATAGGCCACAGTTTAGCCCTTTTACTGAGTTCATTATATGCATCGTAAAACCCCTTTACCAGTAATTAATTCCATAAAGAGTGAGTTCAGCTCCGCTCAGTTTTCTCGCCGTCTGAATATAGAAATGAATTAAAGAGGAAATCCCAAAGAGAGAATGAAGAAGCACAGCTTGGAGGATCAGGTATAAAGAGCCTCATTCATTTTGGTTTATCTGTAGTACAGGGATATGCCCTTACTCCATGAATCATCTCCTGACATCTGTTTGCAGCGCTGTTTTCTTAGCAACTGGGGCTCTGTTTTGGATCTGTACTCTCAATGGCCGGGTTTGTATGGAGAGATGTGGAGAGATGATCCAAGCTCTTGCTAGCAAAGCTCTGCCTTTCAGCCCACTTACTCAATTTATTTTCTTCCCCGGGGCACAATAAATACTGGTTTTAAAAGTCTACCAGCTGAGATGCTTTCTCTGTGTATATGCAGAGAGATGCTTATCTGTTGCTCACCACAACTGAAGTGTTTCCCCAACGTGATGTGGCAGCGTGGGAGAGCACCTCTCAGGTTGCGATGGGCTGCGTTGCTTCTCATGGTGAAGGAATGAGCCGTGTGTTCTACCACGCTTGCCCAGGCTTTCCCGCGGTTTATTTTGAACCGTCGCGGGACTTTTAGATGTGGGAGAGGACGTGGTTTTGGAGGAATGCTGGAAAAGTAGGCATTGTTGTCAACAATCCACTCCTAGCAACGTGCCTGTTTGAACAAGTAGTTGGATTAGGTGGTGGGATTATACGTGCGGAGCACTGTATGAGTAACACTTTGGGACTGAATCTATAAGCTGTGATTAAGGAGAAGGTGACATTTCATATACCTCACTTAATCTTCCCTTACCTGAATTTCATCCCTGGCTACTGTGGGTGGAAGACTCCTGGAACTGAGGCAGGTGGCCACGGAGCTGCTGGAAGTTCAGGCTGATCTGATTTTGCCAGCTGTGCTCAGTGGGGAGGGGACTGGCACCCGGCTTGGGTCTGGGGGAGCTTTTTACTTTAGCTGATGTGGCTGACTTGGTGTGGAGCATAAATATATGTAATATGTCTGGGAAAACAAGTGGTATGTCCATGCTAAGGGACAGGTTATGATCACCTCAGTCCCTCCTGTGCAGATGTGCAGCTTCCCCAGGAGGGGCAGGAGATTATACCTACTGGTCTATGAATCGAGAAAGATGGTGTATGTTACCCCATAGGACATGGATTTGACTGCCTACCTTTCCTGGACTGACTTGTGTCCTGTGGTTGCTGTGAAAGATGAACGTATTTTGGCTTGGGATAATGTTGAGAGGGGAAAGACCCCCAATGTCTGCAGTGTTTTGTCTGTGAAGGGATTGCGAAGTAGAGATGGGAAGGCTAAACACAGTGTCTCTGAATCCTGGCCAGCTTGTTCGACCTTCATGGTTTGCTCACAAGTCCCATTGTTGTTGAGGATATGAAGAAGACAACCTTTATAGATCACCTAAATCACAGTTCACAGCAGGAGATGAAGCCAGTCGCTTCTGCGGAGATGCTGAAGGGCTAGGACAGGGGCAGAAGAGGGAGTGGGGATAAAACTTCTGTTTAGCTCATCTGTGCAAACAGGAGGGGAGCAGAAAACTGCGCTGGGGAAAAGGGCTGGTGCAGAATAGGCTGTTATCTCCCCACAGGAGGGGAAGTGGGGCAGAGCTTTGACTCTGGGCTTAACTTCGGTCTGTGGTCTCTTGTAGGGAGGCATGTTTGCTTTTGAACCTTCCTGCAGCCTGCTGATAACTCCCTACACAATGCAGCCGCACAGATTGGCTCGAGAGGTTTTTAAGGAACTGCTGACCCTGATACAAGCAATACTGTTTGTGGCCAGGGATGGGAAAGAAGAGAAAAGAATGGTATTAGTTACTTGAGCTTTAAAACTCAGGCTGCAAGTTCTATCAAAGGAAATGACCATTAAGATGGAAAACAAAGCCCTTGTAATTACTTTCATGGAAGTGTAGGGAGGAGGGAAAATGTGGGTTTCACAGGAAGAAGTTTTGCTTTCTGAATCATTTGACCTGTTGTTTGCTAGGGGAAAGACAAGAACTTAGTGAATGATGGAGCGAAACAGTGAGGCAGAGAAAGGGGAATGAATACGCTGCTCAACATGCCTTGTTGGTCTGCGGAGAATGGCCCACATACAACTGGTCACGAAGTGACTGTCAAGACACTTCAGAAATGAGTTCGGTTCAGTTTGCATTACTGAGACTTCTTGGTTTTTGCTGTTACTGACCACCTAAATGATGCTGAGAGAGAAATGAAAGCTGCCTCACCAGAGACGCGTCCTGTTTCTTGGAGTCTCTCATGTAGTGAGCAACACGGAGCTTTGATTGTAGGCGTATCTGATGAAAGCTTCAAGTTCAACAACTAAATGAAGTTCTTCTAGCAAAGCCCTCTCAGTGAAGGTGGTCGAACATTGTCTAGTTACAAGATGTTTATGAGGGTTAGAAGCACGTAGCACTTGCACAATGTGTCTCTGTTGGAGATACTCTTTTTCACTTACATGTAAACCAGTGGAGGTGCTGCTTTGCTCACTTCCTTTCCCCCGATTTAAAAGGGTGAGATTCATCTTACCAAACCACAGCATAACTATCTGCATGAGAGACAATTGTCCAAACTCCTTTCATAGTCACTGAAAAGAAGCAAGCACTTTTGGGCCGTGATTCATCTACATTGCATTGGACATCTAAAAATACATTGGACAAACTGCCCTAAAAGTGCCTGTTTCTCTCCATTGTGTCTGCAGAGTTCAAACAATGGACGCGCTCGGAGGCATCTCTCTCGTAGCTGGTTAATGTCAGGAGAGCTGAATCTCAGCCAAAGTGTCTCATGTCTCAGCAGAGATTCTAGGAGGGCTCCTAGTGTCCTCATTTCTGCCAGGCTCGGCGTCCGCATAGGTTGTGCGGTGGAAGGCAGTGTGCCTGGAGGGCTTTGCACGAAAGCGGACAGCAATGTCCAGGTCAAAGCCTTCCACCTCCCTTGGTCAGTCATTGGATTCAGAAAAGCTTTGGGCTGGACCCACAGCGCCAGACAATCTTCTGCTATAAATAAGAGGCCGAAGGGGATTTGCGCGGTGGCTTTTTCAAGGTCGCACATCATGTTAGTGGCAGAGGTGGAGGTGATGAGGATGACCGCGGGCTGCCAGAGGTGCGATCCTGCTCCCGCTCCTTGCGGTTGCTGTGCAATCTGTTGCTGTCCCCGGGGCGACACTGGCTGCCTGGCTCTTGGCGGCAGGCGGCACCTGGTAGGTACTCGTTTCCTTTTTGTGAAGACTTTCTGCAAAATTTAATAGTCTGTCAGTCATCCTCCTTTCCCTGTCCTTTCTCTTCGAAAAATCTTGACTTCGGGCATATAGCTGGCTTATTGTGTGTGGATGATTGTGTGTGTGCTCTCAATCTCAAATGGCTAAACCTGGGAGTAAATGTCCTACAGTTCAGGCTTGTAGTGGCCTTGGACAGCGTGTGTGATTGCTCAGTGGTGTTCAGATGATGTGTGGAAACTCTTTAGGCAGACATACTTAAACCTTGCAATGCGTATCTAAATGCAAATTGTTTTGGAGCCACACAGGGAGCTGTGACCTGGCCTACCCCAAAGTGTCACTGCCACTGTTGTTATTTAGCAGAATGGAAAAAAGAAATCACGAGCTCTTCTGGAAAAAGCCGAAGTATCTGTGTAGGTAGACCAGGGAGGTTAAGGATAAAATTCCTCCTGTGTGAAGTAGTAGTTTATAGCAAAAAGACTTCTTATATTGAATGAGCTGAGTTTCTAGGGGGAGAATCTGTTGAAGGAATTTGCTTGTATAGCAGAGATAAGAAGTACAGGCAAGTACTGAGTATTAAACAGATTCTGTGTACTTCTGATTTCAGACAAATACCACAGCGTTCTCCTATCTTTTTTTTGATATGTGAGAAATAATACGATAGTAGTGAAATAGAAAGAATGTGTTGTCTGAGCCAGGATTTGATTCCTGAAGTTCTGCTTAGGGGGTCCATGGTGAACTCCTAGAGGTGAAACAAATTGCAATTTGATCCCAGAGAGAACAACTGGGGAGAGGAGGGAAAGAGCAAACTATTAAATAAGAGCTGGGAGAAAAGCCAGCCTCCAGAAATAAACATAGGAGATCAGTTCCAGGTATTTCCTAGTATTGTCATCCTTGCTTCATCAACCTCTTAGACTGTAACAAGTGGTTTCACAGTTAGCACACTGGCAGGTTTAGGGTTGTTTGTTTGTTTTTAAAGAAAAAAAGGTATCTGTTAGATTGTTCGCAGCGTTGTTTCTTACGCAGGACTGGGTGGGATGTTGGTGATGAAATACCCCTGGGATGGGGAAAGCAGAGCTTGTTGTTGTAAGAGGGAGGTAACAGCAGAGCTGGCTGTGTTTTGGGGGAGTGAAGAATCTGGATTTTCTTCCCAGTTATGTGCCCAGGGCACCTCAGCAGTTTCTACGGGGGAGGAAGCAGATACTTGTGCAACGTAGGCATGAGTAAACACTGTTCCTGCAGAGCAGTTGTGCCTTACTGCCTCTGTAGGTAGACTTGTAATGGCTTTAAGGATAACATTTGCGAGTGAAAGCTTCACTTTTGAAAATCTTGGAGGTTACTCGGAACATGTTTCTTCTTGCAAAACTTCTCCAAAAAGCCAGTCCAGGAGTTTACTGTACTGAAAGCCAGTGCGTGGATTGTAAGGAAATTGAGGCACATCCTGTTCCAAGGACTTGCGTCGGCAATCACGACAGCTCAGTGCCAGAATTTTGTCCGGGATGGTGACTCGGAGAGACACGTCTCTGTGCAGAAACACGCCTGGGTGGGCTGGGGCTGGCTCGGGTGGCCAGACGTGGCTCGTGGCTCCTCTCACCCGCTGGGCCGTGGTCCTGCCGCGGCTGCCGGGCCCTGGGGAGGATGGTACAGCCGCGCTGCTTACGCAACACGCGCTCACTGTTGCTTGACTGAACTTGTCTATACGTAACTTTTGTGTTAGTAATATTGCTGCCTCTGAGCAGGGGAGCTGCACAGGGCTCACGGGCATTTGTTCTGTTTTATTTCCGTTGCAAGAAATCCTGATTTTCACCAAAAGCAGCTAGGACAGCTCTGTGATTCAGGCACTGATGAGGAGACTCTGTCGTCCTGCATATGCAGAAGGGGAATACATGAAATAAGTAAGACATCCTTTAGTCTGGGCTATTTCTAATTTGGAGTCCTCGGTTTTGCAACTGCAACTGTTGTTTGTTTTTTTTTTTTATATATTATACAGTGGGAACAGTTTATTCTAGCAGGTTATATGTAACACGAAGTTTATTGTCTTGGGTTGTCTATGTGCAGTAGGTTTGGCTGTTTGCTTCTCTCTGGCAACAGTACTGGTAAGAATAATAGTGTTTGGCCTGGTTTTCATTGCACACAAAAAGTTATTCTACAGGCTTGAAACTATGCTGTGAATCAGAGATTTAGGTGTGTGTGTGTGTGTTTTTTTATTTTCCTAAAGCAACTAATTATTTGAAAGCAAAAAGAAAGACGTTTTATTTGTCTTAAGCAGTAAACAAAAGTGCTTTACTTTGCGGAGCAGGGCAGAGGCTCTGCTGAGTCGTCCCAGCAAAACGCTGATTTTCTACCACAACGGAGGGTCCCACAAAGTCGGCGTGTGGGGCAGCACCATCAAAAGGCACTTTTCATGTGTGCAGAACTGGCACAGACTTGCAAATGGAAAGGCTATTTTGCCAACAAAACCTTGAAGTGTGTGAGGTGGAAAACCAAACAAATAAACAAGACCCTGACTAGCATTTTAGGGGGAATTTTCAGCTGAAAGAATTATGTGGACTTGAAAAAAACCTCACTTTTTGGAGAGGCAGCCCTTCTAGGTCAGAGCAGAGGTGTGCTAGGGGAAGAGTAGTGGTTTGCGTTGCTGTGCTGTCAATGGGACGTGCTTGAGAGAGCAGCTGATGAATTCACAGCTGCCAGGATAGGATTTATCATTTAAATTGTAATTTGCCCTTCAAATTTTGGCAAGCTTCGTTTGCCGTTTGCTTGACAAATCTCTCTTTTGTGTTCTCCTTCTGCCTGCGTGAAACAGCAAGCGCTGCCAGAGACAGCTACTTGCAGTAGATTCCTTTTCTCTGCTATATTTAGTGATCAAAACAAGTTTGTGATCTTTATAGGAATACTGCCAAAGCAGATAGGTTTAATGTGAGACATGCCCTTTCTCTTTTGGTTCCTGTCGAGGGTTAAGATTGCGGGGTGACAATCAAACCCTGGCAGATGTATCGTTAACCCCCTCTCCCCCCGGCTTCCCCCTTTTGCCCCTCCCTCTCCCCCCTTCCCACTCAGGACAGGCGATCGGGAGGGAAAGAAGGACAGAGAGAAGAGAGTTGGAAAAGTTAAAGATGTTTTACTAATGCTACTAATAAGAATAGAGAAAATAGTACAAAATATACAAAACCAATCTTATAAGTCTCAGCAACTGCAGAGCCAGCACCCAAAGTCCTGGATTAGACTCTGTAGCCAACCGGAGCTGGATTCAGTCTGTCACTAGGCCTCAGTTCGCAGGGATGACCAGCAAGGTCCTCTCCTAATGTCAGCCATGAGGAAAAAAGGGAAAAGGGCTGAGATGCTCGTGATCTCCCACTTTTATATGAAGTATTCACGTGAATGGAATGTTATACACCATTGGTCAGTCTCTCGATCATCAGTTTCTCGTTGCCCCTCTCGCAAGATGTCCATCCGTGCTTATCAATAAGTTTGCATTCCATTACTAGGTTTAACCAAAACATGTGTTGGGTTCTCCAGGAAAATGCAGCTAACATGAAGGCTTTAGCTGACAGGTAAATTCACTAAAAGAGAAACTTGTTAACAAAACCAGGACATTCCACCCCTTATAATATGACATTCACTGAATACTTAAACCTTATCAGTACAATCTATCGATACAATCTAATTAATCACTACTACTATGTATATATATATATACACACAGGAGTAATTAATCAGTGGACCATCCTTTGAAAAGTTCATTAAGTTCATTTTGTCACAACAGTCTCCCAGGGCAGGGAAAATGGTACAAGTGCATCTCATGACCACTGTTTGTGGGTTAAGGACACCAACTTCGAAGAAGGTGTCGGGCGCCACTCGAAGAAGCTAGCTCTAGTTTCATCACCATTGTCTTGATCTGAAAGACACTTATTAAACATTGTTAGTGCGGCAATTCACATCATACAGTTCAGCATTGCATATTTTCACCTAAAATCAAATCCCCTTGAGGTGCACACCGAACTTCTCCATCCTTAAACATCACCCACCAGGTGCTGCCAGGTCCCTGGGCAAAAACAATCCCACGAATAGGTTTGCCTTTGCCTGAGGCAGGAGTAACCCAGACTGCCTTTCCTAAGATATTTTTCATGTGTACTACAGGGACTTTATCTCCTTCTACAGTCCGTAGAATTTCTGATTGGGCAGGCCCGGCTCGATTGGTTGATCCCCTAGTGTTGACCAACCAAGTGGCTTTTGCTAAATGTGAATCCCAGTTTTTAAAGGTTCCACCACCAAGTGCCTTTAGTGTAGTTTTTAACAAACCATTGTACCTTTCAGTTTTCCCAGAGGCTGGTGCATGATATGGAATATGATATATCCACTCAATACCATGTTCTTTGGCCCAATTATCTATAATACTGTTTTTGAAATGAGTACCATTGTCTGATTCAATTCTTTCTGGCGTACCGTGCCGCCAAAGGACTTGCTTCTCAAGGCCCAAGATAGTATTTCGGGCTGTAGCATGAGGCACGGCATATGTTTCCAACCATCCAGTGGTTGCTTCCACCACTGTAAGTACATAACGCTTACCTTGACGTGTTTGTGGAAGTGTAATATAATCAATCTGCCAAGCTTCTCCATACTTTAACCATTGCCCCCCATACCATACAGGTTTTAACCGTTTTGCTTGTTTGATTTCGGCGCAAGTTTCACATTCATGAATAACCTGTGAAATAGTGTCCATAGTTAAATCCACCCCTTGATCACGAGCCCATTTGTATGTTGCATCTCTACCTTGATGCCCTGAAGCATCATGGGCCCACCGAGCTAGGAAAAGTTCGCCTTTATGTTGCCAGTCCAAGTCCACCTCAGCTACTTTAATCTTAGCAGCTTGATCTACTTGTTGGTTGTTTAGATGTTCCTCGGTGGCTCGACTTTTAGACACATGAACATCTACATGACGAACTTTCACAGGCAGGCTCTCTAGCCGAGCAGCAATGTCTTGCCACAGTGCATTTCACTTTCCTCCCCTTACCTGACACCATCAATGGCTCTGTCTGCGGAGATCTGTTGTGCAAACATTGCACCGCCGCTTCCAGTGATTTTGCTCTGTAAAAATGAGTCCCTGCTATAGCGAAAACTCCTGCATTTAGATCACTGCTATCCCTACCTTTCCCTTTTCTTAATTTCCTGAAAGAGCAGGTAACTGCTCTTCAGGAAGATATTTCTCAACAAGAACAGCCTTATGATTTAATTGAGAAACTCCAGGCCTTTTACTGCCTAGGCGAGCTTCACTCAATAGAATAATGTTTGCTAACCATCTGACTGTTTCCTTTATTTGGGGAAAAAGGGAATTAGGAAGGCAGTGGAAAGGAAACGTTTGTATTCCTTCAAAGGCAGAATATTACTAGGAGCCTGATTCTCATTAGTATCATGTCATTAATACAAAGCAGGTGTAGTTTTCATATACTGCTGTTTCAAATCCCTTTTACACCATATAAAGTGGCTCCAGTGATAATGGCTGTGAATCTCTATTGAAACAGCAACCAAAGAATTTCAGTTGCAATCCAGGGGAAAGAAATGTTTGTAAATAAAGGAATGGGCTTCTTGCAATACTTCTTGCTTGGTTAAACAGGCAGCGTTGTCCAGTTTGTCCTGATCGGGCAGTCCCCTGCGTGAGAGTTAAGCTGGGTCTGATTGCAGGCGATTCCCTCCCCCTTCCCTTCTCAGTTGTAAAACCTGACTCTGGGCCAGGAACTGCCGAGGAAGGGCTATGATGAGCTGTGCTCAGTTCTTTGCTTTCGTGATGGGAACTACATGCCTGAAGGCCAAAGGTCTGTCTGCTGGGATTGCTATGGCCACGCTGCACTTTTCCCTTTGCCAAAAGGTGGCCATGCGGCGTGTGGCTGTGCTTGGCTACCAGCCTCACCTGAGCCCAGGTAGCCGGGGAAAGGGGGTCAGATTGGGGAAGCTTTTGCGTGATAATGGAGAAGGGCTTGTAGAAGTGAAACAACAGGAATTGTTCATCTTGTTGCCTGCTTTTCTGGTGAACCAAGCGGGAAGGGAGAGGTCGTGTTTATGCACTGGGTGTAATTCCAAAGTACAGCACAGTGTGCTTCTCTTGTTTTTATGATAACCCTTCCCTGCAGCCCCGTTATCTGTGGGAAGCGGCCTTGGGACTTCGGCACTGCTGGCATGCCGGGCAGGGAGGTGTGCGAACGACCACTGCTTTGGAAAAGCTTTTTCCATTCTGGCCCTGTGGCGATGCACTGTGCAAATGACATGGCTTTTTGCACAAAATCAGAGGCTTCCGAGCATTGCACAGGTAGATTTGGGGTGGGACATGCTTATGGATTATGTGTTTCGGATATTGAATTGTTGTCCAAACCCTCGACTTCAATGAAGTCATCAAATCACCATTGTATTTTTGGCATCAGCCTTCTGAGCCTCCAGGTGTTCGTTGCTCTCTCTTTCTACGTTAACAACTGTGATTTTGAGTTCTGAGCAGTTCTTGTTGTTATTAACGATGTGGGAAAACTTGGAAACCAGTTGAAAACGGAATGTTTTCTCCAACTTCAGTAAGTATGCTTCAGCATTGCATTTCCACTTGGGAGTAGGTGAATGTGAGACAGGCTGTTGTTCTGAGGGCAGATAAATGTATCGTGCATCTTCACTGGTCGGCTTTTGTGACTGCGTGAACAAGGCGTAGCTCTGTTAATAAAGGCATTTGTGTTTTTGTGTGTGAAAACCAGCATGGAGTTAGTGTAGTTTCCAAACTGTAATTGTACCAGGATGACTGATAACATACCACGCCCCCCCAAAAAAAGAAAAGGTCAAGAAAGACACTTTCCTAACCACATTTTTAAATTGATTATAGCAATGAGAGGATCCATTGTGCTTCTGTAACAGGAAGTATTACTGATGTGTAAATCAAAGACAAACCAGCAATGTTTGCTGGCCTTAAAAAGTGCTGTGGCTTTTGTATATTCATATGCTTGTCCTGGCATGTTTTCAAGAATTATAAATAGATCACTGGGAAGTCCCTGGATAACAAAACTGTACTGCTGTGGCTTGTCATAAATAAACTAATAAGAGATGTCTTGGTCTTGCAGTTCTTACTCTTTGGAGGGGTCCTTACTTGTGCATATAGTTTCAGTGTGTCAGTTCACATAAGGCGAGACTATTTGTGTTACAGTGGGGTGTAGCTTTGTGTCCGTCTGCATCTCTTGCAGATCTAATGCTCACTGGGCTTGGTTCTTTCTGCTCAGAGTTGTTCAGACTTTTCCCTTTTCAATTCCTTCATCTCTAGCTTTTGATAGCTTTGGGAGACCCAAGGCCAGACTTGCTTCAGCAATATCCCAGGCAGTGCAGTGTCTCTTTAATGCCGCATATTCTAATACCACTTATTAAAGGACTGGCTGATACCTGTCTGACTGTGGTAAGGTATTATGTAGGATCAGAAAGCTATAGCCTCTTTTCCCTATCACCTTCAAAGTGATGGAAACCTAATGGAAGCCCTTCCTCCAGGAAAGTGCAGAGGATGTGCCATTATTACTTACTGGATGATGGCAAATATGTTTTTTTCTGCCAGATAGAGAGAAGTTGTCAGATTCTCAAGTGGGGGAAGTCAAGGTAGATCTGTCAATGGTGCTGCTCTGATTTTTTTCTACCTCAGGATCTGGCTCTGAAGGGAAGAAGATCAGTATGATTGCTGTGTGATCCCCTTCCAGCTGTGGGCTTGTATACAGTCTGAGATCACTCACAGAGCAAGGTTGGCAAGCATTTTAAATGTCGAAGGGATGAACTGCAATCTGGAGTGGGACCTTAAGAAAAGAGAGTATTTTAGTGTAAAGGTCTTGGAAAATTCATGCTTTAAACAGACCTTCCTCCCCACCTCCATCACTAGATGAAAAAAATGGTGAAACTGTTGTAAATGAAGTGTCAAGGAGAAAGCATGACCATCAAACTTCAGTGCTGTGTGAACTGCTCTGACTTAACAAAATCATTTGTACATTAGAAGTGAGGGGAAAAGAAGGTACTGTAAAAAAGCAAAAACCCAAACGACGTAAGGGATTTTCCATGATAATTCTTTAGGTCGTATTATCATGATTTGAATCCAGATGGTTTGCCTTTAGGGAGGCTGTGACAGATTTGCAGAAAACCAGTGTAACAAAAGAAGGTGGCTTAGTAGTATGATACTTTGCGAGGCTCAAGACTTGTACTTTTGAATGTTTCTGCTTCTCTCTGAATGTATCATAAACTGAGATCTCTGTTCATAAGCAGAAAGGAAAAGTCTTCAGTCAGTCTGCATTGTGGAGCTCTGCTTCCTTTGGACTAGTTCACCCGAGATAAAAATCTGCCATTTCTGTTCACGGCGTTGGCTCGACTGAACACATGAGTAATAATAATCTGTTGCTAGGAACAGACTCCAGTTTACATGTAGAGGCCTCTATGGAGGGAAAGTCTTTTGAATCCCTGAGTGGGTCATAAATAATCAGTGGCACTTCAAAGGAGGAAGAGTAAAAACAAGCGGTTGGAGATGCCATGCAAAGATGTCTGTAATTCCTATTGCAACACCAGTGGAAACCATGTAGCCGACATAATTGGGAAAATATGGGGCATGTGTCTGCAAAGGCAAAACCAACGAGGCAGGGATTTACTAACAGTGGGTTATAATATTCAGCCACCTCTTGCTGGGCTTATTTGCAAGGTGTCTGTTGTTTTCAGCTTTAGGGAGTGCACACCTGAGCTAATTGCATGCCATATGATTTTTGAAGGTGGGCTCCTGGTGAGGGGACTGGGGTACATCTGTGTGGCACAGTGTGGGGGCACGTGGGAGTTGGCTGTAAACTCACAGCCTGCAAATGGGCTTACCTGGGACAGTATGGAAATCACACCAAGTACTTTACTTTGCTTCCTAATTAGTGTGGACAGCTGTTTTATAGAAGTGACCTTACATAATGAAATACACATTTACATTTTAACTGTACTTATATACTGTGTAACTGCTGATTTTTTTTCTTACAATGAAATCTTACAGTGCTTGATACTTGAAACAGCTGAAAGACAAGGTTTGCAAAGCACCCCAATCCAAACTGTAACATCAAGGCTATGAAATCCTTATTAATGAATCCTCCAAATCCCTCTGAAACTTTTTCTCCTCCCTTTCTTCTGAGACAAGAATGTCCTTATAAAGACTCTGCTTAAGAAGAGCATCTCTTAGTTCTCACTGGAACTTAAGCCTCACTGGAGACATGGTATTTAAATTAGTGTTGTTTATTGTTATGATCGTGGAATGTAAGGCTTGGGTATGGTTATTTTCAAGTTAGTTCCTTGAGATTTCCCGTCTGCTACCTGCTCTTAGGTTTCTTGCTGTTCGTGTGCCTGTGTCAGTATGTTAATACTCAGGTTGTTTGTTTTCACTTTGCTGGCTAATTTCAGCTGATCTTGGGAAAGAGGGATTCCAAGGAAGCTAAGCTGAAGTTATGTGACATGACTGTGCTGATCTAATTTCCACCTATGTTTTTAGGTGCCCATTGTGGGAACAGCTGGGGAGGTAAGGGAAGAACTCTACCCACTAGAGGAAAGCCTGGGTTTGAGTCTTGTGAGTGCCCTTGTCACGGGAAAAGCTTTTGTTGATGGTTGAACCCTTTGAGCTGGAGATTGAGCCCATGGGGTCGAGAATTTGCTCCTTTGGAGAACACCACGGAATGCTTTTCTCTGAAAGAGGACATTCGTAATGCACCTTTCTTGTGGGACTTCTCCCATGCTGAACAAAAGATGAGCTTGCACAGCAGCTCTGTGCAATTAAGTTAACCAACAGGGAACAAATCCATTGGAAACAAGGTCCAACAGTTCTTGGAACTGTCTCTTTGGCTCTGCGATACTTCACGGGTTATCCCCAGGTGTAAGCACTTAATGCTTTCCTGTGTTAATGCGAAACTCTCCAGAAAGAAGGAAGAACAAGGTCATTCTCTTCCCTTTCAGTTTTATCCCTACTGAAAATGCATGGTGTCGTTTGAAACCCTTTGATTTCTTTTCCACACTGTGTGTATTTATTTCCTAGTTGTCCAGCATTTAATGGAAATGAAGGATTTGGTTTAGCTCTGCAGTTCGTTGAGTTGTTACGAAACAGAATAATGGACTTAAATATAAAGTAGAAAAGATGATTGTTCCTACCACTAGGGAAAGCATCGCTAAGCAATCTTACCAATAACTTGATGGTTTTAGACTTCTCAGAGGTTGGTGTGATACAGTTACACTTAATATGCTTTATTTGAATGAAATTCAGAGGCGGGGGGGAAGGCAAAGGGACTAACGTATTGTACTTGTGTAATCCCTTCTCAGACAATCTGTACCTTGTACCTTTTAAAGAATATTAATCCTTGCAGGTATGTCCTCCAAGAGTCTGTGTGTCTCCCTCTCAAAGCAGCTGTGGAGTTGTCTCTTGGGGCAGGGCAGGAACCTGCACTGTGGATTTGTCGAGCAGCTTTCTGCATTTAAAAACATCCCATCCTTTTGTGAAGGACGCTTTGATTTGCCCTTAGAAGAAAACAGAAACATATGCTTTTTTTTCGTTCATACACGTTCTGTGATCATGTGCCATAATTTCAATTAATTAATTAATAAATCAAATAACTTAATAAAGTTAATTCATGCTTTAAAACTCAACACACCTTCTGTTTTACAATCCTGAATGTTTTATTAAGTTCAACTACTTTCATGCTTAGAGATCTGAGGGGTCCCATCATGTGAAGTGCAGTGCAAGCACAGGAGAGGTGACACCATGTGCTGTGTGGTTGCTGTAGCTGGCGAGGGATGGGGACAGAGAGGGGACAGTCACAGAAAGGTTAAAAATCCATTTTGTTTTGTTTATGAAGCTTTCATCAATGTTGTTCATGGGTCTTGCATCTTTCCTTATTATCCTAGAGAGATCCTGTTCCCCTTCTCTGGGCTATGCTCCAAATGACTTCAACATCGTGCAAGTTAGGTGAACATGACATGGCTTCACCTACATAACCATCTCAAATCTGGATGCGTGAAGGTTGAGCAGGCATATATGTTTGCACTGCTTGGGGATTGTGTGCTGCTTTTGTGCCTTTAAAAGAAAACCCTCAAATAGTGTTTATTTTAAAATAAAATGAAAAAAATGACAATAAACTTGGGTTAAAGAGAAGAAGAGCACGCACTGTCACTGATGTTGAGTGCATGCCCCAGAACCACAGGAACGTACACACATACGTAGTTTTGGGGTCATCTTGCGTGTAGATTATGCTGATGTAGCAATGGTGGGTGTCTATATGTGTACTTCTAGTCCTATTCTTCTTCCTTTACATGGACACCCAATCCGAGTTATAACCTTAGGTCCAAATTCAGGTAGGCTCATTGATTTCACCTGTGGATTCACTGTTGCACAGGACTTACTATTTCTTAAATATCTCTGAAAGCCTACAATTGGCAACTGGAAAATTGAAGGTGTGGGGAATGCAGGTAACTAACCCTGTGTCCTGCGAGCACAAAAGCACCAGATGTGATGATGTGGTTTGGATTTTGCTTACACACTCCCCATTTGCGTCTTGCTTAGTAGCCTTCAAGATGGTGACCACAAAATCAAATCCAAGACATACAGTGATACCAAAAAGATGTTAAGGACCCCTGATATATTTGCATTTTTAGATTTTAATTTTGTATTGCTTGATTGCGAGAGAAAAAGGAAGGAGTTTCCCAGGAAAGATTGGATCTCCTGAGGCAGCGCTGCTGGGAGAACTGGATTTTCACTTCTCCAAGGTGCTGGCCCTGGCTCCGAAACCCCAGTTTTTATCAGTGTCAGATAACTGTGTGGTTATTTTGTGGTTGTCTGACTTGAGACTCATAGCTCAGGAACAGAAGACTTCTGAGA
Source organism: Patagioenas fasciata (assembly GCF_037038585.1). Classification (NCBI taxonomy): domain Eukaryota; kingdom Metazoa; phylum Chordata; class Aves; order Columbiformes; family Columbidae; genus Patagioenas; species Patagioenas fasciata. Next base: position 63,847,414 of record NC_092524.1, on the reverse strand, counting down.
GCTCTTCGGGGTTGGACGTCCAAGTGTCCTTTCATAAAAGCAACCACTTCATATTGTCTATTTCTGAACAGCTTTTAAATCACATAAAGCTTTTATGTCTGTTGCCTGTATTGGGAGGCTTTGTTAGGAACCAGTATTTAGAAGTCGTCTTCTGATTTCGATCCTAACCTCAAGGCGTGGCTTATCTACATAATTTGTTCTCGTGCCTGCCAAAGATCAAATACTCCTTTTCCTCCTCTTTTTTTCTAGGCTCGGCAAGTTAAACTCTTGTAAAATATTTTTTTCCTTTTCTCTGGTTGTCTAGATAGGTCTTATCTTTACCTGCCCCAGCAAGAACTCCCTTTCTTCTGGTGCCTCGAGGTTTGGTTTTAAGTTGTTGGTGACTTGCAGAAATGCTGCGTGCTCGCCGCAGCAGGTGGAATGAGTGCTTTGGCCATATGAACTAATATCTGTTTCTCTGGAAAACCAGAGTCAAATTAGCAACTTTTTATTTCACCCTTTATTCTTTCCGTGCCTTTTCTTGTCATTGGTAAAATGATGTCCCATGATGGGGAAGTTGGACTAGATGAGCTTTAAATGTCCCTCCCATCCCAAACTGTTCTGTGATTCTAAACGTGGGCAGTAACCCCTGACCTCATGCAGATGCTTTAAATGTGAATTGATTGATGTTTTTGAAGTGTTCAGATGCTGCAGTGATGAGTGCCTTAGGAAATCTTGTGAGGAACTTGCTAATCCTGTCATCAGAGCAGCTCTTGGATAAAGCTCAAGGACACACATTGTGCAGGGTGAGGAAAACAAAATATTGAATAGCTCCTCATTAAACGCATTTTGTCCTTTCTGTGCAGTGAGGAGGCCGAGAGTGAGGAAAAGTAGTGTACAGTAGAGTAAACAAAGGCTGCCTCATGATTCATGTGACTGAATGTAAAAAAATTATCTGGCGTTCTTTAATGTCCTATTTCCTTACTCATCTATTCACGCCCTTTATTTTGACATATACTTGGTTGATGAGTTATTAATACATGGTGTGTAAATCCTAGTACTTCTTATGGAAAGGTTAGATTTATTTAAGTAACAAAGCTTGTTTAAGGTGATCCCTTATTTAATTTTCAGCTTAATTTCTTTTCGAATTTGTTTAACTTTTAAGTTCTTGGTAAAAATGAGTCTGTATCTAAGTATCCAGTTTTTCCTATGGGGGCAATTTGAACAATATAGCTACTGCAGGAACAGAAACAGTGTTAGACTTCGAAGAAATATAACGTATCGTTCACTAAAGTTGCATTAGAGATAGGGGAGGTATTCAGGGAGAGGAGAATGGAGGAGTTGGACAAAGAAACTCCTTCATGGGAGATGAGGAGTAACAAAGGTACCAGACAGAAACAGCAGTTGTGATTATTCTCATGTGATAAGCGCTACTTTTTCACTTCACCTTAATCTTTGCAGATTCTGCCTAAATTGTTTCCATTCTGCAACAATTATCCAAACAGGAGGAGATATCTGAAAAGTACAAAGATGTAAAGAAAACCTTTGAGGTTTGGCGGCAACAAATCTGTGGAAGGCACTGTGAACCTTTCTCAACCTGGCTTTCTCAAAGAAAGCAACTGCGTTTGCATTTTCCTGATCCTAGTGCTTTTGTTTTCATGGCGAGACAAGCCATGGTTTGTGTTGTGGGCTACTTGATGGCCACTGGTAAAAATCAGTCAAGGGTCCAAAACTTGGATTCATGCAGTAACAACAGTTGCTTTATTCTGTGTGGGCTAAGGAAACAGCCTACCAAGGGAAGAAAACCCAAAACCAAATGCCTGTCTCAGCGCCGCACACTTGAACGTCTTCGGTAGAATCAGTTTTAAAGTAAATGTGTACTGATCTTTTTTTGTTTTTTAACTTTCAGTTTGGATATTGATTAAAAAATCTCCATAGAATTAAAGATGGCATCCCAGCAGTCATCTCCCTCAACGGAGGAGCAGGCTTCCTCCGAAATAGATGATCTCCATCTATCACTGCAAGGTAAGTTACGATAGCTTTCTGCCTTTTTAATGTAGATTTTTGGCAAAAATCTGTGACTGTACACAAGTTGAAGGGAATTCGGAGAAACCTATTACAACCAACATTATTAGCAGTGTAGTTAGTTCATGTCTGTGCTTCTTTGCAGATGGTTCTGTGTTTTATGAGATGCTTCAGGAGTTAAATGAAATATAACAGCTCTGGTAGTACTTTCTCGTGGTATTTTCAGAGCTGTTGCCTTTTTTGGTTGCTTTGCTATTTGGAATACATGCTACTGTAAACTGTTTGCAAGGCAATTGCCCACATGAAAACAGTTAGGCCGTTTCATTAGTTTCCTTGTTTTCAATTTGCTGACAATTAGTTGGTTGCATTAAGCTGTCTTAATAAGGCTATTAAATAAAGTTATTATTATTATTATTATTATTAGTAGTAGTAGTAGTAGTAGTAGTAGCAGTATTGTTTTTCTGTGCTTACTGCTATATCCCCTGCACATGTAGAAAGATAACTTGTGGCCAAAACAACTGGAAAATTTTTGTGGCTTCTAGACAAATTTCTCTCAGGTCAGAGTCTTTCATCCTTTCTTGCAATGAGTTATAGCTTGCTGATTTTTAATTGTTCCATTTTAATGGCAGCTGCATGGACAGATAAGCAATAGTCAGTGACCTCTCAGACAGGTTCTTGAATTGAACAGGCGTGTTGAATTTTCCTCTATAAGAATTTCCTGGAAAGACTGATTTTCCTCTAAATGTCTTTGTGAAAATACTAATGTTGGCTACCAAGGAGGCAGCAGGATTAGCACTGATGGAAAGCCCGTTTCCGATGTGTTTCGGACCTGGTTTTTCTAGGACAGCTCAACTAAGTCATATTCCCACAGCACTATTTCCTTTTAGCTCACTTGCAATGAAACTAATATGGTGCTTAGTGGAGAGAAAATATGTTTAAAACAGACGGTGCGAAAGAATATTCTGCCAAGTCACTTTTACGATCCATATTTGCATTAATATTTTCGTTGAAGCCGTGTGTTTTGATGAGTGAGTGTTAACAGTGCTCTAAAGCCAAATGTATTTATGGGTGAAGTTTCTTCCGTTTTGCTCCAGTATCATGTTTTGAGGAGATGGAGCGAAAACGAGCAGAGAGGAGCTGGTCTGGCTGTTGCACCGAGCACAGCTTGTCAGACACACATTTGTTGTGCCAGTCAAACTCAGCCTTCGGTAGGAAGAACGAGGTGGTTGTTGTAATGAAATGGGTCTGGAGAACACTATCCAGCTTTAAGGTAGAAGGTGCTGAATTAAAGTTACATGGGATTTTTGGGATAGGGTTTTGTTTTGAAATAATCATACTGTTTTCTGAAAAGTCATCTTGCTGTTTATGTTTGAATAACAGTAAGGTTTTTTGGTCAATATCTCAGTGAAACCACCCTGCTTATTAAAATAGAAATGACTAAATTATATTTCTTTGCTGTAATAATTGGAGCTCTTAGGTTATGCTGAAATGAACACACTGCAAATCTGAGGCCAAGCTGTATTTTCTTGACAGTTGTAAAACATCCAGAGACATCCCTCAGAAGTGACGTAGGCAGTTTTTGTAATCATTAAAGATGCAGCAAATGGTACAGACGTGTCCTGTGTATGGAACTGTGACACTGCGGCATCTGCTCTGGGTCAAATAAGCAAATGGCGACACAGTTGTGATGAAGCACCCTGACATGACAGATGGAAACCATTAGTAAATCTTCCTGCAGATCTGTGGTGGCAAAGGTCAAATAAGAATAATAGGATCACTCAAGGAAAAGGGCTTTTTCAATAATAGGAATCTGGAGATGAGATTTGCAAAGCAGCCAGCAACTTGGATTACTTTAAATCTTCAGGTTCACCTGGAGAAGTTTTAGAGAAATCTCAGATTCAAGGAATGGCTGCATATAACTATTAGAAAAGCAGCTTACTTTTTGGGTGACTAAAAATGGATGTAAAACTAGTTGTGATTTGATTTTCAAATTGTTAAGGTAAAGCATCAAAGAGTATGTCCAGTGTTGTATAATACACAACATAACAGAAGACACACGTGAATAGTTGGTGCAGAAGAAAAAAGCATGAGTGAGATCCAGGCTGGATTGCTCATATTTTATTCTAGATTTAAATTCTTAGTGATCCAATCTTCTATTGTTCCTGAAAGGCATCCATTGTCTAGTCTTGTTAATTAGGGCAAGATCAACTTAAACCCATATATATATATATCTATATATCTTTACAGTTTTATATATTGATCTTTAACCTTTACCAGTTTTCAAATTGATTGCCAGAAACAAAAGAGTAATAGTTAACCCCTCCTGCTCTGCCAAGAAAATTGAAATTGCTGTGAAATTGTGTGATGTCAGGACTTGGGCTCCTTCTTTTCTGTCCTTTTTTCTTTCCCTCTGTCCTAGATGTTATAATAAAATCAAATCAGATTAGTATTGACATTATCTGTGCCCTGTCCTCCAGCACCTCTGCTTTTCTGATGCAGCACAACTTAGAGTTGCTGCAAAGCTGTTTTATGTCCTTGCACACCCACCTAAAAGTGCAGGTAAAAAGCCTGAAACTGGACCCATGGTGGATATATCCTATGGGGAAATATTTAAGAGAAGAGTTTCTCCTGCTGCCAACGTTTTGGTGAACAGAGGATGCTTGCCTGGGAGATGCTCTGTTGTGGCACATGGGCCATCTCTGAAACCTGAAGTCACTTCTGCTGCAGCTACAGAAGGAGCAGGAAGGAGCTCAGGGCTTAACTGGCAATGAGCACGGGAGGAATCATTCGGGAGCCCTGTCCTATGCTGCCTCCTCCCAGAGCTTCCCTCCCAGCACTGCATTATGGGCTGGCCCTGTAGAAATGTCCAGCCTGGCACTTGGCTTTCTGTAAATGGAAGAGGCACAGTTGGGGTCCAAAATTGTTTTCAGCTGCCTGAAATGAGGAGGCATGTCATAGAATCATTTTGGTTGGAGGAAGCTGTTAAGATCGAGTCCAACCATAATCTAAATCTAACACTAAACTATGTCCCTAAGAGCCTCATCGACACGTCTTTTAAACCCCTCCAGGGATGGCGACTCCACCACTGCCCTGAGCAGCCTGTTCTAATGCTTCACAACCCTTTCCATGGAGAAATTTTTCATAATATCCAATCTAAACTTTCCCTGCTGCAACTTGAGGCCATTTCCTCTCATCCTATCACTTGCTGCCTGGGACAAGAGACCAACACCCTCCATGCTACAACCTCCTTTCAGGTAGTTGTAGACAGCGATAAGGTCCCTCCTCAGCCTCTATTTCTCCAGGCTAAACAGCCCCAGTTCCCTCAACTACTCCTCATCAGACTTGTGCTCCAGGCCCCTCACCAGCTTTGTTGCCCTTCTCTGAACTGTCCAGTACGTCAGTGTCTTTGTAGTGAGGGGTTCCTTCCTTTGCTGGTGAAGGGCTTCATGGTGATGTTTTGAGAGCTGGTGGAGATATGACTACGCTTTACCAATGAGCCCGAGTGCAGGACCTCAGTGGAGGGAATGTGCAGCCACTTGCAGATGGATGGTCACAGCAGAATGGTGTTTGTGGCGCTCTGGAGCGGGAATATTTTTTGCTTTCAGGATCTAAATCTGTTTACCTGGGAGAGGATCCAACGTCCACTTTCCCTCCCATGCACAAATCCTTCCCCTTTCTTCCGCAGGACAGCAAATGGAGCCTGTGTATGGTATTTCCCACCAAGTCTGTGCAGAACTCAGTTTTCCCTGTTCTTTCTGTGCTTGCTGAACTAATTCAGACACAAGAGAGGATGTTTTAGCTCTTGGAGTTTAGGGCATGTACTTACTCTTTCCCTGTTTAATTAACTGTAGGAGTCCTAATTTTTGGCTCTGCTTGTTAATCCATGTGCATGTTACTGTTTATTACTGTAACCCAATGGATGATCATATAAGAATGTGGCTGCTAAAACTGTCTTTGAAGAGTGTTTAATGATATAAGTGAATTAGGCTATTCTCATGCACTTGTGTCTAATCCCTTATGAACGATTTATTTCCAAGTGAAATTGAAAATACAGTGATATTGATACATACAGATAGATTTTGTTGTGCAGTTTATAGTAGATTGTACTCATCTCCAAGTAAAAGAGGATATCTCTCTGAGACCTGCTTAATTCACACAGAGGTCACAAAGACTACTAATTCGTACCCAGCAATTGTTTTTTTTTTCTAGCTGTATGCCTCATTTGTTTGGTTTGATATGTTATTACAGCTACACATTTTTTTTTTTCCCCCCTTTAACCATAATGATCAAAAAAGCCTATTAAATGTTTATTATGAATTTTCAAGGGTGACTTTTGCAAACTGAAAAGCTCCCATAGGAGCTGCACTGCAATCTGTGCCCTGCTCATGCTGCCTGCTGCCTGGGCGAGGAGCTGGGCTGCAGTTCCTTGACTTTGTGGCTTTATGGCATGTGACGGGGCTGGTGGCACTGGAGAGGCAAAGGACACATGAGACTGCCTAAAAAAAGCCCAGCCATGGGTATTTTTGTCTGTTTTACATGCCTAGGTTTAAAAAATAGGTTATATAGTTGTATAAATGTGTTCCCTGCTAGATCAATTTCAATTTGTTAAAGGCATTATCAGGTACGTAACCGTTTAAAAACACGCATTGAAATGCTTAATCAGTAGATGGCTTCTGAGTCACCTGTATAGGGCACTGAAGGCCACTTGTGTTCAAAGTCCTGCTTCACTGTGGATTTTCTTTAGTGTTAGAAAAGCCACTTACGCCCTTATCTTCAAAAGTATGTTGATATCTAAATGATGTGACTTAGTACCCTTAAGAATTTAATCTGTCTGTGCCCTCAAGTGCTGCAGTGCCTCATGGGTCATGGGCTCTTGGGGCAGTAAAGATGGGCGTGATTTAAAGCTGAGATGCCCCTGGATCCTAGCAAGGAGGAGAGCGAAAGTGTTTGAGAAAGCCGGGAGGGCAAAACTCAGTGTGAACATGCTCCCCGAGTTAGCAGCACTTTTGGTAAATTGGATAATTTGCTTTCAAAAGGAAAAGGAGGTTGAATGGAAAAGTGTAGTAAGTTCTCACTATACAGGCATGGTGGTAGTTAACTAGGTGATATTTATACAATATTTGGATTTGAAAAAATCCATTCCTGTAGAAATATTTTCGTTACCTTCATTGGGCTTTGGATAAACTTCTTAATCTTAACAAAAAATACTGTGTTTGTTTTTAGTTGCTTAACATGGTGTTGCTGAACGTAAATGCTGGAAGTAACTGTTTCCCCCAGCTTTCCTGTCTGCAAAAAATGGAACTGATACTGGTTGGGAGTGAAAGGACTGTACAAAGGGGTTGGGGTGAATTGCTCTCCCTCTACCTGGGCTGGCAAGTTCTTAATGGTTCTTCTGGTAGTTCCTGTCATTTACAGTGTGTACCTGCTTGGTGTTTTAGTCCTTACCAGCAGCGCTGTCTTGATGGAGCTCTCCCAGTTCCCCCTGCTGACCATGCTTTGGTTCGTTTTGCTCAGCTGTCAGGGAGTGTGGAAATAGTTATTATGGATGAAATTGAAATAAATGCCCCAAGAAAGTACTGTAGTTGTCTGCAGGCGTTCGGGCTAGAGCTAGTCCAACACAACCTTTCTTCCCTACATACATGGTGGGTACACTACGTCCTGAACACCAGCGCTTTTTGTCTGCTGCTCTGTTCCTGATGAGCTGCGCTGCTTGCTACTGTAGATATAGCCTCAGCTGACCTGAACAGTAAAAGGAAGCTGTAAAAATATCATACACAAGAGGTAATTCCTTCTGGTGAAACAGAGGTGAGAAGATGACAGACAGGCTTGCGCTCATTAATTTTAAATAATTGTTTTAAAAAGTTAAAAAAAAAAAAAGAAAAAAAGCCACAGAGTTGTAAATGGTTCCCTGACAGTGATGGACTGGTCCTTGCAACAGAAGAAAACCTCTCTGCTGTTTGGTGATGATGTTTGATAAGCGTTGACAGACTGGCTACATCTGTTCTGCTGTGGTTTGCTTCCCCCAGCTCCCTGCCGAAGGAGGAGATGGTGCTTTCCTCTGAGCTGCCATCTCCGACCGTGGGAAGGGAAGCACGAAAGGCAGCAGAAGAGATTAATTTTAAGTCTGGCTTTTCTATATTGCTGTTAAATGAAGGCTGAGAGTAAAACCATGGCTGGCAGCGCTCCTGCCCTCCCCTCCTCTTCTTTCTGGGAGAGTTTGGCATGGACATGGTCCCTGCCATGTCCCCATGCTCCAGCGCTTAATGATTAGTCTGATTTGTTACACTTGTTAGTAGCTCATTGCTGGTTAAAACAGTCATAGGCCAACAGTGTGTATTGATTTTTTGGCTAGCCTACGTGACAGGCTATTTCTATGTGTTATTGCTCCCTAAAGAGTTGTTCTGAAGATTAGCTTTAAAACACAGGGTGAAATGTCATAGATATTGTCTTCAGATAGATAGATATAGTCTTCAGATTAACAGGTTCTTATTTTGTTCTCTCAGATCCACTTTTTGCTTCAGCGAGTTTTGGCCCGAAGTAAAGGAAATGATCAGTTTTTTCTGATAGCTTCATATTCTGGGTCAGTGACATTTTGAAAACTAGGGCAAGAGAAAACCAAGGTCACTTAGAGTCGTATAAAAAGGCCTAACAAAGAATCCATTCATCCTCATAAAAATAAAAATCCGTATTAATTAACCACGTGGTAGAGATAAGAATTTGAGAGCTTGATTAAATCATTAGCGCCTCTGAGCAGGAGAGTTGGGGGGAGCCAGGAGGGAAAACGCAGCCTGAAAATTGCACTACAACTGCTTGCCGTGGTGCCAGAGGCACATCTGTACTGAGCTGTGTGTTGTATGGCCTGGAAGGGAACAGAGTGACTGCTGCACTACAGTCGTGGGAGATATTGGCAAGCATGGAGTTTTGCTACTAATTGACAATGAGATTTTTTTCATTATTATTATTTATTTGGGTAAGAAGATAAGCCACGTTGCAGCTGGGGCTGTGGCTTCTTGGAAGGCAGCCTGGTGGGTTGCACTAGGCAGTGACTGTAGCTTGAGGAGGGTGTAAGTTGTGCTTAGGTGTGTGCAGTGAAATAACCACCTTGTACTTTCACCAGGTGAGACATTTGCCTGGGAGCTGCCCACGTGAATCAACACTTGCAGTATGTAGCTCACATTGCATAATGCTTCTTCACATTAATATGGAGAGGTTCAATGAAAACAAGACCAAACATCCTCATTCTAACCATCTTTCTGTGACTGACCCCAAAACCAAGTTCTGCAAATCAGTAGCAGTAGCGTGTGTTTGGAAAGAGCTAGAGCTGGAAGAGTCACTGGCGTCAGGCAGAGTAGTTAATATTTGCTTTCCGTCCCTTTTCAAGTGCCAGGAATACCAGCCTTGCCTGCCTGATAAAATTGAGTGTAGCTACTCAATAATTGCTCATTAGGTAACTGGAATGACTCCTGTATGGATATTCATCCAGAGGGTGTGGTTGGGTCCTGTGCTAACATGAAGCAATAGCTCCATGCTATTTATGTCCTCCTTGTGAGTGTTGCGACGTTGATTGGTCTATGTGGCATGCTTGCACTTATTTTCTGTATTCCAAACAAAACAGAGTTCTGAGATTGCATTTTTGTCCATGTCTTTAAGACTGCCCTTATCTTACTGTTCATCATGATCTTGGTGATGTTTAAAAAGAAGCATAAGACAATCCAGCAAGCAGGGGAAATCGACTGTTTCATGCTCTGACAAGATCGTAGTATTGCAGATTAGAGGACTGTTGAAAGACACGTTGGCTACAGGATGCAAACCAGCCCTTGATGCACGTAATGAGTGAATGTTTTTCTTGCGGCTTGCCCGCCTGGTGAAGCAGAAGGAGGTTTGTGGGTTGGATGGTGGGGTTAGGAGCTGGAGGCTGCGTTATCCTTAAGCTGCTTGCTGCGCTCCATAAGCTGGTGAAGCTCTGTGTGGCGAGCCCTTTGGGCCATCTTGGATGATGAAAAGTCACCCAGGACTGGGGTTTGTGTTTGCCAGATTCTCAAAGTGAAATAAAGTGTGGGACATTTTCTTCTGAATGGCATTTTCATGAGCAGAGCAGTCAGATTTTTATTTTTCCCCAAGGGCTTGATGTTTTTTGTTATATTTCATCCTGCCCAGTCTACAAAAACATACATAACTACTGCTGAGTAGCCCTCGACTTGCCTTCTGATATCAACTTGCCTTCATAATCAATCTTTTGTGCAAGAGCATCCTTTCAGAGGCAGATGAGATCACCCTCTCCCACCCCATCTCCCAGATTTGTCTCTTCTTGCGAAGCCGTGGCCTGTTCAGGGTCTGTTGCTGCCAATCCCATGAGGCAAGAGCATTTACCCCAGCTGGGATGTGGGCAGCAAGTGCCCCCTCAGCCTCCTTGCTTGCCATCTCTGCCAGAGAGGTGGTGGATGCCCCATCCTTGGAGACAGTCAAGGCCAGGCTGGATGGGACTCTGAGCAACATGATCTAGTTGAAGATGTCCCTGCTTATTGCATTGGGTTGAACTAGAAGGCCTTTGAAGGTCCCTTCTGTGATTCTATGATTTCCCTCCAGGCCTGGGCTGTGCTCACTGCCCTGAAACCCACTGATGCCATGGTGGAGAATACGCACCATCCTCTCCTGTCCTCCTGGCAGAGTGTTGGGCCAGCATCCCATCCCATCTGCTTCCCCACATGCAGGGGCTTGGGGACTCCGTGTCGCCATGACCCCAGTACCCAAAGCCCCTTGCCCGCAGCCATGCATGCAGGGGCTGGCATCCACCTCAGCCCTCAGAGGGAAGGGCTTGGATGGCCATGCAGATGGCACAGGCCAAAGATGGTGGTTTGGGCAACCAAAACCTCAACTTTTCTAACTGTATAATCTTGCCCTCCCTCAGTTAATTGTTTGTTGTGCTTTGTAATGTCTGAGCTATTAAAAAACAATGAGGCCTTTTGGGTTTTTGTTCAAATGGGGAAGAGGGAGGGTGTGACTGCCCTTCCACAGCTCCAGGCAGGCTCCTTGGTGGGGGGGATGCTGCTTTTTGGCCTGTTTATTGGGGAAGACAACCTCAACTCTTTCAGTCAAAACTGATGCAGAAAGGGAAGGAAGAAGGGGTTTGTGTTCATGCCTGCTCCCACAAGCTGTTGGGATGGCCACCAGCAGCAACACCTCTGCAGTGGTGAGGCCCAAAAGGCCATAAACTCAGGAGCCAACACCTCCTGCTGTTCCCTCACATCTGTATACAGATGATCAGCGAGGATGTATGGTTTTGGTGGTGGTGTGTCTTGGGAACGGGGTGTTTTTTTGGGAGGGAGCATGGGCTTGGAAATCACATAATCCGCTGGCCATGACAGGGACGGGGCTGGGGAGCTGGTCTGGTCTGCGTCTGCTGCTCCTGCTCTGCTTCATCTTTCCGGAGAACTAGCCTTTTCCTCTTTTCTGCTGCCCACAAGCCATGAAGAAAGGCTTTCCCTTATCTTGACCTCTACTCTGATGTGATAAATTATTAAAATATTCCGATTTTTGAAATGTGGGCTTAAACAATTTCCCATCTCCCTTCACAACTGCTGGTTATCGATCACTGCATGCCAGCCTGTGGGACCTGGGTGAAGAGCTGGAGCTCTGTGTGACCAGGTTCTGCTTTGAGTCCCATTTCACCATTTTTTACTGAGGCACAAGTTCAAGCCCTTCCTTCTTCCTCCCTCTTATTTGAAGACCCTCTGTGCCCCTGTTTGGCTGGGTCATTGGTCTGTGTACCTCAGGGAGGGTCCAATGCTGAAAGTGTTGCTGTTAGAGGATATATCCCCTGATGACAGCCTAATAACTCTTCCCAGCCCTTCGGTTAGCCAAGACATTGTGTGGCTTCACCTACAGATTTGCGTTTATCACCTAACTCCAGCCTCCTTCCTGGTCTCATCACCCAATCCCGTGCACAGACTTTCCTGAATTTCAGTAGTGGATCTTGTACTGATGATGGCCTTGAGTCTTTCAAGGAGCATTTAGGAATGGCTGGACTTATGTCAGATGTATGATGTGTTCATGCCACCATTTGCATTTGCTAAGCTTTTGAGAAAACCTTTATTAGCTGCTCTTTGCTGCATCCAGTAGAAGTACGTTTGATGGTTGTAGAGGTCCTTGCAGTATCAAGTATTCAAAAGAATATCAGCTCTAAAATAAGAATTGAGAAAGTCTAATATTTATTTGTGTTCTAATATGTGGAAGAACAGACCTTAGATTTGAGATGAGCACCATGTATCTTTTTGAGAAAAAGAAATAACACCAGATAATTTGTTCCATAAACTTTTTTTTTGTTTTTCTCCCAGTGCAGCGAGAGTTTACACAGAAGAAAACCTTCACTAGCTGGATAAATTCAATATTGGCAAAGGTAAGAAAGGAATTCCTTAGGGAAGGCATGCTTTTTGCCTTTTTGATTTACCTGCACTGTATGGAGATGAAATTTTTTAGGAGTAAATGAATTTAAGATAAGATTTTAGGTACTGTCTGGGAAAAGTAGCCTCTGGAAAGCATTTGTTTAATAGGTGTAGTAGCATTGTATTGGTGATGGTGCGTAGACATTTTTAAGAGACAGTTTATAAGCAGGTGACAGTATCTTACTTGCTGATGTGCTAAAACATACTTGTACTGAATTGTGGCACATGTCTCAGGGCTTTATGAGGTTCTGTATTTATGATTTGTTTTACTGTGTTTAGGTAAGTAGTATTCTATTATGCAATCCAAGAACATGAGTTTAATGGGATGACCTGAGTCACTGCTAAGTATTAAGACAAACCACATAGTAATGTAGCTGCTCTTTAAACTTTCACAGCAGCTCGTGCAGCATGTGCTGGGGTTCTGATTTACTTGTGTGAAAAAAATAATCTTGTTTTGGTTTCCCCTTGAGCAGAAGCTGCTGAACTCACGGTAGGTTTGTTGTCCACAACTGGGTGAAAAGAGTGAGGATTTGTTCAGCTGTGTATTCAAATTTGTACGTGGGGTACAGTGATTAAGAGGACAAAATATGAATTAACTGCTTCTCAACTTCCCCTTTTTCAAAGTTGTGGGTTTTGTTTGTTTGTTTTTCCTCCACATGCCTCCTTGAAAAGTGTAAATACTTGGAAATGAGGGGTAAAATTACCCTTATGAAACTCAGAGGCAGGGCAAAGGGGAGTGCAATACAAACATAATAGTGGGTTAAAAGAAGAAGAATATGGCCAATTAAATGCAGGATTTATTGAAAAATAAAGGATCTAAGTATTTTTTAACAGAGTAATAAGTGATATTTTGTGGTGTGTTGAATTCAACATGACAAAAGGTGGTTTGACAAGCACTGAAATTTATTTTGCAGCACACACCTCCTTCTGTTATCTCGGACCTATATACAGACATACAGCAAGGACATTTGCTTTTGGATCTGTTGGAAGTGCTTTCAGGTCAACATCTGGTAAGACAGAGTAATAAAAATATTACCTCAATGCTTCATCAAATCTAGCGAAGATTTCTGGATATGCTTAATTGTAAGCATATGAATGATTCCTCTGGAATCATAGAGCTGTTTGAGAGTAACTTGTTCTTACACCACTGAAACTTCTTTCGACGTGTTTCAGTGTATCTGAAGTAATTTGTGAATCTTTGTAGGACTTCCTGTAGCAAAATATAAAATAAAAATAATTTTTACGCTGAGGGTGTAATCTGTTCTTTTTGCTTCACAGCCGCGGGAAAAAGGATGTAATACCTTCCAGTGCAGAAGCAACATAGAAAATGCTTTGACATTTTTAAAGAGCAGATCAGTGAGTATTAACTTCAAAACTTACAACTAAAGCCAGTTTAGCTGGTGGAAAATTTTCTTTGTTAACAATGATCCTTTTTTTTTTCCCCTAGCTCAAGCTCATAAATATTCATGTTGCTGACATTATTGAAGGAAAACCTTCCATTGTGCTTGGCTTGATTTGGACAATTATATTTCATTTTCATGTAAGTATTTCAGCAATGTAAGAGAGTTTTATTAGAGGGAAAAAGCACAAAAACGTGTTGACTTACGTGGCTGCCAAATGAGATGAATTAGTACAAAGCAGAAGATTATTTTCTGACGTGCCGAAGTGACAGCTCAGGGAGGAGATGCACCAGTGAGTCTTGCCCGTGTCTCCGAGCTGCTTTACCAATGCAATGGTGGCATTACAGCCTGATGAACAGTACCTAGATGCAAATGGTAGTAAGTAAAGATATCGAGAATTCTTTTTTTTAAGTAACCAGTTAAAAAATAGGCTAAACTTTGCCTGGCTGTATAAGGCCTGTAATAAATAAGCTCCAAATAGTGCAAAGTGGCTCGTGTGCATCTCCCCCAGAGACAGCCCCCTTTTCAGTGTTGGCTGTGCTCACAGTGTATAATTCTTGCTATTATTTTTTTCAATAGCAGGTGCCTGAAATAACATGAAGACTGTCATACTGATGTTTCTTATGCAAGATATTGAGCATGTTTCTTGCATGACATGAGGTTATGGGAGGAGGGGTGTTTGAAAGCTCAGGGTCTTGCTTTGATCGTGTTGTAGGACTGTATAGGATGATGGAGACAAACTGTCTTCCAGCAAGAACCCAGCAGTGAATTAACATATGGGCACTGGGGCTAAACTGGTGACTGAGGCTCAGGAGAGAGCCAAGAAGCAAAGTTCTTGAACAGTTTTAGGTGTAGCCCTCATTTTTCTTGGTAAAGGTACTTTGGTGCTGAAGGTTCTTGTGCTGCACATAGCTGTATTCAGTATATTTTTACCTAAACTAAGCTTCTCTAACCAACAGTAGATCTCTGAGGTCTATTGAGTAGATAGAGGCAAAACTCTGAGCATGCCTAATTCAGGACACTGTTCAGTAGAAAACACAGCTGCCACCACTAGTAGGAGGAGTAGGAAAGTGCATTAAGTGACAAGAGTGCTTGATGCCAGTGCTGGTACCCACAGTATAACTTTAATTCTTTAGGTGAATGTTTCCTGCCAAAAAACGACCTAAAGATGGGAATTCAGCATGAAATAGTTCAGCTTGAATGTATAAAAACACCTGATCTGATCTTTGGGAGCAGGGGAATTACAGCTGTGATTGTGTCTTTTCTAATTCTGTTTTTCTGCCATAGATGTTCTTGGTAATTTTTCACTGAATCCTGATTAACTCTCCCATCATCTCTGATAGATTGAAGAACTTGCCAGGACACTTGCTTGTACCTACAATCAGCCTTCACTTGATTCTTCAAGTGCTGTCGATTCCTCTCCAAAGGCGAGCCGATCAGCTAAAAAAAGTGCTAAAATTAAGGAACGGTGGAAGATGTCAGCTACAAAGGCTCTTTTGTTGTGGGCAAAAGAACAGTGTTCACTGTAAGTTCCATCAAAGACTTATAAATAATGTGTTATACATTATATTTACTACTTTCCTCTAAATGGGGTGATGTTTTTCCCCTGGTGGTTTGTTTTTGTTTTGCTGTTTTTTGGATTTTTTTACATAACTTAGTGACAGTTTAGCAGAAAATCCTTTGATTTCCAATGATGTTACTGGTACTTTTAGCATCAATCAGGCTCTGAATGTTTTGACACGAGCCTTTTAAATATAATAGAGTGAAGCTAGTCCTACTAATAAATACCACCATGTAAATTGAGTTGTTTGGCTTTTCTCTTCTAGGGGCTTCTTTGTGATAAGTCTAATGGAATGTTTACGTGATCTGCTAGTTTTAATCCTTGTGCTTGGCACTGGTTAACAAAGTTTCAATGAATGTTTTTTTAATGGAAAATGTAGGATTTCTGGGATTCCTACATGTCATGTTTTTTTTTTTTTTGTCAAAACACTGCGTGATCCCCAAGAAGGACCCTAGTGAATGTAAGAGCTCCCAGTCCCCAGTTCTGACAAGTTGTTTTCTTATGCTTGATGTACAGATAGCTCTGCTGATGTCAGTGGGGATATTCACAACATATAATCTAGAACAGACACAGATATTTCTTGCAAGGGAATGGCTTTACATTTTCTTCAAGGGCTACTGCTTCACCCCAGGTTGTTTCAAATATGTTTTACAGTAATGGCAGCTCTTTCTCTCCAGCTGTGTGGTTGCTGAAAGAATGTTTTCATGCACTGAAGTTTCCCTTCTAGCTGTGTTTTATCAGGACAAGATTGATTGGCATGTAAAAACCAGCTCTCTGTCCATTTAAGCTTCCTCTTTCCTTTGCTTGTTTTTCTTTTTCAGCAATATTGTTGTCTGTTTTATAGCATCCTTTCTGAACTGTGATCATGTTGAGTCATTTTGTTATCAGTGGATCCTATAGTTTTTGGTAAAAGAACAAATCTAAGTCCTGGCCTCTTGTTTTGTAACTAACTTTGATCACCTGAAACCCCCCATGTTTTCCATGCTGTAACATTCTCCTAATACATGAACTGTTTCTGGAGAGTTGTCTCAGAATTTACCATGGTTCACAGAGCTCTCTGGACACCTCACAACACTGTTCAGGCACCGCTTCATAGAAGACGTTTAAAGGACACTAACTGAATAAGAGAAAAAAAATCTCTTTCTTGCAGTGGTAGGTCTGTTTTAAGGTCTGGATTTTCTAAAATGCCAGAGGCGATTCCAATACTCTGTGTCCTTACGGACAAATACTTGCGTGCTCTTCAGTGCTTTGCTTGTTTTTTTTCTGTCCCATAGAACACACAGGTATTGAACACAAAAGTGATATTCAGAAAGGATATTGGATCAGCAGGGCTTTATCTTCAGAATGCAACATAAGACAAAAACATTGAGTCATTTTGTGAAAATAGTAAAAATACATGTAACAGTGTTTGGTGGTACCGGCTGTATTGTCTGACCCAGCTTCTCCAGAAATTCAATGGCATGGTGCTCTATAACTCCTTAAGTTTGGCTCATACCCCATTTTACTGAATTTATATTTTATTTCTAAGTTTGTACTTAGGACATCTGAGGAAACAGGCTGTGACATTTTGTTTCTAATAATTTTTGGGACAGGCACGGCTCTATCAATGTGACCGATTTCAAGTCAAGCTGGCGAAGCGGTCTGCCTTTTTTAGCCATCATCCAAACCTTACGACCAGGTCTAGTTGATTTGGAGAAGGCAAAATGTAGAAGCAATAAAGAAAACCTGAAAGAGGCTTTCCGAATTGCAGAACTGGAGCTGAATATTCCACGACTTCTTGAACCTGAAGGTAAATTATCTTCTATTTTTTGTCTTTGTTGTCAGGAGTGTGATCAATGTAATCCTATATGTGTTGACTTGTAATACAGGAAGTAAGGCTGTGCTTAAGGTTGAAATGGAACGTTGATCTTTACTGTAATGCTCAGAGCTGAGATTCTTTATTTTATAACACTGACTGTACTTAGGATTTGTAGGATTTTTGAATTGGCAGCAAATGCAGGAACAATATGCAGAAGAAAGAACATGAGACTTTCCTCTTCGTGGGAAAAACTTTTTCATTGGTGCATCGTGCTGTATTAAAATATTCCCAAGGAAAAAATATTCGTTACATATTAATTTCTGGCAATGGTATGTTAACTGAGCTGCTGCAAAATAAATATGTTTATGGTAATGTGTTTTAATAACTGTAGTATAGCGTGTAATTATGTGATCAGGCTTAGAAGCTGCATGATTATGTAAATGGTGTGTTGGCTCTCGTAGATGTTGACATTGTGAACCCAGATGAAAAATCGATCATGACTTATGTGGCTCAGTTTTTGCAATACTCCAGGAATTTGCATGAGTCTGAAGAAGACATGCAGGTATGTCATATGTTATGTGGTTTATCACTGAGTTGTTTTTAAATGAATGTGCATCATGGATGCCAAGAATATCAGTGCTTTCTTTGCCCACTATATAACCTGACTCAGTAACAGTTAGAGGGTAGATCCTCTGGTTCAGCTACTGACAGGGCGAATTGGTTGGAACCTTCTGATGCTCCTCTGTGGTAATCAAGACTAAACATGAAAGATTTTTGATGATACAACTGAAATTGCTGTGCAGGTTGTCTTGTTTTTTTTTTCATTTAACTGTTACAGAGGACATTTTCAAATCTGGTTGTTTTCATGTGTGCTCTGAAGTTTGTATGTAAATGTTGGGGTAGAGGCAGAGAGATTTGCAAATGTGCAGAACAACCAGCTTTCAATTTAATAGCTGACATGTAAACTGGGTAGAAGTCATCACTCACAGATCATACCGGTTGGAAAACCAAGTTTTCTGTTCTCTATATTATCTTATGGGAGTTTATGTATTAATTAGTTATTCACATATCTGCATACTGATAATCTCCTTTCAGTAGGACTGCTATCAGGCTTTTCGTTTAAGATGCGTTCGTATATCCAGATGCCTTTGTGTATCCAGACGCCAGCTTTGAAACTTTGACCTTGCTTTATAATAGTGGCTGACACAAAACTCATTAGAGTCACCGGGAATTATTACTTGCTTTTCAATAGCTTTGAACAGGGTTTATCATATGCTCACTGTGTGTTGTTTTATGGCACAATGTAAATTAAAAACAAGGCTTGCAAAATGGAAAAATGAAATTTTCTGCTCTAATTACCAGGAAAAAGTAAGCGAGGCCATGAGCTGGTTGGCTGCACAGGAGGAGAAGTTTGCAGAGTTGCTGATCAACACGGAGAATGAAACATATTACCAGAAGTACAAAGTAAGTTGCATTTTGTATTTAACTGCTTTTGCAAAAAGAAATATTAAAAATATTCCCAGAAACATAGCTTTTAATCTTTGTTGCCTAAACTGAAGTGTTAAATAAACTTTTAAACAAGAGCTGGAAATCTGACAATGAATTTGCTAAATGCCCTTAGATGATTAAGGGAGGGTTAGGCTGAAATACTTTCTGTTAGAAAACAAGCCTTATATATCTGTTTCCTGAGCAGAGCAAAGTTTTTTGGAAAGAGTAAAGAATGTCTTTTAATTAATTGACATAGTGGAAAACTTAGGCAAGATTCAAGCACATATGCCCTTTACAGGGTCACATTTGCCATAAGAGTAGGTTTTATGCAACTAATGTTGTAGAGGAGTAATTGAAATATGGGCTATAGATTGTGCCTGAAGTAAAATTTCCTTTGGTTTATATTGTAGCCAGCTGTAATAAAATGGCCCATGGGGGACTGTGAGAGGAATAATTTTCCCTTTCTCTTGCTGGGAGGGGAGAATCATGCTCTGACTGCACTAAGATTATGTTAAATACAGATTTTGCTAGTGAATGGCACCTGTAATTTCAGACCCAAACACTGCCTGGAGACAAGTATGCCTCTTGCCTGCTCTCTTGCCTTTCTGTGCATCACAGTCTTTGAAGTTAATGGAAGTCGTATTGACGTGTTCAAAGTCAGTACTTGGCTCCATGAGCTTCCATCTGAAGTCATCTTCTGTGAATCACTCTTCCTTTTTATCTCTAGGAAATGATGTCATTTATGGAAGCATTTAACCGAGAAAAAAAACCCTTTCTGCCTGTGTTGTCATCAAAAAGAAGCGGAGCTGAGCTGAGTGAAGACCGGCAGCAGACAAGAGAAAAGTGGGATAAACTGGTCTCTCAGGTCAGAGGCATTTCTAGTTCACCTCCTTACCAGTGTGAGCATGTTTGATGAAGAAGCCTAAGTCTACCCCAGGAACTCACACGGAAAAGTGGGGAAGTGATACTGTTACTTGGATTGATAAAAGAAGTATTGACCCTGAACTTGTGGTCCAGACAAACTGAGTGGTATACAGTGCCCAAGAAAAGGCAGAAGGTGTCTGTGTTACCCTCTGCCTCCTGAGCCTCAGGACTGTGAGACGTCTGCGAAAAATGGCCTGTATCTGATTATTTTTGAGCACTCTTCTGATCAAAATTTTTTTAATATGCTTCAGACAGGGATGTCAAACTCATTTTCACCAGGGACCACATGAGTGAATGTAATTTTAGGACTGTATAAATGTAACTACTCCTACATTAATGCAGTCTTAAAATTACATTTGTCCCTTTGAAGGTGACCGCGAGGCTGCTGTGGCCCCAGGTGAAAATGAGTTTGGCACCCCTGTCTTAAGAGATTCTTTTGGGACATAATTATGGCTCAGATAATGATGCAGCTGGGAGAAGTGTGTTGATATATGCTTTCCCATGGCATGGATAGTGATACAGTGAGGTCTGGTTAGTCAGTCCTTTGCGATGAGGTTGGTTGTGTCGTCTCCCTCTGCCGCAAGTGGGGATGTATTGAGCCTTGCTGGTAGTTGCTCTTTGTGGAAGAGGTGTTCCCCTGCCAACCCCATGAGGGAAAGCTGTCCAGAGCATCCCTGTGTCCTCTCTATTTTGTAACTAGTTTACTATAAACTTCCCTGTTGCTGGGCCTCAAGATGGTCACCAGCCAAGGGCAATAACTGCCAAATTCTCTGTAGTGTTACAGAGATTGCAGGCTGGGGAGCAAACCTGGGGCTCAGGTAAACGTAGCTGATTTGCAGCTGACTGCACTGGGAGCTCCTTATCTGAATGGTGAATGGTGGTTTTTTGTTTTTCTGGGATGTCTAGAACATCAGCTTATGGGGCTAATGTCAGTATCTTGGGGGTGGGGAAGAAAATAATAGTGAGAAATGTAATCACTTGTTTTCCTCTTTAAGATTAATGAATGGAAAGCAAAGCTGGACCAGATGTTACCCTCCCCTCTGGATAGCATTGAGGCTTGGCTTCAGGAGGTAGAACATCTGCAGGCAGAAGATTTGCCGGATTTGCAGGACCCGTTTAAAGCAATGCTTGTCTTCCGAGAAAAAATTGTGACATTTAAGGTATGCTGATCAGAAATGAACATTCTACTTCAGTCTGACCTAACAAAACACTTGTTACGGAATTGCTATTTGACATTTTGGGAAGTGGTGTGGATATATTTATCTTCTGAAGATTAAAAGCTCTTTTGAACATACCTTTGAACAATAATGAGTTTAATTAAATAACTGCATTGATCTATAAGGAAGGTTTCTGACTTCATTGGGGTGAGATTAAATTTGAGTACTCTCTGAATGAATAAATTATGGTATTCTTTTTTTATGTGGTTCCTGCAACTTATTTGTTTGTTAAGTAATAACAGAGGGTAATTGCATCCTTATCTTTAAATCTCTACTTAATGCATACCTATTCAGGAAAGCACTTGGGCTCAGGATTACATTCCAGTGAGTTCACCAAAGTTTGTGTGTTTGAAGTTAAGTATTTGCTGAATCACTCTGTAATCCCATTCAAAGCAATGGGAGCTATTTTGATACCTCATTACCATGCAAGTTGTGTATTCTGATCTTGAAATCTTTACACTGATAACAGTTTAAAGGTCCCTTGAGTTTGAAAACTCTGAAAAGAGTAAATGTTTTGATGCTTGGTTGATCATCATCATGCTGTACTTGATTTTTTTATGAACAATGGAGAAGTTGGATGTTTTTGTAACGTGACCTTGAAGAGAATGTGAAAGAATGAGAAACAGAAGTTCTAGTGAATGGCTTGATAACACCACTTTTTTGGGCCATTGCTAGTCAGTTCCTGAAATGAGAGATTTTTTTTTAGCTGGTAGCAACTTTGCCAGACTTTAACCATTTGATCTATGTTTTTTGTTGTTCAGCCTAAGTAGTTAAACCATTTTTAAGAATGAGATAGAGATATGTCTTTGCTTTAGGGGTTTCTTTTTTCCCATTGAACATGTAGATAAAATAATTAAGCTTCTTAAGAAGAAGAAACCCAAGATACTTAATTTCTCTCAAATCCACTTTACCTGATGGAAGACATTCTGCTCCTTCCTCTAGTCGGTCCTTTTAGTGCGTCTCGTGTAGGGATCTTGTTGCCAAGGTGGTGCCTTACAATGGAAATTTTACTTTCTCTTAAAATCTGCAAAGTTTCCCACCAATGCTTGTAACTGCCTGATTGGAATAGTATTAAGGTTACAAAATCAAGTGTTTAAAATCTGTGCACTATTTTGGGGGTTGAGGGCTGCCCTAGGATTTAGCCATTTCCATTAACATGCTTTGTGGAAGGTTTTATTCCATGGAAATGAACTTTTAGCATATTTCTTCATATGCCACTTATGAATATGCTTATATTCTGTGCAATGCATTTTATATCTTATTTTTACCTAGGGAGTTTGGTGCTGAAACACATGTCCATAAAATATTCGCCAATTACGTGATACTGGCCATCAGAAGGTTAATGTAATATGCTGTCAGCATGGGTTAGATGGAAATTCATTGAGCAGTCAAATGAAGTATTAAGCAAGCCTGATAAAATAGGTTTATTCAACTGGTTTTGCTGTCAGTCTTTGCTAATACATAGCAAGAAACAACTTAATATCCCCGAACTGTTACAACAACACTTTTTTTTGTCCCAAAGATGATAGTGAAAATGCAGAAAAAACTTATAGTATGGGTAGTGTAAATTCATGTTCCTTACGTTTATCTAGATGCACAGTGATAAGATAAATCAGGTAGTACTGCACTAAATATGCACTTTAGAAGGTGATGAAATAAATATTTTCATTGCACTTTAATGGGTAAAGACACTGGAAAGTTGTCTTGTGATGACTAGTTCTTCATAGCTCTCACCCTTATGGCAGGTGACTTGTAGATTCCCAGATGAAATACTCTAGAATTAAAATAAATGTCTTACTATGTCTTTTTCTCCCCAGGGTTTGATGGATTGTTTTGATTCTCACTTGGACACCCTCCAGTCATTTAAGAATGAAGATGAGAAGAATATGCCCCTAGTCTTGCCTGAAAAGTTAGAAGAAATGAAAAGAAGGTTGTGATCCTCAAATTCCTCTCTTTTGACTATGTTGTATTCTAGCTTTGCTATTGACTTGCTCTGCTATTCTGAATAAAGCACATAATTTATCCAGGCCTTGCAGAAAAAGTGCATTTTCCACCTAACCACAAATTGACTGTCAAGTGAAGCAGGCAGCTTTACTCAATGGTCCAATTAATGTCTAATTTTGTGTACAAAGTGGAGTTCATTAACAGGATCTTTTCAGATACCCTTTTCTGGTGTAGGCAGGAAACATGAAAATTTTGAATGTAAAAAATTCTCTGGGGGTGGGGATTCTTTAATTTTTAATTTCTACCTTATAAAATCACTGAGATGTACAGGTTATGTAATCCCATGTATCTGCTGAAGGATATTTTCAAAAATGACCAGTGAATCTATGTCCATAACCTGAGATGCCTTGACATACAGATGGCAGGTTCCCCTTTCCTGGCATTTAAGGTTGAGCAGTCAACATTGACTCAAAGTCGTTACTACTTAAAATTTTGTTGTTATCTTAAAATTTACTACTGTCGTAACAAAAAAATATTTTTATGTAATAGATGTAATTCTGAGTTTTTAGACTAAAAACTGTATACGTTAATGCCTTCTACATCTAATGATTTTGAGTTAATTTTTGCCACATTTCACTGTTTGCAGATTCAGCAATATCCCTTTCACAAACTCCAGCACCTTCCTTGACTACCACTGTGGACTCTGCACAGCTCTTGCCAATGAGGTGGTGTTAAAGCTAAATATCTGGGACATGAAGTACGGGGCAAAAGAGTCCGTGGAATCACTGCTGGAAAGTTGGAATGTAAGTTGGAATATGTGTATCACACCCTGACAAATAATTCTTCCCTGCTTCTCTTTGATTCAAGCTTGTGTCTGTCCTCATCTGAGGGTACTATGATAGTTGATAGAAGTGTGGTAGACTTGGGAGATCTGGGATTTATGCAAAGAACAGATAAATTTCCATAGAAGCTTTCTTTCCCCACCACATCTTCCTGTTTTGCTCTGAGAGTTCTTTCTTCAGTTTGGAGAAACAGAGTGAGCTGTGACTGTTTATAATTTTCTCTGTGCCCTTTTTTATTCTTTATTGGGAAGATTTCTTTATTTCTAGACTACAGAACCAGCAGTAGCAGCCCTTCCCTAGCTCAAATCCACACAGACCTCTCTGGAGTAGCTCATTAGTTGCTGAGTTCAAAAACAACCATTACCCAGGGTGCTGGCTTGGCTGCCTTTTGCTGTTGCCTCTTTGTTTTCCCAGCTTCCTTACCTCCTTATGTGTCATGGTGAATATGAATTGTCTTGTTTTGTGATATTTTCTGCTTAGCTCAGCTTCTGGGCTCAAGTTACTGAAATGCCACATGTAGTCTTGTAGGAGGAGATGGATTACCCCACCCCAAATACCAACAAAGAATACTGCATCAAGAATAGAGGCAGAGAGATGAAAATGGTGATACCATAATTTTGCCTCATTGCCAGTTAATGAGACTCCTTGTGAATTCCATCCTTGTGGACTTTCTCATAAGCTTTCCAGACTAACAAATACCTAGTTAAATTAATAGGAATTTCACGAGCCTCAGACCTGTGGAAGAAGGCAACAAAAAGTTGTATAAAATACCAGGTTTTATGAGTGGTATCAACCTTAACCCGTGGTGAGATGGGAGTACAGAGTTAATCTGTGCTGAGATTCTTGATTCAGTTGGGTTCTTAAATACTTATTATCATGTTATTTCTACAGTTGTGGTTCATGTTTTTCTCAAGCAGATAGAATATAGAGCTTTCTCTGGGAGTTTTAGGCTTGTTCCTGTCTCTCCTTCTGGTCGCATGATGTGCAGTCCTGGCTGAGTGGTGGCCCAGGTTTGTCATGGCCACAGGAGAGGTTGTTTTGTAGCCTACTAGATAGGATGTTTGTAGGAGTGGGGAGCTTTGGGGAGAGATGCAGCTCAGATACAGAAGGGCTGAGAATCAAGTGCCTCATTCCCTGTGTATATGTTCAAAGCATGTCCCTTCCTTTGCTTCCATTTCTTCCTCTCTCACCCCTTCCATCCCCAGTTTGGATCTTACTTGATTTGTGGCAGGAACTATGCATGTTGATATTAATATTTCTGTTCATGTAAGGAAATCCACCTTTCACTTTCATCACTTTTTTGACTTTTTTTGTGACTAAATTCTGTCTGACTTGTTCTAGATGTGATTTTTCAATATTGCCTTAGGGCTGTAATTTTTTGAAATAAGCAGTCCGGAGTCATGCAGGGCTGTGACTCAGACAACTGTGTTCAGGAATTAATACTCCTATTTAAGTTACTCTCTGCATGGGCAGAAAAAAGAACAGGTTAATTTCAGACTAAAGGGTGCAGATGAATTGCTGAATGGGTTTTTCTCAGATTATGTTTAACCTGCAGGTTACAAGCTCATATTTAAAGAAATGTATCCCAAGCTGCATTTTTTACCTGGTTTATGTGTGTTAGTGTTACCCATGCCAACTACTTTTCCTTTTGGGCAGAATTTCATTGAAGAAAAAAGACTTGAAACTCTACTGGAAATGGCTACTCATATCTGTGAAGACTTGAAAACCAAAAACATAAGCAGTCCTGACTTAGGTAAGTTTGTGCACAGAAACTGGTAGGAAGACCTCTGTTTTGAACTGTTGTGCTATCACCAGTTTTTATTCCCACTTATGTTTTGTGTAAAATAACCTCTTTGTTTCCAAGTGTATGATAATATTCTCTATTTGATGTCCTAGCTGGAGATCCTCAAGAAATTAGCAAACTTCTTAAGACAGTGGAGTCAAAGATTTCCATGTGCAGAGACTATATTTCCAATGTAAATACCACCCTACAGAAAGTCCGGTCTTCCTGGAGTAATTATACAGAAAATATCCACTTACTAAAGACTTGGCTGGAAGAAAAACGTAATGAGCATCCGAAAGAGGTATGTGGTTGCATTTCTTTTTGTAATGACAGAGGTATTTGGAAGCCTCCTGGGAGGAAACCATTGTACATGACAGGGGTTGTTGTTGCTTCTCTGTTCCTCATTTTGGAAATAAACTTTTGGCAGGGTTCTGCTTTAAATGATTTCATTGCTTCTGTCTAGATCCCTGCTGAGATCCTGGCAAAGTGGAATTCAGTTCACGGTTCCTTAAATGAAGCTGGAAACTATCTCATCGAAGTCAGCAAAGAGCAAGTTGGATCAAATATTGCCAAAGAACTGAAGAAACTGAATAGGAGGTGGGCTAAGTTCATCAAGAGGACACACTTTGTAAGTTATTAGTTTCATATGACTCTCTTGCTATGTAGCCTTCAAAATAATATTTTCTAGACTTACCAGCTTGCTAATTGGACATTAATAAATTTCACAGTCAACTCATAGTTGCCAGTTTTTAAGCAGGAGGAACGAAAAATTCACGGAAGAATCCCATTCTCGAGTCTTTGTGACTGAGTTAAATGCTTTTTATGACGCAATGGAAAAAGTTTGATTTTTTTTTTTAAACTGAAGATTTAAAACCACTTATAAAAGGAAATCTTATTGCAGGATGAAGTTCTTTATTCAGTTCTAGAGATGGAAGTAATCAATTTCTTAAGAGCTTGTGAGCCTTTACTAAATTGTATAATCTCTGCCTTAACTAGTAGAAAGTAATTACTGCTCCATAGATATTTCTAATGTTGTGCAACTTTAAACCAGCTCACTTGACAGGTGTTGAGGCTCCTGTAAATTCTTATACAACCTGCTTAATGTTGCAAATATTACATTTCCTACAATGCTTTCACAAGAATGACGTTTTTGCTCTGCCTGGGACTATTAGAGCTCTTACTTTTCTAAGTTGAGCCTTTCATTGACATTCATTAAAGGTACTGCTGTGACCATAAATGGTGGCAAAAAAATTACATCATTTTTGTAGATGAGGTTAATGAGAATGCAAGAAGATCAAAGGAAACTTGTTCCCAAGAGTGAGGGAAATCCAGATTTTCATAGAAAAACCCATAGCAAACCATGTTTTTAGGACATATATTCAGGAAGCAGAGATAAAGAGGTCTCTTGCACCCTTACAAAGGCTTAAGGAGTTCAGGAGTTATTTTTTTGGCATTGCTTTGGACATTATGACTATAATATAGACAATATTTATTTTTATATATAAAAAGGCAAGGGCAAATGCTTGAACTCTGGCCTGTAACTGGCAGTACCACTAAACTGTCAGCATGGTCCCTGATGTGGATTTGACCAACACCAGCTATCGTTCTCTTGGACTGTTCCCTGGCAGGAGGGGGGATGGACCATATGGGCACAGGTTGTCCTGTCACACCTGCTCTCAGGGTTAAAAACCTGAGCCTCACATGATATATGTTTGCAATTTATTTCTCCTTCAATCCCTGTTGGGTGCAAAAGCTGGAAAGCAACCGAAGTGATGACTGTGTTGTTGCAGGAGGGTAGTTGAGAGACCCAAGAACTGATGAAGGGTGTGAACATCTTACCCTGCTCTTTGTTTATAGCTTGGTGAAGAGAGCCCAGACACTGCTGAAAAGACCAGGGAGCTTCCAGGGAACTTGGAGAAAATTGAAGAGCTCCTTGGAGGGGTGGAGAGCTGGGCAGCAGAGACTGGACAACTGCTTGGCGAGATCAGTCATGAGGGGCCTGTGGAACCTGAGACAAAGGAACATTTGCAGGTGAAAATGGAAATACACTGCTTAAAATACTTGTTGATCAAATTAATTGCTGGCGTAAAATGAGCCATCACCAGTGAAGCAGAAGTTATTGTGGATTTTGTGCTGTAACACTGGTAAAAAGCCAAGTCAGTGATAATGTTTTGATATTATTTCCTAGGATCAATCCCAAATAAACTATCAGTGAATCTTCTAGCATCAGTGTGTCCAGATGACAGGCAGGTGCCAATGAAGTGCTGGTGGTACCACTGATGAGCAGCTTGCTCGAGTAATCTTAATTACTCCCTGTCCAGCCCAGCATTTGCAGCAGACTAAAACTTTGCAAGGTGCTGAATTGAGAATTTCCCCTGGTCGTACAGTGCTTTCTGTCATCTACCCTGCAGTGCAGGGAGGAGGTTTGGGACATCTTGGCTGTATCCAAGACTTACTTGTCAAAATCCGAAATACTTGAAGTATTTTCAGCAGCATGCTGGGTAATTTGTGCATCTCGGCTTACAGGCAGTTGCTCTAAACATCCACAATGAGCACTCATGAATTTCTTGTTACTATTACTAGTCTCTATTATTTCCCATGTCTCTCAGACAGGGATCACTGTTTCCCCCCCCAGCAGATGGCAGGTGGAAATACATAAATGTCACTCAGCACCTTCAGTACAAAGTCTGATTGCTTTTCTTCACCTGCCAGGGAAGGTGAGACTGAACACAGATGCCAAGGTTTGCACTGGAGAAGCTGAAGTGCTTTCTTATGTTGTCTTTTGCTATTTCTGCAACAGAGCCAGTATAATCTAATGGCAGCAAGGTGACCACCAGAAGGAGATTTCATTGGAATTCTTCTGTTTAAGGGCTAAAATTAAACAGAGATCTTTGGTGGGACATTAAATCCACTGCAATAACTGTGAATGAGAATTAATACTGGTTTACTTTTGATTTATGCCGTTTTGCACTGTGTTAAGTTGACGGTATTAGGAGTGTGAGCCTATGAAAAGAATCTATTTATCTTTTTGTAATTGTGGGCTTATGTTTATAAAATAAGTCTAATTTTGCAGTGTGACACCAGTTTGTTAAAAACAGGAAAGTAACAAAAGACACCCTGAAATACAGCCTGCAAAAAGGTGACTGGGATTGTATCTCCATGTCGGTGAACAGAAGAGCACAGGTTGCTTATCACCTGTAGTACAATAGGTCGAGATCCAGAATAAAGCACTAATTATCATTAGAAGAATACTAATTGACGACTTCAAACAGGAAAATGTGTTGAATATTCATAGATCAAAACCGCTCTAATAACGACATTTCATGATAAATATTCAAATACACCACACTACTTTTGCATGCAAAATGCCCAGCTGCTTCCTGCCTTTTGGTACTGAATACCACCAGAAAATCTGAGCCTTGAGATGTGCTTACTGTTGGATGACTTCATGATTAGATGATGCATATCCAAATGTGTGGTTTGTACATTCATTTAGAAAGCTGTTCGGATGGGAGAGCGTGTTTAAAAAATACTTTTAATTAGCTCTAAGGCAAAGACATGAGAGGTATCACATTGACAGAAAGACTATTTCAGCAAACAGAATCCCCTGTGGATGGCAGCAGATTTCTTTCTCTGTACATAGAGATTTTGCAGTGCAATACACTGACCATAATTGGAACATAAGATTTTTCCTTGACCAGATATTGACCATCCATGACCAAGACTGGCATTTTTTTTCAGTTTCTTTAAAAAAAACCAAAACACAAATACTGTGCAGGCTTCTAATGCATTTCGTTCAACCAGAGCTTGGCTGCAAGGGGGACCTCATGCCAAAATCAGCTTGTGGAAGCAGAAGAGATATTGCAATCCCTGACGCAAAATGTGTCAAGTCCGGTGTCCCAACAGCATTCTGGGCTGCAGGCACGAGTTAAAGAAGCCAGAGACAAAATAGAGGTACTCTTTTTTATTTTTATTGTACTTAATATGCACAGGCATCTCTAATTTTAGCATTATGTGATAAGGAAGACTCCATTTATGTATTGGAATCAAGTCTCCTAGACTCCTGCTGAGGCAAAGATCAGTATCTCAACTTGAAAAACTTGAGTGATATTATGAAACAATAACTTTATGGAATTACTGACACTCAGGCATGTTCTTCAAAGAGTCTCTTTCTTCCAAGGCTGTCATGGGTGACATGAACAACATCTTGCCCAAATCTGAGAAGAGACCTGCAGAGCAGGAGACTTTGCTCAATTTTGAAGAATCCCAGAAAGAACTTGAGGCCTCTATTTCAAAGGCTGTGCAACTTGTCAGTCAAAAATTAAGTCTTGGAGAATGTATTTCAAGATATGAGGTGGGTTTATTTTCTGAATCAGCTGAATTTGAGTATTTCTTTGTACTGTTTAGTATCTAAAAGGCCAAGACACCACAGTGAGAAAAATACCAGAATAGGTTTTTTGTAGCTATTAATGCTTTTCTCAACTTTTTCGTTTAGCACTGTTAGCATATATTAGCTTGGCAGATGGCTGAATGAAGAAATGTAAATCAGTACGGCAGTTTATTCAGTACCCTGTCTTCATTTAAGTTTCTCCATCATCCCATCAGAACTCATCATGTTCTGAACTACAGCCATCTTTTTTGCCTGATTAATAATTAAGATTCCCATCAAGAATCACACACCTGGATTCTTGGACAGGTTTTTAGAGCATGATTGTAAATAGAGAATCTCCACATGACCATGTGTATTCCCTAGAAATTTGGTCCCAAATTTGCCCCTAAAGGGGAGTTACAAGAACAACATCTGCATTTCTCCGAAGCATACACACTGATGTTGTCTGCATCCTTTTTGCAGGTATGCAAGGGTAGAGAATGCCCTCATACTCACCCATGCAATAGCCATCACAGCCCATATGTGCCATGTATACATGCTTTATGCATGGTTTTTGTATTCTACTGATGTAATTTTATTAGGTAAATAAACTATATTCAATTCAGTTTGTTTTTCATTATGATGCTTCTCTTGCAGGAAGCTGTTAATGCTCTGGACAATAAAGTTCTCGACAAATTTTTGAAAGCAGCTGAACAACTGAAAAATGTTTCATCTGATCATGAAAAGCTGGTAGTGGAAGAAAAGAGCAATGATGTTCGTAAAAGATGGGAGGTGAGATAATATGGGAAGGAAAATCTGCTCTGTGTTCTCATTAGGCCTGGCATCTTTGAAAAAGAGTTTTTTGTCACAATATGTTCTGAGGTTTTTATTTGCTTTGTAATATTGTCTCACCATCTCACAGGGATAATGTGTTTTGAATTTTGCAGGCAGTTCATCATGAAATTATATCCTGTGTCCAGCTTGTAGTAGAAAGAGAAAAAAAGAAATTTAACGCAACTTTCAAAAAAATCAATAAGCAGTTAGGCAAAGAGAAGAAACTCCTAAGTATGGATAAAACCAAAGGGCTCCTCAAGGAACATGAGGTACCTGGCACGCTCCTTTTCTGCTCACCTGCCTCTCTTTGCGAATGCTTTGTCTGTCCTTCTTGCTTGTTTTTTAGGTACTTTATTGCAACCCCTGTTTGTGGAATGGGACCCCTACACTCAATGTTATGTAAACACAGAACAAAGGGGCCACCCAGATTATTTCTTTCCCTCTTCTGACTGCAGATATTAGCCTCCTTGCAGACTGTAAGAATTACCTCCCTCTCATATGGATGGTATCTTTTTATTGTTGATTTTTTTTTAATTGAAAAAAAGGCCTTGAAGCATTAAAATGAATTTAGCTGTGCAGAGTATAAAAATAAGAAATTATTACATATTCTGTGAATCCCCTGATTTGTTACAGTTGCATAGCTGGTGTTAGGTGCCTTCAGATGAATCTTCTCACAGTGCAATAGCTGCACTTTGCCTCCATGTTTGTGCTATCTATAAATCAACCACAGAGGCAGACTAAGACTTGCCCGGGTGTGTCATGCTGAATCTTATGTATTCCATAAGCAACGGGTTTTATGCTTCATTGGTTCTAGTAATTTCCTTCATCCTACTCTTTGAAATGCATTAATGTTGCCAGTTTACCACCTATAAGGGTAAGAAATTGCTTTCCTGATGAAATTTTGGTCTTTGTCGAATTCAGTGGAGGCTTTGCTTCTCATGGGTTCATCTTCAGCAAATGTTACATATGCAAGAGTAAAGAGAAAGAAGCATTCTCAGGTGTATTCCTTCTGCTCATATTTTTGTTAGATTTTTAGTATATCTTTATTTCACCCTATAAAGTCTGATTATTGATGGGGAATATTCTAAATAAATTTTCTATTTCTATTTTTTCAGTAGTCAATGGGAGATGTATTTCTGATGTCAGTGTGAAGAAGACTTGGGACCAAAAGTAACAAAAACTGTAGTAGCATAATGAATTTAAAAATCAAGCAAGAGTCAGTGTAGTCTTGTGAATGCAGCTGGGGAACATGTTGCCAGAAATCCTTATTTCTTTCCTGGATCTGTTTGAAAAAGAATTGAGAGAAAATAAATGTTTCTCTCCTGGTTTGACAGCTCATGCTTTAAGTGCACTCGTCCAAGAAGACAATGGAAATAGGAAAGTCTGAGAATAATTGCAACTCTTTATGACTTAATAGGAATGTATTATATGTTTTTTCTCTGTTTAGGCCTTTTTTTCACACGAAGGCTGCCTGAGGGAACTTAGCAAGTCATTAGAAGACCTTAAAATATTGGGAAGACTATCAGAAGAAACTGTGCCAGGCATAGAGACACTGACTGCAGACTGTGAACAAAAGCTAGAAAAGCTTCAACAAATTGTGCAAGATACTTACACAGCCTTGCTGTCTCGCGCTGGAAAAGGACACTCGTCTAAGAAAGAGTGGGTGACTGAGAGCATGATGTGTTGTAGATTCATTTGCCAGGATTCCTTTTTTTCCCTTTGTATTTCATATTTGTTCTTAAGCTGAAATTTCTTTTAAACTGTAGGAGCTCCATTGTTGCTTCTGAGAATGGAGAAAAGCCCAGTTCTTCTCAAGAAATTGATATCCTTTCGGTCCAGGAGGTAAGAAGTCCATGCTTACTGTTACAAAACAGTTTAGGGGAGATCATTGGCAAAAGGAAAACCAGATTATTTCCATTATTATTCTGATTGTGGTAGGACCTTAGGACTCTGGTCAGACCTCAAAACCCATTGTGCTTGGAAACGCAGACTAAGTAAATATTAAAAAGAGGCATGCAACACACAACACTAGGCATCCTGGGGAGATGTGATTCTCCAGCCTTGTGTTATGTTTTGCTAAAGAGTGGGTTTCAGCTGGAAGAGTCATGTGTGAAGTTATGTTCAAGTGCAAATCCTCTAGAGTGTCCCAGTAATTTGAAAAAGTTTCAGAGGACACAAAGAGGAAGAATAATGAAGATTTGGAGGCGTTTGCTTTAGAAAAATATAGGGAAAACCAGAACATGGAACTTCTTAGAGATAATTTTTGAGAGACAAGATACTGCCATTCATCATTTGGATGCCACAGAAGATGTCTTGTTTAGGATAAACATTAGAGATTCATAGAATCATTTTGATTGGAAGAGATCCTCGGGATCATCGAGTCCAACCATAACCTAACTCTAGCACTAAACCATGTCCCTAAGAACCTCGTCTAAATGCCTTTTAAACACCGCCAGGGATGGTGACTCCACCACTGCCCTGGGCAGCCAGTTCGATTCCATTCATGCAAGTCAGGCTGCAGACAGCTCATCAGCCAACCTGCAGGCTGGTGATTTAAAGGAAGGGACCCATTGGATTTACATGAAGTTCGAAGGTGTGTAGGAATTGGCTATTTTCAAGGGTGATCTCTTGTAAGGTAACTAATATTATTCCTGATACAAACATGAAATACGTTCTCTCATGGATAATCCAAGTATGAATTGTATAACTTAACATCAGCCAGCCTCAAATGGAGGGAGCAGAATATATCCTGGGATCAAGGGTGAGAGGCATGCAAAGGCATCTGGTATAAGCAGCCTGACAAAAACTGTAGAAGACAGTGCATTGTGGTTGCCCAAGGTTGTCCGTGGAGCTGCAGCAGAGATTCACACAAGTGGAAAGTGCTTGCCAAAGGCCCAGCATCTGTGGAAGGAACGAATGAATGGGCTACAAGTATACAAAAATTTGCTCTTTTGGTTCATGACTGAGTTTAAACATATCTTGTATTGACGAATGGTATCTCTCATCTCCTTTGGGACGCATGAAGCAATTGCTTCTTTCTGGAGTTCGTAGGTGTCTGTTAGTCTTCACTATGTATTGACAAAACATGATGCAGAGCTCATTGTTACCTTTTTTTATTTTTATTAGACCTCAGGACCTGCTGCAGACGTAGTTTTGGAACCAGATGTGAAACATCACAATGGAGAAAGCTGTGCAAAGAAATTTGAGGAAGATGGTGATTATTCCATACCAGCTTTATTAGAGAGGTAATTTTTAAAGGATAAATTGCATGTATATTGAGATGATACTATGCTAGATACGCATAAATTAATTGAATGTACTGAACATAGGGTGCGCTTTTGCTATGCAGAATTCTGTTCTTGTTCTACTACAGTTTACTTAATACTGCCCTGTAATTGATAAGGAAGCACTATAACAGCTAAATACCTCAAACATTAGGATTTTGTAGCAAGAACACTTAGAGTTAGAAAGCTTCTGCTCTTTTCTCGGGACAGAAAAATCTGTATCTGCCTTACTAATAACGCCACATATTGCACAGTTAAGATAAATGTATCAAGTTTTAAAGAACTGACATTTTTACATTCATAAAATTGAATTTAGAGAATGCAGGCAGGCGTTCAGACTTGAAAATTAGCCAGGTGAGCAGTTTCTCTTTTTTTTTATGTGCTGCTCGTTTATACCCATTCGTTTGGCACTTAGATAAAAATATGCATTTGCGATAGACTGTGCTTATTTTCCGTGGTAATCTGTAGGTCAGCAAGTCCCAGTCCCTGCCACATTCAACTAAATTAGAAGTGATATTCTCTCTGAAAGTGATTGCATATTTTTTTAGCTATAACACACAAAGAAGTAACCTGGAGGAACTTTTGCAAATCAGCAGAGAAAAAGTAGCATCTGGCTTTACTGATGAAATAAAAGGCACTTCATGCCTTCACAATAAGCTGCTTGAACTACAGGTAAGTATTCATCTTTTAAAAACATACTTGGTGCCTAAATTGTTATTTTCTTATGTAGAGCCCTCACCTCTCTGTGTTATGTCTGTTGCCAAGGGAAAAGGAGCATCCTTACCACCAGGTTTATTAGAAGGGAAATCAAGGGTTTAGCATTCAGCAGAACTGTATTTCCTCCTTAGCAGCAACACTTGCAAAACTGCACTGAAAGAAGAAATCGGTGGCTCTCAGTTTGTGGCCTACAGGCTGAAATAGGCCTGATGGAAAAAATAACTACAGAAAGGAGCTCTTTTCTGTCAGCTGGAGTGGTGGGTGATGGACTCTGGTCAGGCTGGAGGAGTCACCAGAGTTGAACGATTAAATGTCAGTGGTGTATGTGCAGAATAAAACTGTTGCAGGACTTACAACTTGATCAGGTTTGTGACAACCTTTAGGAAGATGATAAAAGGCACATAACCAATGTTGGAGAATTTACTATTGCAGTTTTCAAGTCTTTGCTTGAAAGGAGTACAAAGTTTGTCTAGCATCTCAGAACTTGGTTCAGTTCTGCATTTGTTTTTTATTCTTTTAAACATAACTAAGTTATTTTCCATTCATTCTTGTAGTAAAAATGGCTGAATGTTTATTAAACCTTTTATAAAATATAACCAAGACATTATCTGACATGGAAATTTTCATGATAAAAAGTTGGTAGAGAATTGTGTACAACAATAGATACTCCTACTTTCAGGTGATGTTTTCACCTTTTCTGCAAAGACTCTTGTGACTGTAATTTTATGAATTGTCCAATCCATTGAGAAATATGGTATCATATTAGTGCAATTAATGCCACATATCTTTTAGGTGATAGAGAGTGAAATCAATTCTGGTTGGACACAATTGGAAAACATCTCGTCTTCCTTAGAAAGTCTTGTGGATGAAGTGCAGCAGGCTACTATCTCTGAGATGAGAAGCAAACTAAAAGGAGAATGGAAAGAGCTTCAGGATATTATAAGTACCAGGTAAAAATCAACATTTCATTATATTAGCTAAGGAATAGTTTATTGTGACTAATGTGTGGATTGTGAAGGGAATAGTGTGTGTGCATTACATACATACATTAGATACATTAGATAGTGTGAATCTCTCCAGTTTGCGCAGAGCAAATGTTTGTAACATCACTATGCAGCAATCCCAAGTTTACTGTTATTTCCTTCAGCCTTTTAGTTAAATTCACTGGGATTCACACTGCATTTCTTATTAATGAATGGAAAAACTCCTTTGACCTCAGGAGGAGGAAGGTTATATCTGTTAGACAATCAACTACATTATATTTGTTGCTTTTTGTGTTGTAAAACATTGAGTGTATTTCCTTGCTTGCTTTCCCAGTTCACATTTTTGTTACCTTTCTTGTAGAACAAACTCTGTAAGGACTGCTTTGGAAATTGTTTTACCAATAGAAAACGAATCCAATCTTCTATGTGAATTAGATCAGCAGCTGAAGAAAAAGGACATCCAGCAGTTTAATCTGATGAATAGCGATCTTGCTTATAGGGAACTAAAGGTAAGGGAAAATGCAGAGACCACACCTTAGCCAGAATGGTGTTTAGTATATCTAGGAATTAGAGAACTTCATGGGATTTTCACTCAGGAGTTTGGGACCACTCACAAGGATTCTCAAACCTTCTGAAGTCTATAAGAGCATTTTACTCTCTTTGCTTTAAATGTCATTGTTCCTGTAGAGCCAGCCAGGGAAACTCTAAAGGCTCTCCTATAAAAAACATGGTCATGAACATTTCATCTGAAGTCAGGACTTTCCTTTGATCCAGATTTACACTGTTCCCACCTGGCTTTGTGTAACTTTGTGGAGTCATACACATAATGTGGTGGTAATTGAGCTAAGCTGAGCTGCCTTGTACCGCATGTGAGCACAGTCCAGGATGGTTTTGGGAGCTCTGCATGTACGCAATAACTTGTTCACCTGCTATCAGTGTCTTATGCCTGGGCTCTGGTCTGGCTGTTGGGCAGGGTGAATATTGTTTGTTCTTGATGTGTGTTCTGAGCTGAACACTCTGACTGCTACACAGAACTCGAAGTTTCATTTCTCTGCCCTTGGCTTACCGGCTAAGTAGGGTTTAGGTCTCTCAAGCTGTAGGGCAGATAGCATGGGCACTCTCTACCTAAGATGACTCTTTTTGGTCGGAAGGGCCCTGCATTTTTTCTCGGCTCTCTGCGCGTTTGCAGTTTCACAACACTGACACGCTGCTGTTTGTCTAAGGGGTGTAAGCCAACAGCACACAGACCTCACCAAGAGGTTTTGATTTGTGTGTAAGTCTCCTCCAGAAGTATAGCATAAAGAACTTAAAAGGTGGCAGAGTAACAAACATCTATAATATGTGCCCACCTGTGCTCTGAGTGATCTCCCACTTCCAGAGCCTGCTGGTTTCAGTCCCTAGACTCTCATCATCTTTCTATCCTTCTTATCTGATTGCTGGAAAGAGGCTTGAGCTTTCTATAATGCTGACCAAATTCCCTGTTTGTGGAATACCATTTTATTTGATTGTTCTTCTTTTTTCCTTCCCTCCACCAAAGTCCCAAGTAGGAAAAAAGAAGCTTGTTTCCTTAACCACCCGGTTTAACATACTTATTTTATTGCAACTGTAATTTTTTTTTTCGTCATAGGTTCAACTTGTATGCAGGATACAGGTTTTCTTTCACTTGCTAACGCTGTTGGTTGTTCTCTCAATTTCAGGAGCTGCAAAGATCCATATTAAATCAGATTGAAGTGTGCAAACAATTGGAACACCTAGATAGTTCAGCAAGAGATGAATTTAATCCAATAGATCTGCAAGCTGCAAGTAAAATTATGATTTACTATCAAAACCAGCTTGAAGAAATGAGCCATAAAATGCAAATCCGTGAGACAGTCCTTAAAGATCTGGAAGCTTTTATGGCCTCACTGAGGAAGATTCAGTCTTCCATCAAATGTCTCTCAGATTCCTCAGGTCACCCTGAAATACAGGGAAAAACATTGAGAGATGCTGCACAAGAGGTTTCTCATATGGCAGAAGAAGCTAAATGTTTGGATGAACGCTTGAAAACAGTTGATATCTGTTTGGAAGATGCTGAATGTGGGAGAAAGACTTGCTGTGAAAACCTTGTTCTGACTTTATCTGAAGAACTAAATGCGACTTATGATCCCTCAAGTGAACAGACACTTCCAGAGGAAAAAGACTTGTACAAGACTTTTTCCACAAAAAACAGTGAACTCCTTAAAAACATTCAGGATCTACGTGACAGAATTAGCAAAGTAGGCTTGAAGGATCCAACAATTCCAGCTATTCAACAAAGGTGAATTCTTTTTTAAAGCTCTTTTAATTTCATTATTTCAGTGAACTCAGAGGGCCCTTGGCAGCAGAGCCCTGAAACCTGAATGTTTCTTGAAGCATCTGTGGGGCATTGAAAGAAGCTGTGAACTTTAGGGTTTTTTGTTCCACCACAACGTAAATAAGGAAGCTTTGTCCTTTTTTTCTTTTAAACTCCTATGTATATGTTTGTTTGAAACAGCACTGATGAAGAGAAAATAGGAGATATTGATTGTTTATGATCTTAGTTTTCAGTAAGAAAACTGTCAAACAGGGAGATGGGTCTGATCTCTGATCCAAGTGATCTGAAACTCTGCGGTGTGGAAGCCTTGTGTTATTTTACCAGACCCTGAGAAAGCCACTAACATTATTTGTATGTCTCTGATGCTGTTTCAAAGGAGCTCTCTGCAGCCTTGCAAAGGATGAATAAACAATTCATTACTGTTTATGCAGAGGGAAAAGGGTAGGGGAGAGTAGCTTATAAAATGCAACCATTTTTTAGGTTGTGAAATCTCATGCTGTGGTATAGCTTGCTTTCTTAGACCATATTTTAAGGTAGCCAGAATGCACTTATCTTTTAATACAAAATTATTCACTGTGTTCATACAGACCCTTCTGGATTTCAGGATTTTGAATTACTTTCTCAAAGGGCTTTGGTCAGCATAACTCTTCTTAAGGACTATGTCAAATTACATGAGCTGAAGATCAAATTAGACTTTCGATGATGTTATTTTATATAGTCAGTATGTGCAGCTCAGGATGAATTTCTAGGGAACTCAATAAGTACACTGGGAAAAATAATCAACGACTTACTTTAATATAAGTTTGTATTTAATTTTTTTTTTAATAAAGGGTAAAATCATTAATGGAATTGGACAAGGAATTGGATTGTGCTGCTGTTGAAATGAAACCTATGAGAGAAATTGCTAATAGGCTCCTACATATCAAAGAGGAAAAAGCAGAGGAAGCAAATGAACTGTGCAGAGTTACGGAGAGGTTATGGGAGGATACAAAACTCTTGGTTGCTGAATGGTAAGGAGAAAAACTACATTTTAAAGTAGCATTGTACGAGTAAGAAGCTTGCTTGTAAATTGAAACAGCAAAAATCCTTAGACCATACTTTAAAGTAAATGAAATACTGATACAGTAGCAAATGTTACTATTATGATGCTGTAAACTGTCATAAAGCCAAGAATTTCACATAGAAATTTGCAGCCAAAGGTCATGAATTTTACATATTTTTAGAACATCACAGTCCCATAATTTAACAGGTATGCAGTGATGTGTTGGACTTAACTGGTATTAAAAAAAAAATAAAATTGGTATCCAAAAGAAAAGCCTGTCTACTGGTGGGAATGATATATATTTACTGTGAATTTCATGCCAGCACATTCAAAATAGAAAAGTCAAACAAATGGCAGAGGACAGCTGTGAAAACTGGAAGCCTTTTATGCAGGAAAAGACCAAAGGAACTTGGTTTGATAAGCCTGAGAGGGTGATGGGAGAGGTGATGATTGATAACCCAGGGCATCCGTCATTCTCCCATGGTTATTAAAGGTGCCTTTATGGTTTGCATGGACTGGCGCAGTGCTCGTTAATCCTCCTGGCCTGCACAGGGGTTGGAGGGAGAAATCTGTTTTCGTATCTTGCTGCAGGCTGGGCTGAGTCTGTATTTCCCACTGTCCAATACCCCAGCTCTTGTGATACCTGCTACACATTGTATTTCAGTTTACTGGTGACTGAGCTCACCTTTCAGGTGGAGAGTATCATACAAACCTGAACTGCTCAGCTCACATCATAGTTAAATATGAATCAGAGGCATATGATGTTGAAGGGTATTTCTGATTCTGAAAACTGGCCAAATATCACAGCAGGTATCACACAGTAGTGCAGAGTTTGTGGCTGGTACTGTTTACCCCACTTTTCTCTCTCCCAAACACAGTAGTCCAACTGCTCACGTTTCTGAATGTAGTAGAAGGAAGCAGACAAGAGGTCGAGGCTGCTGTTTTATGCTCAGGCCATAAATAATACATCTCTTTTTAATAGCCAGGAGCAGTGTGCAAGAGCTCTGGAGCTCTTGAAGCAATATCAAAGTTGCAAAACTAGTCTGACCAGCATCATCCAGAAACAGGAGATTGTGCTTTCGCAGCAAACTTCTTATATCGGGAAGGAGAATTTGAACAGACTAATAACAAAGGTGAGTAACAAGAACTTACTGAAAAGGTAAGAAAAGCCTTTCCTGGGAGTGTTTGGGTGTAGGGTTGCCCTTGCACACCCAGCCTTCAGGGCAGACATTAAGACCTTGCTTTCAGTTTGGCTTCCAAAAATGTATTTAAGGACCATATATTGGTTTTGTTTTGAGATGGTGTCTAATTTTGCTTAGTGAATTAAGGTCTTCTTAAAGGATTAAAAAAACAAACCAAAGAAAAAAAAAGCTGGAAAAACTGTGCTCTAGTATGAAAGATGAAATCCTATCCTACCAAAACACATGTTGACATCAACTACATTCACCCATACCCTTTAGAATATTTCTGTGTTTTCTACGAAGTTAAAAAACCTTACAGTGGGCAGTTTGTATATATATACCAAAATTGCAAATTCATTTGTTACTACTAAGATACTTAACAATGTTGTACTGCTTAAAGCAAAAATAATATTATAGATAATGCAACTCCTTGGGGCTGGTAGTTTCTCTGCTATTGCTGTAGCTTATAACCAAGAATGTAGATCTGTATCCTCTCCTTGCTTGTGTCGATGAGTCTCAGGCAAGGCTGTGGAGTTTGCACTGTTGAGGCTGTGTCAGAATGGCACGTCTGATCAGAGACTGGACCACGGCAGGTCTGTCCTGCTTCCGAAGCTGGAGCTTGTGTACCTCGATGTACATCATTGCCACTGTGCTCAGAGACAGCTTGGGGATCACCAGCATGGTGCTGCCTTGGGATGTGGACTTCTGGAGGCCAAAATGGTTTTAACTGGGCTGATGATACAGCATTTCCTTGAGCTGGTTACCTTTGCAGCGTGAATCTTTGCCTCACACTGTGTTGCAGTTGGAAGCCATAACAACATGGTTCAGTATTTCTGCTCTAGCTTCTCCTGTGTTACAAACCTATTTAGAAGACAGACCTTCTTTATAGGAGCCTTGGCCTCTGTAACCGATGTTTGCTCCATTCTGTCTTTGGTAGCAGTTAAACATTAGCAGTAGCTTTTACTGATGAGAAAGAATGAGCGGGTGTTGATGGACACTCCCTCATTTAGCTTAACACTTACTACTTCTTCAGAGAAGAATTTAAAAGCCAGCTGAGTTCTTGATGGCTTAATGAGTGCAACAACTGGACATAATTGTCATGGCCAATGGATTAGGAAATAGCAGCATGTCCATTGTGACCATTTTACTGTCGCCATTTCAGGTTTAGGCTTTCTGATGAGGCATCATCCATATCAGTCAGGAACACTTGCCCTCAGGCAGTGCCTAGGATGGTTAAATTAAAGAAGGAATGTAAACAGTGCAACAGAAGGATGTCCCTGTGTGTCACCAGCTGAGGCAGGGTCTTTTCTGGGTGTCACCAGTGAGAGCTCTGGCACCTTTTATCACCTGGGCTCCTGCTGTGGGGAGATCACCTGCCGTACCCTGGCCCCTGCTTGTATGGAGACCCCTCGCTCTGTTAATAACCCTTCCTCCTCACCTTGAGTTTTGCAACTCCCACCCTCAGCATTGCAGTCCACAATATCTGTAGCATAATACAAGGCATGTCCTTGAGTGCTGATTATTTGTTATTTAGAATTTTAGAATCACAGAATCATTTTGATTGGAAAAGACCTTTAAGATCATTGAGTCCACCTGTTAACCTAACACTGTCAAGTCCAGCTCTAAACCATGTCTAAACCTAATCTATGCAATAAAGAAGATTCTCTGCCTTGTTCTGGTTTGTGAGTGCTGCTCTGCTGTCCCTCCCCTTATCTCAGCAGCTGGCAGTATCCATGTGAGAAAATGTGATGCTTGTCTCTGGGCAATAAGGATAGCTTTTAATAACAAATCTCCTAACACTAGAGGTCAGTGTTTCTTTTCCAGCAAACTTCCATGTTGTTTGTAAACATTGACATTACAATTAAGCACAAAGAAACAGCCTAGTGTTTAAATAGAAAGTGGGAAAAGGGGACATTTCAGTTTCTGGCAATGGGATATTTGACAATGGCTATGTTTAAGTAGGATTTAAGCTTTTTTTTTAAAAAAAAAGTAATTCAAAGCCTGGGGATCAAAATGGCAGGTTATATTTTTTAAAATGGTAATAGCATCTCAGATGATTATTACATTATTACATTATCCATAGTTCTCACTCAGCTGTTGTACAGCCAAACCTGAATAATACGGATTTCTAACAGAGAAATGTTCCTATCAGCATGACAAGGGTATAACAACACAGGATACAATCCTAGTCTCATTGTATTAAATAAAACAGATTATTTTGTGTAATACTGTTGTTTCTCTAAACTAAAAAGAACAACACATCGGTTTAAAATTGTTTTGTTGAATAAACAGCCATAAGTAAACACAATTGTAAATATCCGTCTGGTCCTTTTCACAGATCGAAGAGGCAAAAGAGGAATTTAATGATCACTCTGAAGATGTAGACAAAATAAATCAGATCTGCAAAAACCTGCAATTCCAGCTCAACAAAATGAGAAGCTTTGAGGAGCCCCCGTTTGAGAATGAGGCTAACATTATTGTGGACAGATGGCTGGATGTATGTAAAAAGTAAATTATCAGGGTGGTCTTATCTGTTATGCATTATAGTAATTGATTCTGACGCGTGTGTAATATTTGGAATAAATTAAGTGCAATATGGCAAAGATCCTTAAGAGATAAATCCAAGTGTTTACCGGAGCAAAGCTTGCGGAGTGTCTATTGGTGTAATGTTTCTGAGCTTTCAGGTAGGTTATATCATGGCTACTCCTTGGCAGTAAATAATTCTAGGAAATGCAGAAAGACAATACTTGTGCTTTCTGCACAAATCTGTAAGCTTCCATAACAACTTATGTGGATTTAGACTTTGGAGGCAATCTGGAGAATTACAATGCTGGTGCTTTTGGTGAGAAATGATTGCCACTGTCGATCTAAGCAGTGCATCAATACTGAGATTAGATGGTATTTACTGAGAGTAGATAAACATTAATGAGTAAGGCTGCTTCCTAAACCTGCCTTAAACTGGCAAGCTGCCGTTGTGATTGGTATGTTTGGCGACATGTGTGGCAGGGATTTAAATATCTTCTCCGTGACCAGTTCACTGTGAAGACACATGAGATTTTTTTCCCCTGCCGCACTTGTTGTTTTTGTGGGTGGTTTCATATTGCTCAGATTTTATTATGTTGTGTTTGCTTTTAGAATACACCTTAACATTTTTGAAATCTGTGTGTGTTTTCTGTATATAAATCTAATGGTAGATCAATGAGAAGACTGAAAACTACTGTGATAATTTGGGAAGAGCTCAGGCTTTGTGGGACAAACTTCTTAGTTTATCTGGCACAATCGATGCTTGGGCAAATGAAGAACTTAAGAACGCAGAAGGCCATTGTCTGACTGAAGAGGAGCTTACACAGTTGAAGGTAAGTTGAATGAAAATTTTTTACCCTTAACTTATACTGTAGTGATATGGACTTTGAACTATAAACATGCCCGTTACATAAAAATATCAGCAGTGCAGAGAAAGTTGTACATTTGCAATTGTATCTGCATGTATAGTTTTGCTGAAGATATTCCTTAATGTATTGGGTATATACGTTTTGGAAACTAGTGAATAGATAGCATATATTTATACTAAGTTGTTTAAAATTAATTCAGTACTGCAAATGCTACTTTAGACTACAAAAGGCCCCTCATTCCTTTGTGCTGTGCAAACATATAGCAAAGAGAAGGCATGGGAAGCCTGTAGTCTGGAGTATGGTGGTGGACATATTTCCTGTGCCTGGGGAAGAAAGGGAAGAGAGTGTGTATAGGCTAATGATTAGTTTTCTGGTTAGAAATTGCCTATCAATGAAGATGCAGGATCCTCAGAAACGTCTGGGCAATGCACAGGTCAGGAAGACGTTGCCAAGGTGGCTGATTTGCCTCTGTGATCCTTGTCCCGGTGTGCTCCCCGATGTAACTTAACACAGCCTTAATAGTGGCTGGATGCTGAGGAGCTCCGGGAGCTGCAAACTAAATAAAAATAATTTCCTGCTTGACTGAGGTTGAGACATAAAGAAGAGGATATGGGTTATATTTGAAAATATGCAGGCAGGTGTTTTTTTCTCAGTGTTTATACACTACAAATGCCCTGTTTTTTATTATGCTTATTTGCAGCGTTACTGCTGTTGTTAGCCCTGCTCATTTTTTTTAATTTCCAGAGCAATAAAAAAACCAAGGTGTTCTTTGTTTATAGATCTTCCCATTAAACAGTAGTACACGTGCTGTGCAGAGGCGGGTGTTTTGTCACATTATTATTGCCTTAACCATTGTGTTGTTAGAATTTACCTGGGGTAGTTCAGGTCCCTGAGGGCTCCAGTAAAAATGCACCAGCTGGCAACTGCATCTTAAGAGCCATTTTGTTACCTGGAAACTGCTCAGGGCCGGCATGATGTGACCGAGCCCCTGACCAATGTGCCTTTATTGGTGCTTGGGAAAGGCTGTGCTGGGGGTGGCTGTGCTAAGGTGACTCCGCTGCTCCTGTGTCAC
Organism: Patagioenas fasciata; assembly: GCF_037038585.1. Classification (NCBI taxonomy): domain Eukaryota; kingdom Metazoa; phylum Chordata; class Aves; order Columbiformes; family Columbidae; genus Patagioenas; species Patagioenas fasciata. The sequence continues at coordinate 63,802,805 of NC_092524.1, read as the reverse complement.
AGGATAATTCTCAAAAGAAAGGGGAGGAGAGGGCAAGGGGGAGAGAAATCAGATTTCCCATGAGCAACTCTAAAAGTGGAATAGAAAGGAGAGAAAATTGAACTCAGTGCATTGGTATTTTTGTAAAACGTTTTAAAGCACAGAGGGTGCCAGGCTCATTTATCAATTTATTGTTATTTCTTTTGTTGTTGATCCTGAAACATCTCTACAGTAATATTAATTACAAAAAAACCCCCAACTGTTGCAATGTGTATCACGTTACATAGGGTTGAAACCCAGGGTCCTTTGTGACCAGCCAGCAGAACACCAGTGCGTGTGCTTTCAAGAAGCCTGACAAAAGAACAAAGTAATGAGTTATTTGAGTGCATATTTAAAGATAATTTCAGTATAAATACTGTGAGAAAGTTCTGCTTTCCCCTGTAGCCAGCATGCAAATGGAACTTTTTTAAGGGCTGTGGCACATCAATGGGTTTTGAATACTTTGTCTTGAGGGAGTTTGGAATATTGATTTAGGAATATGAGACAATGTGACCATTTTAGATATATCCTGTTTCATAAGTTGAAGCTGTTATTTTACTTACACATTACTGACTTGATCCAAATTCCATTCAAATGAGCAGAGGTCTTTTCATATACAAAGGATTTACATTAAAAAAGTGCTTACAGCATGTGTTGTATCTTATCACATCCCTATGAAAGTGTATCATCGGGATGCCAATTCTAGACTTTGAGTCTATAACATCTGAGAATATCCCTTTCAAATAGAAGCAGCAAGAAAAAAAATACAAAATTAAGATTATTTTCCTGCAAATTTACTTGACTTAATATAGAAGTAAAATAATTAACATTGTTAAATTTATGCTACATTGCAACAACTACTCTGCCTGAGAAACATAGAGGGTTTCTGACTCTAATAAAAAAAAGTTCAAAAATTGCTAACATGAAAATTAGTAATGTAATTTTCTAACAGTAACATGGAGATTTAATTTGGGAAGAAACACAGTTACAGATGTGTTTTTTCCACCTTTAGGCATGCTTACGAGTGCAAGAACAGAAACTCCAGAAATTTGACAACACGGTGGCTGAAATAGAAGAGCTTCTGAACAGTAATGAACCTCCACTGGAGCTACAGGTACAAAGAAGCTTCTTGAGTTAATACACCAGTACTGATTAGTACAGCCCTGATTCTAGTACTGTCTTTGCCACAGTCATTTCTTGGTTTAACTGAAGTCTCCCCAAAGAGAACTGAAGTCGTCTTGTTGGCTATTGGCAGTGACATTTCATTTATTGTCTTTCTCAAGTTGTTAGAACCAGACCTGTCATTTTAAACACAAAGGCCTCTCTTAGTCATGTGCCTTTTAGGGGCTTAGACCTGACCCAACTGTTTTCAAGGCCTGCTGGAAGGGACCCGTATAAGTGATATCTGGCTTTTAGCTACTGGCCAAATAACCAGGCACAGTGGATTTTGTCATCCCTTTGGGGATCCCAGCAACTCAGCATCCTGACTGTCTGTTTTAAACTGTACCTTTTCCTGAACATGACTTAATGTAGCCTGGTAGTGTGTAGCTATGTGCATAGAGTGGTGGTTACTGTGATGTTTTCCTTTGGAATATCACAAGGAAATCAACTCCACACAGCGATGAATAAACCCTTCTCCACTGTTTGAGGCCACCTTATACCTTAATCCTCTACCAGTTCCCTCAGCGTCCCCTTCCGGTGTCTGTCAGATGCACTTCGAGCTTGACCTGGTTTGGCTATTTGTGTGTTTATCCTCAGGCAGTGAACTCAGAGGAGTTTCACTGGGTGAGGTGACCTAAGGAGCTTAGGAAAGAACTCATTGACCTTGCACTGTGCACCCTACGCTCCTCCAGAGCACCAGACGCCCTGAGCCCCCTGAGGTTGTGTTTCACCATGTGGCCATGATCCCATTGAGTTGCTGTCTCAGCAAATCTACAGAAGCCTTAAGATAAGGTTAAGGACCTGTTGCTTCATAGTGAGTAGTGTCAAGCCAGAGCTCCCCACCGCTCTACTGTCCTTGCCTGTTTTTTGGATGGGTGTAGGGAATTTGCCCCAGTGGGATCACTTCAGGCAGGTGTGTACAGACATAGCCGGCAAGCTCTTTTTCCTGGTAGCTGAAGCACTTGTATGACCTTTAGCCAGTAGACACTGGAGTAGACTGACAAATAAATCTGTTAATAAAGCAGCACCAGCAAATTAATTTTTAATAAAGATGAACCGAGCTCATTCCTCCTTGGAAAAGCAGAGCTTAAATACTACTTTTCTTAATTTGTGGAGTGGGAGGGAAATAAACTGGATCAAACTGTCATTGAAACGTCTAGGCTTCAGATCATTTCATTGCTTTTCATGTCTATCGTGGAGTTCTAATATTCTAGGAAATCAATGCAGTATAATTTCTTACGTATGTTTATTTCCAATTTTAAGGTCATCAGATCAGCTGTTGTGCAAAAAATGGAGCTAATAAAAGAGCTCTTGTCAACGAAGCAGGGGACCAGTGAACACAGTGTGAATACAGCAGAACTAAAAGGAGACCTTGATCTGGCCAAGACACAGATTGGAATGACCGAATCACTTTTAAAAGCTTTGTCTCCTTCTGACACCTTAGAGATCTTTACTAAATTAGAGGTAACATGCCAAAAATTACGCATATTTTATCATTTTTTCATTATTTTTCTCCTGGGCAAGTTTCATAAGTGTTTCATCTGTAGATGTTGTAAACTGCTAGAATAACTCAGGTGAAGAGCCTGGCTTGACTATCCCCTTAAGCTGCCAGGAAGAAAAACGTGTTTTCACTGATTGTTACCAGATGTAGTTAGTTACCCCTTGCAGCTATTGGAAATGGTTAGTGGTAGGCGCGACAAACAGTATACTGCCCAAGGTATGTTAGAGTCACAGAACAGAATCTTGGAGTCATTATAGTTGGAAGAGAACCTTAAGATCATCAAGTCCAACCACAACCTAACTCTAGCACTAAACCATGTCCTTAAGAACCTCATCTAAGCATCTTTTAAACACCTCCAGGGGTGGTGACGCAACCACTGCCCTGGGCAGCCTGTTCCAATGCCTGAAAACCCTTTCCGTGGATAAATATTTCCTAATATCCAATCTGAACCTTCCCTCAGGCAACTTGAGGCCATTTGAAGCAGTAATGGGGGTACTGGGTTGTATCTTTTCCAAGAGTGGGCAATATACAGAGCTTGTCTTTGTGCCATCTGAGCCTGCCTGCAAGGGGAGTTCCCAGTAGGCAATTTCAGCCAACTTGCCATCTTGGCACCAGGGAGAAAGGTGAGAAAAGTGTTGTGCCCTGCTTGGAGGTTCAAGGCTGGGAAGATTTAAACCTCCTGTTGAGCACCGAGTGGATTATGCACATTCTGGGTGTTAGACCGCTAGTGTTTGGGACAGTGAAATCACAAGCATTGGCAGAAAGATACAGCTTTTAATTAATTCTCCCAGCTCCCTTTAAGTTGTCTTTCAACCCACAGGAAGTTGACATACACAGTAAGGTATTAGAGGGTGGAATAGTGCCTATGGCATCTAAGAGACTATAGTTTCTAGGTATTAGATGCTCTGGAACGCACTGTATTACTGTGCAATTCGCATACCGATTCTGTGTGATGCCAAAGTGTACGTGAGTATGAGTACAGATGATAATACTTATGTATACACACTGCTCAAGTTGCGTTCAGTGCTTATATTGATTGTCTTGTTAATGTCAGTGTAAGTTAAGAAATTATTTTGCCATATAGGCAGGACTAAATCCTTTTGGAAAACTCTGCTATGTACTAAAGCAGCTCTGTACAGTGAAATTCTTGCACTTCCAACTTTTCTTTTTAACAGTTGTCCTTTTTCAAAAACTGTAGGAGATACACCAGAAAATTCTGCAACAAGAACGCCACGTGACATTACTCCAAGAAGAGACAGACTGTCCTGATGTGGATGAATTAAATAAGCAGCTTAAATGTGTCACTGAATTATTTAATAAGAAGAAACATGTATTTCAAGATCACTTTATCGGTGTTTTGGACCGTAAGCAAACACATTTCACATTTATGTAGCTTTATAGGTTTGTATTGATCATCGTAATCACTTGAAGGTTGTGTATTTAATTTATTTTTGGTTGGTATCTGAAACTGCTTTGCTATCTCAAACTACTTCAGGGTTCTGAACAAGATAACGATTTGGATAAAAACGGCTCTTGAGTCCAACCAACCACTCAATCTGAGTCAAAGCATTTTGTTTCTTATTTTTACATTATAAAAAAAAAAAAGAAGTATAAAGCATAATTCAGGAACAAATGCCAGAACATTTTGTTATAAAATGCAGAAATCAAACGCTTTTCTTTTTTCCAGTAATTTTTAATTTAATCTTAGTTACAATAATGAATTATAAGTTAATTTTTGTTATGGGCAGACACAGGATCATGCAAGTGTCAAATTAGGCCCAAATAGTTTTTGAGTAGTATTTGTTTGTGTGGTAATGAGAAAAGTTGCCAATAGGCCAATCCAGGTCTTGTGTACTGAAGCTGCGATGTGTAGCAGACTGTTCCTCCCAAGCGAACAGCTGTGTTTGTTGCCAGTTAATATTAGGTAAAAGAAAAAATATGAGCTGCGGCATTTTCTGTTACATGGTCTGTAGCGAAAAGCAACCTTTGACAGTAGCACTGATAAATTTAATTACAAATGGTCTTGAAATATTAATGTTAAATAGGGTTTTCTTTTACAGAATACAATTAATGAAGAAAATTGGAATGTATCTTTTTTCAGGTCAGTGCAAGAATTTTAATGACTGGTTCAGCAGCACTCAGCTGTCTTTGAAGGACTGCTTTGACCCCTCAGAAACAAAACCGATACTGGAAGAAAGACTGCAGAGGCTAAAGGTAAAGTATTAAAACGTTCTCATTTCTATAGCTGATTGTTCTTGAAGTTTGTCTTTTTTTACACAGGAGACTATTCTTGGAAATGTGTTCACCTACAGAGAGTTTGTAGCTTGAGGCTGAAAGAACATTCCATGTAACTTAAAGCATTAAGATAATAAGTGGAAAGAAAATAAAATGTTAAAGTGGAGTATCAGTATTCAAGTTCAGACATAGTTGTGCAAGTGAGAGACAGGACAGCAGTTAATGAAAGGCCATGGACTTCGATGAAGTATTTCAGTGTGCAAAGATGCAGAAAGTCGAATATGTAGACAGTAAAGTAAAATTCTGATCCCCAGTGGACTCAAACGTGAAAAATTTGCATTCACTTTGTAGTAGCCAAATTTTCAGGCAGAATGAAGAGAAAAGAGATGGAAAAACTGCAACATCTGCAAGAGGCAATGACAATTGCACAGCAGCAGTGATGTCAGCGCTAGATTTGAATGCTACTTTTCTCTTTCTTTTCTGTGTATTTGTGCTGTAGAGAAGAAAGTCCAAACCATCCACTTAACTTTCTCCTTACTTTACAAACAGCAACTTTCCCATTTACAAGTGGGATAGTCAGCAAACTGTGAATTAACACGTATTCCTTTTCAGGAACTGGAATTGCTGTAGAAAATGTTGGTGGAGATAACAGGAGTTGAGAAACTCTTGTAACATAAATATCTATTATACAACAGCAAATTTGACAAATGCATCTTGTGTTTGTGCTCTTATTCAGCACTTCCTAACATCTGAAGGCAAAGACAGAGATATCCAGGAGGTTAAAACTTTATTGAATAAAGTGAAGAATTACTTGCCCAAAGCAAGCATTAACCACCTTACCAACCGTGTGAGAGATCAGGAGGCAGAGCTGCAGAGATTGATTTCCAAATGTCAGAAACGGGAAAAGGAACTTGGTGCTTCTCTCCAGCAGCTCAGCAGGTAGGGAACTAATGTAGTTTCTGACATTTTAATCACAAGTGATAGAAAATGATTCATTACCAAACAGCTATAGTGAATGGCAAACAACCCTGCTTTTTATTAAAGATGGTATTTTAATAAAGGGTAGCGAGTGTTTTGTGTGCTTCATATTTTTTTACACTTTGTAGCAGACTCAGTGTAAAAAAGAAATAGTAAAAATGACGCTTGTGCCTAAAACTTTGCTTGATCAGGGACATGATATTTATGTTACTTTTTTTGGCAAAACACTGCTGTCATGAAGTCTTGGTCATGTAATGCCTCTCATTTTGACCTGTGTCTTTATACTTTCTTTAGTCTTGTAGAAAGCAGCAGAGTCTTGGAAGAGTGGCTCACTGCTCAGGAAGTAAAACTAGAAGAGATCAAAAAAGATGAGACAAAACTTGAAAACTTCAATAAAACAGTATTAATGCAGAGGTATCATGTTCTTTGGTCTCTAAGAATTGTCTTCTAAAGAAGATTTCTCTGTCGTTGCAACAAATAGATGCTTATTAATTTTTTGTGTTTTTCAGAAAACCGTTTGACTCCATGGTTCAGCTGGCCAATTCCTTGAGGGAGACTGGGCTGACAGATGAAACCATTTCAGAAGCCAGTGACCTTATTAATAGATACCAGACACTGATAACACATGTAAGCGAAATGACAGGGAATACTGAGAGACTCCCAGTGGAAGGACAAAATTTTGAAGAACTTGCCCAGGATGTTTCTTGCTGGATCAAAAAGCTCGAGGAGGCTGTTAATAACCTGAATTCACAGGACAGTGAGTTGTCATCAGACGAAAGGATTAATCAGATAAAGGTATTATGTTAAATGTATTCCTTTTCCACTTCACAACTCATGCTAACATCAGGGGAATGCTTGATGAGTCAATACTTCGTAAAAGATACTGTCACTGCTGAGTGCCTGTGCTTTTGTGGCCTATTTGATGTGCGCAGGGTATTTGGTGGTGTTTTTTTTGCTGTTTTTGCATGGTTTATCAGGCTGCTCCATCGTCTGGGTGGTTCTCTCAGGCCTCAATGGTGTCTCCTTTCTGACTGCTTAGGAGGCCTCCTAACCGAGTAGGCACAAATGAGGATGCACGGATTTGCATGTTTCATTCTGTGGAAGGAGTAGTATTGGGACAAATGTGTCTTCCTGAGATTTGGAGATTTTTTTTATTTGTCAGCACAATGTTGGTTTTGTTATGTAGAGAATAATTAATAAATCAGCTTCATTACCCCAGGCTTTCTAAAACTGGATGATCATGGTATAAATTTTGAGTTGGTCATATGCAGGGACCGGAGTTGGACTTGGTGATCCGTGTGGTTCCTTTTCAACTCACACATTCTATGATTATATCCATTCATGAATCAGTTATTTGATATATTGGAAGGAATTATTTTGTCTTGAGCAGCAGTGTACAAAGTATGAAAAAAACCTCATTGGTAATACCTTTTATTTTGTAACCAAAAATAGCTGTATATGTACTGCGTCTGCTTCTTGTTTAATACAGGAAATCACAGCTCTAAGAGAAGCAGGAGGGGCCAAAATACAGAAGATGGTAGCTCTAGGAGAAACTTTAATGGGAGATGAGAAAAATAAGAAGCCACTGGTTCAGCAAACTGTTTCTGAGCTCCAGAACAAGTGGGAAAGCACTTGTCGGCTAGCGACTGAATGTACAAGGTAATGTGGAATTTGCAAAGAGGAAGTACGGATCACTTACTGCTACATAGACTTTCTTCTCTTCTTCTTGCACCAGTTCCATTGAGTTCATGTTCCTTCAGGGCAGGACAAGATACCTACAAATATGCTTGCATTTCTGCAGTATTGTGGAGGGGAAGGTCACAGTTTGCATTGAATGGTCAAGTAGGGGCTGTAGCCAAGAGGCGTAAGGGGGGTGGCAGGACACATAATGGGGTTTGTCCAGCTCACCTCAGACTCCCTCTTAATAGTGAAGTAGCTCAGCCACTCTTCTTTAAATTTAAAGAAAGAAGGTGCACCCAATGCTCCTTGTTTTATTAGACTGTGCAGTGAGGATGCACTGATTTAACACCGCGGTGTGAGGATGCACAGATTGAACACTGTGGTGGCCCTTTGCTGCAATGTAACCTGAACTCTGAGTCCCAGACATAGCCCCCCAGCAGAGGTGGAATCTACCCTTGCACAGATTCGTACTGCTTTGGAAGAGAGTTTGGGGTAAATCCAGCAAGATGTGATTTCTAAAGTAGAGTTTTTAAAGCCTGGTTTATTCTGGCTCTGTAAGAGGCTTTCTTGGCTGTGACAGCTGGTATTTTTAAGTCAGCAAAGGCACTTCAGTGTTGTTGGCACTCTGGCAACTGTGTCTGAGAGCCAAATTGATCCTTTAAACACGTCAGGTGATTCCAGGTGTGTTGTGTAAACACAAACTGAAGCTCTTATTTTGCACACGCAGATACTTTCAAGATATTAGTCTGCTGTAATGTCATTGAACTGACTTTGAGTAAAACCCCTGGGAACTTTGCTGTTGAGAACACTGGAAGCTAAAGTAGGCCTACTGTATACTTTAAAAAATGTCTAGGCAATGATTTATTAAAAATAAGTGGTTTTGAGAATATGCAGTTGTCTTCTCTTATCACTGTGAACTCAGCACAAGCAATGCAAGTGATATTCAGAAAGAGAGAGCATTGGCTATATTGGATTCAATACAGCAGAATGCTGAACACCCTCTTCACGGTACGTTGAGGAGATGAGATGCTCAGCACATCTGAAGAGATGCTCAGGACCTTGCAGGATCAGGCCAGTGAAAAACAGATGTGACACAGTAACAGCAGCAGCGTGAAGCTGGAATGGGGAACTTGAAGCAAGAGTACTTAACATATGTGAGGCTGTGCTGTATTTGTCATCTGCCAAAAAGTACGAATCTTGAGGGGCAGAAAACAAAACACTTAAGCTTTGCTTTTGTCCTTATTTATCCTGCTGTACTTTACAGAATTATCACCAGACTTTATTTATTTGGATTTGTTTGTGTGGGATTATATTTTGAAATGTTGGCATTTAAGTTCCATCTGGAAAATATCTGAGCTTCATCACTAAACGCGAACATACAAATGTTACTTTTGTCTCACTGATCATAGTTTCGTATTTCCTGTGGACAAATGCAACCTGTTCACCTGCTGCAGATCAGCACGTGTGCTTATAAAGCACACACATGGAAATCCAGTGTCAAGGCAGGAAAGCAGTCACTGGATTGTGCTAACATGGCCCTTATTGCATATGCTGGTTTTGCTGTCTGTATCTGAAACATTTCCCCATCCTCATTGCAACCAATGCAATGCGTATCTTCTGCAGAACATTCCCTTTCAGGAGGCTGTCATAAGAAGTTGTCAAGGAAAATAGTTGTAGTTTTTAAACAGAACTTCTGCTGTAATAAAAAGCAGAAGAGTACAGAGCATGAGCATCACATCTCAGATGCTAGAAACTATGGACTTATAGGTTCAGGTTTAAGATTCACTTGTCCTGCATTCATGTCCCATTCAACAATAATAAATTCAGTGTTTTACATTTCCCTCACCCTGAAAATTCCAGTCTAAAGCTGATCAGTAATTTAAAACCTGAAGAAAAGTATTCAGTATGCTCCAGTTCATTCTAATGGTTGACTTGTTCACAATTTGACATTTTCTAGGTAATGAATAAACAAATTTTTAATACTATTAAATGGAATATTTTTTCTTAGCCCTCAAGAGCAACTTCAGTTCAACAGGGAGCAATATGAGCAAAGCAAAGAAGATCTGAGACTGGCTCTAACTGAACTGGAAAAACAGCAACAGGAGATGGGTTTTGCCCTTCAGCCTGGTTTGCAGGAGAAACAAGCTCAGCTGACAAACTACACCAACCTCCTGCAGAAAGCAGAAGACTTAACTTCCCGATTTAATGAATTGGAAAGCCAGGAAGGTCACCTAAAGGGTCGCACCGGGGATCCCTGCTTCACAGAGGCTGAATGGTTGGAATTAAAGCACCGACATGAAAATCTCCTCAGCCAGCTACAGGTTGGAACCTCACTCTGTTACCTTGCAAGATTATTGGGATGGCTGTTGATTGCGGTTCTCACTGTGTGCCTGTAGTGTTATTCCCCTATGGGTAAAACTGGGAGTGGTGGAAGGACCTTTGTAGAAGGGCAGGGGATTCCTCTCTCTCTCACTTTCTCTCTTACTGTTGAAAAAAGCACCAGAAACTCAGATTTTTCACTACCTTGTGCTTTGCAGAGGGATAAATCTTTAAACAAATGAGACTAAGGTGTGAAGAACATTTTTTTACCTGTATAAACCGATTCAGATAGCTATAATAGGAAGTATTTGTTCCTATCATCTCCAAGCCACAGTAGTTTCGTGTGGGTTTTTTCTTTCTTTTTTTCCTTATGGAAGCATGAATGGCTTTTCTTGGATCTTGTTTGTTATTGGTTCCAGCCAATTTAGTGCAAATTGCATTTACACTGTATGTGGCATTCTGCATCAAATCTTTCATCCATTTTGAATAGAAAACATCCCTTTTAGAAGTATATTCTTATGGAATGCAAAGTCTTTTGCTTCCTGCTACTAATGAAGATTTTGTTCATGGTGGAGCCCCTGATGTGCTGGGAAGAGGGCAAGATATTTTTGTGCATCTGTGGTTAGCTGAATAGTTTATGGGAAACAAGCGATTTTTTGGTGCTGAGGTCCTGGAAAAGTTGCAACAGTCTGTGGATGAGTTCCGTTTGTTTGGGTTAATGGTGGACTAATTCTAGAAACTCCTTGCTTTCTAGACCATAGTGCAGACACTGGAAAGTCACGTTCAAGAACACCTGCAGTTTCAGGATATGGTAACAGACCTGAGCACTGAGCTGAAAACTATCTCTGAGAAGCTTGCTGATAGTGAAGGTCGAGCAATGGAACAACCATCAGCTGAGCAAAACCAGTTGAAATCACAGGTATGTTGCAGATTTTGCATCATGGAGAAAGTGGGTCCATGCCATGGGGGCTTGTAGGGACCATCACATTTATAAAAGAGAACTGCTAATGGTGTGAAACTGAAAAACTAAGAAATCTTTCTAAAATATAAAGTATATATGATGTTACTTTTATCAAGATAACTGTAGGCCTAAAACCACTCTTGATGAACTGAGTGGACCTTTACTGCCAGCTGAACTGAAGGTAGAATTGTCCTAGCTCAAGCACGCAGGCTTCTTCACAGAATCACAGAATGTCAGGGATTGAAAGGGACCTTCAAAGCTCTTCCAGTCCAATTCCTCTGCCAGAGCAGAAATACCTAGATGTGTTTACACAGGAAGGCATCCAAGCAGGTTTTGAATGTCTCCAGGGAAGAAGACTCCACAACTGCCCTGGGCAGCCTATTACAGTGTTCTGTTACCCTTACTGAGAATAAGTTTCTTCTCAAATTTAAGTGGAACCTCTTGTGTTCCAGTTTGAACCCGTTACCCCTTGTCCTACCATTGGTTGTCACCGAGAAGAGCCTGGCTCCATTCTCGTGACACATGTAAACATTAATGAAGTCACCCCTCAGTCTCCTCTTCTCCAAGCTAAAGAAACCCAGCTCTCTCAGCCTTTCCTCGCACAGGAGATGCTCCCCTCCCTTCATCATCTTTGTTGCCCTACACTGGACTCTCTCCAGCAGTTCCCTGTCTTTCTGGAACTGAGGACACAATATTCCAGATGTGGTCTCACCAGGGCAGAGTAGAGGGGGAGGAGAACCTCTCTCGACCTACTAACCACCCCCCTTCTAATACACCCCAGGATGCCATTTGCCTTCTTGGCCACAAGGGCACAGTGCTGGCTCATGGTCATCCTGCTGTCCTCCAGGACCCCCAGGTCCCTTTCCCCTTGCTGCTCTCTACTAGGTCGTTCCCCAACTTATACTGGAACCTGGAGTTGTTCTTCCCCAGATGCAATACTCTACACTTGCCCTTGTTATATTTCATTCAATTTTTCCCTGCCCAACTCTCCAGCCTGTCCAGGTCCCGCTGGATGGCAGCACAGCCTTCTGGAGTGTCAACCACTCCTCCCAGCTTGGTGTCATCAGCAAACTTGCTGATAGTACACTCTATTCTCTCATCCAAATCATTGATGAATATATTGAATAATACAGATCCCAGTACTGACCCCTGAGGCACTCCACTAATTACAGGCCTCCAACTGGACTCTGCCCCATTGACTACGACTCTCTGGCTTCTTTCCTTCAGCCAATTCGCAGTCCACCTCACTACCTGATCAGTCCAGACCGCACTCCCTCAGTTTAGCTGTAAGGATGCTGTGGGAGACTGTCAAATGCTTTACTGAAGTCAAGGTAGACCACATCCACTGCTCTGCCATCATCCATCCACCTTGTTATGTCCTCATAAAAGTCAATGAGGTTGGTCAAGCATGACTTCCCCTTGGTGAAGCCATGTTAACTGCCCCTAATGACCCTCTTATCCCTGATATGCCTTGAGGTGGCACCAAGGATAAGTCGTTCCATCAGTTTCCCAGGGATGGAGGTGAGGCTGACAGGTCTATAGTTACCCGGGTTGTCCTTCTTGCCCTTTTTGAAGACTGGAGTGACATTAGCTTTCCTCCAGTCCTCAGACACCTGTCCCATTTCCCAAGACTTGGCAAAGATGATGGAAAGCAGTCCAGCAATGACCTCAGCCAGCTCCCTCAGCACCCGCGGGTGCTTCACTTTGTTTGTTCATCTATTTTTTTTCCCTGGGCATAAGGAGTAAAAAGATCACTAAGTTTGGTGTTGGTAAGTGTCTTTAAGTTAACCAGAGTGGAAAGCTTAGGAAAATGTCAATGAGTCAAGTTCAGTTTTAAGAAGTATCCTTCATGCATAGCTAGGCATTCTTTTGCATTTTGGAAGAATGGGTAACAGTCTTGTAGCTGTGAGCGTAGAGAGCTGCTAAAAGCTGAAGCTATAGCTCAGATGTGGATCACTGCAATTCCCTTTCTCCAGAACTTGCTATACCTCTAACAAGTAAAAAGGAACAGGAGAGGGAAGTGGTCACCTGTTCAGAACTTGGAAAGATCACCACACACCTCACAGCATACTATCTGGTTATTTTATTGTTGTCGTAATACTCATATCTTCAGATGTTCTCTTTTCATAAAAATGGCTGACTAAAATCACTGGTTTAGTTTTTGACTTTCTACAACAAATAGGTCTGTATGTACTTTTCAGCACAGTTTGTTGTTCACAACAAATATTTGTTATTTTAGTGATTGAGTTTAGATCTTAGCATTAAGTATATTGACTGAAGATACTTTTCAATAAAATGTTTTCTTTGTGTTTAAAGGAACAACAAGGACCTCTTAGTCAATGCGAAGACACGTTAAAGAAGATTTTGATTTTAGCAGAAACTGTCAAACAAAACACCTCTTCACCAGGACAGAAGTTTATTAAGGATGAGATTGAAACACTTGAAAGTGAACACAAGAGTCTGGAAGAAAGACTTGAAAATGTCAAGCAAAAGGATGAAAATATTTTCAGTAAAGCCCTTGAGTTGAAAGATGAGTTTGGTAATGAAATAAAAAAGGAAGATAAGGCAGATACAATGCTGAAGAGAGAGATAGAGATCACTTCTGATACTCCTGTTGCTGCAGAAGAGAGCCCTACAGCAGTGGAGTTAAAGGAGCCTTTGGAAATGCATGATGTGAGTGTATTTGTTGACAGTAATGACAGTGGAAGACTGGTTAAAGAGGCATCTGTCTCTCAAATGCCTTTTGTATATTGCATCCTTAATTTCCTTGAAATTAAGACTTCTGTAAATATATATGTACAAATCAAACATGTGAGAATTCCCTTAACTTGTTATGACAAGTCCATAACAAGTCAATAATGTCTGTTCAAAACTGCTGTTTTCCATTTAAACACAACCTGCGTATAATTTTGCGTGCATGTAGTTAGAGCAGGTATCCTTGATCAGGGAGAAGGTGTATAGATGAGAAAATTGCAGATACACCTCTGCCAAAGAACTTTGAGAGTTTCTCTTAAACCGATAAGACTCGTTTACAACTGTAGCACCATATTTGTCCTGTTTGTTTTCATAGATAATAATTTTTGCTGTTCAAATATTTAGTGTTAAAATACAGTGTTTATGGTCACGCAAGCAGGTTTTCTTTTATATAACTTCTCTTAGGTTCAAGATGTCAATGGAAATATGTCGGAGAAAGAGAAGCCAAATGATCCACTTTTGGAGGAAAGCAGTGCATTGTCAGACAGCCCATTACAGGGTGCCAGTCAACGCGAGGACAGATTGGAGCGGACTGTTCAGGTGCCTCACAAATACGTTTGGATACATGTCTGTTTGTGTGTCTGTTCACTAGAAATGCATATATAATTGCTTAAAATTGGTAGTCTTACAGAGATACAAGTTCCTTATCTGATGAAAGCAGTGATAAATTATGTTCTTCAAAACATCCCCTCAGCCTTGCACATGTGAAGTGTGCAGGAGATCAGTCTGATCTCTACAAGCCCTCAGGGCTTGGTTCTACCTTCTCCATGATGCAAAACCTGCAACATAGCTGTGATTTCAACAGGTTTTGTCACCTGCACGCACAAAGTAGGTAGTAGAGATTACTGACCTGGAACTACTGATCTTTAGGGGACTTCAGGACGTTCACGCTGTAAATGACTTCACATACGCAAAGCTGAGGGAATGATTTGGAGAGTTCCCTCATTGATCTGAACGTTGAGTAGCTGGTAGAGATGACCATAAAAATATCAGAGTGGAAACGATCTGTACTGGGATTTCTGGAGAAGGAACCAGATCAATAGTTAAGAATGGCCAGATGTGTCTCAGCAGAAACTTCTGTGACAGTATTAAAAATCATGTAAGCTCTTATTCCTCTTTGGTTTATCCTGAAACTGTTTCATAGTGGTTAAGGTCCCAATACAGCAAACTATCTGAGCAGGGAGTTCCAAGAGACTCTGAATTTGAGTTACCTCAACCTTTACCTTCATTCATTAAGCTAAACCGAAGATAGAGCTTCTGGAGTGTGATATTCCTTAGATTTTTGACAATGACTTTACTGGCTGTAAACATTTTGTGTTTTTCAAATCAGGGTGAGGCTGATAAAGGGAGCCCAGGTACAGACAAACATGAGAGGGTCCAAGAGGATGTTCTGGACAATGCAGTTCAGGGCGGTGAAGCACAAGTGGAAAGGCATCAGGATGGTGTTGGTATCGAAGGTGATGAAACAAGAACGGAAACCCATCTGGCAGAGGTAACTGGACATGAGATTACACAAGAGTGATTGAAGTTGAGGGTATATGTAGATAGTTTAGCTGCAGTGAGGAGGATACTACTAATAAATAAATACTAAAAACCTCAAGTTACACTGAGCTGTTTTGGTCTGATGTGCTGTATGCTTAGTATGTGTTAATTCTCTGAATCCTTTTCCATACATTTAAAATTAGTAGGGAGGCAATTTTTTGCTTTTCATTAGTGGTTTGCCGAGCACACTGCATTCCAAGTCACCTGGACATATTGTGAAGTCTTCTTACCGTTTTGCTTGAATACTATTATTTTGCTTGAGTTTCTTTCATTTATTTGGATTTCTTATTTATGTATTTACTTTCCATGTGTGAGACTGCATTTGAAATGCTGTGTCCTGTTTGGTGGACCCTGATACAAGGGGAATTTTAACAATCTAGAGCAGTGTTTAGGTGCTGGAGCCAAAACGAGTAGGAAGAGGCTCAGTTCTTGTTGGAGATGAGGAGGCTCACAGGGGTCTTGTTGCTGTCATACCCTCTCCGAAGGGGTGTTATAGAGAAGACTTTCCTTGGACTTTCAGTTTTAACAAACTGTGTGAGATGTTGAAAGCAGCATATTTGTGACAAGATGGAGCGCAGTGTGCACTCATGGGCTTGCTGAGAATTGGGGTAAATTTGTTCATTCCAGATTGCGAGTGGGCTACTTTCATTCTTTATCCTATCTGACTTGCAACCACTAGCTCAGGTATCCATACAGCACAGATAGGTCCCCAGTGCTATTCTCTGCACCATGGTCATGCTGTAAGGATTTGCTATTCTTTATCTTGTGTAGGTGGCTGTTTTATTTCATCTGTCCTCAGATGATAAACAAACTCAGGCAGAACTTAGAGTCAGCAAATACCTGAACATGTACATACAGCAAATCCCTGGGCTGCCCAGAGGAATATCCTGCTTGATAATCAATTGACTGGGTGTCTAACCACAGACTCTCTGTCTACGGTATAAGATTGGAGCCTCAGGAAAAAGCTAAACTTTTAAAAGCATGCATTCAAAACTGCATCTAGGGGGTACACAGTTCACGGTCCTTGCTTAGAATAATGAAACATGAACAGTGTAGGTCAGAGAAAGAACTCTTGTGATTCGCAATTTTTCTAAAAATTTATAACAAAATTACAAGACTACTTTTTCTAAATGTTTTCCTTGACCATAAACTTGCCCACAATAAATTATGAGATGTAATTGTGGTTTTTCTCATCTACCTATAATTATGGGCTTCATAACTTTGTCATCTCAAGCACTGTAATTACTACTCAGCAGGCTTGATTAGGGCTTTTTGATTACTTGTTTCTTTTATTTTTCTTGCACCAAAAGGAGAAACCTAGTGATGTGAAGAATCAGTCATATAGAGAAGATGTGGAGCAGGTTCAACAAAGCGTGTGCCAGAAGAGTCGAGTCCCGAAATCCGCAGCATCTGAGGAAGATGGTTTGGAATCAAATCCCCCAGTTTCTGCACATGAGGTAACCCACATTCAGTCATTTCAAGCTAAAGTTGTCAGTCACTGAATTTTTGTTTCCACATGGGCTTCAGCTGAAGTTCTGTTATAAAAGAAGAGGCAATTCCTGTCACATCAAAATAAGACCATTGTGTATAGTTCTGCTTTATATCCATGGTAGTTTTCAGCTTTATCCGAAGTGCAAGCGACATCATCTTTTTCAATGGATCTGCTCAAAAGAGCAATACTGGGTTTCAGAGCCAGCATAATTGGTATTTATTTTATGATATTTAGAGTTTCTCATTAAATTGTTAATCAATACAACTTCTTTCCATGTTATTACAGTTAGCTGTGATAGTCTCTGCTATCGTAAGGCAGGCAGATCGGAAAACTGAAATCCGAGGGTGATCCACCATAGGAAAATAAAATAGTAAAAGCAGAAGGAATTCAAGCTGAAAGAATAACAAGGCACATTATTAAATGACATTACTAGGTCTATTCTTCTATAAGAATTAGGGTGTTTTATCGCAAGTGCTCTGGGACTGCTGATCCTTGATCACCACATTCTTAAATTGAAGGTAGGACCAGATCTAATCTTCACAGTTAAATCTATAGGCAGGTCCACAGCTGGCCTGTCCGTTGGCAGGTCTTACTTGGGACTTGCACATCTGCTCTAACCGGAAACCCCAACAAAACCTCTCAAAGGTCTTGGTAGTCTGCAGAGGTCCTTGCTGACTGGAAGCCAGCCAACGTTATTCCAATTTACAAGGAAAGGGTGAGGGCAGACCCAGGAAACTACAGACCTGTTAGTCTAACCTCAGTTTCTGGAGAAATTATGGAGAAGATCATACTGGATATTATTGAAAAGCATTTAAAGAACAGTATAATCATCGTAGAATCATTTAGGTTGGAAAAAGACCTTTAAGATCATCAAGTCCAACTGTAAACCTAACAGTGCAAAGTCCACCACTAAACCATGTCCTTAAGTGCCACATCTACCTCAGGGATGGCAACTCTAGTGCTTCCCTGGGCAGCCTATTCCAATACCTGACAACCCTTCCAGGGAAGAAATTTTTCCTAATATCCAGTCTAAACTTCCCCTGGCATGACTTAAAGCCATTTCTTATCCTACCACTTGCTACTTGGGAGAAGAGACCAACACCCTCTATGCTACAACCTCCTTTCAGGTAGTTGTGGACAGCAGTAAGGTCTTCTCTCAGCCTCCTGTTCTCCAGACTAAACAATTCCATTTTCCTCGGTGCTCCAGACACTTCAAGAGTTTTATTGCTCTTCTTTGGACATGCTCCAGCATTTCATTGTCTTTCCTGTAGTGAGGGGCCCAAAGCTGAAGAAAATGTTCAAGGTGTGGCCTCACCAGTGCTGAGTACAGGGACACGATCACTTCTCTAGTCCTGCTGGCCACACTGTTCCTGATACAAGCCAGGATGCTGTTGGCCTTTTTGGCCACCTGGGCACACTGCTGGCTCGTGATCAGCAGCTGTCGATCAACATCCCAGATCCTTCTCCACCAGGCAGCTTTCCAGCCACTCTTCCCCGAGCCTGTAGCACTGCCTAGGGTTGTTGTGACCCAAGTGCAGAATGCGGCACTTGGCCTAGTTAAACCTTGTTAAACCTCATACAATTGGCCTCAGCCCAACTATCCAGCCGGTCCAGATCCCTCTGTAGAGCCTTCCTACCTCTGAGCAGATCAACACTCCCACCCAATTTGGTGTCTTCTGCAAACTTATTGAGGGTGCACTCCAACCCCTCATCCAGATCCTTGATCAGGATTTTAATCTTTAAGTGTTTGTATTCAATCGATTTATAGCTTGCAAAGGAAAGGGGAAGTAGATTCTGCTGATTTCCTGAGGAAGGTGTTGGTTAAGAAAGGATTTAGACTGTGGACTATACTGTGGACCTCTTTGTGTCAGGACACTTACTTTTCTGTGCGTTTTGATGTGTTTGTATTTCAATCTGGTAAAGTGGATTTCCTCCTCACTCTGTGATAGCTTAGCTGAGTTTTTCTGCTTATTTCGGTTCTATGGCACTCCAAAGTCTCTTAAGATTAAATCTTATGTCTGAATTGATGCAACCGCTACAGATGTGTACAGAGAGAAGTGGAAAAGTTCTCTGATTGACTGTTTCATGAGTGGTCCACTTCAGTCTTGACTGAAAATAACCAAAAGAGTTCAAATAAATAGAATTATTCTTTTCTGATAATGTTTACAATGGGCTACGTTTCCCACTTGTGGGAGCAGATATATTTTGGATAGGTCATGACCCACAGAGAGACAGATGACAGTTACACCTTGCGAATAATATGGCTGAAGGGACAGCTGTCTGCTTCCTAGTAAATAGCATCTGAAGTAGCAATCCGGTAAGTTTATCAAACAATAATATTTTATTGTTGCTCATTTTATGTGGTGGTACCATGGAGAAGCTCACACTGTAGTCATATCTATATATTTGTATGCATTTGCTCCCATGAAGTCTACATGCGGAACAGATCCCAGTTTACACCAGATATAGACAGGTACTGTGAGAAGGGAGATGCAGAAAGACTTCTAAGTTATTGCCTTGTGATCCAATAAGCCTATGACATTTCATTTATGCTGTTGTCTGCAGTAGCTGAAGGTGATTCAGAGGATTTTGAACTGGGGCTGGCTGAGAGCATCCACTTGGGCAGTGACCTCAGCTGATGGGCTGTTAAACCTGACCACATCCAAGTGACTTGTCTTTTTGTCCGTGTGGGAATGATGGCCATGCCAGGGACTGGCTCTGGAGCCCCCCATTCCCTTTCTCCGCACTCCGATTGAGACATGGCTCCCTTAATGCTCTCGTCTTACCCTGATCTTTGATAGCACTTGTGGTGGTAGCAGCTGTGGCTTTGTATCACAGCCAAGATGCTTCATGCATGAGCTGCTCTGTGAAGAACAGTTGAAGAGATGGTCCTGGTGAAGGACACAGCAGTATATCAAGGCAGGTGCTGAGCAGAAGGAATGTGGATGTGAGAAAAGGTTAAAGGTCCATGGCTCTGTAAGGAGGAGGGGGAAAAGACAGTACAGACCTGTGAATTTCTCAGTAGCAGAGATGGGTGCGGGGAAGATGTTTTTTGAAGGTGGGGATGTCAGAGTTTCAAACTTAAAATGATGGGCAGAGATTTCATAGCTATCTGAGCAGTGCTGGCAAGCCATGGTGACTGCAGAGGTGGAGGGTGGTGATGGAGATTCCAACATCTGGGTCCTGTTTGACCTACAGAGGTTGGAGGGGAAGCCACAGCAGGATTCAGGCACAGCTTAAATATGCAAAGCCAAGTGTTGCAGTCAGAAAACCTGTTGGTTTAGGACCTTCAGAAATAAAAATCCTGTTTTGCATTGTAGGACACAGTTGCAGAAGTGGTTGTCCAGAAGGAACTATTTCCTGGAGTGCAAGTAAATACTGAATATTTTGAAGAGGAACAAAAGGTCAATGAGCTGAAAAATGAAGTGGCTGAACTGGATATCGTGCTCATAAATGAACAACTAAAAGAGCTAGAGGTATGGAAATTGCAAAGCCATTCCTCATTGTTAATGTAGTGACACACCTACAGAATTATGATTCACTTGAACAGAACAAAACTGTTGCATATAGTGTTATCTAAGGTTTGACTGCATGATTCGTCAGGTAATCTATGAACACTGTGCCTTAATGCAAATATGCCCATGTGCATACCATATTTTGTACTGCTGCTCCTGAGTGCAGTTGTACATACACCTGTGATTGTGTGTGTGCTTCCATGATGTGCACAGGCTCGTGTATTCATTTGTGTGTGACTGAGCAAGCGTATGCTGGTAGATATATCAGCATATAACTGTATTTTGTGCTGAAAGTGTTTAAGATCCTCTTTTAATCCTATCTCTGCGGTGGACTTGCTTGTAGAAATTGCAAACTGAACTGGAAACATGGAAAGCGAAATCTTTGTGTCACAGTCAGGAAGTGTTTCCCGATGCAACAGGATCAAACAGAGCAGAGCTGCAAAGCCCCGAGCCTGCGGTGCCCTGCTGGGACAGGCTGCTTCAAGAGCTCGATGCTCTTAAGGCAGTGAAGCAACAACAGTACTGTTTAGTTAACGAGTACCAGAAGAATCTTTCTGCTGCACAGTCCTCAATGAAAAATTTGTCAACAGAGAAAGATAACATAAAAATGTAAGTAAAGTTGTGAGTTTCTGTTAATAGGTTGCAGCACAAATATGGTTCTAGGCTGAATTTCTTACCATAATGCTCAGACAAGAATATGATGTTTATCCATCTCATTAACATTATGTAGCAAGAGAAGTCTCATAGGTTTGTAAGTTTAACCAGCCTTAAACAGAAGCATTTCTGGTGATTTGCTGCTATCCTTGAGCGACATCTACTCTTTTTTGTCAAACCAAAGAAATAGTTGCTGTGCTAAAAACCTATACAAAAAACTTAATAAAATATATTTTGCAAAAATATGGCAGATTTCAATTAGTACTTCAATACTAATTTTTCTTCAAGGATTCATCAGTTTTATTTTATTTTTTTTTTTCTGGGGGAAATATCTTATTATTCTGAAAATTAACCTGATTTGATAGGAAGAATTCTGTGGCAATAGATAGATCTACAGTACCAATTCAGAGGTAACCAATATGTAGTGCCTTTTATGAATTTCCATTCAAAACATGGAACTAGCAGATTGGTTACAACAATCTATCACAATAATTTGAAAATCTTTAAAATAATTTATAAAAATGTTAATTTATAACAAAGAGATTGAAAAAAATAATAAGAATCTAGCTTCTAAATATGTTTTAGGTGTGAATTTCAATATACTTCTGGAAATAAGAGATGAGTAGATAAACTTCTCCAAATTAATCGTGAATTAATGGTATTTTTTGAAGTTTTTCTTATAACTTTTATCTTCATTGTAAATCTGAAATAGCCATAAAGTGTTGTAGATTCCCTTAGACATGATATAGTACTATAGTAGATTTTTACAATTTTATTTATTGTAACTTTAAAGGGAGACTACATTCTTTTAGGAAATAAGACATTCTATATTAGTATATACTACAGTTTTAGAGAGTTTAGATTAGAATATAC
Organism: Patagioenas fasciata; assembly: GCF_037038585.1. Lineage (NCBI taxonomy): Eukaryota > Metazoa > Chordata > Aves > Columbiformes > Columbidae > Patagioenas > Patagioenas fasciata. Next base: position 63,781,122 of record NC_092524.1, on the reverse strand, counting down.
GTTTTCTGTAGAGATAGATAGAAATAACTTGTGCTGTACGGATAAGCAGGAAATAATAATACTGCAGCAGTCGTTTGGAAATTTGTGAGAGAACATTGGGAGATACATGTGAATAAAGTGAGTGAATATTTTTTTTACACAGTGAAACTCTCTTTTAAAAATATGTCTAGTCCATGTTTTAGGATAATCTTTGTTTTAAACACTACTCATGTTTTTTTTGTAGGGGTCCTATGAACAATACGGTTCTTCTGGAGAAAATTAAGGCATGCATAGAGTCCTTACGAAAAGAAAGAGATGTCTTAAACCAGTTGAAAACTCAGCAAGAAGGTTTATCTCAGCATTTAACATGCATGGATAAAGTGTTAACCGAAAGCCAGATGAGACGACTGGAGCAATGGTGGCAACACATGGAACAGACAGTGCAGAAGAAACATGATCAAGTTGTGGCAGAAATCGACGAATTTAACTTGCTTATGAATAAAGCACAGGATATTCAGAGACTGATACAAGAACAGTATTTACAAGCAGAGTTACGTTCCTCAGCTGAAGGAAAAGCCAGATGCCCTGTACTTTGGACCACGGAGGTACAGGACATTAAACATGGCCTTTCTCTATTAAAAAGAAGGAGTGAACTGCAGATGAAAAGAATTTGGAGTGATCAAGAGAAGGCAGCTTTGGAGAACTCTATATATGATTTGCAGAGCAAATTGGAAGCATTATCCGTGCAACAAACTCCTCAAGAAGATGTTCAGATCACCGGTACTGCTCTCATGAAACATGAAATGATGAAGAGGCTGAAAGAAAATATTTCATGGGTCAAAGATTCCCTCTCTTCTCTTGATCAGAAAGCAGCACTTTTCCCCAGTGATGTTAAATCACAGATCAAAAGTTGTCAGCTTATGAGAGATGATGTTCTAAATAGAGAGCCTGAAATTGTATCACTGGATCATGGTCTCCAGCAGATTGCTCCCAACTTGAAGCCAGAGGAGATCTCTGATATGACCTCCCTTTTACAAGCGTTGCAGAATTCATACAAGGCTCTTGTTCTAAAATCAGCTCAAAGATTACAGCACCTAGAGCTCCAACTGGAGGAGAGACAAAGACTTATTGCGGAAATAGAGAAGGTTCACTGTCAGCTTCGAAATGCTGAGATGCTTGCCAGGCCTGACATGAACCAAACCAGCACATGGTCAGAATTAATCAATCAACATGACCTTTTGAAAGAGATTTTAAAGGATGTACAGGAAATAGAAGGCCTTATCTCATCCCACTGTAAAGAGAGTCAGGTCACAGCTGGGGAACTGAGCCTGTCTGAACAACTATTTTTGATTGATCAATTAAGAAGTCTGAAGAACAGAGCAAAGAAGACACAGAGGCAAATTCAGGGTAAACTTCGTGAAGTAGAAAAAAAGATAGGTGTCTACAGAGAGTTTGCTGAAGGAATAACTTCACTGCAGCAAGATCTTAATGTTCTACACTTTGATGAAATAAACCTGGAAGAAGATGATATATTAGGTGCCAAGCAGGAAGTGAGGGATAAATGCAAAGCACTGAGAGAAAAAGTATTAGCTTTTCAGTCCAATTTGTCACAAATAATGAAGTACAAAGAAATCTTTGAATGTGTAGGTCTAGAATGGGACTCACAGGAGGTGGATGAATTGCAAACTAAATTTTTTAAAATTAAAAATAAGATTAAAGGGAAGATAATACGCCTCGATAATGTTGTTAGGGAATGTGATAAGATTCAGACATTGCTAAATAAAATCCAGACTGCAACATCCACCATAAGAAAAGAAGCTAACATCATAAAAGATAGCTCTAGCTCGTCTCCTGCTGAGAATCTTATAGCTGCACAGATTCTGCGTCAGACAGTTCAACAAATCTTGTGCTTAACCCAGGAGGCAGCAAATCAAATAAACAAAAATGAGATCTTTGATACACCACTGAAAGAATCTAAGAGGCAAGAAATAAAGACCCTGGAGAAAGATGTTGAGGAATTGAATCAGTTTCTTCAAAACTTGGTCTCTGGTCTCCAGGATGTAAACAAGGAAGATATCCAGAATGAAGTAGAACATATATTCCACATCATAAAGCATATTCAGTTACAGCTCCAGCAGCCACTTCTGTTAGACTTAAAAATGATGCAGTACGAAAAGATGCGATGGGAGGCAATTCAGAATATGATGCAAGCAAAGTTTTCTGCTATTAAATGTATAATGGAAAAAGAGAGGGAAAACCAAGAAGAAAAATCTCTTACTGCTGGTATAGAAACAAAATTAGAGACACTGCAAGATCATGAAATACAACTGAAGACGGACATTGCTGCCCGTGTTGTAAGTATATTTAATAAAAGTAAGGTATAGCCATACATCTTTTCCCCATAATTAGATTAGATGTATATGACTGTAGTGTTTATATTTTCATGACTTATATCCTCCTTTTGTTCTAATAACTGAACTGGCCCATCATCATCTCTGTATTGGGGGATATGATGGGAATCATGATAAGAAACTAAGGAGACAATGAAGTTAGTCGTATTAAGTTGGATTATAATCAAGCAGTGGGGATTAGCGCAAGAAAAGAAAGATAAAGGGGAGGAAGGAGAAGGTTCTGTTGAAATATTGGGGCTTGGTGCAGTTGTGCCTTTTTTTTTTTTTTTGCTATAAAGAAAAAGCTTACCAGCTGGGAATGATCAAAGAGAGTAAAGCACAGGTCAGACCGATGTGGAGAGTGAGCAGAGGAAAGGCAACCAGGATCCAAGGCATTGATAAAGCATCACTGGAGGATTGACCTGATTCCTGATGCCTTTGTCAGGAGGGGTCCACTGAAACTGGAACAAATTCTGTTAGAGGGATGAGGAGAGTTGAGTGAAGTTAATAAAACTGAATTTGCTCAACCTGGTAAGCTGAGGGCAAGTGGGAAATTTAATTGAGAAATATAACAAGGCTGGAGGTAGACTTAATGGATGGAAAAGGACAGTGTTAATACAAGGAGAAAGAGTGAATAAATTTATGTTAGAAACCAGAAGAGTGGTAACCTTCACAGCAGAGAGGTTCTGGAACTGTGTTCCAATCAAGAAGACCTGTGTCCTGACTGACTGCCCAAGAGATCAGTGGGTACAAACAAGGAAATATGAGGTAGTAGCTAATAACAGGGGGAGGGACTCAGGATCCCTGGTGGGCTTATGGTCCTGCTACTGGATTTCCTGGTTTGTTGTACTTCATCTTCACTGGTTGGTTATTGTGTGGTAAGTACAACACCAAAGTTTCTCTACCCTGTGGGAATCCAAGAGCTGGCAAAGCCACACATCATTCTGTGTATAGATCCATACAAAAAGAGGGTTTAGCAAGAAGCAGTTTGGCAAGTCGTAGTGGAGATATCCCCTGGCATAGAATAAAGCATCAATGTGTGGGCTTCCCTTGTCTGAACAGGACATATACTGCAATGTTCATCAGAGATATCACGGCTCTTGTGTCTTGCCATCCTTCTCTCTGGACTTTTTCAGTATTGGCAGTTCCCTCATAATCCCCGTTCCTATGGTTGGGGGCAATCAGTCCATAGGTGACAGCACTGAGCTGTGACTGCCTGGGTAGTAGAGTGCATTTGCCATGTGTCCTACCTCAACTCCTCAGGCAACTTCCGGGAGCATTGGTCTCAAAGACAACAGGTTTGAAATCCTGAGAAGACCATCTGGTGATCTAGAGGAGCACAGCAGCCTTTCTTGATTGTTCCTTTGTCTTTTTAACACTTCCAGAGTGCTCTGGAGGAGGCGTGTAAGACTGGTGAGCTTTATACCGAGGCTGTTCAGAGGGCTGCCAGGTTCCTTGAGGACTATGAAGCTCAAGTCAAGTCTGCCCCAGCAAAGCTCAGTAGCTCAGAGGAGGTTTGTCGAACCCCACAATGGAAACAAGAAGAGTTCAACTCTGCAAAAGCTAACATAGAAAACCTGGACTCCAAGCTGAAAAATCTTGTGAAACCAGAAGACAAAATATGTCTGGAAAATACTTTAACTGAACTAGTCAGTAAGGCTTTGACATTAAGGGAGAAGGCCCAAAGGAAGGAAGCTGATGAACAGAGGTAGGTTTAAGAGATCCTCCTAGATTGTGTTCCTGTTACAAGAAACTGGACTGATAAACACAGTGTTCTTTCTGCTCTGATAGAACCAGGTAATTCAGCAGAAAGAACTGTAAGAACTTCTGTTGTTCCCAGATGTGATTGTAATGGAAGGAAAATTACCAGACAATAAGCATATTGCTGATAATCTACAATGCGATTGTTTTTAGTATATTCCAAAAAGTATGTATGGGGCTTGACTGAGTGTGTCATATGGTGCCAGAATCGGAAGAAAGCACATTTCCACAGTCTCCAGTGCTGGTACAGGTTATAGTAGTTTTCAGAGGACCCCTAATGCGTGTCTTCCATAGGCTGTTCTGATGGCTTGAGAAACTAAAGACCAAACAAGATGCAGGCCATAGTTTCCTTCCTTCAAATACAGGTACAGAAGAGATCTGAAGGACCTTCAGATACATATGCAGGAAAAGTTTGGGAGATAAAGGTTTTTGAAATTGCTTGCTCGTAATCCAGTGCTTCTGATTCTGTCAAGCATAACCTTAAAATCTGCTTTTATAAACAAAGAATTGGATGACTTTAAAGGCTTTGGTAATAGAAACGATAAGATAGAAATAAGAAATCGGAATTCTACAGACTACACATCATAGTGACAAACAGAATGTGTGCTGCAAACTAGGAACTTATTTTTGGGAATGTATGAGGAGGATGGAGACTTGGATCCAGACATATAATTCTTTTGGGCAGTTCCATGGCTGATACATGGATGTACATACTTATATTTCTTACCTCTGGGACATTTGTACCTGCATCTCTAAAGTATCTCAGATACCAGACTTGAAGTGTATAACAAATGCTAGTTGAAGATAACTAGCAAAAGAGTAAGGACTACTAGCTCAGAAGGTTTGTTGTTTATTCTAGTGGACATTATGGTTGGTTTTAATTGGTCTATAAATTGTTTCATACAGGTACTTTGAAAAATACAAAAGCTACCTGAAAACCAAAGACAAGGTGTGTGATAATCTTAACAAACTGGAAAAGATGCTTAGACAGTCTTTGTCTCAAATACCAATGTCTTATAAAGAAGCTTTGGAGTACTTAGAAGAAAGCAAGGTAAGAGGAGCTCTGAAGAACTTGAAAAGGTCACACAAAAGTGTGATGTAGCAGCCATGCACACCATATGATCTTATAGTAGAAAGAAGTGAAGTTCTTTATCCTGTATTTATGTATCTATAAAACCACGTAATATATTTTACAGAACACCACAGATTATAATAGACCATGTAAAACGAGTACATCTTATTGCTGTAGAAATGAAATGTTATCTGTGCTCAAGATAGTGTTGCATTTCTGTTCAGTTGCCTCTTGTCTTTGCAGGACCATGGCTGATCAAATTTCTAACATTGCTCTCGCTTTCCCTCAGAAGTGAAAATCAGAATTTCCAGTTTCCCCACCCAGCCTCCCCACCAGACCTCTACTATAATCAGCCTCTTTGCTGCCTTCTCCTTTAGTGCTCATCCTGTTACAGGCTCATCGTTTTGTATATCTGTAAAATCTACTAATTTCTCTTCCCTTCCAAATAACCAGAAAGAAGAACAACCTAATTGCCTGGGCACATTGTTCTTCTGTTTGGTTTGTTTGTTTTATTTACCCCATCATTCTCTACAGTCTTAGCCAGCAAAGTTCTCTCATTACAACCATATTTAAGCAGCTCAGTAGAGTGACTGCCATTTTATTAGAGGATCCTAATTATGTCACTGAATGCTTCATTAACACTCCTGACTGTATCGTTCTGTTTATTTACTTGTTAATTTTTCCTATAAGATTTTAGTCTCCAACATTGACTCGGCTGAAGATGATCTTGTCAAGCTGAGGCAGATCGCTGGAGAGCTGATGAGATTGTGCAAGGGACGTGACAGGGCACTGGGCAGGACTGTAACAGTGCTGTGGGAAAATTGGCTGGGTTTGCTTGAGGCAGCAAAAGGGCTGGAAATTAACTGTGAAGAACTGAAGCAGGAATGGAAATTCATCAATGAAGAGGTGAGTTGCTCAACAGTTTTGGGGAACACACTAGGGATGGGGCCCACAGTAATATGACATGTAAAGGGCTGAGATCAGTGCAGAACATCATTTCACACCCACTGATCAGCCAGTTATCCCCAGCCTTTCTTGAACCTGAAGTCAAAATATTTCTAGTACAAATTCTCTGACAACAGAACAACTGTGTGTGTTTATGTGCTTTGTTAGAGCAAACTCAAATGTCTTGGCACACCTCAGAGGTTCAAGCTCTCTGGCTATGTAATTCCCAGTACTTAGTCATGCATATAAGTAAATGAACAATGTAACTTAACGTGATGGAATAAAAAAGCACTTTGTCTCATGGTTTGACGTGCTGTTTACTTAGCTGGAACGAGAAACAATAATTCTCGATAAGCTCCAGGAAGAACAGCCAGAAAGTCTTAAAGAGAAAGAGAAGGCCACCAGAGAGGAACTGGTAGAATTACTAGATTTTGTGAGCTCATTTGAAGAAAACATCAACCAGCAACAGCTCCTGTTACTCTTACTTCTTCACCGAATAAGAAACATCCTGAATACATCTGAAAACAGTGAGGCAGAAGCTGCCCTTCCCGCCTTATGTGAGATAAAGGCAATGCAGGATCGCTGTAAAAAGTAAGTGGTGTGAAATTTCTGTTGGAGATATGACATAGGACTACTTATAAACACAGCATTTTATTTTTGTTATTAAAGAGCTTTAAGGCACTTAAAAAGATAGTGAATGCCCTACTGGAACAGACCAATGCTCCATCTCACCCACCTGCTGTTTCCAGCATTGGCATTGGGAGATAGTGGTTATTGAGAAGACCTGAGCCTTGGCCATGTCGGGTGTGGGCTGCAATTTGTGTTCTAGTGTAGAAGATATCAGAAGTGATGAAGGTCAACTTGGAGACTCGAAGCTCTTGTGAACTTGAACGAGATATGTGGGTCTTCCACTCTTAGGAAAATCAGACCTTGGTCTTTTTGCAACAATGCAATTTTTGCCTTTCTAAATGAGTGCCACTATTTAAAATTTGTCTCACAAATCTGTGATTGTACTCACCATTCTCCATGCCTGCTTTTTGACATGGAGATCTCTGTGAAAGTCTTCTGCTCTGCCAGCATCTTATGACTTTGAGAACCTGAGCTCTGTTTGCTGTTTAAATATGCATGCTATCTTATTTGAACTAGCAAAGATACTTTGTTTAGCAATATCTGAAGACTAGTTTTTGAGTAAACTGAGACAATAAAGGGCATAAACTCAGAGATTTAGTTACAGAAAATAATACCAACATACAGACAGATGCAGTTCTACATATGTATTTTGGAAATATCTATGTTAAGCCTGCTCTTTGACTACTTCTATATAGTATAGAGTCTAAGAGTTAATGTATTCTTGCTGGGAATCTTTCGTAGGTTGTATGAAAAGACTCAAGACCATAAGGATTCTGTACAAGCTGAGATTCAAGAGAGGAACAAGATCACTGAAGAAATAAATGCTGTGACAAATGCATTACAGAATGCTGCATCTGTGTTGTTACAAGATGCTGGTGGCAAGGCAGGACAACTTGAGGTTGGTAACGGCTTTGTTATTGTGTGGGGATATTTGGAATATGTTCTATGTTGAACTTTCTCCAAATAAAATTAGTTGCCAAGTGTACACACATGCACATTGACTTAAAGATAATTATTCTGGTTCAGCAGAATATGAGTGGCCCTACCACGTCAGTGATTTGTGTTCCTCTCCCTTTACGGTGTCCAGTTATCAGGCATGGGAGTCTTTCCAGATTGGAGGGAGATTCCCAGCCCGTTGCGTGCCTTTTGGGAAGGAACGTTTAATGTACATCCTGTGCTCCATCCCCATCTGCATACCCAGACAAAGCAGCTTCAGATGCTCTGGATTTTAAGTCCCACATCAGAAGGTTAACCTGGTAAATGCATTTTAGAAATCAAATTGTGTTCAAGACCACAGCAACCAGCACTCTGCAGCATCCTGGTCTATACGTTTCTATCATTTCAGTGTATTTTTGTTACACTTCTTTGAATTCTTGACTTTATGAAATGCTGTTATTCCTAACACTGTGGGTTTATATATTTATTATTTTAATTATATTTGTTTCAGTTTAGTCTTATTGTGTTTGCATTACTATCATAAATTTTAAATTTGATTAAAAAAATTATTTCTAATTGTATTTAATTATCTTTTAACTATAGTACTTTAACTATTCTAGCCTACTGAGTTCTATGACAAATTTGGGCTCTTTTTGCTAAGTCTTGTGTAAAAACTAGTTGAGGGTACCGAACATGTATTTTCTTTAGAAGGTGGATGCTTGAAGCTGGTAAAGGGCCAGATAAAATTACAGAAGCCAAAGACCATGGTGGCAGATATGAGCATTTTCCTGTCAGTTAGCATGAGAGAGAAAGGTGAACTACATCGTTAGGAAGTTCTGAAAAACTTTGAGCCAGCCTTACCGTGGTGAAACCTTGTAGATTTGTCTGAAAGGACTGCTTTTCTATTTAAAATTATTTAGAATTAGCGTTTAGAGTTGGGTCTGCTCTTTTACTGAGTTCGTTGTATCCAGGAGGAAATGTTACCACTGCAAGTGCTTGATACCTGCTCTTTTTCCTCACATTGAAACTGTGCTACTCCGAGCACTTAAACTCACCCAAAAGTGAGTTTAGACCTTGTTGCTGTTCCTGATAGCAATCAGCACGAGCAAATGTTAGCAGCAAGCTCATCGAATGGTTTCTTTGTAGTAGAATGTCACAGCGGTCCTGTTCCTTTTGAGAAGATTGAGCTGCAAGGATTGAGAAATTCCGTTGTTTTACCCAATACAAACACCAGTAAGCCAAAATCACAGGGCAATTTAATCCCTGCTTCCAAAGAAAACCTAGTTTCCATAAAACCTATAGCATTATTTGGGGCTCCATTGCATTTGTTGAATCGAAATGCCTGTTTCACTTCCAAATGACAAATCCAGGTTAACTCACCAATATAGATGAATGTGTAAATAGGAAGTGACATCATCTAGTCCCCTAAGAAAATAATTGGGACAGTTTTGACAGACATCTGCTTTCCAGCTAAATAAGATGTGAAATGTAAACATGCATTTGTATACAGAAACCAGTTTGCAGAGACAAGCTTTGTTTTGGAGACTAATGTTGTAACTGATTCTTTCAAACTCAAGTCAGGGAATCTCTAAACTCCTGCAAATCCTGGCACAACTTTAACTGGGCCATTTGACAACAACAGCCTTCTCTATGGTAGAAGGAGGCACACAGCTGTTTGTGGTTTTGAGTTTTCTAATATTGGACCCAGTTGTCGTGGGACGACAGGAAATAAATCAATCTCAGCCTTTTACATATTTTTACATATTTCTTCTGTGTACTGTATTTGTGTGAGGGAAAATATTCCCAAGGGAAGACTAGGAGTTCATGGATTACCATTACCCCGACCGAAAAAGCAAAGTATTTTAATTTTAGTGTCTTTCATTGCCTGATAGGAGCTTTAGATCTTTTTCCCCAATAACCTGAGTTAACATTTGAGTTTCTCAAACAGCTGAGCATTGGGAAAAGGAACCATAAAGCAACCAAACAGAACTTTCCAGCTTGAAATTCTAGAAAAGCTTCAAAACAAATGAGTTTCTTCATACTTTCTGCAAGAGGAATTGGATCAGATTTTATTTCTAGGCCACAGGCTGTAGACAGTTGTTCAAGTTTCTTTTATCTCATAAAACCGACATTCTTTGTGCAGAACTGGAAACCACTGTTTTGAAAGGAGCCTGCTGTGCTGCTCTGCATAATTGCCTGAAAGCAGACACTTCAGCTTGAAACCTGTTGCTTTCTGTGGCCTTTGTGTTGTTTATAATAATGACGGAATAAACGTTGGCTATTAAACATCTTTCAAAGAGAAAATGCACTTTTGGCAAAAGGGAGAGCACAAAGGTTAAGATTTAATTACAGGAACACTTCAAATGATTTGCTATACCTGTCAATAAACATCAGTGCGTCAGTTGCCTGACATGGGGCAGTATCAAGTTTAATTAATTCTGACAAAAAGATTGAAAAGCATCATTTGATTAAATGAGTGTTTCTCAAAGCTTAATCTGCTTGCAGACGTAATCAAATTAGGTTTGATATCACGAAAACAACTTTTCCAAATCATAATTGTGGTAGGAAATATAGAACACAATATGTATGTGTGTATATATATATATATACATATACACACATATTTATGTATACACACATGCAGATGCACTCAGTAAAAACTGGGTAAAACTGCTGAAGTTGTTCTTAATTTTGTAGGAGGTTCAGACTGTGATTGATAGAGAAAGTCAAGCTCTAAAGGATATCATGGAGAAACTGCGGATCAAGTATTCTGAAATGTATACAATAGTTCCTGCAGAGATCGAAACGCAGCTGGAGGACTGCAAGAAAGTACTGCAAGGCCTGGAAGAGAAGGTAACTGTCTATGTACTTTTCATATTTACCTTTTTGTAATGTATAGATAAGTACAGCGATATTTAATGACTTGTAACTATGAATTTCAACTTGAAACATTGATTATTTTCATTGTGTTTTCCTTTTGGTGAAAATGTATGCATGAAGAAGGATTCCTCCTGTTAACTGTCTCCTTTTAGAATAACTTTGCAGTAAGCAGTGTTCTGTTAAAAGAAGACAGGGCAGAACCAGTAGCAATAAAGCCTCGGGTATGATATGGATCCTGCCTTCTATCCAGCCTGATTCTCAAACTGAACTAGTAGTCAAAGTTGATTGGAAAGTTTTTATAGCTTAACTGAGAAGAAATTTTCAAAATTGTGTTAAAAGAGGAATTTGAAACCGGCTTTTTTTAATCTAATTTGCACAGGTGGTAGCGTATTGTGGCGTGGTTCTTTTACCACCCCTTGAGACATGGTTGCGTTCCATTAAACATAGTCGGGGAATTTAAATAACTAAATAACACTGCCTTGGCTTTTTGCAGCTATAAACAGTTAACTGAAGGTGAAGTTATAGGAAAATGGGGTAATACTGTAAGTTTGAGGTCAGATTTTAGCATGGTGCAATTATTATTGATATTTATTCATTTATGTTACTTTTAAAATAAGAAAAAGCTTTCCATTCTCTTATTTCAGAAATAATAAGGTTTAATGCTAATTTTAAAGGCTAAATCTCTGTTAATTTGATAAACCTAGAAAGTTTAATAAAACAATTTTGAAATCCAGTTACTTGTTACTGTCTATCAGATCATTCGTTTTATGTTGCATTAAATATTTGAAGACATATTCATTACAGCTTATTAGTTTTAATTTGCTTAACTTTGTGGTTTCTGTTTCAAAATGGAATCAGTGTTTCGGATGAGAGAGAAAAGGAGAAGGGAAGTAAAAAGTGTTTATGCTTTGGGGCTTCTTTTTTTGCTGTTTACTGTTTCATTCACTGAGATAAAAGGTTATCCCAATGCACACATTACATGTTAGAGTGGAAGAACTGGTCCTGAAAACTAGATAACATTTACTTTTCACACTTAGATAATAGAAAACAATATAAATTATCTTAGAATGTTTAAAACTGCTTTTAGGAAACAAAAGAAATACTAATGGAACTGAAGATGAATTTAGTTATATAGTAGGAGATACCAGCATGTGTTAAATTTAGTGGCATTCTGCTTTCTTTTAAATCTACTAACCTAAAAGTGAAACTGAATTGTACTTTTGATGCAATGCTTCTTTATGTTAAAAATATAATAAATTTGTCCGAATGAGGCGGCTTGAAATTAAAATCCCACCCGACTGATGACCAGAGCATTGACAGATACTGAATTTTTTCTGAGGAAAGATATGAAATCAGTGCTTGGTCTGCTTTCTCGTTTCCAACCATATCACATAATTCATACATTATTCTCTTCTGGCTTGGAAACTAGCACTATAAACATCAATAGTTTTTAATGTTTGGTGTATTCCAGGATAGTAGTGATGGTCAAGTCTTTAGTGGACAGACTGGGCTTCATAGTTTTTTTTGTATAAGCATGAGAATTTGAGAGGAGCACTGTAATTCTTTTTGCTAGGTATTTATTTTGATTAATGCACTTTTATCAGTACAGAACCTTACTAGGGGTATTATATTGGTCTGACACTACATGTTGCAATCTATAAATAATAAATAATGTTAATGAAATTAAGAATTAAACATGGATAAATAGTTTATTAACTAAATAGTGATCTTAATTCCTACTCCCACAAAAAGGATAAAGTATTTCAGTGTAAGAAGCTTCAAACCAGAATAACTACTAAACTAGAAATCTTTTGCATCAATGCAGCATGGAGCTGTGCAATGTGCATATGCCCAATAAACCCCATGTCTGCAGCACACAAAGAATTTACCATGATTTAACAGTTTCCTGGTGCTTGACTGATCATAAAAGTGAGCAGAGTTTAGTAAGAAAAGATGTCCCTTTGGGCTAAGAGCAAGGACTTTCTCACTCCTTGCACTTCACCTAGTCCATCATAACTTGGTACTTTGAATGTGTTGCTCAGTTCTGTGCTCATGCAGTTACTAAACTTCAGCTTTATGGAATATTTTTCTCTTTACATAGAAAATCAGGACCTCCAGTGTACCAATTTTTTTTAAATTTATTTCTGTGGAGTTCTGCAGAGTCACATTAAGTTCCACATACTTTATGGGGCTCAGAGCCTTTTATTTTCATGATAAAACTCTAAATTTACATTTAGAAGTCCGCTATATATGTTGATGCACTTCCGTATTCCTTCCGTATGCCAGCTGAGACATAAAGGTGTCATTCCAGGTTTCTTACAGCACGAATCCAAATGTGACCCTTTCCCTGGTGTAACACAATCAGCCTGTGTCACAGACTGGAACGGGGCAGCTGAAGTGAAGCTCCCAGGGAGCTGCGGTGTCTCATGGTTTTTTCAGGGGTTGCCTTTCTTTACTTGTTTCTAAGTGAGAGGAAATTATTGACCAACATGCAAAAGTTGAACCTGCTCGCGTTAATGCTTCTCCCTGCAAATGTAACTCCATTCCTGTGGTTTTAAGTGATTCATCAAGAGAAACATAAAAATAATTTTAATATTTTTGGGGAGGTGGTGCACAGAAACAAGCAAATCTTTGTAATCTCCCCTATTGTTCTCTCTTTACTCTGACAGGTTAGTTTCGAAATCTTGCAGAGATCTCCTCAGTATGTGCTGAAAAGAAAAGCAGAAACTATCAACAACGGCCTTCAAGCTATTGAAAAGATGTTGCAACAGAAGAGCGAAAACATTGCAAAAGCCAAAGAAGTTCAGAAGGTAATCTTCCCCCAAAATTTTGTGGGTGTTAAAGATTTTTGGTTGTTCCTACAAAGTCTGTTTTAGCAGGAGTGTAAATTGGCCTCCATTCATTCTATGTCTGTAGAAGTACAAGCAAGCATTTAACTTGTGAATATTTCCCAATTCTTTCTCACAGGAAAATATGTGCTTTTTTCAACTGTGAATCACACTGGTAGCTGCAGAGTGTTCTGTTCTCAAGATATCAGTTCCAAAATCTTTGCAATTCCACAGACCAACGTGAAGAACAAATAACTCTGCTGTTATCTTTGAGCCTGACCTTATATTTCATTTCCCCTCTCTCCACATGCAGCAAATCTGGGATATGCTGGACCTTTGGCATTACAAACTTAATGAACTAGATGCAGAAGTGCATGATATAGTGGAGCAGGACTCCTGCCACGCACAGGAGCTGATGGATATCTTAGTGACCCCCCTTCAGCAGTACCAACAGGTCTCGCAACTCGCCGAGCGCAGAACTGCCATTTTAAACAAGGTACATGAAAATGTATTATTTTTTTAAAGTTATATCTTATAAACCAAAACAAAACAAAAACAACCAAGCAAACAAAAAAGCCCCACCAAAATAAAGGCTTTAGATAAAACATCATCAAAGACTGTGAAATGCGTAGAGAGTCCAAAGCCTGCTGTACGAGTGTTGGCTTTTTGTAGCTTTATTTCACCATACTAATTTAACTGACCTCGATGGAAGTGCATCTAGTTTTCTTTTAATCTTGTCCATAGATGCATTTATCCTATACGGTGAATAGAAATGCATTTGTGCCTTTTGGTAAAATCCTGTCATTCCCTAGGCTGCCAACAAGATGGAGGAATATGATGAACTCTTGAAGAATGTGAAAGTTTGGATAGAAAACACCAACTGCTTGCTGAGAGCGGATGCTCAACATGACTCTGCAAAAAGCTTACGCAAACATGCTGATGACCTTCAGGTAAGTGCTAATGCAGATATATGGACTTGTTAGAACCACTTGGTCTGTACAGACAGAATTTTGCATTCTTAAGTCTTACTGATGAAAAGAATTTACTGTTTTCAGTAAATCCTTAAAGTGAAATATAGTTATAGCTGACATTAAATATAGATACTTTCTGAGGCTGGACATATCTATCTTGTCAAAGTGCTGAACTATAATACATCCATCTTCCAAAAGTTTGTGGTTGTCTTCTGTTACCGTACTGTATGGCTATAATCAGTTTCAATTACGTGAATATATTCGGTACTATCTGTATTGTGTATTTTACCCAAAAAGGGTAAAATGGTATTTTGATGCCTGTATGATAGGTGGAAACTTTGAAGTAAATTGCAGTTTGGAAGGCAGCTCTTATGTGTCTGGTAATTGTGGCTGGTAATTTCAAGAATCAGCTGTTTGTAATATTACAGGGAAGATCAGGGCCAGGCAAGTACCAAGACAATTTCTGGCAATTTCATATTTGAAATTCGAGTTTTCTATACAGCCACTTCTTGGCTTATGCCAGGAGAGAAAGATGGTGCTCTGAACATAGATTTTTGTATTAAAACTAATAAGAGTTCTTTACAAGAGTTAGCTGACTGTTGTGGACTGATATGTTACAGAGCATGTAGCCCCAATGGGGAGACTGTGATTTCTAAAATCTTTGAATGTTTTTGTGACAAAAAGCTTATTGTCTCCTGTGTTGGTGATTTGAAGTGTTTTATGTGTTCTGGGCTGGGAAACTAGTGAATTTGGCAATGCACCTAAGGTTTGCATTAGTGCTGACACGCGCATTCAGTCCTTTCCTTTGTACACCACAGAGGCAAGTGGATCACATGTATTTCTTGCAACTCTTACTGTTCTTCATAAAGACATTTGCTGTAGTTAATCCAAAAGCTTATCCCATTAGCTGCAGGAGGTGGGAACAATCTTCCCATCGTGCACAGCTGGCCAGATATTTTCTGGAGCATTTTGTTACATCTGCGGTCTGCAGACTGATGTGCAGAAAACCCTTTTTGGGTGTCTAATGTGTCCTGTTCTTGTACTTGGGGTCAGCCTGACCATGACACAGGAGCTGGAGAGGAATCTCCTCCAGGATCTCATACTTTTCTTATTTTTTTGGGTGGGACCTCTCTGAGTTTGCAGTCTTCCCCTCCATGCTTTTCATCATGCTCATGCGGACCTATTTTATCTAACTGATTCCTTAAAATAATAGCATCAGCCTCTCAGTTTTCTGCCTGCAGGATGCAGCTGTCCATTATGAGTGAAGTGTTTTAGTCTGAACTGAGCTTTTTGGAATATATGCAATGCTCAATGACATACAGGATATTAAAACTGATTCCTTCTGGTCTTCCATGAAACTTTCATGTTCACTATTGATGGATCAAACTAAGCTCATATTTTGTCTCCAGATGGTTTTGGAAGACTCAGAGCAAAAGCAAAATCTTCTACACAGTTTTTACTTGGAGCTGGAGGAGCTAGCACCGGTCTTTGAAACAGATCATGTAATGCAACAGCTAAATGAATTAGATGATCAAGTGGCAACTTTACAGCACGAGATAGCAGAGATCCTTCCACAGATCCAGAATGTGGCTGATGTAAGTCTGGGTGATATATAAGTGCCTTATATCAGAGCTTCATCATACATTATGCAATACAGCTTATGTTGCCTGCGTAGAAAAAAGTTGTGTTGGTTTTAGTAGGTGTGCCAAGTGACGAAATTAGTTGTTTGGAAACAAACCATCAGAAGGTGTTTGGTATCTAATTAAGCTGTAAAGTTCAGGAGTATTGATGAAACTTCTTATTTATGAGGAGAAATGCAGGGCTTGTTGGCAGACAAATGAACAGGGCTGGAGGGCAGGGCTGCTGTTCAGAGGCACCTGGACAAGCTGGAGAGATGGGCTGACAGAAGCATCTTGAAGTTCAATAGAGGCAAATGCAAAGTCCTGCACCCAGGAGGGAACATAACCAAACACTGATCCAGGCTGGGGGGCGACCAGTTAGAAAGCAGCTTTGCCAAAAGGACTGGTGATTCTGGGGCACAGCAGGTTGACCATGACACAGCAGCATGGCCTGGCAACAGGAAGGCCAACAGCATCCTGGCCTGCCTGGGCAAGAGTGGTGCTGTGCTCAGTATTACCCCTTTTCCCTGAAAATCAGACAGGGTCTTATGTTAATTTTTGCTGCAAAACTTACTTTTTTACAGGCATGGCTGCCTGGACACTATTTAAATTGGCTTTTTTAATGAAATGTGACTAAGGCTTATTTTTGGAGTAGGGCTTATATTTCAAGCATCCTGAAAAATCATGCTAGGCCTTTTTTTCGGGGTAGGTTTTCCAGTGTAAGAAAGACGCAGACAAACCTGTGGTGAGTCCAGGAAGGCCTCCAAGGTAGTCAGGAAGCTGTAGCACACAATGTAGGAGGAAAGGCTGGGAAACCTGGGTCAGTTCAGCCTGGAGAAGAAACGGTTTGTGGGTGGGAGGGTGGGTATTGCTGCTGTCTGCTGCTACATAATGGCACACTGTAGAAAAGATAGAGCCAGACTCTTCTTGAGGTGTGCAGAGGTAAGATTAGCAATAACAGGCACAAATTATAATGAAGGAAATTCCAGCTACATATTAGGAAGGATTTTTTTTAGGACATAGCTAAATCTCAACAGGATCGAGCCCCAAACAACCTGCTCTGATGGGCACCAGACACCTCCAAAGGTCCTTTCCAACCTAATTTATTCTGTGACTCTCTCCGTGGGAGTTCACAAGCAGCTGTATTGTATACGGATCCATTTTCCATTTGACATAGGACTTTTCATATAGGAAGCTACAACAGTGTAATTAGACCTGTTTCTTATGCTGGTAGCTATCATCACTGGAAAAGTGTCTTGTCACTACTGGTAATTTATAATGTGATTTTTTTAAAGGATTAGTTCCATATTCAGGGTTTAAAACAGACCAGGTGACCTTAGATACTTAATTCCTCCAGAAGTTATGATGATATATCATTTATAATAACTAGCCTTTTGCTTGGTAGCATCCATTAACATATGCTGCATATGGTACACTTGTTTTTCAATATTATTAATATTTCTTTTTAAAGTTAAGTGAAAGGCAGAATTTCAAGCTGGCTTTGGTATTTGTACTATCTACAAACATTCTTTCTTCCCAAACTCTAGGAACTGGATGCTATTGAATCTCATGTGAAAGTCTTTGAGAAGGACATGGCCGAAATGAAGACAATCCTGTCATCAGAAGATCTGTTAGAATTTTCTCCTAAAGACCAACTGAAACATGGGCAGGTCTGTGAAAACTGCTATATAGGTTTTTCCCCCTATATATTTACGCCTAAATGAACATAAATATGCTTTCAAAAGCATAAGGCTGTTTTGTGACTGCAACCCACCATGAACAAATTTTTAGTGTATGACTTTGAAATGTTACTGTCACACGAATTCTGACTCTTAGATCAAAGATTAAAAGTGTTATTTCAGTCATGATTTTGGCTACATGTTTCTACAGTAGCAAGCAGTGCAATCCAACAGGAACACATTGCTAGGGCAAAACACTTGGTGTAGAGGACCTGCTATCTGTGTTGTGTGTGCCTTGGGCGCTTACCTTGGACTGATCCTGTACAACAGGCATCTGTTAGTGGCTGCGTGTCTTCAGAGGCTCTTCTAGAGTGTATCTTCTGCTTCAGTTTCATTTGAAAGGAATCCAGTTTGCATGGTCCAAGACAACTGCTCAATTTAAACCCTAAGGTGAGACTTTTAGGAGAACTCTTCAAAAAGCACAGTCATGGTTTGAACAAAACCATTTGAAATTGAAGTACTGCTGAGAACACGCTCATAGAGAGCTCCACTATGGAACTTAAGCACACGTTGTCAGACATACCTACCATATTTGAGTATCTCCATTTTTGGAAAGTCTATGGCTTGACTATGAGACACTTGCTGCAGATCATTGTGCTTAGCATCAAACAGTAAGTAATCTGAAAGTCTGAAAATCAGGCCCTATTTTTCCAAAAATGGAGGCAAAATTTAGCAGATGTTTCTGGAAACGAAGGCTGGACTGACTTACCATAAAACCATTTCATCATGCAGGAGCTTGACTGCAAAGATACCTTGGGCAGATGGTTTTCCTTTCTCTGCTTGAGCAAAGCATTATGGTATCTTTTCTTTCATACCATATACAGTCCACACTATTAGCTGACTGAAATGCAAAAAGCATGGGTTCAGTTTCAGTGTATGTATTTATATAGCATGTATATATATAATTGTACCTCTCATGGCTCTGTTATCTAGAGAACGATTTTGTAATGGCCACATTCTATGGAGAAACTAAGTAATATTTATTCTGGAAAATAACGTTCAACTACTTCCTGATTTTTAAATTAAAGCCTGGATAGTACGCTAATAACAAAAAAAATCCTGAATGAATAAAAGAATAAGCATCTCTATTCCAATTGGTGCCTTTTAAAATTAGATCTTCTTGAGAGGGAATTCAGCAAGAATATTAGTAATGAAAAGGCCCAGAGGTGCTTTGTATTTATATTTTTTTCTTCTGAAGTTCTCAGCTGGATGTGGCCTCAGTGGGACTTCATATTTCTTTCAGAGAACTGAAGTTACGAGTCTGTTTTTTCTTAGTTGATCACTGAGTCTTCCATAAAACACGTACTGTGGTATGAAACTGCACATTTCTGTTGATCCAAAACTGATAAAGGTGATTGTAAACTGCATCTGCTTGGGCCATTGTGATATGGTCTTTGAGAGGAGAGCCATCTTCAGAGATTTCTCTTGGCTTCCATCCCAGTTCATCATTTCGGCTGTGTTGATAAGACCATTCATAGGACCATCATAAAATGCCTAGCTTTAACATAGGACACTTCATGGCTGGTTTGCATCACAAAAAAGGAAAAGCAAAGTAAGCTAAAGTCACATCAGAGGGTTCACACCAGTTTTTTAACTGTCTTCAGTGCTAAAAATGTGCTACTTTGAAATGACACACTTAGTAAACAGTAACCAATCTGATTGTGACCCTTTCTTTGTCACTATGCAAACTTTATGTATGTGGATGCGAAAAAAGCAAAATTGTAAATGTAAGTTATATCTTCCTCTTGCTTTAGACAGCCTGACCATGGATTTTCACTTATTTGTTCCAAGATTAAAATATTCTTCTTTCTCAAATGAGAATCTCACGAAATAGAACCTGTGCACATCATGACAGTAGTATACATTTTTGAGGTTGGTTTTTCGAACTCAGTATCACATCCATCATCTGTTCTCTATCCTAATAGGTTATACTTGACCACGTTGGTCCCATGCAGAAGACCATTGTTCACATACAGTCCTATGAAGAATTACTTCAGCTACCAGGGGTGAAAACGCAACCTTTTTCCGTCTTCCAGAGAGCAAGACAACTCTTGAGAGAATTGAAGAAATTGGAAAAAATTACTAAGGAACAAAATGACCTACTGGAGGTATTTGATTTTTTTTCTTCTCTTTGCTATCACCTAAACGATCTTTATTTTATAATAATTTTGATCACTAGACAATATTGTTTTTACAGGTATATAGTATACCTACTTTGTCTTCCATGTAAAGGTTTGGGGGATTCTTTTGGTTCTGTTTTTTTCCTGTGTAATTTGATACTATAACGAGGCACACTGGATAGTCTTGAAATCCATTTCAGTTTTCCAATTTAGTCAAAACTGACACCGTGTGTTTTAGCATATTGTAGAAGAAATTAAGGCCTAAGTGTCTTATAGCCAGGTTTGCACAACTGGTGATTGAAGTCCAGTGTTATATGCAGATTCTCACAATGGCAACGTTCAAGTCCTCAAACTTATCTTGAACATGGATGTTCTTTGTTGAAAGCCATGAGACAGAAATTGCTGGGAAGTCTGTTCCTGAAGATGATATTCTCAGATCAGCGAGCCAGGAAAGTGACCATTTTCTGCCACTGTCACTTGATTAATTAATTAATGTTTTGAGGCAGGCCAACTCCTGCCCTCAGAAGGTCCCATGCAAGGATGTGTCTGCATAAGTGAACGTGTGACAGGGGGCTTGGAGATGCTGTTGGCTGGACCAGGTTTGGAAACGGAAGTAATGTAACAGCATTGGCATGACCCATGGCTGCAGGAGAAGGCAGTGCTGGGGGGCCAGTGGGTGTTAACTCGTGGGCAATAAGGGTTATGAATCAGCAATGCTGACTGCAAACCTGCAATAGTGTCTCTGCAGCACTTCACTGAGCAATGTGGTTGTACCAGCTCGGGAAGGTTTTAATTCAGAGATATTTGCATCACGCTCCGTTGCCCAGGGTACATATACTTGGAGGCAATCTGGAGTTCAGTTACGTGTGTTCTCACGTCAGCAGAGATACGAGAATTCCCACGTGACCCATCTATTTCTCAGCAGGATGACTGCAGCACCTGGAAAAACAGTGCAGTATCTTTGTTGATTTGATTTTCCAAACCAATGACAATAAAGCAGAATTCTTTAAAATGCGTAACTTCCTGCTGGGAATTTTCCGAGGACAAGCAGACTCAAGTGGCAGCTAAAACATGGATGTTCATCTTTGATTTTCAGTTTGTGAAATTAAGGGCACCACACCAAAACTAGAACTCAAACCTGCTACATGACTAATGCACACTTGGACTTCAGAAAGAAGGAATGACTATATGAGGTCCATATGACCCTTACAATCTTTTTTTTTATTAGTCCATAAAATTTATGTCTGAAAAATGGATGTGGTAAAAAAAAACCATACATGTTTCAAAGAGCTAACAGGTTAAATACTCAAGAATTTTCAAAACACTTTGAAAACATCAGAAACAGGATTCTTTGCAATTACAGAGTGTTATCATGAGGCTTCTAGCTGGTTTATATGGAGTATTAGGTCAAGGTTTAGATTTTTCTCCTTTTTGAAACAGCTGTAACCTTTTTTTGCTCAGCATTTGCCTTTGTCTTATAGGCATCCAACAATCTGCTGAGTGAAATTTCTTTGTGAGAAAACAGATTGGAAAAATTGCAATTCTTGGCAGCTGGGACATCAAACTGTGCAAAAAAGATCTTGCAATCCTGTTGAATGGGTTGAAAGCGGCAGTAGCACAATACAAGTCTAGCACCAGCTAAGGCATAACAAAGGATAAAGCTGTTAAAGGATGCATTTTGAGTGCTGCCTTAGAAAGGTAGTAAGGATCCTGTTAGACAGGAAAACTAATGGGGGGAAAGATTCATGTACAAATATATACATAGTTTTTTTTTTTCTTGAGGATTAGTTTTGAAATGTTGGTGTTTGGATGTGTTTGCTCCTGTTTTGCTATCGGTGATGCAATAGGATATCGTGTTACTAACTTGTATAATTAAGTTGCAGCGCAACACCTGAAAAAGTATAATGAAAAGAAAACCTGTAATAGGTAACAGAAATGCTTTGGGGCAGGATTTTAGCTGACTTAGATCCGTATGGAGTGTTGCCCTCTGTTTTTTATTATGGCCTGTCAAGTACCACACCTATCGCTACCGAAATAACATCATCAGGAAGAGGAGCTGGAAGCCACAGCTGCTCCTACCGGTTTTCTGTGCAAGAGACTGGCGGTATTTGCATATCTGATGAGTTACTGTGCTCATTTTTAGTAAGCTCTTCCATAGCAAACACAATGCCTGCCTGCACGAGCGCTACGGGCAGGTGGGCCTTTTCTTCTAGCATTACCACAATATGAAAAGTAAGGAGCAGATGTTAAGCAGGAAATAACTCAAAAGAGAGGCAATGCTTCTTGGAAGAGATTCAGTCCCACATATATGGCATAATTTATGTTATATTAGGAAAAGGATAAAATGAGATTTTTTTTTTTTTTGGAGCCTCAGTGGAAAGCAGCAAATAGATGAGTTATTTTCAGGCAAGTGGCTCAATTCACATATTGGCCTGTGACAGAATAAATTAGAGTCTACATACAAAATATTAATAATCTTTAGTTAGTCAAGGAAGTAAAGGTATTATGATGCATTTTGCCTGTTAATAAACCCTCCTGTTCATGTGTAAGTGAAGGTATGGGTAAGAGAATCTCCCTTTTAGTTTCTCATTAAAACTGAACAGAAGGCCTACTAGTTTTTTCCTCTGATTCTTCAGCTACAGCATTAAGTTTACAGGCCACAATTAAATATCTTCCTCTACAATTTGGCTTTTTTTTTTTTTTTAGAGTGGGAAAAATAGTTTTTTCTTCCTTTTAAAACCTGTTAGGAAAAAAAAAAATTGTTTAGAACCTTCTGCTGCTGTCGGCAGAGTAAGTTCAAGCCTGTTGACAATAGGCCGCATTTTCTTTGTCACCTTTTGCAGACACCCGAGGAATAATCCTTTGATATTCTTTGGTTCTCAGCTCACAGGTCGGAAAACACAGAGCCACCACACGTTCTGCAAATTGAATGTTTTCACAAAATATTGTGATTTGTAGATGTATCAATTTCTTAAATACCTGAGACATCGTGAAAGGCTGTGGCTGACAAACATGAGCAATGTGTGCGGAGATTGCTGATTTCTGCATGGGGGGGTTGATGACATTTTGCTCTCACTGTCCAATGAATAGAAGTGAATTTGGCCGTTTATAACACAGAATATGTTTTCCTACAAGTCATGTAAGAAGAGGAAACTCACACAAAGTGGAAATACTTATCGTTTTTATAGGAAGTATTCAAATTGTCAGGTACTGTGGTTGGCTTATACTCTGAGCTGCAGTGTCTGCCTGGTGTACAGCACAGTTCAGTTTTGCTCAGTGCAGAACTAGCTGGCAATAAAGACCTGAGCACCAATAAAAACCAGGTAGGCTTTCTAACTTGATATGAAACCCTGTGATTTCTTTTTTTTTCTTTTTTTCCAACCAATTCTTAATTGTAGTGAATGTGTTTGAACATGCTGCATTTTCATTTTACAGCCAAATTCATAGCTCTATTCTGCAGTAAGCAAGGATGTGCTCCCAGGCACAATACTGCACCGTACTTTGACTTACGGATAGAGCAGTTTGTTTGTCTTTAGCAACTGAGTAATAAACTTAACGAAGGTAGGGTTGTGCAAAGTTAGTCAAACAAACACAGTTTCTCTTACATTTGACTACAGCTGCAAGAGAGGCTTCAGTACAAGTTTGTTGCATTACTGATTAGTTTGTTTCTGTACTACTTCAAAATTATTTATGAGGGTTACTATTTCACAGGAAGCTGTAAAGAAAACAGAAGAATGTGAGCAAGAAATTGAAAAGTCGAAACAATTCTTAAAGAACCACTTGGTTGAAATATCACATGAAGATCAGCCACTGGCTGAGAAGGCTCATTGTCCAGAGGTGGGTTTCGTTGTTTTCTCTCTCACATCTGTTACTTGTGCTGGCTAATACTGATCATGATGATGGAGAACACCGAGAAATAGCAGCATGTTTCCCCTCCCCGCCACAGCCAAGGAGGCAACTGAATGCCACAGTGTGACTATGCATACGTAAGCTGACATATACCAAGAGATATTAGAATTAATATCAGTTTGCCAGTTGGGTATATCTTCCATAATATACTTCTTGTTGACCTGGATGTGTGATTCATACCGATATCAAATTCTAAGGGAAATTTATAGTGCTCATTTCATGGCAGCTGACAGTTTTCTCATGAGAAAATAGGCAACACTGATAGCTCAGCATCTTGCTAATGCTGCTGAGGGAACAGCTTGGGATAGTGCCTAAGGGGAGAACTGAGTCCGTTTCTGATCGCTGACCATGCAGTGGTACTTTTGGTGATTCTGGTTAGGATTAGATTCTTTGGACTCCTTTCCTCGTCCTCACTGCCACACTGTGTTTTCATCAACTGATAAACATATGTTGCTTTTCTCCCCGCAGTCAGCTGCTTTCTGTAGAGGATGAATTGATTATTTACTGGAAAATAAGATGTGTTTTAAGAACAGCACTCCAAAAGTCAAGAAATTACCAATTAAGTGTAATAACTGTAAAGTGCCTCTGAAATGCTCAGCTTTTTGCAGGCAATCACAATAAAGTTAATACACATACATTGTACTTGCCTAATAACTATAATCACTTGGTAGGTTCCTAAGTACATAGCTGCTCTGCTTTCAGGTGGTTGGATGTTGGTGGCTTGATGCTAGTACTAAGCATGACTCATTTCCTGATTCTCACTTGTTTTTGTCTTCGAATGCAGGGCTTTCTGTTTAAAAGCTCTTTTTTCGGAAGAAAACCTGTTTCACTATTGTAGCATTTCAAGAATAGAAGCGGGCAATGGAATTGCCCATCTTATTGAGGGGCTTCAGATGAACTGATGTTAACAAAGATTTGGTTTCTGAGAAGGTTTTTGGCTGGTAACTGGTAAACGTATGCTGTGAAGTCTCGTCCTACAACGAAATAAATAGAAATGCTGTTCTTAGTGGACATTTATAAAAATATGCCACAGGGGACTTTTTCTTTCCTCTACCTTTGGAAGATTTTACGTTGTGTTTTTGAGTATACAAAAGGAAAAAAACACCTTATCTGAGCAGAGTTGCCATGTTCTTTGAAAATTCACTGGGGTTCCTACCTCCACCTTCCCCGTCAGGCAGCCACACAAATGTTATTAACAGAAGCAGCTGTAGTCAAGACAGAACCAGCAGTCTCACTGCTTTCATCTGTCACAGGTTATTACCTGCATGGCATTATTCATACCATGATAGAGCATGGTGTGGAATCAATACTGTTATTATTTCAAGCCTAGCATCAAAGCTTGCTCTGATGTACTGAACCTAGTGTGCAATGGGATACTTTGCCACTTTTTGGTTTTATGAGCAAGCAACAATGCTTCAAAGAGCTTTAGGACTTTCAGTAATGAAGTGAGTGGTGCATTTTATTCCCCACCCTGTCTTACTCTGTTAGTTGTGCTTCCTTTGCTCACCTGGAGACTGGGTGGTAAGAAAAGCACTCGCCGAAAGCTCTAAGGGCAGAGCACTGGCTAGAACAATGCCATGGCCAGGGAGGAGACCAAGACAGATTTATTTTCCCCTTTGTTAGTGCAGAGTTACTTGGGTTATTGTTTAATCCTCATACTCAGATGGAACCTCCTGTGCTTCAGTCGGTGCCCATTGCCCCTCATCCTGTCACTGGGCACCACTGAAAGGAGTCTGGTCTGTCCTCTTGACACCCACCCATGAGATATTTATAAACATTGATGAGGTCTCCTCTCAACTTCTCTTCTCCAGGCTGAACAGACCCAGTACTCTGTTGGGGGCCATTTATCCCTATATAACATTCAAAGACATGGGATAATTTTGTCCCTTGCCATGTCACTAAAACCCACTGAATGGTTTGTGTTTCATTCTTTTAGGCCAGAATCAGCAAAGACTCAACCCTGAGCTACCCTCATTGCTGTCTTTGCCCTCATCAAGGCTATCCCAAGTGTTTTGTGTCAGGTTTCCAGAGAAGGTAGTCGGAAGCAACATCACCTGCTGTGACACACAGAGTAATGTCACCTAGCTGCATTCCCTCTGTCCCAAAGGAAACTAGTATTCCCATGGCTATGTAGGACCTAGTCAGAGTTAGTTATCCAGCCTTTCCCATTTCCTTCCAGACTACCAACTTCTGCATTACAGGTGGCAAGTGCTGTCCTGAGCTGAATCTGCTGCTGCTGTTTTGCATGTATCTGGACATCTCGTGCAGTGGCAATGGGGAACTGTCCCAATGCCCACAAAAAGGAAAAAAGTCAAATACCCCCAGTCCCAGTAAGATGTGCCGCTGATATCATCTGTTACATTCCTGTTTGGTTAAGTAAAAAAATAGATGCTTACAGATGTTATTGCTCCTTAGGGAGACATGGAAGCTGTAAAAGAAGAAATTATAAAGCTGTGCCAAAGAAAGGAAGATATCCTTACCGGGATGAAGAATTCAATGGCTGAGCTTCACCAGCGCTTACAGCAAGAAGTGCCTGAATCAGGAGACGAACCCACAGCTTCTGCATTGGAACACAGTGACTTGATTGGGACTGATGTTTCTGGTCAGCAGGTAAGTGGAGCATCATGTTGTAATCACTGAGAGCTGAAGAGGGAAGGTAAGTAACCTTTCTTCCTCCAGGAGGAGTGGCTGTGAGAGAGGAGCACCCCTGCAGCTGTGAATCAATACTGCTCCTCCTCCCCTGTGTGTTTCAGAATGGTCCCAAAAGGACTGAGTGTGATGCGTGTCTAGGAGAAGGCAGGAGAGAAGTTTGCCTCTGCTTATTTTTAGCAGAAGCGGATCCAACATGAAGTTCGCATTAAGCAATCAACAGCAAATTTCTCGATGTGTAGTGTTGTTGATAATGAGTTTTTCTGGGATTTTCAGTAAACTATTTTCATGGAGCAAAATGAAATTTATTGCAATGATAGCTGTGATATTGAAATACTACAGCATAGAGAAAAGTCCCAGTTTTCAGAGCTGCTTAGTACCTGCAGCTTTCAATTACTTTAATGTAGGGTGGCAGATGTTCAGTGCTTCTCCAAAAGTGGGACCACAAGTGGTAACTTTCTTTTGGTTTACAAGCATTAGAGTCTTTTACTGTTGTTGTCACTTATAATTGGGTTGTCTCTCTGTGTGTACTTTTGTAGCTGAAAAAAAGAGGAATTATGTCTCTTCTGCCTTCCTTAGATGAAGAATCAGAAGACTCTTCATTCCGCAGCAAGGTGAGTTCAGTATATCTTATGTATACAGCTGTTTATGTAAGATGAAAGATTTTGCTACAGGACAAATTATGAAAAATGTGTAAATCCAAAATACTTCAGAACAAGTTGAAGTATCTATTATCACTCTAGGATACTAATTGAAGAAATTGCACTGGAGCCAGCCTACCAATATTACTAAACCAGTATTACACAGCACCTCATTCTGTTATCCTGCTTGTAGAGTAACAGCTACTTCATGGAAGTGTTAGTAGAAAAACATGAGCCTAAATGCCAAAGTTTATATGCGGGGGTGGGGTTCAGACAGAATTAGACAGCCTCTGGAGCGCTAAAACTTTAAAGAAACAACCAAAATTATTTGTGCATTTGAGCTTAGGGAAAAAAGGGCATGATCAGACTATTGGGAATGCAGTTAAAATCGGAGAGATTCTGGGAGAATGGGACAAACTTGGAGACATGACTCAGCAGATTGTTCTGAATCTGGGGAGTGTGAATTCCCAGGTGAGCCGCAGGGGAGGAAAATTTCATAACAAAGTTAATAGCTTTTGGAAAAAGAGGAAAAAAAAATCCATGAAACTTTCTGCACACTGTACTGCAACCTACAGATCAAACAAGATGAATGGAATCAGGAATGTGCAGAAGTGCTGGTGAGCACAGCTTGCCCAGCAGGTCACAGACTGCCTGGGCTGGTGGTGACCAGCTGCTGTCATCTGCATCTCCTGCGAGGGACTGTGGCCTCAACCAAGTTTTGAAGAATTTCTGTTTCTCTGACATCATTGCTATGGATATTAATTACCCTTTTTGCTACATCATTGCAACAATAATCAAAAGGAAATGTGGCGAAGAGGTGATAGAGTATTGGAGGGGTTGCCTTAGGCTAGGCAAGGATGAAACTCCATGGCTAGACAGTGTGAAGAAGTCCAAACATCCTGGCTACAGGTGATGTCTTAGTACTCTGATCAAAGCACTTCAGTTTCAAGGTTTCTGATTGTTCACCTTCATTGGTGCAGTTTTCTTTACATACAGGACTTTTCAGGGAACAGGACTGGAGAAAGATGGGGTTTTTTTTTCTGTTGTTTTTTTATGTTTTCAAATAGTGTAAAAAAATGAGATACTCTGAGGTTGGTAGAGAAAACTATCAATGTCATCCAGCTGCTATTCATCTTGCAGCAGAGCTATACAGCCAGGGAAAAGGTGGGATTTGGAAAACACAATATAGATAAACAAGGCAGAAGGAGAGCAAAGTACTTTGCAGTCCTTTACATTGCCCGATGGAATATCTGAGCTTCTGTTCACAAGCTAATGCTGAGCTGTTGCTGCTTTCAAAGGGAAGTGCAGCTACAGAGCAAGATGCGAGCTTCTGGCCTTCAGAAAGAGATGATGAAAGGCACAAGGAAGACAGCACAACCTCCTGGTCTTCTGGTACCTTGTCAGATGGCGTTGTTCAGGTAATGCAATCAGGTTTATCTCCATGAAAATGGGAACTCATCTTTGTGGAGAAGGTCTGTGGAAGTCCTAGGTATTGCTGAAGTCTGCAAAGCAAGATTACTGTAGAAATGCAGGACATGACAGTCTTATTCAGATCCTCCGTCTTCCATATCACACTTGCCATTTAAAATCTGTTTTCCTGTTGCACATATTGGTTGGACTCAGTGAGATTAAGTGTCTTTTCAAGCCAAAATTATTCTATGATTATATATATTAATTTTTTCTAGCCTGACAAAAACCCTGTAGATAGAAATGCACATTTGGTAGCAGCAATTTATTTCACTAATTGCTGGAAAGGCTGTAAAATGTGCATTTTGTTTGGGGATGATTTGTGAAAGAACTTCTCTTTGTACATGAGATCGGCATCTAACACACTAAATCGGCTACAATTTTGGTGGCATTCCGCTCTCTTCACGGTGTCTCAATAATGTTGTGATAGCTCAATTGTTAGTTTCTATATAACAATGTTAGAGGTGTAAGAGAACTTCTCTCTGTGAATACTCTTGGGCCAGGACCGTTATAGGTTGAGTGATTGCTGCTCTTTGAGGCTTCTCTAGCATAATAAGGCAATAATGATACAAATGCTTCCACTGTTGCCTCTCTCTGTACAGGATGTGGATGAGATAATGCAATCACACAGTAAACATGGTGAAGAAACACCTATGCAGACTTTGCAGAGCTCTGAAGGCCCTTGCACGTGTGATGGCAGTCAGGCTACGGTGAGTTTGAAGGCTTGAGGTAGGCTGAACCAGCCTACCTTCTGTAACCTACCTCATGGGCACAGGTCCTGTTTCATTATGGTTATGCTACTGGAGTTTGTTGCAATGTTTGTGATAGGGTAGGATACCTACAACCCTTTGTAGGCCTCTTCATATTGCTGCTTTGGGTGATAATAAATGCATTTTGATTTGCTCATTGGAAATGCAATTTGCAAGGGAAAAAATTAGTATTTTCAGGAAATAAGATGCTGGCATTCACGCAGGCATGAATGAAGGGGTTCAAGTGATGTAAACATACATCAACTATGGGATTTTTAAGTGGCAGTTAAAGGAGAAATTAAGGAGATCGACACTCCTATGTGTTGATGCTTTGTTGAAGATATGCACAAGCTGAGGGAGGAGTGGGCAGCAGCCTATAGGTTAAATACAAAAGAGTGTATGGAGAGACACCAGGATGCTCTGGGAAGGCCAGGAGCAGCAGACTGGGAGCAGAGCAGCCTCAGCTCTTCCTGGGTTTAGAACGTGGAAGAACAGAAACTGTCATTGCCTGGGGCAGGAGCAGGCCCCCAGGTCACTTTGTCTCCCATTCACCCTGATTCCTTCCATCATGCTTAACCTTTAATTCATTGGAAAAACAGAGCGAACTATTAAAACCCAGCCAGCAGCAAAAGATATTCTATATTGGTATTAAAAAATAGCCTCCTGTGAATGTATTATAGATGATGTAATTGTATGTATGATCTCTCTGTGTTTTTATTCTCTGCTGTGCTGCGGTTGGTCTCTGCATGTGCAGGACATGTCTAAGCTGCCTTTGCGGCTGCAGGAGATGGAGTCACTGCAGTAGCCAAGCAGAGTGAGCAGTTCAGCTGAGCTCACACTTCTTATCTGTGTTAGGCTGAGCCAAACTCCTGGCTGCACTGAGTAAAACTCCATTGAGTCCAGTAGGGATTTAGACACCTGTATTCAAGAGGCTTAATCTCCAGCGGAACTTTTTGGCTTTCCAGGAGCCTTACGAGACATCATACGCCCTCCTGGCACCTCTGTGCATCACCGCTGTATTTTGTCAGTGTCTTGCCTTCAGCGACACCCAGAGCCTGTTGGACACAGTGATATAAAAGTTCAGTGGAGCAGTTTCTTGAGCCAGACCTGGTGGTTCTGTGGTCTGTGGAGAGAGAGCGGTCAGGCTGTGAGCCAGGGTCCTTCTCTACTAGACAGGTTTTTTTAGAGAAAGCCTTCTTTCTCAGACCATAGCAGACAGCTTTTTTGCTTGCAACATCTTTTCCACTTAAGTATTTAGCTACACTGTGACATTTCCATATGCTACACAGCTCCCTGTAGTGAGTGAATTTTTTTGTTTTTGTTAAATGGTTTGTTTACAAGATCAATTACTATTTGGAGATGGGAAGACATTTCTTTTTATAAATGTTATATCTGTTTATTTTCCCTAGAGATGTGTGCATGTATAGAGATTTATGCAGTTGATTATATTTATGTTCTCCATTTAGAGATTAATTGCGTGCTAAAATTAAATAATTCCATCTTAGTGATTGCTACATGATACCGTTTCCTCTCTCTGGCATGTTGTCCCTCCCATGCAAACATACCTGCTTCCAAATTCAGTTATAGCAACCTAAAACACAATTTAGGATTCAGAAAAAAAAATTTGAATTACTGGGCAAGGAAGAAAAGATGAGTTATAGTTGTAGGTGACTCCCTTCTGAGGGAAACAGAGCCCAATATGCTGGACAGACCCTCCTCTTAGGCAGGTCTGCTGCCTCCCTGGCGGCTGAGTTAAGGACATCACCAGGAAACTTCCCAGCCTGGTACAGCCCTCAGATTGTTACCCATTACTGATATTCCGTGTGGGTGGTGATGAAGCCATGATGTGTAGTCCATGGGCAATCAAAGGAGACTTCCGGGCCTTGGGACTCTTAGGGAATCTGGAGCACAAGTAATTTTTTTCTTCTGTCCTTCCAGTTGCAGGAAGCGACATAGGAAGAAACAGATGAGGGGTGACCTCATTAATGTTTACAGATATATAAAGGGTGAGTGTCAGGAGGATGGAGCCAGGCTCTTCTCGGTGACAACCAATGCTAGGACAAGGGGTAATGGGTACAAACTGGAACACAAGAGGTTCCACTTAAATTTGAGAAGAAACTTCTTCTCAGTGAGGGTGACAGAGCCTGGCCCAGGCTGCCCAGGGAGGTTGTGGAGTCTCCTTCTCTGCAGACATTCAAACCCGCCTGGACACCTTCCTGTGGAACCTCATCTGGGTGTTCCTGCTCCGGCGGGGGAATTGGACTGGATGAGCTATCGAGGTCCCTTCCAATCCCTGACATTCTGTGATTCTGTGCTCTGGTGAGATTCTGTGATTCTGTGGAATCATCTGGAGTCCTGCATCCAGCTCTGGGGTCCTCAACACAGCATGGACCTGTTGGAGAGGGGTCAGAGGAGCCACAGAAATGATCAGAGGGTTGAAGCACCTCTCCAGTGAGAACAGGCTGAGAGAATTAGAGTTGTTCAGCCTGGAGAAGAGAAGGTTACAGGGAGACCTTATTGTGGCCTTTCTGTACTTAAAAAGGGCCTATAAGAAAATTGGGGAGAGACTTTTTAGCAGGGCTTGTTGTGACAGGACAAGGGGTAATACTTTTAAGCTAAAAGAGGGTAAATTTAGGTGAGCTATAAGGAAGAAGTTTTTCACTGTGAGAGTGGTGAAACACTGGCCCAGGTTGTCCAGAGAGGTGGTAGATGTCCCATTCCTGGAGACATTCAAGGCCAGGCTGGACGGGGCTCTGAGCAACTTGATCTGGTGAAGATGTCCCTGCTCATGAATGAGCTTAGATCTCTCCCAACCCAAACCATTATATGATTCTTCTGTGATTCCACTGTCTGACAATTGAGCCATGGTAACTGTTCCATTCCATGGCATCGCTCTTGGCACACAAATGCGTGATGGACACATAAACACCTCTGCAGACAACACAGGTTTGTTTTATTCCGCTGATTTGGCTACATATCGGAGTTTCTAGTTCTGTAGAGGAAGGGGATAAAGTTTACTGCAGTAACAATGTCTAACTGGGAAGGGGCAGAGCATACCATAAGTATAATCTGAATGCTTGTGTACACATATGTGTGTGACGAAAGGGAGTCATACGTAATATTATTCATGTGTAATGTTTTATTATTTAAATGAATGAACTAAAACAGGCTTAGAACTAGAGCGGGAAATTTCAGGTGAAGTAACCTTGTATTTTTTTGTTTCTTCAGTCACATATAGCTCAACAGACATATTTAGACTGTTCTGGAATCTGTATACTCAGATTTACTTTCTGTGTTTAATGGCACTGTCCCATACTATCTCAGAGGCAAACAAGATCAGTAATGATTAATGAAAGACATTGATAGCTGAAATAATGCTTTTTTTGCTCTCTGATTTTAACTTGGTGCTTGCACACTGCCACTGACTGTCTTGAATACCTGAATATTTGCTCTAGAGCCGTGGGAATCTACAGGTAGTTTTGTTCTTGTGGTGTTTGGCTTGATGTACTTTCTAAGTACCAGTATTTGCATGTGTGGAGGTATATACATACCTGTACAGCCTTCCAAACAACTGCTGATATTTCCAAGTACTTTAGACTTCTCCTTATTACAGACGTGAGCAATATTGCTCCTTAAAGCAGGGCAAACAAGACATGCACTGTTTTTTTTTCTATGTGACCTAGAGCCTGAATAAAGCATATTTTTCTGTTGGAAGTAAACATGCAAGTAGTTTATAAATGTTACCCAACAGCTTGCTTTGCAGCTTTATACTACGTGGCTTTTACATCTAAGTCGCACAGAAAAACATCTCTCCTCAGGGGAGCACTGGTTACCCGTGAGTCATCCCGCTTCCTGTGTGCTCAGGTAAACCTGTGCAAGGGCAGATCCCGTCCCTGCCTGGAAACCTGTTACACCAGATCCCGGATCTCCTGCCTGCCGACTTTCCCTTTCCCTTTCTTTTTCGCTTTTCCTTTTTTTTTTATTTTCAATCTGGGAACACGGTGGCCGAGTGGTGTGAGTGTGCAAGTTAAACATTTCCCACTGGAAAGGGGAGGGGAAGGAAAGAAAGAAAGAAAGAAGAAAACCAGATACATAACCATGTTTCTTTCATGTGCTTTGCTTCAGAGCGACACGCCGCCTCCTGTCCCCAACGCCACCTGGGGCTCTCGAGGGAAAGCAGAGGACGCAGTGGATGGCGGCAGGCCTGAGCCAGAAACGATCCTCCAGGTGTGCCAGGCCCAAGTTGCCGAGCTGGAGCAATGGCTAGACAAAACTAAAGTGTCCCTAGGGTCAGACCACCGGACCCCCAAAATGCAGCAGATGGTGGAACTACAGCTTGCTGATTACCAGGTAAGATGGAGCGGTCAGTTTGCTGCTGCCATCCACACAAATTGCCCTTCCCTGGAGTGTGTGTCTGCAGAAAAGCTGTGCTTACTGCTTCTTGGCTTAACCGACTTCATTACACTGTGCAGAAAACAGGTAACCACTTGGCCTCACTTTCAGGTGCAGCTTTCCAAGGGTTTAGTTAAAATACCTGATTTTAGAGTTGAGAACTTTTGCATCTGGGGGATTTAGGTAGAACTCTTGAGTATTTTTAAAGCTTTGTTTTTCTTTAGATTATTTTGAGGAACATGGCTCAGTATAGTTTGAATCCTCTATTAAAAGACAATTTTTCATTGGTCTCAATCATGATAGATCAGCTAGAAAAAAAGGGGTTTTGAGATTGGTTTGTTTGTTTTTGTCTTTAGCCATTTTCACTTCCTATTTTTGTCAGAGTCATTTAAAAGACTGGTATAAGGTAGCTGGTAAATTCTTGCAATAAGCTGACAGTATAGGTAGAAAGATGGGGGCTTTTCCCCTTCCCTCTGTGAGCAGTGATGATGTTTGGACCTCCTGTCATATTTCTAAGGCAGCCTCTTGCCCTGGATGGCAGTGGAAGGAAACGAGTGGGTGGTACCTGTTGATGAAAATGGGTGGAGGAAAACAGGGCTGGCATGAGAAGCTGGGGTGGGAGGGAGTCCTGGCACACAGCTTTTTTCTGTGGTATGCAGATTAAAGGAAAACCTGCAGGCGTGATGCTTTGAAGCTCCCCGCAGTGTCTGTCTGGTGGACCAGTTTCCTTCAAGCACTGAGTCTACCTAAAGCAACGAACTTCACTCATCGTAAAGGAGCCGATATCAATATGTCCCTGTTTTAAAATAAATACTAGGAGACATTTCCAGCTGTTTTGTTGTTGTTGGGTGGGTTTTTTTAATAGGAACTGAGTGTGTGCCAAGAAGCGCCTCTGAGTTTAGGCTGTGATTCTGCTGAGGGCTGGGGTGCTGAACTCTGTGGTAATTAGGAACCTGATTGCACCCAAGTAGCTGGCTGTGTGTGGATCCCATTCGGGGTTTGTGTCAGCATAGGCTTTGACAGAGCAGTTCCAAGCAGTAAAAACAAGCAGCCTTCAGGAAGCTGTAAGGGCTGCTGAATTCCTTTTGGCTTTTAGCAGCTTGATTCCAAGTTTAGAAGTGAACTTGGTGGCAAGGAAGGCTTTTCTAACCTAGTGAAGATCTACACAGAAAAATACACATCGTGTGAAGCAGAAGCAGTCTCTAGAGACGGACGTATGATGTAAAGCAGTTAATTTATTGCAGTTAATTACTTTGCAGCTGAGCCATGGTACCTGTCTCCACACTCACCTTAAAAACATGAGTTTAAAGTAATGCAGAGATGCACTTTGATTCACAGCAGTTCGAATCAAAAACCAGATGCCAACGGTTTACAATGGCCTGGCTGACACATGGTAACATTACTACGTTTTGGTAATTCAGCATCATTTCTCCCAAAGGGTGATGTGGTTAATCTGTGCACTGCCTCCTCCTCATTGCAGTGTTGTCATCTTGCTTGCATCCAAATGGAGTCTTATCATTTTTGCTCTCCTCTTTTATTACTCCATAACTGAGTTAATATAACTTCTCGCAGAGGCCGTTATTTGAAATGGTTTTAAGACTAAGTTTGTATAAAATGTATTTAATTGTTCTGAATAAAAAGCAACTATATTGGAGAAAATCTAGGGGGTTTGCAGATGTTTCTCTTTTTGCTTGTATGTTTCTATTCTTTTCAGACCAGGAAAGTGTGAGCCTTGGCTTCAAAATGTTATCAGGAAAGGAGACTTGTGCTTCTAAGAATGAATAATTGACTGCTGTCCCTTCTAGGTGATGTTGTCAGAGATCGAACAAAAGGTCCTTTCTTTACTGGAAGATTGTGGACATAGTGCAGATTACCAACAACAGACAGAGGCTCTCTCCTTGAAGTTGAATGAAGTGAAGTGCAATTTGGAAAAAGTTCAGACAATGCTCCAAGACACATACAATGATGAGCAGGTAAAGCATATGAATGCTGTGCAGACCAAGAATGAGGGAGTCATATGCTTTAATGTGCTATAGCTGCAGAAGAACAGCTACAGCTTGCCATGTGAATCAAGGAAGGGAGAAAAGTCGATCAGAAATGTCAGTCCTGCTATTATTCTACTTTATAGTGCTGTATAGTTATTCGTAGTTTGTGTCAAGTAGTGGATTTTTAATGAGTCTGAACAACATCTTTTCTGCTTTAAGTGTTCAGTGACAGAGGTCAAGATTTTGCAAGGAGTACAGGAAAAGGATAAAAAGTTTTGTTTTGTTTTAAATACTTTTGAAGTTCCATGATATTTCTCTGTGACAATATCACAGCAGAGGGACCTTTAAGCAGTACATTTCTCTTTGAAGAATACATAAATGGCAAGGGCAGTGACTGCCAGCTCTCCTGCACCACAGCTGCACGCTCTTTGCTGAGTTTCCCAATGGCTGAGGCAGTAACTCCCAGCTTCAAAGCTAATTCCCGCTCTGCTGTACAAGGGACCAGAGAAGCGCACCTGACATGTTTGTGTAAAAGCAGCCACAGTCTCTCCAGTTCTGTCAAAGCACAGTGTAAAAGGGAGCTTGCATGGCCCAGGAGAGAATTAACCCTGGTAAAGGCTCCTGTTGAAATATCCCTGTGAGCACAAGCAGATAGAAAATCCAGCTGCGTGACCAAATTTATTAGCATAAATTTCACATCCCTATAATTTGGTCAAACAAAAAGAACGGAGGGTTAGCATCAATTAATTAGCTAACAGGAAAAAGAAAACAAGCCTTGTCACTGTCAGGGAGAGAAATGTGAGTACTTTAGCAGCAGGTTAGAATGCATCAGACTTTCAGTAAATTGAACTGGACAGAAACGTTTGCAAGAGTAGCAACTGTGTTTCCTGCACTGCTGATTGTATATATAGTAAGTCTGAGACAGCTCCACTTTTGCCGTTTCCCCAAACTGTGCTTGTGGGTTCTGCTCTCTTGTCTCGTTTGGAAGCCTCCCCACAATGGGTCTCCCTTTACAGATTCACAACAGGGAGAGGATCGACCCAGAGCCCTTTGACATCCTACACTCAGACGGCTCCAGCACATCCCAGCCTGCTCTTGCTGAGCAGCCGCACGTGTGGCACAATGGTTTCCAGCACCCACAGGTAATTCTCCTACTGCCCAGGAGCCCGGCTTCTCCGCATCCCCTGTGGGTGTGGGGGACAGCTGCATTTATCACCCGCTGTGATTTTTGCTGTGGAATCAATTCCGTCAAGCATAGGTTTCAGACACCCTTCTCCTGCAGGAGTTTGTCAGGATGGAAAAAGACCTCACCCCTAAAATTCCAGGTCCAAAAGATTTAGTAATTCTACAAAGCTGGATGGTACCCTCCACTTGCCTTGTATCATAATGATTCAGGTGGCATCACCCATCCCTCCAATCTCCTGTCTTTGAAGCACTGATGTATTATGAAATCTGAATCCATATATCGACATTGCTTTTGAAGATGAATTTGAAGCTAAAGCTTTGTGAATGTTTTCCCATGGGCTAATTCACAATGACTTTAATGTTGTCATTAACACAATTTAAAAAAATCCTGTAATGTTCTGTGCTCTGTAAACTATTTCTGTTTTGCTAACTAAAAATTAGCTTTCCATGCTGTTAGAAAAGAGTTGAAGAAAATGATCCAGCCTGAGCCACTAAAATTACTCACTTTTCACTTGCAACTCACTCTCTTTTTAACTAAAGGAACTCAACCTCATATTTGAGCAAGTCCTGATTTTCCCTTGCCTTTTTCTCTATATAAGGATGACAGTTGATGACCTTTAGATTTCCATATGTGCATAATTTGTTTCTGACTGATGGCTTTGCTTTTAAAACTTTAGCTCAGGAAAAAATCTGTCCCATAAAAATATACATTTTCACAAATGCTTTGTTCGGTAAATTCATGTTTACATATAAACTGCATTTTATTCTGATAGATGTGTTCTTAATTTCTTTGCTAAATGAATTAATGTAAAATGTGATTGGGAAAGCTCAATCATAATTTCAGATTAATACAGTGCAGACAACTGATTTTACTGTTCACGCTGTTCTGTGTACACAGGATATGAAAGCAAAAACAGCTGAGCAGAAGAGCCTCATTGACTTCATTGAATCGTGCGTGGAAAAAATGCAGCCACAGTTTGAGGACAGCATGACTCAGAAATTGAAATCAAGGTACAAAATACATCACTGATTCTGATAACTGATTTTTGTAAAACTGCCTAAACCTGCTGAAATTTTGCAGTGGCACCATTGGTTCTGTGTAGGGGTGTGTGTCTTTGGAAGAAAAATTATAGAAGCTGGGAGATTTCTTAAACAATCTAGAGAAATGGAGTTTCATTTATGTGACAACCTCTTTGATATTGGGCTGAGTCCAGTGTTTAAAGTCAGTCTTGGTATCAGGCAGGACTGACACCTGCCACAAACTAAAGCAGGTTCATCCAGAGGCAAAGTTTGGTGTCTCTGTTCACAGCCTTTGCTGTGCAAATGCACAGAGATACCCAGCCAGGTTTAAAGGCTTTGAAGAGGGGCCATTTGGATCATGCACCTTCCAGCGTGGAACCAAGACATGCTCCAGGACCGTGCTCCCTGTACTGTCATTTCAGAGACAGAGACTGCCAGCAGGCCCCTAGGGAGTTTCATGGGAAAAGAAAAGCCCAAAGAAATGTATCAACCTTGAATTAAAGATATTGCACTTGGTTTCACTCTGGTTTGGGGGCAGGAGCTATAGAAACTAATCTTATAAAAGAAGTCTTGCAAATGTAATTATGCATATTCTGCTTTAGTATTTTCCATTCTAACAATATTTTCTCAATACAGCGATGGAGAATCTGATCCAAAGAGCGAACAAGCTAATCCCACTTTAGCTCCAAAGGACCGAACGGGTAATAAATGGCAATTTTTACAACAAGAGCTATCATCAAAGATGAAGTCTCCTCTCTGCCAGCTTGTGGAACCTCAGGTCTGTTTAAGTTCAGTGAAGCACTTTCTGCAGGCGGTTGTTTGTGGTAAAGATCGCAATTGGCGTATCTTCCTGCATCATGTCTTTTCATCAGATAACTGAAATCTGTGCAAGCATCTCCAAGGAAATAGTTACTGCATGCTGTTTTCATGATTGTCTTTTAATTTTATTTTGAGGTAAATAAACTACCTGAAGTGGTGACTACTAAGCAGAGTGCGGCAGCAAAAAGATGTATACTTGTAGTTCGTATTCTTTCATAGACAGTTAGCCAGCAAGCTCCCAGCTGAATTTCATGGTCAACCCAAATCTCACGCTGAAATTTTGTTCTGCCATTTACCATTGTGTTCTCTCATGTCGAATGCAGAGTTTGGACTGCAACAAGAGAACGCTATGTATTTATTCTGAACAGACTACGGAATTTTGTGGCTTGAACAGCACATACTTTCTGTTATTACCAGTTTTGTTCACATTCAATTAGAAT
The DNA here is from genome assembly GCF_037038585.1 of Patagioenas fasciata. Lineage (NCBI taxonomy): Eukaryota > Metazoa > Chordata > Aves > Columbiformes > Columbidae > Patagioenas > Patagioenas fasciata. The sequence continues at coordinate 63,741,996 of NC_092524.1, read as the reverse complement.
GACTAGATTCCCTGTTCTCTGAAATTACTGCATTACATGGAATAATAACAGTCCTGTAAAAAATGAATGTCAGCTGTTTTTCAGGCAAGACTTAGACTGCAGTGAGCAGCAGGACTGCCTTAACACAGACCACAACTTGTAGCCCTTAAACCTGGCAATGAGATGCTCCTTTTGCAGTCAATCTCCCATCAGGGCATAGCCTACCCAACAAATTTTTGCCAATACAAATGAAACCTTGATATCCAGGCACTTTGTATTAATTCATTGAAACTTTAATTTTAATGCTTTTTGAGAGGACTGTTATGTAGTTGCCCATAGCCCTGTCTTCGTTTGAGCTGTTCACCTAATTGCAATGTTCTTTTTCCAAATGTTAGATTACAACAAAGATGCACATGCTTCCCCGAAGCACATTCGCTACTGCAGGAACCCCAACTGTGGAAGAACTGAAAACTTACACTGTCCAGCTGGGAGATCTAAGCGAAGAAGCAAACGTGGTACATGCACAGGTAAAAATGGTTTGTCTTAGCATTGCAAAAAATACCAGGGATTCTAGACACAAGGCACTGTTTGGGCACTAGGAGGTATAGCCCATAATCATATTATTGCAGATGGCGTTCACTGTAGTGTTGCTTTTGCGTCAGGTATAGACAATAATGTAGAAATCAGCTTAGGATTTTGAGAGGAAACATTTCAAGTTTCAGTTACAATATTTCTGCTACCTGAATCCAAAGATTTGCTAGTGTGGGTGAAATTCCTCGAACTGTATAAAGCGAGGATCCTGTGAATGATTTCAGTGAATCTGCAGTACTGGAGTTGACAAGACAAATTGTGTTGAACCCATTCCATAGATCAGGGAACTCTAAGACCACAACCACTCCCAATATGTCAAGGGTCGTTGTCTCAGCTTTGGCAGCTCCAAATATTGCATGTATATACCCGTCTTGTCCAAGTTTGACCCTCAGTATTTCCTTAATTCCATCTTATTCTTAGCTGACTGAACATCTAACCTTATGCGAATGAATAAATCTTAACCATGCCTTGCATGAAAATACTGAAAACTTCTGATTTGCTTTTACCCAGGATAATGTGGCAGAGGAAGTCTCTTCCAATTTGGACAGAAAATTGTTTGAGCTGCTTCTGGCAATCAGCAGATGTTTGAATAACATGGAGGAGATGTTAAACACCTCAGTCCTCTCCACCGAAGAGGCAGCTGTGCAGCAGGCTCTCTATGAGGTAACTGTCCTAGAACATCCAGGGAAGGAGAAACCCCAGTGGATTTCTGTTATAACAGAATATATATGGCCTGGTATTTCCTCTCTGGTTTACTGGTATTATTGAGGAATAGCAGCACCAAAGTATTTGGTGTTGCACAGATTTGGGCCTATGGCTTTCAAGAGCAATTATCAACTTGAGTCCTACTGCCTTCTACAGGCAAGACTCTTTGGACAGAGACCATTTTCACTCATGTTTTGTTTCTTTCAACCCTTTAGACTCTTTCTGTTGAGCTGCAAAAACTTCACGCTTATCTGAGTGATAAAAAGGATGATCTTGTAAAGTCTATTAGCTGTGCTGGTGGGAGCACGGATGTGTTCTGCGAGTGCTTTAACAACTTGCAGGCGCGACTGGAACAAACTCAAGCTGCCACCGCTTCAAGGAGCAGCTCAATGAAAGCTGGGCTGGATCATAATAGCAATTACCAGGTACTCCACTGCTAAATGCACATCTTGTTTCACAGCATCTGTTAGACTTGTCAGTGTTAATGCATTTGGGTTACAGATGAGCCATCTGTAATGGGCTTCCTTTTTTTTTTTGGGTACTAAACAAACTTGTCTTGGCCTCTCAAGAGGCAAATTAATTTTGCTGTTTGCAGTGCTGTTTGCAGTGCGGACTACCTTAGAGGCCTTGGTCACGGTAGAAAATTTGCATGCAGAAAGGGTGGAAGTAACCTGGGATCCTGTGCATGCGGAGCTACAGGCTAAAGCTAGTTTCTATGTGTACAGATTAAGTCAAGGAGGGTTTTGTATATTCTGTATTCTGTATATTCTGCTGCTATGTGGACTCAGGAGGGTCAGGCTTCTTCCCTTTTGGTGCCATGTCTGGCACTGAGCTACTTTTAGCTATGTATTGGAGGTTGATTTGACCCTTTGTATTTACTGTTCCTTTAGATTTTTTGCCACAGTATCAGAAGCCGTAGTTTTGTAAATCTGCTTTTTTGTTTGTTTATTCTTGAAAAGCAGATAATAAGAAACTTTCCTATAGATTCTCTTGATGGTCTAAATCTACTCACTCTTGTTGGAAAATATTCAGATCAGGTACTTAGGCTGAAGAAAGAAAAGAAAAGCTTAGTCTTTGAAATACAGTTTCCAATGTCCGGCAAAACTCCAGTGTGCTTCTCATCTGCAAGTCAGCCTAACTCTTTACTGCTGAATAATAAAAGAGTTCCTTTGAAGAACATTGGGATGTTGTCTCCAAACAGTAGCAGGACTGGTCTTGCAACGTTTACTTACACAGAATCCATGGAGCTCCATCAGTCACCAGTAATGGGCTCATTTTCTCATTTTCAGAAGAGAAGAATGTTTCTCTATAAGTTTCGCATATTTTTGCAGCCACAAAGGATAATTGTGACAGGATAATCTGCTTTCTTACACTACACAGACTACAGAATTTCCCTCTCTAAATTACTACTTCTAGCCTATAAGGCACATGCTCTATTTTGTTTTTTTAAATAGGTAAAAAGTTCTACTGTAAGAGAGAACCATTTTGTTTGCTTTGTAATTTTGTCTGGTCATTACTATATTCCTGATACGTGATATACTTCTGATGTTTGTGTCTTTTGCAGAATGAAACCAGGCTGCTCTATGATCAGTTAACTGAGAAAAAAGCTACTCTGCAACAGTACTTGAATGCAATACGTGGACATAATGTTTCTGAACAGCTTCAGGTAATTTCATTTCAAGGAGAGTAGAAGCTCTCAGCATTAGCTATTATTTCCAGTTTTCTGCTATCTATTAATTTTCATATTTTCTAAAGTTTGAGTCTCACTTAAGTTTTAGGAACGGGGGAAGGAGAGAGTTCAGTATTTGCTACCTTTTTTTTTTTTTGACTACACCTTAATCCATAGTCAGACCTAATTCCAGCCCTTTTAATAACTCGAGTGGAGGAACCAGTCTCTCCACAACCTCTCAGAGCAAATACAGCCTACGCAACAGCAGGGAAGAAAAAGAGCACTTCACACGTTACGTCTTTTTATATGCAAAGCTAGCCTTTCTTTGTGGGAATAGGACTCCAGTATTTATATCGGTTCATTCAGCATGTATGAGTACTTTATCATATGACATTTGATCAGTTAAGCTATTTTCTTCAACCTTCATAGGGATTAGCTTAGAATTAAAAATTAATATACTTCATATCCTCCCCAGGGTGGTCATCGGCCATCTATGTGTGTGTTGGTGAAGCAAAAAAGGGTGTCCCAAAACTTTTTTGTTACAGGCTCATAACCTTGTTTACAGACATAACTTTCTGCCAGACCAAAAGCTACATTCAGAACTGCTGCATCCCCTAGCAGGGTCTGCTGCCTTAGATATATTCTCTCAAGTAACCATTCTTGGAAAAGGAACATCAGAAGTACATAACTTCCCTTCCTTCAGAGAGAACCTGTCTCAATCCAGCCCTGACTGTGTCTTTCTGATTCATAAGAGAAGACGGTATTTTCTGAGCCTAGTTTAATGTTAAAGTTTAATGGAACAGAACTCTTCCTAATAGCTTCTTTTGTCCTTAACTTAGAAAACTGATGCCTGCGCTTTGGAGCTGCAAAACTTTGAAAACCAAGTAGCAAAACTGAGAGGCCATGGGGAAAGATTGCGGTTACCTATCACCTTAATCCAGGAAGCTTATAAATTAGAGGTAAGAGCACAGTACAGCTTCCACTTACTCAGCAAGGTCTGGTTTTTCTAAGCAAGGTATTTTTAGCATCGAAAGGCTGATGGCTATTTTGCATTCTAGGGATGTGTGTGTGGGTTTGTAGGGTTAATATCTGTCCTTCATGAATAACTAAACTGTGCTTACATTATAGGATGTTTTGGACGACATGTGGGGGATTCTGAAAGCAAAGTACATGGAGCTGAACTCTCCTTCCATCAGTGAGAGCCAGTATGAGGACTTACTTCATGGATTTGCAGAGCTGGTAGCTATTGGACGAGAGAAGATTGCACAAGATCCAAAGCAGCTAACAAAAAGCAGAGCAGCTCTACAGTCTCACCTGGAAAATCACAAGGTATAAGATGCTTATCACAGCACTGCTCAGATCTGCATAGCAGGAGTGCTGTTTTCTGTGACTGGTTTCTCTCCAGTGTTTTGGAGAAGAATAAATAGCTCATAGCCTAGGGGAGGGGCTGGAGTAAGAGCAGAAAGCCAAGCAAAGTTTTTCAGTAGACCAGAGTAGGACCCGCTAAAAAATACAGAAGAGAGATTTTTATTTCAGCTACAGTTTTGGTTATAAATTAAGATCAGGATTTCAGTTTTATCAGTCCAACACTACTTTGGCTTACCTCAGAGCATTGATATGTGAGAAAAACACATCCTTCTAATTACTGGTTATAAATCCATAGTGAGGTTCTTGAAATTGCTGTCTTGCAACTGGGAGCTGAGCCTTTGCTTTCAGCATTCTGTGCCATCGTGATCTAGTGGAGGAAACTTACCTATAACAGCTCCTTTTCTGAAAACAGGATAGCTTAGATCCCCTCTTTGGTAGCCGAATGTCCCCTGTACCCAGTTGCTACCTGCTTGATGGGACATGGCTGAGAATGCACCTGCAAGAAGCCCTGGCGAGTGCTGGTGACCTGAAGATGTTTCTGTCATGTCAACACCTTGGTTTAACTGCTCCATGTAGATCAAACTCCCTTAAGAATTGCTTCAGGATGCCAAGCACTGCAAACCACTACTCCAGAGTCATAGAAATAATGTCTGTCACTCAGAAATTGGTCTTAGCAAAGCAAAATGTTAGGGATTTATTTCCAAAGGAAAGCATATAATGTATCTCCAGTGCAAATATTGATTTACGAAAGCAAAATAAAACTGCAAAAGCCATTTTCGCTACAGTGGTTATCAAGAATTATCAGGATGCTCATACAACCTGTGGCTGGGGTCTGGTCATTAAGTGAAATTCTTGCACTAGATGTTAGTTCTTAGTGAAGAACATCTTGATTGGAGAGTGTGATCTTAAACCCTCAAAGCTTTTTTTGTAGAGGAAAGTGTTATATTGAGATTCAGATGTTTCACAAGAGGTCAGCTGAGCCATAACTAAATCAAACTGTTACCATAGTTATGCCAAAGGATAACTGTGCCCTACCTACTACTTAGGCCTTAGAACTGCTAATACCCTTGGTTCTTGAGGTCACCTGTCATCCATGTGAAACAAACTGGATAATGACTATCTGGTGGTAACTACCTCATGCTAAAATATGAATTTATGTACAGTTAAACTCTTCCTTGCATAAACTTCCTACAGCATCTTTGTATTTCATATGAACTCAAAGTATAAATGCAGATCTTTTTCTTTAGAAATGTATAAATGAAAATAGCGTATGCAACTCATGTATGCCAGGGGAGGTTTAGACTGGTCATTAGGAAACATTTCTTTACTGAGAGGGTGATCAAATGCTGGAACGGGCTTCCTAGAGAGGTGGTTGATGCCCCAAGCCTGTCAGTGTTTGAGGTATTTGGACAATGCCCTTAACAATGTACTTGAACTTTTGGTCAGCCCTAATGTGGTCAGGCAGTTGGACTAGATGATCATTGTAGGTCCCTTCCAACTGAAAATATCCTATTGTATCACTGATTCTTGACTGTAAGAGGATCAGTAACTGCCCATCTTGTGGTGATGCGGAATTTGGGTAGAAGTCTCCTGGCTTCAGCTATGAGAGACCCTGAAACTGGCTGCTCTTCTCAGTGAGTCTTCTCTGTCTTCTCCATACTCCTGCTGTGGGTGTGTGATCTCTCTTAAAGAGCAAGCTTTAACTTGGTTTTTGGGGTTTCTTTTCAGGACTTTTTCCACAACCTCATGACCCACATGGCTTTCATGCAAACATTTTCCAAGAAAGTGGCTCCCTCTGTCTTTCAAAAGAAAGAGGAATTCTGGAGAGAGCTGGTGAATGAAGTCAAGTCACTGGAGGAGAAGGCCTGCCAGTATGGTATACACCTAGAGACCCTGTTAAAGGTAACGAGTCTAAAGAAGCCCAGAGTAAAAGCTGGAGGGGAAAAAAGAGAAGAATTGCCTCTAGGGGAACCCCGTTCTCACAAGTGATTCTTTGGCTAGTAGTTGTCCTTTCCTATCTCCATTGGATGGCAACAGTCTATTACTTGTTTTATGTGTCAGTTAGCTGGCTTTTTCCTTAAAAACCTCTGAAAATGGACAACGCGACCCATTCCTCTGACATGGGTGGGACTTTATGACTTGTTGCAGTAATTTCTGAGTGCCTGGACTGAAAGAGGAACCCTTAAAGGCTCAAAAATACCAGCATCACTTTAAAATAAAACCTAAACTTTGATTTTTTAAACACCCCTAGAGAATAAAAAAATTGAAGTATACCATTTTAATATAAGAAATTTTGATGATATTAAAGAATGAACGAGTTAATTCATCTCTGGTGAAATGTCTCACTCTAATATTTCCATATTATTCACCTATTTTCATATTCTGTTTCATTAAAGCAAAGGCTCAGTCTGGAATAGTAAAGTTGCAGAGATAGATGTGTGCTATATTAATGATGCAATATGTCTTTTAGGAATGGGTGGAATTTGATGATGAATGCCTAGCTTTCAATAAGGAGTTAGAGACCCTTACCTCTATGTTGCCTTCTGTGAATTTGGTTGAAGAAACAGAAGAAAGGTTGATGGAGAGGATTGCACTTCTACAGGTATTTATGTCTCTGTCTCCCTTTCTTTGTGGATCTGTAGAGCTGGCAATAAGATTAGTTAGAACGTGAGGAGATGCTAGCTTGCGGGGCACTGTTTTATTTGTGTCCTTGTCTGTGTGCAGATGTGTGCTGAAAACTTCCATGTTACATTAAACAGTAGCACAGCATCAGGCTGCTAATTTTAGCCAGGGGTTACAAGTTGATCTAAGTGGGAGTAACGACTACAGCTACTTTAGAACTTGGGTCTTCAAATGCAAATACTTGGGAGAAGGTGTTGCACAGACTACATGGATCCCAAGGACAGCAGGGAGCCTTGGGGTGAATACAGAGCCACTGCTATGTAATTCAGCAAAGATTTTCATGCCATGGTGTAAAAGTTGGGGAGGAGGAGAATCCAACCCAGTGCCTTCAAATATCTGAGCCCCTGGTTCCAGCCTTCTTGCTTACCTTCTGTTGCAATGGGTAGAAGGTGAACATTCTACAGGTTTGCTAGCACCTTTTAAAATCCTGAGAATTCAGAGTGAGATGGCCTAATATCTATCTGGCCAAAGAGAATAAAATTCCTTTTGTGTAAAATGGCAAATAGGCTCCTAGTTTGTTCCCAGCTTCATCTCTATTGGCAGAGCTACACCTTTATTTAGAACATGAAATCCAGTTGGAAACATTTGTCTATGTTTTGAACACATACAAGTATAAGGATATAAAAGAAGCCTTTCTGGTTGTTTTATAAAATTAGGAAGAAATAGTGTTCAATATACTAGTGATGTGTCCTCAGAGAGCACTCTGCGTTCCTCACAGATTTGCCCTTTCTCAGTCTTCAGAGGATGCACTCTATTAGAAATGTTGGAATTAATGAGTCTTCAGGTCTATATTGAGCCCAGTTTGATATTTAGATTCGTAGACTATAAAGGCAAAAAGGACTACTGTGATTTAATCTAGCTAACTGCATGAAAGAGATCACTGAGTGTTTCCAGAAAATTCTGAGCTTCAGTAAAGCTTTTGAGGAAAATCAACAGTAGATATTTACAATCGCAGCGACCCGCTGCTGCTTTTGATGCCTGTTGCGCTGTGACAAGAGATGTGCAATATTTGCATAGCCATTGATTGTGAAGTTGCCTGTGTTCCTTTGTTTTTTTGAGTTCTTAACTAGCTCTTTGCTCCTAAGTCTTTATTTGTCTTTAAAGACATCAGAAAGAAAATAGTAAGGCTTTAGAAGATGCTTTTGGGGTAAGTCCAAGCACTGGAGCTTCACAGATTCAAGGACAGAGCAGAATAAAATTCTCTGGGCCTTAATTCCTGTGAGAGAAATATACCTATTAATAATAAATAGTGCACAAGCTCCTCCTACCTGGAGAGAAGTGAGATACTTGCACATCACAAAATTTCTCAATTCAGCCTTCAACTTGGGACTGATTTGCTTCCTGTTTGTTTGGGGTGTTTTTTTGGTATTTTCTCTATTGTCATTTTGAACTTCTAGTGAAGTGTAACAAAGGTAAAATGATGCTTTGTTTTTATTAATGTCTAAGCAAACCAGACCACTGCTGTGTCTTCTGCTTAATGTCTTCACTGTTCTTCCTCCCTGCTACTATTATTCAGTAATTAACACAACGGCTTCCTTTAAGATACTGGTAACATTTTTAAAATAGGACAGAGCCAGAAGGCCATCTAAGGACAGGAGGGCAATAGCTTTCTGCTGGGGAAAGTCATGTGTTTGGACAATGAAGCTAGATCTGATAGGGAGTGTTCATCCATAGCCTGAAGCTTATGTGTCAAAAAAAGGCCATAAAATCGTAACAGAGTCATTCTGATAATGCATGAAATTATGTCGATATCTGTCTTGATCTGTCCAGAGGAAACAACAAAAATAATAATGTGTGTCCCTTCTGCATGTAGTAAAGTACAAGTTCCATTTGTTTGGGAAATAAAACACATGACAGAGGAAATTTGAGGTTAAGATGTTAGAATAAATGATATATGTTTTGCTACCTGTGTTTTCAGTTTTTAAAATATTTTTTTTGCAAACTTCTGATTTTTTGATAGCAAATCAAAAGCAGTGTTGACGAAAAGCATGCCAGGCTGTACCAGATGGTGAAAGAAGGGAAGAAATTGCTGACTGCTGTGAGCTGTCCAGAAATAAGAAGCCAGGTTAGGAAGATGGAAGAGCAGTGGTTGTCCTTAACCAAAAAAGTTGGCCATGAACTACACAGACTTCAAACATTACTCAAACTGTTGGTCAGGTGAGTGTAACTCTCCAAAGGGGAAGGACCCAAACATGCTCAAGGCTTTCACGTGGCCCAGGCCAACTGTCAGTGCAGTCCTGGCAGCTCAGGTGAAGGTGGTTTGGGGCTCTACAGCCCGGTCCAGCAGCCGATGGAGCAAACTCAGCTCTCCCTGCAGCTGCTTTGTGTGCTCTGAGCTCAGGCTGGCTGGACCCAGAGTGTGGACAGAGTGTGCCAGTGTTTGTTGGTGTTTACCCCTGCAGTGTATTCTGCACTTACATCTTGCAGTGTGCACTGTCTCCTCTGGTGGTTTTACCCTTCAGCAAAGCTCTTTTCCCCCATGTGAGCTTGTTCTGGCAACTGCTGGGTGAACACAGAAAGAGGATGTTTTCAGGGAGAGCAGACCAGCTGAAAGAGCTGATAGGAGCAGTCTTGTATGTACCTCCAACAGAACTGTGTCGCACATCAATCTATGCTGTAGCTGTGCTTTGGCAGGGTTATGTGACAGAATAGGTGCCAGAATAGCAAATACCTCCTCACAGGGAGCAAGGCAGCTTGTAAGGGTGAGAAATGTATTCTAGACTCAGCTGGGAGATACATCTTTGTGTGTTTCGTTTTCTCCTTGTAGCTACAATAGAGACTCGGAGGAACTAATGAAATGGCTGGATTCTGCTCAGCAGAGAATGAATTTTTGGAAGGAGCAGTCTCTCAGTGTGTCACAAGATCTTGCCACCATCAGGGATAACATCAACAGCTTGTTTGTAAGTAATTTCTCCTGCCAGGTTTAGATAAAACATTGTGACTTCCAGTAAAAATGAGCCTTTTGAATGTTTTTTGTATTTGTCATGACTCAGAAACTGCCCACATAATATAGCACTGAATGGCTGTGTGCCTCAAACCCACCTGATTTTCTCTGTGGGGTGCCATGAGGATGGGAGGCCACCAAAACTGTTCCTTCAGATTGCAAGGCCAACCAGAATGCATAAATCATAATAGAATCCCCTTGTAATAAGCTCCCAACTGCAATACATCACAGCCCAGCCAAGATTTTTTGCGCACCTGCAGCATAATTGCCTGCTTTCTCTCGTGCTCCTGTTGCCAAATACCAAATACATCAGTTCAGCCAAGCTGATGGGCCACTTACCATCTGCATCTGGAGTATGGGCTCAGGGAGGGAGCAGATGTGGAGACAGCGGGGCGGTGAAGATGGTGAGCCAAAGTCAGGGAAGAGAAGCATGCTGAATTGCATTTCATGTCTTTGCTGCCCACCATGTCCTGTGCTCCCCTCTTGTGACTAGCCAGGAGGTTCAGCCCCAATGACAGAGAGAGTCTTGTGCAGTTGGAAAGCAAAGCATCATGAAGGTTGGACTGGTAGGTGTGAGCTGGCCAGAGACTCAAGGGCTCAAGGACTGCAGTGTGAAGTGGGGATGGGGATATTCTCAGTCCCTGTGGAGCAAAATGTGATATTCAGCATTGTATCAAGCTGGGCAGAAAAAGGTCATACCTGCTGCCAGAACATGCTGAGTTTAGGTTTTCTGAACTTTTCATCCTATGACTGAAAATGCAGTTTGTCTTATTTATTTAAATAGATAGATACATAAATATTGACTCTCTCTTAAATTTCTCCTGTGCACCTCAGACATTCTCTAAGGAAGTTGATGACAAATCCTCCTTGAAGTCCTTTGTGGTGAGCACTGCCAACCAACTTTTTCACTTGAAGCAAGCCGATACTGCAGTGCTTCGGTCATCTCTGGCAAAGTTTGAGCAAAAATGGGGAGAACTGATTATACAGCTCCCGGCCATCCAAGAAAAACTTCACCAGGTGAGGAGAAACTCTGCTGCCATCTCTCAGTTCAAGCTAAATAATTACTTTAAAATGTTGCTGCTGGGATTCAGGCAGCTGCTGTATAAGGCCCACAAAGCACCTCTTTCCTAATGAGCTGTCTGTCTTGCTTTCAGAATATCCCCAATATTGTACTGCAGTTTAATTATTGCAGTGTTCTTCCTGGGCTGTTTTACATGTATCTTTCATCTTTACAGTTTTATCTGAAAGTCTGTTACAATTAGAAAGAATTTCATTTCAAATGTCTGAATTCTTGAAATTCTCTTTAATTTAAGTCATATGGCCCCCTGGAGCACAGGGCTCACTTTCAAGTTCATACCCTGATAATTGCAATTATAGTGCCTGAGCCTTTCTAAAAATACAGCTGTCACCTTTCTTGATATTTCTAACAAGCAGAGTGTAGAGGATTCATTATATGCTTTACCCCCAGCTTCAGATGGAAAAACTTTCATCACGGGAAGCTATTGCTGAACTAATGACCTGGCTGGACCATGTGGAACAACAGCAGGGACATGAGGAGCCAATAAATGCACAATGCAGTGCTGCCCAAGTCAGAAGCCTCCTTCAGAAGTACAAGGTAAATGGGAAGCTGCAAGTCCAGGCCTTCTGCATGGTGTCTGTAACAAGGATGGAAACAGCCTACAGGCACTGTCATATCCTTCCCCTTGCTCTCAGGAGGGTTCCTCAAACAGTCTCAAATGTGCCTTAACATCTTCCTTTATGAAAACCTTTCACTTCCATGCTGAAAAAAACACTGCCTACCCTGCAATACAGCTACTGCCTGCTGTGCTATCATCTTTTCCTCATGCTGTCCCATCTGTCTTGCTTGTTCTCTCTCTCTTGCATTTAGATTATAAGATGTGTTGAGCAGGAAAGCTTTGCTTCCTTAGGAAGAAAGACTCTGTGTTTGTGCTGTGTTTTAGTCTGCCTTTTCAACAAGGAATACCTCATAATGGAGCTCCATAACCAGCATCCATTTAACTAGAGAACAGGGGTTTTGAATATAATATTTCATCAAAAGAGATAACATGCTAGGAAAGAGGGACAAGATGAACATCCCTGCAGAGCGAGAGGCTGCAGCAGACTCTTGTCTCTGTTCAGATGCTAAAGCACCAGTGGCAGAGGCTGATTGCCCCAGGCACAGGAAGGATTCAAGCCATGCTTTTACCTCTGTAGATGCCAGGAAGCCCAACCTCAGGCCACAAATCCCTGCAGAGCCATATTTTGCTCTGCCCTTGCAGAGCTACCGAGCAGTGCCCCAGGCCCAGGCAGGACAGCAGTTCTCAGTCTGCAGCTCCAGTTCTCAGGCACTTTGGTACTGCATGTAAGGCAATGCCAATGTAAGTATTTATTTCAAAGTGCCTTAGTGTAGCAGATATATAACATTTGAGTCTGTATCAGTTGGGTTTGAAAGTTGGAACATGTAGGTGAGGTGCTCTTTTTAACTCTTTGGGGATTTAGAGGTCAGTTTGCAGGTGTGCCTTGTGCACTTGTCAGCAATTTGGGGATGTTTATCCTGAGAAGAAAGCTGGGATGAGGATCAGGAATTCCTATGGGGAAGCAGCTATGGCTTTAATACCTCTGCTGTGGTATTTCCTGGGGGCTTTTTTCTGAGTGTTACTAGGTACATTGAGGAGCCCTTTCCTCCCTTCTTCCTGTAAGACCTTCTGAAATATAAAGGCATCCAGGGTTCAGTATTGAGGCCAGTTCTCTTTAAAATCTTTATCAATGATCTGGATGAGGGGATTGAGTACATACAGTAAGTTTGCAGATGACACCAAATTGGGTGGGAGTGTTGATCTGCTCAAAGGTAGGAAGACTCTACAGAGGGATCTGGACCGGCTGGATCGTTGGGCTGAGGCCAATTGTGTGAGGTTTAACAAGGTTTAACAAGGCCGAGTGCCGGGTCCTGCACTTGAGTCACAGCAACATCCTGGTATGCATCAAGAACAGTGTGGCCAGCAGGACCAGGGAAGTGATCGTCCCCTGTACTCAGTGCTGGTGAGACCCCACCTTGAATTCTGTGTTCAGTTTTGGGCTGCTCACTACAGGAAAGACATTGAGGTACTGGAGAGGGTTCAGAGGAGGGTGACAAGGCTGGTGAAGGGTATGGAGCACAAGTCTGATGAGGAGCAGTGGAAAGAATTGGGGCTGTTTAGCCTGGAGAAAAGGAGGCTGAGGGGAGACCTTATCACTGTCTACAACTACCTGAAAGGAGGCTGTAGCATGGAGGGTGTTGATCTCTTCTCTCAGGTAGCAAGTGGTAGGATGAGAAGAAATGGCCTTGAGTTATGCCAGGGGAGGTTTAAATTGGATATTAGGAAAAATTTCTTCACGAAAGGGTTGTCAGGCATTGGAACAGGCTGCCCAGGGAAGTGGTGGAGTCGTCATGCCTGAAGGGGTTTAAAAGACATATAGATGAGGCTCTTAGGGACATGGTTTAGTGGTATATTTAGGTTATGGTTGGACTCGATGATCTTAAGGGTTTCTTCCAGCCAAAATGATTCTATGATTTTATGATTCTGTGTCATTCTCACTTTGCACGTAGTTTCTCATTCATCTCTGTGGGCAAGGACACTGGTGCTGGAGGATACTTTTTCCTCCCAGGTATTCTAATATTCTATTCTGATACCAAAATTTTGGTAAAGGAACACAAGCTCTTGTCTGCACTTGTCTGTGAGTCACAGGAGTGTGGGAAGGCCTCGGTCTCAGCCTAATCTGGGCCCATGGCTGTGTGATGGTATTGTCCAATGGATAAAATACTGGTCTGGTACCCCAGGTTATATTCCCTGCTCCGGCACTAGCCTGTCCTTACCTTTAGCTACCCACCCAATGACAGTGATTTTCTGCAGAAGCTTCAGTGAATGGAAATAGCTGCACAGATACAGAATGGTAGAAATTGAGAATTATTCCTACAGCCAGGTCTCTCTCAGAAAAATGTTTTAGGCCATGTTTCAGAAAAAGCCGTGAATGTCCCATGACTCTGCCTTGAAGCATCATTGGAACTGATTGGATTAAAAGTGCCAAACTAATTTTTTTACATTTTTCTTCTTCTTTCCCTCCCCCTCCAGGAATATATGATGGAAATGAACTTTAAACAGTCAACGGTAGACTTTGTTAACCAGTCACTCTTGCAGATGAGCACTTGTGATGTGAAAAGCAAGCGGTATGAAAGGACAGAATTTGCAGAGTGTCTTGGAGAAATGAACCTGCGGTGGCACAGGCTGCAGGCGTCTCTGAACAGAAAGGTTTGATTGAGTTCTCTTTGCTTTCTCATTGACTGCTAGTGCTTTGTACTTTGCAAGCAGCCACTCTCCCTGAGACTGCAAACACTGTTGAACGCAGTGAGATTCCCCGAGCTCTGCTCTCTGTCCATGGGGTGGTCTTGCAGCACATAAGCCATCAGGTGTTGTGCAGGCATCCACGCTTCAGCAAGGTCTGGGAGGTTAAATTCTCCTGTAAGCTGCAGGGAGGGAAAATAGAGAAATTCTGCTCTTCGTTGACAGCCTGGGATTTACCCTAGTTGACTGTATGAGAAGGAAAATAATAAGATTCCTCATGAAGAAAATACAGTTAGGGACATGGCAACAAAGACAACCTATATTGACAAAGCTGAAAAAGGATGAATTCAGGGTAGTATCTGCAGGGGAACCTGTTAGTGAAATCTGTTGAAGCTTTGCATGCCATGGAAGTTAAGGCATTTAAAACGTAATGGAGAAAATGCTGGATGGTTTGTGGGAAAGAGGAGGTGCTGCATTGCTTGGTATAAATAGCCAGGCCCTGCTCAGCAAACACAGCGCCAAAAAGTAAACAGCCCCTCCACATGCCATATGATGGGAATGAGGAATAGGGATATATTAAGCTACCACCCGTTTTCCTGTTGTAGCAGTTGGATTTGCCAAAAAAGTAATTATTAAGTAAGTAATGTTGACAGCCGTATTCAGATGGGGACATATGACCCTGCTGGAAAAGACACAGCAAGGATTGGTTCCCAGCCCTGCTACAGCTCTCCTGGATTGGTGGAAATGAGTTTCTCTGTGTCTGTGTCCTCCTTCTGCAGTAATTAAATATGCTTTCCCAATGGAGTGCTTTGAAGATCAGCAGCTAACAGGCAAATTCTACATGTAGACTAACTATACCAGCACATCATCTGTGTTTCTCTGTAGAAAATCTGTTGACAGTGCCTCAAAATTACTTTATTCTAGTGATACTGGAAATAATCCATGCATCCAGAATTAGCTGTCACTCCTGTGTGCCCCAGCACCCAGCAAAGCTAGTGTGATTCATGTGATATGGAAAAGACCAGGGGAAGGTTCGGATACCAAAATGCAAACAGGAGGCCGCTGGAACGAATCTCTCTGCCGTCACATTCTTCTTTTTTCTCTGTTTCTCTCCTGAACTTACAGGGCTTTGGGATAAGCTGCCCTCCCTGAATCCAGATACAGAGACTGATGATCAAACAGAAAATTCCCCAATTTTCCTGACTTATAAGTCTTCCAGAAAAATTTCAAGTGGAAAATTCAGTTCATGTGCAATTGAAAATTTCCATGATGAGATTTCAGTTTGGCGGGGAGTTATCTTCTTTAACCATTTTCAAGAGACGGCATTCTAGGATTTAACAGATCCTCATGGCCAAGAATGAAGATAGGAGACTTGAGGTCCTTATTAGTAACTTTGTTGGTGGGTTTTATGGAGAATGAGGTTTTCAGACTCTGTATGAATGTGTCCATGTAGCCCAGGGTACCCCAACTTGCAAGGTCGGCAGGCTGCCAGCTCCAGAACCCACCCTGCCTTGTTTCCTTCCCAGGGAAAAGAGCAGATCCTAAAGAACCAGTAAAACTTCTTAGCTTTCCCTTTAAAAATATTTTCTCTAACTAGTACTTTCAATGTAAATATTGTAATCTCAAATTTTGACATGGAGGGGTGCCCTGCTTCTGCCCACCTCTAGGTTTAAGTAAGCTAAACTAGTTCTGTAACTTTCAGATACAAGACCTGGAAAACCTTTTGGAGGATATTACTGAAAATGAGAACAAAGCACAGACTCTACGCAACTGGCTGGAAGCTCAAAGTGATCGACTGAGATCTTTACAAACCCCGGCAAGTCTGATCTCTGCACAGAACACATTAGATGATTGCAAGGTAAATCATTATATGTGTGATATTGTAAAAAACATTTAGCAATTTGCTGAATTCAGACTAAACAGCTGCACAGATTTTAATAGGAAAATAATGTAAAGAAAATTACCATTTCCTAGAAGAATACTATAATGAAATTTTAATTAAAGCGTGTTAAATTCAGGTGATAAACAGCCACTTTTAATAGTGGGTTACTATTTTATGGGTTTTTTTTCTCCTACTGAAGAAGCATCTGCTGTTGTTCTGTGGTATTTGGAGTGTTGTGCAACAATACTGTGAATCTTATTCTGAGATGCCTACAAAAGAAGTAGTTTTTAAGTTCAACACAGCCATGCCAAAAGCTACCGATTCCATTAGTTTGAAGAGCTCTGTGGTACAAATGTTGAGGAAACTGCACAGTCCCATTTGGAAAAATAGCAACTCTCTCTGTTCCTGCCGTAGAATGTAATCTCTCTAGACCAGCCTCAATAATCTGGGTGTCCTTTGGTTTTGTGGTGTATTTCTAGGCAGCAGCTCCCTCAAAATTAGTACAGGTGCAGCCAGCTAATAATTGGCTCCTATTACTCTGACAGTCTGCTGTTTTCATTCAGTACAGTGTTCTCTCTCTGCTTTTTTAATGTGGAATATTTGTTCTTTCATTGCCATGGTTACGTGTCTCTCTCCTGTAGTAGGCTGCTTTTATTGCCTAGAGTGCTCTGTTACACACTGAGTTGCTTGGCTTTCTGAAGCACTCTGAAATGTGTTGAGGGGCCGGAATGGAAGAAAGACACAGGGTATCTTTGACTAAAACATTAACCTGCTCACAGCAAGGTACAGTGCTAGGATGCAGGTGGCTAAAATGTTTCATTAGAATTGATTTGCTCAATAAAAACAAGGTCCAAATTTGCAAATGTTTTAGGGACAGTAAGTGGGGGAAATAAAGTTCGTGACTTTTCAGTGTAGTATTATAAGAAAATGTTACAGCCCATTGGGTGTATGGACGTTTACTCATGTTGTGAAGAAATTATTGCTGAGCTTTCCCCAGCATGTCAAGACTAGTTTATAATCTTGCTGATTGTGTTAGGTGAGAAGTTATTCTCCCAGGCATCTCATTGATTTCAGTGGGGTTTCTCCCATGGGAGAAAGCCTCTGACTAAGAGGACAAGCAGGATGTCGGGGACTCTCATATTACAAAATCAGTTCCTATCTTACCTTTGTCTGCTGGAGCAGAGGAGGACCCAAATGCTAGCCTGCCCGGGAAGTTCAGCTGCATTAATAGAAAAGCTCTTGCATCTGGTACCAAAAGACCTTCATGGCGGCTGAGGAATTAGCTCCTGATGATTTCCTTCCCAAGCATGATGTCCAGTGTTCATGCTGTCACTAAATGGGCTGATTTTAGCTCTACTGCAGAAGACTACCTAAAGCAGCCGCTGTCATTCAAACAGTGGTGATGGTATTTCATGGCTTACATAGAATTGGTTTTAAAGAAGGAAGGTTTGTCTAAGCTCCTCACACGGAAGGTTTTTCCTATGTTCTCATTAAAAGACCATATTTAGCCTTCTTTTTTGGGTGGTTTTTTTTTTTTTCCCATTTTTAATTTAGGAGCTAGAAAATCAACTCGCAACTAAATCCGAAACTCTTGATGAGCTCAAACAGAGTTTGGCTTTGAATAGTGGTGTGGAACAAACCCCAGAAGCCCTGTCTGTCAGGGTAGCAGAGCTCCGTGAAATGATGGACAGCATTGCAAGCCAGGTAAAAGCTCTTTTTGTGTTCAAATTTTCTTCTCTACATATTCTTAACCACTGGTGTTATTAATCTTCTTCATGGGATGGCGAAGTATTCCTAATTCTTAATCGTAACCTTCCTAAGGGCTTCCTTTTAAGTCTTTAATGTAAATTAAGGTATTTCCAAGGCTGATTGACAAAAAAAAGTCTGATCTTGAAGCACTTTGAATACAGGAGAGGAGGGACAGCCCCCCATCTGCAGCTTAAGAAAACAAAGAAATAGCACTGCTGTTTTTCTGTCAAGTTGAAAATGAAAACCTTAAACTCTCTTTCTTGATCTGCTTCTCTTTCAATAGTCATTCTTCCCTGTAGGACACTGGTGGAAGCTGCCTGCTCCTGTCCTGTTCTCACTGCAGCTTTTCCATCTCCCAGTTGCTCTTCCATCCACACACCTGGATGGCTTTTGCAGTCCTCACATCCCATGTAGGTTCCAGTAGCTTCAGGAAGAGTCTGGCAGAATGGTTTCCCATGCACATTGACTCCCAGAAGTTTGCATTTATAATTATGTTATCTTTATACTTGGAACTGATCTTTTTCATCTAGATGTAATTGTTAGGCACAGAAAATATGAGTATGTTAATGGATTTAAATTTGTGACAACAAATAACCATATACTGAAGAGGATTATATGTGATGCAGTGATTGTGTTTACAGTAAAGATTCCCTTACACTGTTTGTTATAAATGCCTTGCTCTTGTTCCTTAAAACCTTGTGAAACCTGAACCCTTTTGCTTGAACTCTTCCACATGAGGTGTCAGTCCAGGGTGGGTCTGCTGCTTCTTGGTTTAAGTTTCAACAGAAATGATGTGGCTGTTTCTTAGCAAGAAAGCAGAGAAATTTCTCTGTGTGTACTTGATGAAGTTTTTGCTTCCACTGTGGAGCTGGGGATATAAATTTGTAGGATTGACAGCCTCGTGTTTTTTCTTCTTACAGTCACCATGGTTCATATTAATTTTAGTATTTTCATGACCTAAGCATCAAACTTACAAACTGCAGAGTGTTCTTATAGCTTCATCATCTGCATGTGCAATGAAACACCGAGTGCAGCTTTCTTCGTACGAGTGACTGCTCTCAGCAGAGCTAGGCTGGGATTTCAAATATAGGTCTGAGGAGCTGTGATACCATGATCGTGTTGTCCGTAGGTTGATCTCAAGACTGTGAGTCTGTGGCCCAGAGACATTTCATGAGCACGATGTCTTTCCATCTTCCTTGTGTGGGCAGTAATTAGCTACAGGCTACGAAAAGCAATCAGAGATTCCTCCCACCTATACCATGATTCAAATGAGAACAGGGATGATTAATCCATCAGCTCCTGTGCGCCTGGAACTAGGATACAATGATCTATGCAGTCTGTTTAGGGTGAACTATGGTGCATAAAAGTTTTCATCTTCCATTGTGTGGATGCGTAGTCAGAGATGGAATCTGGCATCTGGTTTTGCCAAGTCCCATGGAGAGATGCTTGTTTCTTTGCCTAGTTTTCATGCTTTTCTCGAAGCATCAGGAACTGGCGTGACTGAAAATAGATATTGAACTACATGAACCCAGGATACGCCTTATGTACTTAACTGATGCACAAGGATAAAAGTGACAAATCACACTGAAGGAGGACTGTGGGGTTTTGTTTGCAATGTCTAGGAGTATGTGGCAAACAGAAACCACGCTTGCCCCCATATAGGTTAAATGGCTGTAATAATAAAAAAAGATACAGAAAACAAAAAGGACCTCCATGATTTAATTTCAT
This sequence comes from Patagioenas fasciata, assembly GCF_037038585.1. NCBI lineage: Eukaryota > Metazoa > Chordata > Aves > Columbiformes > Columbidae > Patagioenas > Patagioenas fasciata. The sequence continues at coordinate 63,722,380 of NC_092524.1, read as the reverse complement.
AAGAGAATCGTGAAGTTCCTAGACTGTGATTCAGGTGGGCCTGCATTATTACAGCACAATGTCATAAAAGGGACGATAGCTCTCCAGGTTGTTGTAGTGGCCTCTTTTCCATACAAAACAATTTCTGTTCAAATTTTCTTTAAAATGAAACTTGATCTGTGGATCAAACTATCTGCTTCCTAGGAAGATCAACTTCTTCCCACTTCAGGTGGATTTTGGCAGGAAGGAATAAGGAGTTCATTTTTTCAGTACTCTCTTGTTTTTGGGGTGCTCTGGAGTTGTGGCTGACAGAATTGTGCTATCTTGAACTCTGGTTGAATTTTTATTTCCAGTAAATTCTTATACTTTATTCTAAATACTGTTAAACTGCTTGGTTTGAAACCTACACAATTCCTTACCCAGTAGGAAAATACTCTAACTTGTAAAATTCTTGTGGATTATCACAGAGTGAGCACTGAGCTTAGATTTTTACATCGATTTAAAGGTAATTTTTGTCAGGACTACCCAAGAAATAGTAACAAATGTGATTTGTTTACAGGTTTCAGAGCTCAAGACCTCAATGCAGTCAATACTGGAGCAGTGGAGAGTATATGACGAAGTTTATGCAGAAGTCAGCGTGATGACGACAAGATATTTGTACTGCATAGAGCAGTGCAAACCTTCTGTGATGTCATTGGAAGCTTTGAAAAAACAGGTCAAAACTCTCCAGGTAACTCTACTGAAGTTGTCTTATTTCTGTCCTTCCTTCCGTGCCTTTTAACAAACTCCACTGCAAAAAAAGACAGAAAAATGTATCTGAGCAACTTGCTCTTTAGTTTAGTGCTGTTGAGCTCAGTGGAATATATGTATATTTTTTTATCTCTGGAGGCACTAAGGACTATTTTTAGACTTTTTACTTTATTTAGTGCATAAGTTCAACTTCGGTGCAATTTAGGTACCAAAGTTCAAGAGATGAGTACAACTGCGACCATGTCTGCTTTTCTGTGGGTTAGCAGAGCCTCCATTTCAGGGTTGCAAAGATCCCTTGACGTTTTAGTTTTCTGCACATGCACCCTCATATGAAGCACCAGGTCCTCATGGTCCCTTACCCTACAAAGTCCAGATGGACATGTCCACTCCACCACCATCCTTCATGCTAATGTCTCCTCAGTCCATGTCTAATCCACAAGGACAGCGGGAAGTTTGGCTGAAAATACAACTGGTAAAGGAAAACCTAATGTCATCTCCGGATGTGTTTGCTTAAAGGTTACTCACCGTTCAAGTGAAAGATGTTGGTTCTCTGCTCATTGTTTAAAAGGAAATTTGCCCCTTCTCTTGCTCTTCCCAGGAAAATGTCCTGCCATAAGGCTGTGCCATAACCTAGAAGGAGATGCCTGTGCATCAATGCTGGGACTTGGTGCAGAAATGAAGGGGACCCAGGAGAAAATTGGTGAAGGGACCATGTCTTTAAGTCTGTGATTTAAACACTCCCCTTGGGGTCCTGTGGCCCAGCCACTGTACTGACACATTTTGCATCAAAGTGATATTTGCATAAAGGATCTTTCCATATATAAATGGCACCGGATAAAAGGTCCAGGGCCCAGGATTCCCCTTCCCAAAAGCTGTGGCTTGGGTTTGGTGGATGCAGCAGCCCCGAGGAAGAGCAGGGGAATGCCCAGGCCTGGTGTTTCTGATTCGTCCAGCACCAAGTAAGCTCTTCAGTTGCCCTTCAGAGAGCTGGAGTTCTCTGTGCAGCTTGGCTTTACAGGGCCTGAGTGGGGAATCTAGAGCAGGCTGCCAGGCTGATCCCACGTTGCAACATTTTTACAGATATGGCTAAAATCACCTTAGCTGGCTTTAAACAGGTGTTGAAAGGCTGTGTAAACACTCCCTGTTTCAGTGTAAATAAGGTCTGGTTTATGTTCAAGTTATATCAAAAGTGGTGCAGGCCAGACTGAGGCTGTGAATCCTGGGTGCGTGTCTCTTGGCAGTAAAACCTGCATAAGCGTTTTCTACCCTCACATGGGGCATGTAATAAATTGATGGTACTGGGCACCTTCTGAACTCCTTCTTTCCATCACCCTCTGTATTTCTAATGTGGATCAGGGTTCTGCAACTGCCTGTTTCAGGACAGGGAACATACAGCCAGGCACAGGAGCTGTCAAGCCAGCTTTACTGCCAATACAGATTTCCCTGAAACCGCGGCTTAAAATAAGAACATTTTTGGTTTCTAGTGAATTAATTCATTCAGTTCAAAGCTGTGGGTTTGTTAAATGTGCTGTTTCTTTAAGAGTAAATAAACGACCAGTTTAAAATAGGCCTTCTGAATGTTTTTTTTTTAAACTTGAACAATTTCACTTTTCTTTTAGCTTCCTAAGTTTTAGAATCAAGTGTTATATTTTTCACAAATATTTTAATCTGTGCTGCAAACGTGGCATTATTGCTACCGTATTCCTACCAATCTATAGAGAAAGCTCTACTTAGGTCATTAATCTCCACAACTAATTGTAATAATCCATGTTGCAGTCTCTTCAAGATGAATCAGAGAACAGTGAAGAAAGTTGGGCGAAGCTCCAGGTTGCTGCCAGTAACCTGAAGAAGAGCTGCTCCCCCTCCTTTGCAGAGATTATTGAACAGAAGTGCACAGAGGCACAGACTAGGTAAGCTTGCAAAAAAAATCACAAAAAACTTACTGAGGCAGGACTTGAAAGACTGTTAGATTTTTAAATCTATATTAATACGACTCACTTGTCTAAGGGTACCTGTGTGGGGAGTAGCTGATACCACCTTTTTTGTGATGGACCACAGAGCACAAAATGGTGCTGTGTCAGCGGGCTTTCTGTAACATGGGTATGAATGCAAAGAAGCTCCCACAGGAATCCTACACCAAATCATATTCTGGAGGAGAATCTACTAGGAAAATACCCTTATCCTTTGATGTGTTGGCAGGTGGAACTTGGTAAATGAAGATATCACAGATCAACTGCGGGCAGCACAAGCAACCCTACAGCTTTGGGAGCCCTTTGATACTTCATGCACTGAGGCAGCAGCCAAGTTAGAACAGCACAAAGAGCAGTGCGCTCAGCTCTTGGATGCTCACGTGCCTGAGGATAACGTGATAGAAACCCTGGAGCAAAGGATACAGGATATAAAGGTACATTAATATGTTTCTGTTACCTGCTACAAACCAGGATTTGTTTTTTGAGAATCAAATCAAAAGAACACTTTTTTCCCCTCTCCTCCCCAAAATTCAGTCAGTGGAAAACATAAAATCTGTGGGATTTTGCGATTAACAGGCACCTTTGTATTTCCTTTAAATACTTTGCCCAGAACCTGAGACCAAAGCAGACTAGAATTAGCATAGGATGAGAAGAGAGCAGAAGGGAGCAATCATAGCCCATCTCTGCCCCTGTCTGGTCAATACAAAGAATGAGGTCTGTCTTGTAGTTAAACCAACACAGCCTGTTTTGGAAGGAATCATTAAACCAAAAATTATTTACTTTATGGGACACTGCTTGGGAGGAGAGATAGTATCTACTAGAACAATAGCTGGGGAAAAAAGACCAGTTTTCCAGAACACAGAACCATCTTGAAGTCCTCTACAGGCTTCAAATTGGTTTCATTTGGATTTGGTACTTTTTTTTTTTGGCCTCTCTGATAAGTTCACAGATTTCCGAGCTTATTAGATTATTCTAAATGCTTCTGACTTTAGGCAAATGAGATCTCATGCTGAGACCACAAGGGTACATTTGACTCTCTAGACAGCAGAGCTGTCGTTAGGTTCTGACACTTTTGGTTTATTCAGACTGCAATGAAGAAATATAATAATCCTTATTTCAGGACAGAGCAATGATTCATCATGCTTTATGAACCTCTAGCCACATGGGAAGGAGCCCAAAGTGCTCTATTTTGCATGTGGCCAGTTAAGAAACTTTACATTATGGGAAAGAGAGCTCATGTATTTCTTCACGTGTCAAAGAAAACTGACAGCAGCAAAACTTAGACCCAAACATTTTCACTTTCTTCTGATCTATTAATGACTGTGACATTAATTCATCAGTATGTCAGCAAAAAGGCATCACATTTTCTGGAAGTTTTGGGGAAGTGTTTTGTACCTAGTAAGCAAGGCATGGACACTAGAGTGCCATTAGCACCATAGGTCCTGTCTTGGTATGTGCAAGTAGGACACACGGAATTTATTGTGTTTTTTGAAAGTGGTGAGTTAGAAGAACGGGGATCAGTGGTATGGCATTTGAATTACGTGTGTTTGAAAATAGATGTGCATTACAAAACTGTATTTTAATCACTCTGATCTTTTCCTGTAGGGTTTTATAGAACCTGATTATGGTTTTATGGAACTCTGTTGCCACATTAAATTAAAGTCCTGTGTAGAGAGTAAGAAACCAAATTGGATTTTTTACTAAATGGCTGAAGCGGCAGTTTACAATATGATCCATTCCAAAGACAGGGGTCAGGAACAAAGAGCTATTTTGCTTTTTAGGGAAACGTGTCTGTTCTTTGCTGTCAATCACAAGTCTTTGTTCATTAATCACGGAAAAGACAATATACAGTGACAAATCCAGGGAGTTTCATGGCTAGAAGTAATTGACAGTTCTAGAAATAGGTACATTTCAAGATGCTATTCCTTGTCCAGGTCAAAACATTGAACAAATATAAAATTACTCCCTTTATTCTTGTACTGCCTTTAGAGTTTAAATATAGCATCATTTCTGTAGTAAAGGGGAATAAATAAAACCAAACCCATCGTCCTCAGTCACTAAGGGATCCAAAGTACTGGAATGTGTGTAACAACAATAGCATTTCTTATCTGATAGCATGGCCCAGTTTCTCCATCTGCCAGTGCAAATCCATTCTGTAGAGAGGGATATTCTGATTTCCCTCCCTGATCTGCTCTGTAGCAGTAGTACCCTGCTGCCCAAAGTCACTGGTGTTCCATTGAACTTCGAACTGTGCTTTCCCAGCACTGGAGTCAGTGGATGCGATTCCCATTATCCTCTGAGTAAGAGACTGAAGCTTTCACCATAGCTGAATTAGGCTCCCGGAGGAGATCAACAAAAAGAGCTTAGTTACAGCAACAAAAGATACTAAATGAAAGTGGCACATGAATGATGATCTGATTCTTTTGCTGACTTCTTTTTTTCTTTCTCCTTCTCTCATCAGAATTTACAGCATGGCCTTCAAAACATAGCAGGATGCCATGCCCAGATGTCTTTGCTGGCTGATCAGATAAAACAGCAGGCTGGGACAGCTGCACAAGCCATTCTGTTGGAGAAGCTGCAGCCACTCCAGAGAGCACACTATTTGGAAAAGATGTTGCAGAGGAAGTTAGATGAACTTGAGGTATTTTTTAAAATATTAAATTAGCTGTCAGTGTGAGGTAACTTGTTCACTAGAACCCTGTCGTTCTTGAATTGAAATGTAATTTCAGTAAAATAAAGCTGAACAGTATGATCAACTGTGTAAAAAAAATAATGCATGAAGCCAGAGGGACAGATGAAGGAAGGGTTTCATCCTTCTTACCTCTTTGTGTTGCTCTAACAAGCCTTTGTAAGTGGACCTAATACAGTCAGGCAGTACAGAACCCTCAGATGATTACAGGTTAGAAAACGTATTCCATGTACTTAAAAGTAAGTTGTAAACTTCCACAGCTCTGCTTTGGATAAAAAACTGAGGGCTTCAGTTTGCTTTGATAAGAGTGCACAGTATCACAGTATGTTTGGGATTGGAAGGGACCTCAGAATATAATCCAGTCCAATCCCCCTGCCAGAGCAGGAACGCCTAGGTGAGGTCACACAGGAACATGTCCAGGTGGGTTTTGAATGTCTCCAGGGAAGGAGACTCCACAACCTCCCTGGGCAGCCTGGGCCAGTGCTCTGTCACCCTCACTGAGAAGAAGTTTCTTCTCAAATTTAAGTGGAACCTCTTGTGTTCCAGCTTGATCCCATTACCCCTTGTCCTGTCATTGTTACCGAGAAGAGCCTGGCTCCATCCTCATGGCACTCACCTTTTATATACTTATAGATGTTAATAAGGTCCCCCCTTAGTCTCCTTTTCTCCAAACTAAAGAGACCCAGCTCCCTCAGCCTTTCTTCATAAGGGAGATGCTCCACTCCCTTAATCATCTTTGTTGCCCTACGCTGGACTCTCTCCAGCAGTTCCCTGTCCTTCTGGAACTGAGGGGCCCAGAACTGGACACAATATTTCAGATGAGGCCTCACCAGGGCGGAGTAGAGGGGAAGGAGAACCTCTCTCAATCTACTGACCACCCCCCTTGTAATACACCCCAGGATGCCATGTGCCTTCCTGGCCACAAGGGCACAGTGCTGGCCCAAAACCAAGCAAAAACTGTTGTAATTTGATGTAATTTTGAAGACCAGATTTACATGCCTGTTTGGGCAGAGTAAGGAGGGACCTGGATCCAGGTTTCCCCCTATGATGCTCCGCTCACAGGAGAGCTGTGGGATTGACTTCCCCTCTGTGCAGGTATTCCTGAGAAAGCTACCAAGCAAATGTACTGCTCTACATTTACTTACGTAAAACAAATCTGTTCCTGTGAAAAAGTCTGGTTTAAATGAATTGTTCTGTTCTAAAGTAAATTCATCAAGAAATTTTCAGCCAGCTCTATTTATGACTCCATCTACCAACACAATGCAATGGCTGGAAGCCAGATCTTTATGAAGATAACAATTTTCTCATATTCCCTGTGAACTTCTCACTCTGTGAAAAATTTCATTTCTGCGTAATCATTTTCTCTGGTGTAACCCTGCAGCATTACCACAGAACTGTCTCTCTCCCCAAACCAATTTTTGCTATTCATTCCTTATGATTTTTTTGCTGTTTCAGTGTTCTTAGAGATGTGTAGTTTAATTTTTGTTCTTCTCCCTGACCCAAAGAAACCAACATAGTGAATAAAGAATTTGAAATCCAGCCCCAGTTATTTTTCTGCACGGAGCTGATGCAACCTGCACCGCCTGAGCTGTAGGCACATGGGAGCAGCCCCTGCATGCAGCTCAAGGGAAGCTCATTTTCACAAGTTCCTTCGCTCTGATAAATTAAGTTCTGTCTTTCCAATTTCACAATAAATCAAACAGCCCAAGGCTACAAAAAGGTATCACAGATGCCCCTATTCCATCCAGATAGAGGAGTCTCTCAGGATTTAGAGATTAAATTTCTTGTTCTCTGCTTCGGCTTAAATTTTCCCCTTATCCAGTGCACAAACTGAAAAAGTTCAATTGCCGAGTTATGAATACATTGGAATTTGGATTTAATGTCTGTTTGTTTTCCTGATGATAACCCCTTATTGCTCTTTTTTTTTGTATACTGGATGTATATATGGCTGAATAATAAATCGTAATTAATGTAAATATGCAATATTCACTCTAGTTCAATCTTTCACAACTGGAGGATTTCAAGAAGTGCCTGGAAACGCTGGAGGATCACGTCAAGAATTGCACAGACACCTTCGATAGTCTCTGTCTAGAGGGAGAAACAGACAACTCGGAATTGCTCTTGGTATGTTTGAATTCCCAAGTACAAAACGATACATACTCAGGATTTAAGTGTCTGTAGGATACCAACTCTCACCTATTTCAAACAATTTCTGTCCTAAGAATCATAGTTACAGAGTAACTATAATCTCATCCAAAACACAAAAAGCAGTGATTTAAGTTCATAAAAATTCTAGGTGTGCATAGCAGGCCAAATGTCTGCCTGGGGGGGAGGAAGCTCACGTAGATCTGGGGTTGATGGGAGATCTTTTCCCCCAGCTTTGCTCTGGAGCTGCCCTGTTTCCCTCAACATAGGCTACAAGGTAAATCTGCACATACCAGCTCTTGAGTATCTGTTCAGTACTGTTGGAAAATTAGGCCCTATGTAAGGGAATTGTGACCTTTTTGTTTCCTATATTCTTTGAAGTTAGCAGAGAAATGTTGGGGTTTTTTGGGTTAGCATTTTGGATGCATAACATTCAGATGCTTCCTACAGAAGAGGCTTCTTTATTGCTTTGAACGGAAAGAAAGGCTGTAAATTTTTTGCAATTTTTTTTTTTTACTTCCAGAATCACACACTGGAGCTTGCTGCACTTTCTCCCAGCATAGAGAGTTTGAATGAAGCAAGCATTAAACTGCCGCTCAGTGACTTCACCCTGAAGAAGATGCAGAGCCTGACTCGGCAGTGGAGTCAGAAAACAGCAGCTGCTCTGGAACGCTGCAGGTCTGCGATGCAAACCAAATACCACTACTAACCATTGGCTTTTCTGTGAGGAAAATCCAAACCAAATTAAAGCACGGGAAGCCTTGCAGTCTGTTCTCAGCTTTCTCAGGGGGTTTCCAAGTTGAATTCCTGCCCTTTCAATTTACTCCAAGTTATTCAGTGGCTATTTGTATTCCAAGTCACTTGAAGAAAAACCTGGATGTTCACAGGGGAAGAAGGTAGCAAAGTGCCAAGCAAAACCCTGTTATGTTAGTATTACTAACCACCACGTTAGACCATATGCAAACACACCCAGAAAAACAAGCACCAACACAACAGTATCTGATGACTTCTTTTGTTTTACAGTATACTTGAGGGAGCTCAAAATGATGAAAAGAAATTCTTTCAGAAATGTGAAAACTGGATGAAATTCCTAGAAAAAATGAAAGAAGCCTTAAAAACAAATATTCCAGGACGGTTTGAAGAACTACAGGAGCAACAGAGAGTGTATGAGGTAAAGCTAACTAAAGATTGAAGCATCTTCTTGAATGATGAAGGTGGGGGAAAACATCTAGAAAATACTATGCCTTTTGAAAGTAGATCTGACAGAGTTTTACAGAGCATTTCACTCTTGAAATGTGGCCTTGTACTTATTCAGAGGAAAATAGTGAAATGTGAAATCCTCTTCCAAAATGGATGGATCCCTTTTTGTAGGGATCAAACCTTTAGGAGTGCATCCTCAAGTGTTGTGTCGTTGAAGTTCTGGATTTCTCCAACCCTGAGGTTACTCACCTGAAGACGTGGCAACTAGCTGGGCAGTTTGCTGGTGATCTGACAGGGACCTTACCAGTTTCTAAAAGAAATGTATTTAAAACAAAACGTTTTCACAGCATATTTCCATTTTGACCAGTTGTTAAATTTTGGTGGAAATCTGTTTCACTGGTATTTTCCAAACTCTTACTGTTTGTTAGAGACGGTGCTTCACACACGCATGACAGCATCCATCCAGAGGAGAAGGCACGTTGCATGCGAGCAGTAGCATGTGGATGCAATTCTAAGCAAAGTGTCTCTCTGTAGACTTTGTCCTGGTGGTTGGGGGATGGAAAACCAACCAAAATACAGAAAAAAAAATCAAGTGGTAAATGCTAAACATCTGTTAGGGTGAGCTTTGTGCTGCCACAGTGGACCAGAGCTTCACACTACCTGAGGTACTGCTGCCAGTTCCACAGGGGGTTAAGTCCCTGCATGTCAGTGATATTCGTTAGGATCCATAGAAAGCTATTTTCTCTCTTTTACTTAGACCTCTCCATTCATTGCAATGAAATTATTTATAGAATAAACTTTTGCTCATTGTGATAGAGTAAATTCACCCTTATATGTAGCTTTTTTATACCTTTTCAATGGGTTTCTGTCTAGATTTTGTTTCTCATGAATGAGTCCCACAAACTTCAGGCTTCAGATTACCTGCAACATACAGCTCCTGGTGGGTTCTGTCATCACATATGTGCAAGTTCCTTCTGGTATCCAAAAAGTGTAGAATCTTTTAGAATGTATTTGACACTAGCACTTGAAAATAATAGAGCTTTCAGTATTTAAAACTAAATACATCTGTCACTTGAGAGGAGCAGAACCAGCTTTCATAGCAAAAATTGTTCAGTGAATAGTTAAAACTTTTGTTCTCATGGTATTTTCAGATGCTGCAAACTGAGATTTCCATAAATCAGCAGATATTTAATTCTATCATAGCAAAAGTTCTACTCTCCTTGGAAACTGGAGAAGCAGAGAAAAGGTAATTATTTGTTTTTCTCCCTAAGATCCTGATAATTCAGTGAATGTGCTCCCTTATTTGGAGATGGTATGAATCTTTGCTGTCATGAGGACATAAACACAAATTCTTGACTGGGTTCACTCTTTAAATAACCCTCTGGTTCATTTTGCAAAAGTGTGAGGAGGTGCAATGAGAAAGAAACACAGATGTCCTGGCCAGATTGCATTTTGGATAGTAACTGGATGCTCTACCTAACAAAAATAATTGCTCCTGAACAGGAGGCTTCCGTATCTACTGCTTCCCTGCAGTTGTGGAAACTGTAACTGTGACGGAGAAGCCCCCCTCTTACAGAGGGTAATACAGATGCTGCATATGAAGAATCTTTTCTCTCTTCCTAAATCTCTCTACTTTTTAAACTGCAGAGGTGTGAGACTGTTCATGTTGCCCCTGGCACACACAGCAGGGCATTGAGTCATCAGCCACACAAAACATATGGGAGCTAAACCTGTTCTTTATCAGTATCATCTTATACTTTTCTCTTAATCATGTAGAGTGAGAAGCAGCAATATTTGTGAGCAGAGGTTCAACTGCCTCAGGCACTTGTGCTGCAAGGACATTGCCCCTCTCTGCCAGAGTTGGCGTAACCACTCCAGCTAGATCTGCTGGATCACCCAACCATGTTGTAGGAGGGGCCAAAAACTGCTTGAATGGGTTCAATAACAACACAGAGCCTTTTCACTTTGCAGTTAGGTCCCACTGCTGTAATATACGATGATGGTAAAAGCACAGATCAATTTTGCAGAGAATTGGAGATCTTGTCTCACTTGCATCGACCACCTTCTTCTTCAGATAAATGTTTAGTGCATATTGTTTCTGTGATTGCTGTGCTATATATGCTGCTCTACCACAACAGCAAGAAAGACGCAGCATTATCCATTCTTGTGTCATGTAAAAGTGTTTTTTTGATTACTTGAAAGATGGAATACAGGAAGGAGGGCTGAGTTTAGAGCTGCATAGGGCTTTTTGTGTAGTTGGGTGTTGTAATTGGAGCACAATATTGCAAATGGGAATCCATCACAATTATTGTAAAATATAGCCTCGGGGTCAAAATATATTAACACTCAACACTTGCCATCCTCAGAACAGAGTTTATTTCAAAGCTCACATTGCTGAAAGAGCAGTGGCAGAATGTTATCCGGATGGTTCAGCAGAGGAAGAAAGATATCGACGGACTTGTGAGTCAATGGCAGCTCTTCAGGAGTTCCCTGCGGAGCCTCAGCAGATTTCTTGCTGATACAAACAGCTTCCTCGCACCTGTGAAGAGCCAGGACTGCTACAGCCTTTACCAGCTTAGAAATCTAATTCATGATTTCAAGGTACTGTTGTTTATTTTTCATAAATCTAAAATCTTTGTTTTTTCTCAGACAGAAACAAGTTCTGTCCAGTAAGGTAAAAAGCTTTAAAATCACATGCTTTTGGGGGGAAAAAAAAAACTGCTGACATTTTTTCGTAAAGCTGAGCACAAGTGAGAAAATGAGAAAACAAGTGACACTGTGAAGAGCTCGTTATAGTCGGTAACTTCCTGGTCAACATTGTCATTTAGTAGCCTTCTATGCTTTAAAAATATCACTGAAGTGAACACGGAAATGCGGGGTGCCAGGGAGATTCAGCAGGAACCCTGGTCAGCAGGTACCTCTAGGTCTGTGTGCACCTTATTGCCGTGGCTGCTGAACGCAGGACTCGCAGTTTGCCTGAAGGAAACCGCCGCAGATGTGGCAAGATGGGCCACCTGGGTCCTGCGTGCACAGGGATGGGCTGAAGGTGCCAGGAGGGAGGATAATAAGGCATATGCAAGGGGGTCTGTCCTTGGAGCCACCGCTCAAGGACACGCAGACCTGGGCAGCAAGTTCTGCATTTTACTGCAGTGGAAAAAAATATTTTCCTTTGTTAATTTTGGGTATCTTAGTTTTCCAATTAATTATGCACCTTTTTGTTTTATAAGAAAGCAAAAGCAAGCAGTGAACATGAAGGTTGCTCAAGGCAATCTAAATCCTTTCAAAAATACATTCTTGAACATTATTCACATGGTCCAAGATTTATTGTGTTCCTACACACCTAATGTTGATGGATTAACACATTACCAGTATTCTATTTGGCACTTGCTCAGTTTATTTCATCTTTTTTTTTACCTGCTGTGTAAAGCTGATTTTCAGTAGATTTTAAGTTAGTGCTCATGATTTTCCTTAGTGTGAAAAGACAGAAAGTCTTCTCCCTCCTAGTCCAAGTTGCCCTTCCCTCCTGTTGTTGTTTTACAGAAAGAAACAATGATCATATCTGCTTTTGTTATAGACCAGTTTGTGTTGTAGGCAAATTATTACTGATGGCTTACTTCACTTGGAGTATATAATAATTAACAGAGCTGTTATCTCTGCAAGATTTGTCTTAGTTGTTGATGCTAGAGGTGCTAACAGAATTTGAACAGGGTTTTTTTTGATTCAGAATAACTCAGACAACTGAATTTCCATTTTTTTGTAACTGCTGCACTTTCACTCTATGGATTCAATCTGTGAAAAGCCATTGTAGAGTTATATAGATCAGAAGATGAGATTTCTCTGAAATTAAAAAAGCAGATAGATCTATTCATGACTCTTCCATGAATGTGAGCAAACTAGTGCCTTGTGACTCCCTTTGTGAGTTTTTACTGCTTTCCCAGTGAAATGCTAAGAGTATACTTCTAAAACTTGCTAAGAACAACTTAAACTTAATTTTTTTTTCTTTTAAAGAGTAAGGCAGTGATTTTTCAGAGGTGGCAAGCCATGTACTCCTTAATCATTGATGTCGGGGAGAAGTTACGCACTGTCTCCGATCCCAAGACGAGCGCTTTTCTCCAGGAGGAGCTCAGCCAGTTACAGCAGAGCTGGGGGGACACCCAGGCCCAGCTGGAGAAGGAGAAGATGCAGCTCAGCAGCACTGTCCAGGTAGATGCTGCCCTCAGGGAGCAGCAGCACCTGCTTCTCTGGCGTTGGGTCTCCAGAGCTTCCCCGCCCTACCGTTCCCAGCACTGAGCTCTGTACCAACAAGGCAAATGCTGAGCTGCTGCTCGCTGCAGGGGACTTGGAGGGAAATGCCTGTCACCTGCCATCAGGGCGTGTGGGAAGCTCAAACTGGTCCCCAGTTTCTCCAAAGGAAACTGGGGCTGGCATACAGTTGTTGCTACAATGGATGTTCCCACTCTGATTGTCCTCATGCTCCCCATGGCCTGGAGCCCCTCTCCTGCTTCAGGCTGTGAAGCCGGAGCTGAAATTTAGCTTAGAAGGAGTTAAGATGACTTGTTGCTCCTCCTGTTGTTGCACATCTAAAAAAAAAGGGGAAGCTATATTTATTTCCTTAGAGGAATGAATTTGCTTTCATGGCTAGACAGCATGTCTTAAAATTCAATACTGTCATTGATACAATCCCCAGCCCAAAAACTGTGCTTAAAGCCTCTCATGTTAGAGAAAACAAAATGAGCAGAAGTGTTCTGCAAGGCAAACCTTAAGTATAAGAGAGGGTTCTTCGGTGAATCCATACACCAAATTCTTGTGGGTGGTCCTATGTATCAAAAAGAAAATCCAAATAACCAGAGGACTTGATTATTTCCTTCTGTGGGTTGTAACATATCCATATGGTTCAATATGTCGTTATAAAGTATCTTAACCTTTTATAACTTCCTTGCATCTCTTTGAGCAGAGTTGGGACTGCTGTGAAAAGCAAACCAACGAATTAAAAAGCAGACTGCAAGAGCTGAAGGAGAAAGTAAAAGATCCACTTCCAGTTGAACATGAAGAGCTCTACAAAGCCAAGGAGCACATTAAGGTATTGAACAGCCATACTGTATTTAAATAGATGGAGTCTTTGCACAATACCTGATCTCTTTAAAATCAGTTTTCCCACTTACCTGCCCTTCAGTGATTGCTGCCAGTTGGCAAAGTCCAGCCAACCAAGAAGATTACAAGGAGTAGTTGCGTTTTGGATTCTTTTTCCTGCTTCTGCTCCCTTTCCACAGTCCGAATTTCTAAAAGAAGTAGTTCCTCAAACAAACAGGAAAAATCTCCCTGGTCTCAGCTCAATTGGCTGCTGTCCTAATGGCTGAATGGCTTTTTGTTTTCCAATCCATTTTGGACTGGGAGCTCCTCAGGCAAGAGACCTTATAAGTCTGCAAAGCACCATGCACACCTGCGGGATCTGAGAATAATTAAAGAGAAGGAAAATTAAGAGTAAGGGAGTGGTAAAAGCCCTTGCAGCCCATAGTGCACTAGGAAAATTAAATGGCAAGGAAAGCAACTCCAGTGGATAGGAGACATTCTGTCTGGACTGGTCAGTCTTTCATCATCCTTTTATGAAGTGAATTGTTGACCTATGTAGTGGGAACAAATAAGCTTATTAACAAGCCAAGGCTTTGAACTCATTATCAGCTGTCTGAAATCTTCTTTGTGAGTGCTGGCTGCCTTTCCCACGACAGTGGCCTTGCTGTAGCCCTGGATTATTTGTGAGATGGCAGCACACAGCTCCTGCCTCTTATTCCAGTAAGAGAAATTCAGCCACAGAGGTGTCAGGGTCCGTCGTTAGCTACATTATTGCAGGGATTTGACTGTTGTTAGGATACATAAATGCATGTGTGCACATCTATAGGGCGTAATTTATTTGGAGCTCAGGTAAATTTTAGTCTCAGGTTTGTTTGGTTATTTTTTCCTCCACATTTTTTTTTTTTATGATTTAGATAAGTTACTGGGTCAAAAGACCTGTGACAATGCACAGGGCTTAGACCCAACACATTTCTGACACAAACACAATTTTTTTCCCTTTAAAATGAGACCAATTGGATGCTCTGGAAGAGGGTGCTTTTTTTGTTAGAGGAGCCAATGACACTGCCCAGCAACCGCCTTGCAAAATGGGACATATAGTACCTCATGTGGAATATCCTGTTTCCCAGTGTGTGCAGTGGTGTCTCTGCTTTTTACATGACAATTTTAACACTGATTGGGACAATGCATGACCTTGTTATAAAGGAAAAGGGGATTTGAGGGCATGAAGCAGGAAAGAATGTGTTTGTGTGAATGAGCAGTTTAAAAGCTCCAGGTTTCTGAGAAATCTAATGAAGCGCCTGTGAAATAATTCATTAGAGAGGGGAACAAATTTTCTTTTTTTAGCTTTTAAGTAAATAACCTGAGATTGCAACAAATGGAGGTGGAAAGCAACCTGACCAAAATAATAATTAAAAAAAAAAAGAAGTGGGCATGTTCCTTCCTGGACGTGAAACTCCAAACGCTGCCCTGGAGCTTGGGGAGCTGCAGGGGGTCAGGCAGTGTTTCGGCCCTTTCAGAGGTTCCTGCTGCCCCAGTTGATGAGAAGCAGCTCAGCTCTGGGCTCCAGTGGGCTCCCAGTTGGGCGCTGAGCCAAATTCCAGGGGGGACCCTGTCCACTCCAGCCGGGGAGCGCTGCACAGGCTGCTGCACATTCCCCTCCTCCCCCACCGCCCAGGCAGGGGATTAAGCAGCAGGTTTAGAAAGCAAGAGCTTAGTGCCAAGGCTTGTGCTGGGTGCGCTTCCATGCAGGAGCTGGAGCAGTCGCTGGCGGACTGGGCCCACAACATGAAGGAGCTGCGGGCCATGAAGGTGGAGCTGGCTCACTGCATCCTCAGCGAGGACGTGATGGTGCTCAAGGAGCAAGTTGAACATTTGCACAGGCAGTGGGAAGAGCTCTGCTTGCGGGTAAGTGTTCTGCATCCTCTGGGGCTTTATAATGAGGTGTTCGTGGAACAGAAAACGAGGAGGGGGACAGCAGGCTCACTTTTGCAGCCTTGGGTGGGGGGTTCTCCTGGTGCAGCTGGCCAGGGGTGAAGTTTGTCCTTTGTTTCCTGCAAACAGACTGATGAGATTAAAAAAAAAAATAAAAAAGGCAAAAAAAACCCACAAACAAACCCACACAACCAAAACCTTTTTAACTAGTGAGTGCCTGAACTGCACAGAGCAAAAATGCAGCTGTTTACTAAAATAGCTGGCTTTGTTCTGGGCTGCCAAAGGGAAGGAGGGGGCGAGAGGGATAAACACAGGAATTGCCCGAGGGCATGAAGCAGGGAAGGAAAGGGGGAGGTCTTTGCAATCTGATGTTAAAAAAAATGCCAGCAGAGTTGATAAAGAAAACTTAACTGTGTTTAACCACGGACTTCTTGGGTGTAAACACATGAAGAACTGACTTTTCCGTAGCAGTAAAATACTGTGAAACATTTGCATTCTTTGTGGATTCTTGCAACATTACACTTAATTTAGTGCTGCCTGTAAGATTACTGGGGAACATTTACCAGCAAAGTCACATGAACTTGATTCATTAGGTTATTATGCAGATTGAATGTGTGTTTACTTTGCTCTGTTAACAGGATTGGAAGAAGTCAAATACTTGGGGGTCTTAAGTTACTCTGGATGGCTCTGTATGCTTGCAAGCCAAACTCTTGTCTATCCTTACTCACAAGTCAATAGCTTTTCTCTTACATTTTGTAAAGAAGTATTGAAACAAGTTAGTATTTTGTGCCTAACCCTTACTCAGGCAAAGGTAAAGCAATCCTGGTGGGAATATTGCCAGAGTAATGAACAGCTATGCTTATTTCACAAACTTTGGTGTGATGAAATAGTTATTTTGGGTTTATTTTTTTTTGCGTTGCAACATGAAAGAAGAATTTAATATCTTTGCCTTAGACTGAATAGTTAATATACAACCAGTGTTTTCTCTGTTATTGTTTCTGAACTCTGAAAATAATTCCAGAGACACTCTCCCTCCTCCTGAGAAATATAGGCCGTTATTTTTAAATCAAAATGCCTGAACCATTTTCCTAATGGAAATCTGTAGTTAAGCCTATAAATGAGAGAACTTTGTTTTTCCTTTTCTGGTGAACTGCTGATACCTACTGTTTGAACTGTTGTGAACAGCCCAGAAAATTAAGCTATCTTCTGCGTGTACCCCACTACAGTTTATCCAAGTAGCAATTTCCCATAGTAATTTACTTAGATTGTATTCAAAATTTCTATTTTAATTTCCTGAGGGGACAGCGTTTAGGTTCTTTATCTGAGAGAGAAGGAAGGGGTGCCGTTAATGTGACTGGGTTAGGCACACAAAAATGTGTAACGGGAGGAATCTGTACTGAAATGTTTACACAGCCCTAATGTGTCTCCAGAGAGCCCGCAGGGATGCTCAGCCCTGGACACCGGGATAAGAAAGCAGGATTGTATCCGTTCTGCTGCTGGCACGACTGCTTTGTTTTGGCTAGCAAATTAGAGGACTGTATTGTGTGAAAAGAAATCTGCTGCATAAATGCGGAGAGGTGAAAGCCTTTGAGAGCGAGAGGCGGCTGCAGCTGTCACGGCCACGGGAGCGGGACAGCCAGACGCCTGTGCCGGCCTAGGCAGGGACACGAACACACTGAGTGAGCAGATGCGCTCAAGGGATTAGCATTGACATAGCTGCCTGTGCAAGGTACATGTAGGTCAGACATTTTAACTATTCGCATCAGCAAGTGTCCTGTCCTAACGAATGGGCTGGATGCCTGGGCCTTGATGTTCTTTCAGCCTCCCTTGGGAATGGCCAGATTGCCCCTGCATCACGCTGGGGATGCAGAACTGGAGCTGGTACTGGGACAGCTGGGCTAAGGAGAAAATGCTCAAAGCAAGGCCTGGCTTGAAGAGCTCATGTTCCTAGAAGCTTGTCTGGGAATTTTTGGCTCATTCCTGTTTCACCCCGATCTGTATTGCTTAGCCAGCTCAAAGTTGCTTCCTGCTCTTAAAATCCTGCCTTGACCCGTGCTTAACGCACAAAAAGGGAGTCAGGATCATTGCAGGGTTTAACAGTGGTTTTGCTGATGTGCATAGTCTCTTCTTCCATGGACCAAGTTAACTTGCCTCTGCACATGGAAGATGCTGCAAGTGGTGGAAGAAAGGTGAGAGGTTTACCCCTCTTAGCTTTGAGACTGAGAGTGGGAAGGAGCATCCCAGAACAGAACCCTCATAAGGAGACTTTCTGAGGTCTCTGGGGTCCCCAGGAGACTTCTTCCCAGTGAGAACTTTAGAGATTGTTTCCACGTGTCTCAAGACAGTGCTTTTGGCCTCATCTCTTTGATTAGAGCATCATGAAAGATTTAGAAATCACTTTCACCTGCCCATCCCCTCCTCAAAAAAAAAAAAATAAAAATTTTAAAGGACAAAAGCAACATAGTGCTATATGGTGCTTCCTGTTTTGATCTTGGTGTTAGGTGGAGCTGGTTTTGCTTCTGCACTACACGCTTAAACTTCACTCTAAGGTAAAAAATACTATTAGAGATTAGTCTAGGAGGATCTGTAATGGCATTTTGAAGAGTCATATACTATATAAGGTGCATGTTACATGTGAAGAAGGAACATGTCCTGCCCTGGGGTGATGCTTAGAGTGACCATTCGCAGCTAAGGCAAGAAAAATATTGTGCTCAGTCTTCTTTACACAAGGGTTTTTGCTGAGGGGTTAGTTGTTTGTCTTGTTTTGTTTTAGTAGAACTTGTGCCCTTTTTCACTTCTTCTGTCCCATATATCTTAGCACAGAAATCCGTCAAAGTAGACAAATGAATACAAATACATATATATGGTCCCTAGGCTAGAAATAAGTATTGTTAGCTAGTAGAAGAGTGACCTTGCTTCTTTATGTCATGATGGAGCAGTGGTATTAGCTTTGCTGGATCAGGCAGCATCAGACCTTAATTTCATTGTCTAGATAATTTGTTTATCTGTCCTGGCAAATGTAATTTTGAGGGAAAAAAATCCATAGTTTTCAATAAAAAGGATAGATTCTTGATACTGGTTTTCTTTTTGGAAATTCTCCAAGAACTGGTGAACAAATGGAAAGTAAAGAGGGAGGTTTTTATAGAGATAAAATACTTGCAGTCAGTAGTTGCAAAGTTTCTCTTACAGTTGCAGAAAAATAAGAACTTACCTATGTGTTATTTCTCTTGTGTTATATATAAGACTGTACTAAACATTATGTAGTAATTATATGTGTTATATTCTTTCTTTGTTTGGCATTTTCAGGTTTTCACTGAGTAATATTTAAATTGTTATATAAACTCATTATTTATAAAGCTGTAATTCAGTTTAATTCTTCTGAGGGAGAGGATCTGGTGTTTGCTAGTCAACTTTTGGCCCCGCTGTCCAAAATAAGATGTAGTAACAATCTGCTTGCTGGCTTTGAAACGTGAGCTAGAGATATTTAATAAGTGATCAAACACAGACTAGAAATTAAAGGGCTCATAATTGCTGGTGTCCTTCCTGAGGAAGACGTTGCCAGCAGTTAACGTGTGTGCTTTATCCATAGGTGTCTCTGCGAAAGCAGGAGATCGAGGACAGGCTCAACGCCTGGATTGTGTTCAATGAAAAGAATAAGGAGCTGTGCTCCTGGCTGGTACAAATGGAAAGCAAAGTGTTACAGACTGCGGATGTTAGCATTGAAGACATGATAGACAAATTGCAGAAGGTAAGTAGTAATGCCACTTTTCTTCAATTGCAGCCTGATAGCTCGTTATAGAGACACCATTCCTCATTTCTTCCTTGCCTCTCAGAAGTGATACGTGATATAAAAACAGCATGTACAGGCTTTTGTGAGAAGATGAGCTTTTTTAGCCTCAGCTCTTATTCTTCCACTTGGTGTTCAGACTTGGAGCATAAGGCAATGAAGCTGGTGAGGAGTCCAGAGAACCAGTTTTATGAGGAGCGGTTGAGGGAACTGGGGCTGTTCAGCCTGGAGAAACAGGGGCTCAGGGGAGACCTTATCACTGTCTAGAACTACCTGAAAGGAGGTTGGAGCATGGAGGGGGTTGGTTTCTTCTCTCAAGTAGCAAGTGATAGGACAAAAGGAAATGGCCTCAACTTGCACCAGAGGAGGTTTAGGTTGAATATTATGAGAAATTTCTTCACAAGAGGGTTGTCAAACATTGGAACAGTCTGCCCAGGGAAATGGTGGAGTCACCATCCCTGGAGGTGTTTAAAAGATGCGCAGAGAAGTTTCTTAGGTACATGGTTCATTACCAAGTTATGGTTGGACTTGATGATCTTGAGGGTCTCTTCTAACCACAGTTATTCTATTATTCTATTCTATAATGCAAAACAGAAATGCCACCTGGCTGCATTTAGGCATGGAGTGTGATGTGAGTTGCGGTGGCGGGGGGTCTGGGCTGTTGGGGTTGTGGGGCACACGTACACATCCAGCATTGCTCAGAGCTTTCCCTGCAGGGATCAGTGGTGACCTGGCAGCCACTTGCTGCTCTCACCACCTCCACCTCCATCACCAGTTGCAGAACCGGTAGTCAGAGAGCAAAGAGAAGATTAAAGGATGGGTAGGTCTCATGTCAGGCAAACAAGAAGTTACCGCAACCAAAAAATAGAACCTAATTCTGCTCCTTCTCCTTGGTAGTCAATGCAGTTAGTGCTTTCTAATACTTTTGTATTAACTTCATTTGAAATAGGACCATTATTTTGCTGCAGTGTTCCGTCTCATGGCTTAAAGGTCTCGGTGTCTAATACAGATCTCTGGTTAAGAACACCAGCAAAATAAAGCCATCGTAGACATGAATTTGGATTCTTTTGAGGTAGTTTGATTAAAAAATTATGTTAAATCAGGAAAACAGAGACAAATTTAGGACATCCAACTGCTTATTTTTTCATAGTGGCTTCATTGTGAGAGTGCTTTTCCATTGAGGGTTTTTTTTGTTTTGGTTTGGTTTAAGTGAGAGAGTTCTACATGCTAATGTAGAAACCTCAGCCACTGCAACCTAAACCTGACTTCAGTCACAGATGTGGGAAAAGAAAGAGATAATTTTGTTTTGGTTTTCTTGTTTTGTTTTTTTTTACTCAGGAATTAAGCAATGTTTGTCTATATTTATCAGGATTGCATGGAAGAAATAAACCTGTTCAGTGAAAATAAGCTTCACTTGAAACAAATGGGCGATCAGCTAATCAAGGCTAGCAACAAGAGCAGAGTTGCAGAAATAGATGATAAACTCAACAAAATCAATGATCGCTGGCAGCATCTCTTTGATGTCATTGGAGCACGGTAAGAAAATGATTTTCAGTATTTTATATGACATAAAAGTCAGAGGCTCGTGTCCTTGACCGTCAGAAACAGACTAATGTGATTTTTCAGTTCTGTTGAAATTCATTATTGAAAGTCAAATTAAAGTGAAGCTAATGCTTTTTTTGTTAAGACTTGTTACTGTATTATGACACCAAATGTCTTAATTTATCTAATGGCAGAGGGCAGGGTCTAAGAATTCATGTGAAATATAATTTGAAACGAGTGATTTTTCTGTTTCATGTGTTGAATTAGAACTTAAGTTTTAAGGCAGTATGGTAGGAGTGTGTTTGGGCTCTTTAGGAAAGCCTCCTGTTTTAAGACAAGCTTTTATTTTACCCTGTATCTGAATGCACAGAATTTGGGAATAAATTCCCAGCCTGTCTCTGTAGACAGTCAGATTTATACAATGATAATGTTCCTTTTTCACATTCAAAAGTGTATGAAATTACATTTCCTATTAGTGCTATTTCTTTACTCAGTCTCTTTCCTAAAAACAAGTGGAAGACCATACCATGAGTTTATTTTTTAAATTCTGGAGGTTCTGCATGATGGTGAAATGGAAAATACTATCAGTTGAAATTAAAACATAAACCTGCAACGTCTAGGCAAGGACTTCTTCTTAGAAGATTAAACACCTTTATTATACTTGACAGAGTTAAGAACATCATGACCATTTTAGTATTAGCCTTACTGAGACGATCCCATTTCACTGTTATCTGAGTTTCTACCACAGCTTGGGAGGAGGGTGCTGGGCTGCTCTCACTGCCTGTCCAAGTTTATTAGTAATCCAGGAATAATAAGGCTAATGCCAAGTTAGTATTGGTCTAAACTTCTCTCCCAGGTTTTGTCTCACCTGTACCCCTCTCTCTGGGACGGCAGCTCAGTTAACACTTGGGACACATAAGGCAGGTGGTTACGCTGCGAAAACGTAACTCTACCTGTGCTGGGTCTTAATCAGGAATGAGATCTGAATTCATGGTGACACATGAGCTGTGAATGATTAAGCAGAAGCTGCCTTCTTAAGATCTACCACTTTGCAGATATTCCTGGAATGGTTCTTCTCACAGTGTCTTTGTGTTTGATCTGGTGTAGGAAAGAAAGCTTCACTTTTATAACAGCACTTTTTCTGTTCTCATCCTACAGTAAGATAGAACTTTTAAAACACTTCAATGATAATTTGTGTTCTGCTATGTGTTAGTTTTGAATTGCAGCAATTTTTTAAATGCAGATTAAAACGCACTATTTTAAAATTGTGGTAAATATAGCACATTTCTAGTTGATATTTAAGAAAATGTGCCAAAGAACTGATGTGATATGAGATCTGGCAGTCTTATTCAAGTAGTTTGTGACAACACAGCACTTGTTTGTCTACCTGTGATGTCTTAAATCTTTATCTTCAGACAAGTGTATGGTGGTGCTTCGAGGTACGTTAATGCAGATTTGCCTAGAGCATGAATGTGGCTCCCAGAACTGGATATCCAGGTGGATATTGCAGCTACCAGGGGGGTTGGTATGATGCTTTGTGACCATTCCTGTGTTATTACCCTAAAAGGTCTGGAACATACCAGCGTTAACATGCCGTTTCCATAGACTTCATGTTCAGAACCAGGGTAATGGACTGGGAAGACCTGACAAAACAGGGTTGTAAGCAGCTCCCTTGGTGGTCCAAGGTTATCAGGCAGCCCAGTGGGCTCTGCTGGCCCTCTTGGACTTGATGCTAATGAAGGTCCAGTATATTGCAGCGTTTTGCAGCTCCAGTGCATCACATCTCCTCCCTCATCTAATCTACCTTGCCTGGGCTTGGATTGCAGCTCAGCTGTTCTTGGCTGCTCAGTGATAGATATTAGTAATAGATAACTACCAGACTAGAGACTCACAACAGTGTGGTCCTAAGAGTTTATTTTGCCCTGTTTACAACCTTCCAACTTTCAAGATCACTCCTATAGTGCTGGCTTGCCGCTGACATTTGAATTCTGAAGGAATTAAATTAGACTTCAACCGACTGAAATTTTCACCTCACTCAAATATGCTTCGAGGTGCTCAACAGGAGGCTCCTCCTGTGCTTTTGGGAAGCCTCTCTTAAGCTTAGGAGATGAGGAGGAGGCAGCAGTTCTACCAATCACAGGTGTGACACAAATTGGACTTCTTTGGAGGAGCAGAGCAGAATGAGGAGCCTTGGGCTGGAGTCGAGATGACCTGTGAGTGTGGGTTGCAATGCCCCATGCTGGTAGACCGTCTCCTTCCTTTTCAGTTTAGTTTTGCTAAAAACCTTTTGGAAAAAAGCATGTTTAAGCCGTGTTGAAGGAGCGCATGAAATAGAGTGGTGGCGAAATTCGTGTCGGCTGTGTTGTGTGAAGTCATCACAGTCCAGACATCTTCACAGGATCTCAAACATCTGCTGTCACCAGTTCCATTCAATGGGCAGGATGGTTTGGCTCCAGGGAGTTGGAGCCCATAGGACATGGTCCAGGGGCTGTGAGGAGAGACTCCAGAGCTGCACAACTGCTGCCCATGACCTGGACAAAGCCCTTTGTATTGGCACTGCTTCAATTCTTGGCAAAGATTAAAAGGATGGAGGAAAAGCTTGAGGGCAAGATGGCCAGAGGGCGTTGGAAGGTTTGGTGATGGAGGGAGGAGAATGCTGCCTGGAGGGAAAGGATTAATTTCAACCGGAAGACAATCTTGTCTTACTCCTGAAAAAGCTACTTGTAGGAACTTATTTTCATGAAATGTGCAAGTGGTTTTGCTCTTGGCTTTTCAAATCGGTAGCTG
Organism: Patagioenas fasciata; assembly: GCF_037038585.1. Lineage (NCBI taxonomy): Eukaryota > Metazoa > Chordata > Aves > Columbiformes > Columbidae > Patagioenas > Patagioenas fasciata. Next base: position 63,698,529 of record NC_092524.1, on the reverse strand, counting down.
TGACAAGTTGAATGAAGTGAAAATTTTCTTAGTTTTTGGGTGCTGAATCTCTGACCACTTGAAGATTGTTACAACTTTCGCACTTTCTGTTAAACACAAAGCCAGCATCTCCCTCTATTTGCACTTGCGGGTGCACTACAGATCGCAGCCTGGCTTCTCTGGCCCCCAGTGACTCTGCATCACAGGGACAAGGGCCAGATCTCACTCTGTCTTCATGGCAAGCTAAGAATTGGACAGTAAGTAGAATACAGAGCCATACACTGAGTAGGCAGAGAAAATGTACATTGAATAGGTTCTACATCTAATAGGTGTGTACTCGAAGCCAATCCTCCATTCTGGGTGCTGAACCTTTGTGATCCTGTGGTTAAAGAGTATAAAATAACCTGTATCCACAAAGGGGTCTAATTGAGATTATTTATAGCCAATTTCAGTTCTGTGGTTTCTTATGTCTCCATAGCTGACCCCGCAACCTGAGTAATGTTTTATCTTTTCTGTAGTGCAGTGTATGGCTGTGTGATTGCAACATGAAACCAAACGGGTCTCAGGCCAATGTATCAATACAAAACAGTCTTCCTGATAGCTTGTTTCACCTTTTTAAACCAATAAATGTCCTGGGACAGATGGGCAAATTAGGTGAGCTCTCCATTTAGCCCTTGAAGTGATTCTCTTAGTTCATGGTGACAAGCTCAGATTTGCCATATGGCTGCACTTGCAGGACTTAATGCTTTCATTATATGCCTGTGCTTGGCTCGTGTGGTGACAAAAGCTTTGCTTTGTGTGTTGCAGCCGGAGGGTGGCTTGGTGCAAACCTGGAAAAGCCTCAAAATGTTAATTTTCATGGGATAAAGTAACCATCAAGATATTAGTATTCTTGGAAAGGAGAACAAATGAATTTCTGTTCAGCTCAGGAGATACTCTTACCAGGGGAGGTTCTTGTGCTGAAGTATCTGTTGATAGATGGGGAATACAAACATACTAACAGGCTGAAAGGGAGTGTTGTGCTGACTGTAAAAATGGACACAGAAAATCTCTTGCTTCAGTTCTCTTGTCACCAGCCTGATAGCAGCACTCTGCCAGAAGAAATCACTGCATTCTTGCACATGCACCCAGGTGAAGGCCTGAAACAGGAGGAGAGGGAGCACACGGGCTGCACACAGGGAGTATGCGACCAAAAGCCTCTGGAGTGGGATTTACATCCCCTGCGTGTTCTGGAGCAGCACTCCCTGGCAATGCATTAACTGTCAGGAATTGCCAAGGAACTGTGTTGTGCGCAGCCACGTCCCTTGTTGTCCTTCCCTGGCCCATCCACCACCAATACTAACTCTTTGCTTCCCAGCCCAGTGGGGAAGCGTTTGCCTTTGCCTGTTTGCATAGTGTTGATGACTGATTTGTCTCGGGAGGGGTGTCTGCCCTGCCTGGGGTTGTGCAAAGCATTTGGACCATGCTTGAGCCTTCATTAAAACCACCAGCTTCATCAGGGGCTGCCTCCAGCATTTTTGGGTCTGCAAACCAGTCTCTACAGTAAGAAATGCTTATTTCTGTATGTCTGGGCATCCCGCTGCCACTGAGCTGTGGAAGGAGGATGCCATTTCTCAACTGCTCTGGCTTTGGGCACACTGTGATGTGTTTCCTTCCTTGGTGGGTCTGGCCCATGTTTTCAGCCTTGTGGAAAAAGGCACGTTTTTGGTATATATTGCAGGAATGGGTTCAAATGACTGTGACTTTGAGTGAAAGCATGAAATTACAGGGAAGCCAGCAAGGCCAAATGTGCCTTCTCATTTTTGTAAATGTGAATCCTTGGTGGCAAGGTCCTTTCCCGTTGTTCACCAGCTGACCACCCTCATTGCAGGGTCCATGACTCTTCAGCTGCCACAACCAAAGTCAGCCCCTTCCTTCCCATATCAAACTTGGGAGATTCAAGCTGTTTTCAGCTGGTTTCCTGCACACCCCACCTGAAATTACCAAACAGCCTGAAACTGCTCAGGTTGCAGTAAAATAGGAGAGTGTTGAAGCTCTCCAGGGACACCACCTTGTGCTGTGCAGGGATTCTGTGGAGGTTTTATTGGGGAGCTCCAGTGAACCCCTTCTTCCCTGCAGCTTCACTGCGATGGGCTGCCCTGATAGCCGCTCCGGCAGCAGTGTGTCCCAGCTTGGTAGGTGTGGGGAGCAAGGGCGTTCATACCACCTCCTAGCTGGTATCTGTTTATTCTATTTTGCACCATGTCGCTTAACCTTTGGCAGGGCAGGCAGTCAAGAACCACGTGTTGGTGTTGCAGCTGTGGCCAGGCAGCCCTCAGTTGCTGTGGGTGCACTCCCAAGTTCAAAGGTCTTTTGAAATTGCTGCAGATCAGTATTGCATGGGAAGGGAAGCAAAAATATGCTGCTGGGAGGCTCCTGAGTAAATGATACAGTCAAGTTCAGCAGAATTATACTGGTGGTTTGTGGCAGTACCACTGTAAGACCTCATTCTTGTAATTATCTTGGTGCAAAAAAAAAATCTGGACAGTGGAAATGTCACTTGCAAAGTGCCTGCTTGCTTTCCATGTTCTCCAGGCTCCTTTTCCTTTAGGGATTATGCTTCTCTTCAGGGCAAAAGCTGTGACAGAAGTCATTATCGTATCAGGCAGGATGGTTGGGTTTATTTTGGTTATGCAATGTGTGCCGAGGTGTGCCGGGAGCGGGGGGAGCCGCTGGTGCAAGGGGAGTCCTTGTCCTCTGAGCACTGTCGCCGTTCCTGGTGTCTGCCTGTCAAGCTTTGTGGGTTATTTCCCTGTTTTCTCAGACTTATGATTTCAAATGGATTTTTGAACCTCCCTGGACCGTGATCAGGTTAAACTGTCAAGGTGACTGGGCATGACTTACCTGTGCAGATGTCTGAAGCTCTCCCAGGATGTGCAATGTCTTCTTTTTATCCTGCTATGTGTTGAATGTGGGCAATGGGCAAGCCAATACAGGTCTGAGGAAGATTACCTGAATACTGAAAAACCTTTGATTTCAAAATCATTCCTTGCATTTTTGCTGGGATTATCATAACTTTTTTTTTCCTGATATTGGCTGGGTGGGGAGTGACTTTTAATCCGAGGTTCTCCGACTTCCGCCTTTTTTCCCCACTCCGTGATCTCTGCCAGTCATAACACAGAGAAGTCATGGCGGCGTGTTTTTCCACAAACGAATGATATCATAAATGAAGATCAGGGGTTATTTTGTCCTCCAGTGTAACACGCTCCTTGCTCTGGAGGCCTTCCGCCTGCACTGGAAGGTTAGAGAGGACAAGTTAAGTGTGTGGGAGATTTAATTCGTACTTAAACACCTGGGACATAATGGCAAAGGCAAGAAGGAAGAACGCAGGGGAAGTAAGGATACATCTGTGTGCGTGGTGCCTGTGCGTGGATGTACGTTTTCTTGTTTTTTCGGGTTTGCTTCCAATTGAGTCTGCTGCAAATCATCCGGGGCTGAGGCTGCAATCCCTCTTTCGCACCAGAAATGAGCACCGCATCCACCTGTTTCAGTGCCGAAGCCTCCAGCCTGCAACCTTTTTGTCACCAGCCGCTGGCAGCCGCTCGGCGTGTGCTCCTTCGCGTGCTAATTCTCTTGTGTCAGAATAAAGCTCTGGTGGTTTTGTTCTGAGGAGGGATGCGGCCATTTGCCAGGTAAAATACCGACCCAAAACGTAGGGGTTAAAACAGGGGAGAGCTGTAGTGGCTCCCCAGCTCGGGGGGTTGGGGAAGAGGACAGCTGAGCCTCCCCCCCTCCACACGGGATGCTAAATCAGATGCTAAATCGGCGAATAAATAGGGCATCTGTGGAGGAGGGGTTTCCTCTTCCATGCCTGCCGTGGTCGCGCAGACGGGTCCCCCTCGCAGCTTGGGATTCGCAGGCTGAGGAATGGTTTTTTCTTGCGAACCGTAAGTGCCATGTTGGTCAGCGGCCGGGGGTTTGGTGGCGGTGGGTTTGGTGGGAGCCGGTGGCGCAGCCGGGCGGCCTTGGGCAGGGGGAAGGGCATGGCAGCGCCCGTGGCTCCCGCAGGCGGGCAGGTGGATGACGAATAGCGCTCAGGGGCCTCTCGCTTAATAAAATCAGCTGTGTGTTGGGGGGGTTTGCACCCGAGAGGGTGGAGGTCTGCGACAACGACCCTTGGGTAACGTGAGAGAAGGTTCCTCCGGCCGCCGGCCCTGCGCACTGCGCTCGCACAGCCCTGACACGGGGGGTGCCCGTAACTGCGCCAGGGCCGGCTGCTGTTCAGAAAAATCTCCTTGCATTTTATACACGAAGGCCTAAAATTTGCCTTTGACATCACCTCTGCAAATGGGGTCTTTTGTCCCTCAGCTCTCCCCCTGCGATGGGCTGAACAAAGGTTTCCTGGGCTGTGCATCTCATTTGCCTCACCGGGTTGTAAACAATCCTGTCAGCTGGCAGGGCCGTCTCAGCTCCTCCTTGCTTAAAAAGAAATGCATGTGCTATCTTTTTCTGATGACATTTGGGCTTGTGAAGGAGAGTTTGGAATATATGTCAGGATGTTTTTCATTCTTCCAGACACTAAAATTTGAATGTTATTTATTACCTTATTTGAGCTCCCTGTACCTTTTCCCTGCAGCATTTTGACAGCTAATACAATACAATTGACAGGCATTTTGCTGTTCTTTACATTTGTGTGAATACATTTCATTCTACCTCTAAGTACCTTCTGCTGCTAGATACTACAAAATACAAAATAGCTTTTTGTGGGGCTATGTAGTGATTCAGCCTGAAACAGCTTAATGCTTTTCTCTTGTAACCCAGCACTGACACCTTCATTGGGGGTATTAAGACCCAAATCCAATCTCAAGTCAGGTCAGTTAGTCCTGCTGTTCACTTTTGCAGCCAGCTTTTAGTGATAATCTACTAGTTTTGTTCTTTCTCTGACACTTCTATTTTGGTGTAAAGATTAAGATATTTAGAAACTGGCTTTGTTTGGCTTATCCCAGGCATTTTATGCATGTGTCTAAGCACTCTTTTAAATCAGGATATCTTTTAAGCTGGGCCCATTGCACAAGAGATGTTTGATTTTTGTTTAGTTTTTTAAGATGAGTTGTGATATTTGTTGGATTATTTATTATTATTATTATTTATTATTACTATTTTTTGGTTTCTGGGGCCATGTTGAATAGTGGCAGATGAGTTCTCTTTGGGAAGTGAACAATGGATAGGTTGGCCTTTATTTAGTAAATAGTAAATTTTGCCTGTTTGACTAAATCACTTGAGAATGACACTTTGTAGAGGAAGAATTCAATCAACAGCGGTGACAGGCTCTTCCACCCTCTGGGTAACTGGGAGGAGCTCCTTTCTTCTGCTGCACTTGAAGGTCTGTTGCTGTTAATTCACTGTGTGTTGGGTGATTTGTCACCTGGATGTGGGGAAGCTTTTGCCCCCAGGCTCAGTGGATTGCACTGTGCACCCCCAACCAGCTCCCAGGAGTCCTGTCTTTCCAAATAGTCCCTTCAGGATGCATCTCAACAGAGTTCATGAAGTTTATTTCATGCAAAGAGCGGATAGTTTCCAAAAATACTTGCAGCATGCAGAAATGCATCAGAGAATGGTTGTTGCAAGTGTAGGACTTTTATGGATATAATGAGTCGATTTTATGTTTTCCTTTGAGCTGTAGCCAGAGAAAAGGCAGTACCTTGTGACTGGCGTGCAAGTTGAGGGTGCTCAAGGAGGATCCCCAATTTTTGTTTTCATTTAACCTGTTTCATCAGTGTAGACCCGTACCCTTTACCTTGGGCTGTGTGTCTGCTGCCTTCCTATTTAGACAATGCACTGATGTGAACATCTGTTAAATTTTTATTCTCTGACTACTTAGCTCAAGTTTGAGATTAATGACTTAGAACATCAAGGGTGGTAAAATGACTGACAGATGCCATATTCTGTCCAGGATATGTAACAGATTACATAATTACAATGGTGTGTCTGTAACAGCAATTGCTAGAAAGTAAATACAAGCTCACGGTACCATGTTCATACTGTGCTTGAGTGATTTCTGAGCCAAAATAATATTCTTTGGGGTTTTTGTGGTGCAAAAAACCCCACTTGGATTTTAAAACTGTTGGATTTCAAATTTGTTGAATGTGCTGACAGTCATTGGGACATTTACTTATAATCTAATATCGCTTGGTTTTGCTTTGGACTTCCTTGGCTATGTTATTCAATATGCAGACTGAAGAAAGATGTCTTGCAACCCATGAATTTTTCTGTAATGCAACTTCAGGATGGGAAACAGAGGGGTACAGACAGAGAAGGGAGTCCAGGGAAGCAGAGATGACAGTGAGCAACACAGCGAGCCGTGGTCTCAGCAGGTCAGCTATGGCATCAGATGGTCTCAACATGTGCATCTCTTGCAAGTCGCCAGAGACGCATTCCTAGAGCACCAGTGGAGAACATCATCGAATATGCAGAGAATTAATTGCCACTGGATACACTCAGGGACAGTGCAGCGACCGAGCATTGCTTTCCTCCCAACCAGCTTGAAATCATGCAGAGTTAATGCAACAGCATAGATGTTTGGCTCAGACTCTTCCTCAGGCCTGGCTCTTCTAGCAGTTCTTCCCTTCGGTGCTCTACACAATGTCTATATTGTCCCATTCCTCCAGGGAGGAGGGTTCCGGAGTCACCTGTCTCCAGTGGACCGCGTGCCCTGGGGAGTCACATGCCCTGCTGAGCATCATAACCAACTGGATCCAAATTGACTGTTGGGACAGTAGCAGGGAATAGGCTGGAGAAATAATTAGGTAAATTACTACCCAGCATAGCACAAGAAGATGGTGCACAGTTACACTGAGTGCCACTTAACAGAAGCAGAAACAGGAGCAGGAAGATTTACATAGCAGCTGTTTGCTTTGAAGCCAGATGCCTTCTGCATACAGGGTTGAACCTGGGAGCAGAGCTCTGAAAAGAGCTTGTTAAGGAAAGTGAGAGCAGCCAAATACTTCTGTCACCTGCTGGCTTCCTCTCCATCAGCGGCAGCAGTGGAAAGGGGCAGAGGCAACCTCTTTGCACCAGTATTGGTGTCTTTGTGAGTGCAAGCCAGGAACAAGGTGAACCATGGACTTGGGCCAGATCCTTCAGGCTGCCTTTCAGGGCTGCATCAAGACTAATACTATGTTTTGCAGAATTGCTAAATACCTGCCAGTAGTCCCAATGTAGAACTGTGCTCTTCTCACCCTCCTTGTAGAAGAACTGAAAGTACTTCCTGGTGCTTCTGGGACAAGGTGCTACCCGTCCTGCTACTATGAGACCTCACAGCTGCTGGCCGTGCACTGTACCTTCACAGTAACCAACAGGACTGAACAAATCCAGCAGGGTCATTCCCACATTTTCTCCATAAGTGCTTTACCTTAAATCAAGTGCCTAGCGGGCATGCATAACCTCTTTGAATACCTTAAGGTTGCTAATAAGATCAGTTGTTGCTTACAGGGTGACATATTCATTATGGATTAGCTCTCCTGCATATCTTCTGTCATTGTATCATATGGTGCGACAGACAATTGCAAAAGCCACTGGGTTACAGGCAGTTTTGATCCCTCTCATCTAAAACTTGCTAGGGTAGTTTGGCAGCAGGCAGGACAGTGGGCCAGGAAACTCCTAATTTTTTTTACAAGGAGGAGCAGGTCCATCCAGGTACCCTGTCAGGGCACTTCTTGCATTGGTATAACCTGTCCCTGCTTGCCCTAGATGAGGTTTCACCATCCTCAACCCTGCCCCACTCCTAGCTTGCACATCACTGGTGTTCCCAAGTACATTGGGGTTCATCTCCGACCCCTCAACAGTCCCCTGCATTTTGGGACATGCAGTGATCCCCTTGTACAAGCTGCTCTTCCAGTCCCAGCTGCTGGTTTTGTTTAGCGGGTGACAGTTCCCAGATATGGTGGCTAATGAAAGGGTCCAAAAATCCATCCCAAGGCAGAAGGACAGAACCAGACATCAGAGGGACGCGAGCAGCCAGGAGGGCAGCACAGGGAAGCAGTACTGCCTAAGAAGTGGGTTCTCCCTAGGACAGAGTTGGATTGATTTCGCCTGACTTTAGCACCTGCAGTACTATAAAGTACTGCACAGTAGACCATTGCAGTTCATGGAGAGAAGTACATGCTTTTTGGTACATCTCATCTTGTGATCTGGATGTTTCAGACAGGTCTCAAAAAATCATGATCTAGATTAATTTCTTTTTCTCATTAACTTTCAGGGTCTAGCTGGCAAGGTGTGATATCAATCTGAAATCAGGAGATATAAATGTCTCCCTGGTTTTGGGCTTTTTAGTAATTTTTGTTGGGCACTGCAATAAATGAGGATGTCAAGGAAAGACTGAGAGCAGTGAGGTAGTTTAACAGTTATTCCTCCAACACATAGGGACAAATTTGCCAGAATGTATAGACACGCTACTTGGATAATTTGAGGGGCTGATAAGTTTTGACATGGGAATATGCTGTAAGGACTGGAAATAGAAGTTTGTCTGCAGTTTGAGAGCTGTGCTACAAACAGCTGTAAGAAAAGTCAGTGGTCTGGATGGTTCATTTGCTTGTCTGCTGCACAGTTTTCTCTAGCTGTTGGATATGTTTTCACCCACCAACAGAGTCTGGCACATCTCCTTGCATTTCAGTGTGTTGTTTAGAAGAGATTTTAGTGTCGTGGAGCTCTAGGTTGGACAGTGGCCATTGTTTACACCTTCTCCCTTCGGCATCCAGGGCCAGCCCAGAGTGTTGGACCTGTGCTTTGGGCAAATTCTGCCTCGGTTGTTGAAGTGGTACCTTGCTGGTTAGGGTGGACCTGTTGTTTGCTAAAGAAGACGCTGAACGTAATTCACAGCAGGAAAATCACACCGTAGATACCCATTTTAGTTTAACTGCGGCATATTACACTACAAACTCACACTTAGACAAAGGTCCAAGAGCTGACTGAAGAGCTCCTCAGTAGCAGGTGAATGAGGCTACAAAACTTCCCTCTCCTCATATAGTTTCATTAAAGAACTCACACAAGACTTTCCTGAAGCTGTAGAGCAGAGGCCTGCTGAGCCAATTTAGGTAGGTTTTGACTAAAACGTGGCTCTGATTTACAGGCAACAGCTTGGTGCGACAGTAAGTGCTTCATAAAGCCGTGCCTGTCATCACCTTCTGCTAACATCATTTCCACTGATTGCGGATCTTTGTAACAAAATGTTCTTCCTGGTTTGCTTAGGGTGAAGAAGCTGAAGGAAACATTTGGTTTTATACAAGTATTGGACAAAAATATGAGTAACCTTCGCACCTGGTTGGCCCGGATTGAGTCTGAGCTTTCCAAGCCTGTTGTTTATGACATCTGTGATGACCAAGAAATCCAGAAGAGACTGGCAGAACAGCAGGTGGGAAATAGCAGCAGGCAGAGTAAATGAGCTAAAATGCTGCTGATTACAACTGGTCCTGGTTTAAAAATCACCTCTTTTTTCTTTTTTTCTTTTTTCTTTTTCTTTAGCAAGGCCTTCTAACTGTTTGCTTTTCACGGCATGTTCCTGCCAAGATGTGTTAAATGGAAAATCTTTATTTGCTTGCTGTAATTTCAGTATTGTATTGACTTACCCCCACTTTTTCCCTTCCCTCCTCCACCCAAAGAAAACATGCAAATACAAACAAAAGCATTTTTACATTTGATCGCTTGCTCAGTTAAATGCAGCAGGCATCCTGACAGTGGGCAAAATCCATGAGGATGACTTAGGCTGACAAGGCATGAATGCCGGGTCTCCTGCAAACTGGCTGTGACAGTTTCCAGTGCTGTGACTTGATGTGTTGTCCTCTCTAGCTCAGTTCACTTCCCCTCCTTGCAGACAGCACAGCAAGCTTGGATGAGAGAAGGATGTTTGAGCTTTGCAGGGTGGACTTGTGCAAACACACCTTTGGCCGAGGCCTGACCCAGTAGGCAGGCTCTGAAGATCCCCTCAGAGCTGGGTGAGATGGTGCGTGAAATCTGCTGAGGCATAAGTGTCAACCAACCCAGAACGCTAGGGTGCTGGTTGAGTGCGTGCAGGTATTTATCCGAGACAGTGGCTTACCAGGGGGATCTTAGGGTTTTATACTGTTTTTTAAGGATTGAGCACAGCTAAATGTGCCAGCTGTCCCAACCAAGTGGAAGTGTGAGATGAATTGGATAGTCCTGGAGTAAATTTCTCTCTCCAACAGCCAGGGAAGGAAAAAGAACTTCTCCAAAGCACAGACCTGCTGATGGAGTCAGTCTTTGCTCAGGGCTGTGCTATGAGTCTGCCCAGGTTCAAACTACCTCCCTGGGAAGGCTGAGAATGACCACAGCTATTGTATGGCCTTTGTGTTAAACGAGAGTATTTGCCCTAAAGCTCAGGATCAAGAATAAATGAGCCAAGCGTGGAAGCTTTATGGCATCTGCCTTTAAGAACACCTATGGATGCTCTTCCCATCCTTCCCATCTTCTCTGTCTCTGGCTTCTGCTTTCTAAGGAAGGATCCCTGAGTGTCCCAGACCTGAGGGCTGTGTTCTCTGCTGGTTGGTGTGGCTCTCCATCCACTCGTGTCCCAGACATCGCAGGAAGAGCCGGTTCCCCTGTGATGGGAGTGAGGGCGGCTCAGTCACCAGAGCCTTGTCCCAGCACCTCTCATGGTTTCATCTGCATTGTGAATGGTCAAGTAAACAAGGAAATATTTTCTCCCATCCAAACATTTTGCATTCTCAAAGGGTGTGAGAAATTGCCAGGCAGAGAAGAACGTGAGGCACAGAGGAATTTGTTTCCAAACTAGTTTATTTTTATTGTGAGCATTCAGGCTTCAGCTATCTGAATGTGACAAGCAAAAAGATCTTTTCCTGGTTCTATTTGAACAATTCTTTCAGCAAGAGCAGAGTGATGATGAAAAATATGCCCTAGAGGCTTTCTTGTATTTAACATCCATGACTGGAAAAGCTTTACCTGTTCAGTCTTGAATAATGACATTTAAAAGCATTGTGCATCCACAGAGATGTTTTATGGTGTGTTTCTACAATTAAAGGATGAAGATTAAAATTTGAATAACATTGCTTTTAAGATTTCTAAGCTGTTTCGCTAATGCGGAAGTCTAGCAGTGTGTAGCCTTTATAAGGTCTCTGGGCAATGCTGTTTGGAGTTGAAGGAAAAGGACCTTTTTGGCCCAGAGTATGCTCCTGGCCCCATTACTCTGTCGGTTTTGTCTCACCCTAATATATTCAGATCATTTGGAATAACAGCTTGGAAAACAGCAAGGAACCTGCCCAAGGTTATTCCATGAACTCAGGCAAAAGTAATGAGATCATCTTAGCAACATTACCATGCTGCGAGTAGAGTGGTCTAAATTCTCATTTTCACTAATACAGATGTAAATCCAGTGTAATTTAATGAATTCAGAAGAGTCTTTCCAGGTACCAGGAGTGGGGTAGAACCTCCTCTCAGACCCTGAGCCTGTGTTAAAAAGACAGCACTGCCTCTTGCTCAGCAAACAGCTGTGAATCCTTAAGAACCTGCCAAAAATTATGTTGGGTGTGCTTCTGCCAGTCTGTCATCTATGTAGAGATTTTGGCTTCTACATTCCTTAAAATTGTACATTACCACAGATCCCACAAGCCAAATTTTGACCATGGAACACCACTGAAGAGTGTCGCTGGGTGGTACTCGACTTCTTGCAGCTTGTTGACTTCTGGGAAGATCTTCTTCAACTGTTTCTGTATTTACTACACGCTGTGTCTGGTTTGGGTTGTTTTGTTTGTTTTATTTTGGTTTGGTTTTATAAGTCTAAAGCAAAACCAATTCTGCTTCATCTGTTTACTGAAATCAGCAATACCATTTCATGAGAGTTCCTGCTCACTGTTGTCAGTAAAATATTCGGTTGTGTTTGTTGTTCTAGTGCTATTCAAGTAAAAGTCTCCATATCCTTCATTAGAAAAGCCAGAAACCAGTTGAAAAAATGGAAATGTAGTAGACATAGTAATTTGATTAATATTTACAATTGGTACCATTGTACAGAGCTGCCTTTTCAATTAAAAAAACAAAACCAGTTAAGGCATCCTTTTTGACTTTAGGAGTAGTTTTAGGTACAGAATGAGAGTCCAGACTATGATGGAGATGCAGGCTCTGGAGAAAAAAACCTGTAGTGTAGGTTAGATAGAGAGTCTTTGCCAAACCCTTTAAAATAGTCTGTCAAAACAGGAGCTCTCCACGAGGAAATGGGAAAAGTAGTGTAACAGCAGCTACTTGTGTGCTGTGTTTCTGTGTTTGGTGATATCAGCCTGTCATCACAAAGTCACTAAAGTACACGAACTGTACTATGGGTTGTCTGTCAAGGCTTACAGTGCAGTAAGCTGATATGAGACACCGTCATCTTGTACTGTCAAAATTAATAAGTATGTGTTTATGGTATGTGTACAGTTTGGATTTTGAACTCGCATTAAAATTGTCCAGACTGTTAATGAGATGATGGAGCTTTCCCTGCGAAACCAAAACTGGGCAATCCTTTTGTGTGAGTGACAGTTCTGTCCTGGCCTGTCAGCCTGTCATCTGCACAGCTCATCTCGCAAGTCTGTTTTCTAAAGCTAAATAAGCTTTTCCTAACACACAAATTGCTCTTTCCCCATCCTCTGCAGCATTTTGAAAGGCTGTGTCTGAAGTCTAGCCATGTGCGTTTCCTTCTACTCAAGCTATTCTTTTGCCAATGGCAGGATCTGCAACGAGACATAGAGCAACACACTGCAGGGGTGGAATCGGTGTTTAATATTTGTGAAGTCCTGCTACACGATTCGGATGCGTGTGCTAATGAGACAGAGTGTGACTCCATCCAGCAGACTACCAGGAGTTTGGACAGACGGTGGAGGAACATCTGTGCCATGTCTATGGAAAGGCGAATGAAGTAAGTATCTTTTTATTACCTCTTCTAAAGAAACCCGTGGCAACGTTTTGAAGAAATGCTGTGGCTTTTGCCACAGACTGAATTTTGAAAAAGAAAAAAAAATATCCAAAATCAATAGTTATTTTGTGATGGAACCTCTGAATTTTTGCATGTCCTTCTCAGAATCGAGGAAACCTGGCGCCTATGGCAGAGGTTTTTGGATGACTATTCTCGATTTGAAGATTGGCTGAAATCATCTGAATTGATGGCAGCTAAGCCTAATTCTTCAGAGGTTTTGTACACCCATGCAAAGGAGGAGCTGAAGAAATTTGAGGTGAATTTTTTAACTTAATTTTTCTATGCTCAGCAGCAGGCTGGATGATCAGACTACTAAATTCTTATTGTCTGCGTGAAATGCCTGGATCACTGAAAAACATCAGTTCAGTGGTGGTGGTATAGAGTACATAAATAATTTGACCAGTATGTGGTTGCTAGGTACCTGGGTGATTTGTCTCCAGAGTGCTTTTTGATGTGGAGAATCCAGTGCTCTGAACTGACAAGATCCTGCTTGTAAGTTAAAGATTTACTTTTTATAGACAGGAGACCTTTGCAGGTTGATTTTTTTCTTTCTTCCTTTTCCTAAGGAGCTAAGTCTGAGCAGATTATTTAAAATATGCATCCTTCTCTGGATTTAATTTTGCAATTGGAAGGTCTGTTTTTAAAGGGAGGGCATAATCGTCTCTCTTGATGAATAGTATCATCCAAATACTTTCTCATCTCAGCAAGGGAACTGAGTTCTTTCATTTGCCTTGCAGGCATTCCAACGGCAAATTCATGAACGCCTCACCCAGCTGGAGCTGATCAATAAACAGTACAGGCGCCTTGCCCGTGAGAACCGCACGGACTCTGCCAGCAAGTTGAAGCAGATGGTCCATGAAGGCAACCAGCGCTGGGATAATCTCCAGAAACGAGTTGCTGCTATTCTGAGGAGACTCAAAGTAAGTGCATGGTGGGGTGAGAGTGAGGAGCACTTGCAGGTTTCTGTAGGAATTACCCAAGGGCAAAACATACTGGAGCAACTCTCTCGTGTTGGTTTGTGTTTTAATTTACCTTGGTGTAAGAGAGCAGCTCTGGAAAGGTCACCAAGTACATGGCATAAACATGTTCTTGGTAATTAAAAAGCATAAGGGAAGAATGGGTGCAAATTTGGAAGGTGTGTTGCAGGCCTTACTGCTTCTATCCAGCTCTCCTCTTATCCAATTCTGTCATGGGTGGATGCATTCATGCATTTGCACCTTTCCATAGATAAGAGGCAGAGACAAAAGGGTTCCAGCGCAGATATAATTTGGAATTTACAACACAGCTCTAGCTGATGCCAAGTTATGATTCACCTACAAGGCTTTAAACGTGGAGATGTGATGGGGAGCCATGGTGCTGTCACCACCTTCTGCTGTGCTCTCTGCCTGGTGGAGGAATGTTGTCCAATAGAGTATTTGTGACACTTCAAGGAAGTGTCCTGCTTATCAAGTTAAACTGATCTCTGGGCAGTTATTCTGTGCTGTGCGCTGGGGGAAACTTGTCACTGCCTAATTTTTAAATACAGCGGTGCTGCAAGCAGTTGGCGGGGAAAACTATTAGATCCCAAAAGTCAGTGGATGAGCCTATGGGTGCTTTGATGGAGTCTGAGCTGTGCAGTTAGGAGGTGTTGTGTTTGGGATGTTACATGATCCCCTCCCTGAACATTAAATGCGCCAAGGAGGACTGAGGTACCACGAGCTGCAGGTCTGTTAGCAGCTTCTGTGGGAGGTAGCAGCACAGAGAGCTCCTCCTGCTTTCCACACCAAATGATGCATTAATTACACTGGTGTGGTTGTCCATGATCCAACTTCTTCATTGTTCTACTGATTTTAATGTCACAGTTTTAATTAATTAGAGATAGGGCCTCCTTCCTTTGTCTGTCTTTCTTCTATAATTTAGAACAAATTAGATGTTAAACCCGAGTCCGAATAGCTGTTATACCGGTATAATGATTTGAGAGAACGTATACAGTGTGGAAGCAAGAATGTAACTTTATAGAAGCACCTCACACTGCTGAAGTTTTATTCTGTCTCCCATATGAATAGTGTACTAACATAGGACACTTTGTTCCAGCATCTCTACGGGAAGGGGACAGTTTTTATCCACAGCATGCTGCCATTTGTGCCTCGAAGGCCTTTAAGGTGACCAACAGTTTTGAAGCAAAACACTGGTTTTCTGAGGGCTCCTGTGACCATCGTTTTTCGTAGCTGAAGTCTAATAACACTGGCTCCCTTCTTCCTATTCAGCACTTCACCAATCGGAGAGATGAGTTTGAGGGGATGAGGGAAAGCATCCTGGTTTGGCTCACAGAAATGGACCTCCAGCTGACAAACGTGGAGCACTTCTCAAAAAGTAACTTTGATGACAAGATGCGCCAGTTAAATGTACGTATCCTTATAAAGCAGTTGTTTAATAAACCCAGCTGATCCTGTTGGGCTGCCCTATCTTGACAGAATTGTCTGCTTTTGTGGAACTTGAACAATAGCCAACAGATCTCTGTAGGACTATATTTGTTTTAAGACACCAGTAAATTTTTAAGACTTATCCTTAGAATCAAGGTGAAACTGTACAGTACTTAAATTCAGATTCAGTGTTCAAGCTCAGTTCTATCCTGCCATTTTCTCTTAATATCGAGTTCCAGTGACAGTGATACCTGGCCTGGAAAGGAGCACACACAGGTTAACAGTAAAAGCTGTGTTCCTAAATTCAACTGGTTTTTTTTCTGGTGAGAATATTTTTGAATTGGCATTAAGATAAGAACTCTTCTCCGAGTGCACTGCTTTTATCTGGGACTTTGAAACAGAAATAAGACAACAAGCATGTGCAATGATTCTAAAGAACATACTAGGTCTTTGCTACCCGCTTATGCACTCATTTCTCCTTTCTCCCTGCACTGTTAATTGTTTCGGGATGTAGATTTGCTGTTGTGTACGCTGGAGGCCCAAACAGCCAAAAAAACTTCTTTGCTACTGAGAAAAATATTGTGTATACCCAACAGAAAAATAACCTCTGATTAGCTGAACTATTGTATCATGATCCCCTGCAGGCTCAGGACACTGCAGTCATATTGATGTACACATGGGTGTAAAGTGCCACTTTGTTTGGAACTATAATGTTGCTAATAAAATAAACCTCTGAACCTCTTGAGTGAAAAGATATTTGCCAAATGAAATTAGACAACAATGTCAATTGCTGCTTTTCTTTCACAGCAGTGAACAGGAAAATAAGGACAAAGCTTAGACTAGAAGGGGATGTTGCAGAAGTAATTATTTTTCTTGTATGTTCCAAATAGGGTTTCCAGCAGGAAATAACACTAAACACCAATAAGATTGACCAGCTAATCGTTTTTGGGGAGCAGTTGATTCAGAAGAGTGAGCCTTTGGATGCTACCTTGATTGAAGACGAATTGGAAGAACTTCATCGATACTGTCAGGAAGTCTTTGGGCGAGTTGCCCGGTTCCATCAAAGACTGACTTCAAGGCATCCTGTAAGAAGCAACAGTTGGTTTGATTTTGGTGTTTGAACTGTGGTGCTCATTGCTTATCTCTAGCAGCTTGACTGAGTGGTTTGAGCTCAAAGAGGTCAGGAACTCCTCAGTAGTTGTGTCAGCTTTGCTAAATATTTGTCACCAGTCTTGTCTTCTCACACCACTCCTGTTGGGACTCCATCTGCAGAATCTGGATAATAGCATGGAAGTAACCCACAGGGTTAATGTTTAGATAGTAGTGGTTTGAGGGCTTCAAAAGGTTTTTTAGTGTTTTTAATATAACTTTGTCTTCTTTAGTTTCAATAACATGCTTAGAATATCTCTTTATGGATTGTTTGTGAGGCTCCATCTGTCCGCTTTCTTGTGAGAGACCTGAGTGGGGAAAAGCACCCTCCATGCTTTTCACTGGGAACATTTAGATGATTCTTAGTTCGCTTTGGCTCAAAAAGAAAGAACATCTCTTAAAACGCCAGGCAGAGGAAGTAACATGAACATCTACAAGTAGCTGCTCACCTCAACGAAGCATCATTTCGTTACTGACCTGTGTGGTTCATTTGGAACTGGGTATCCCTCCCTGCAAACTAGAGAGAGATGTTATGGTGGTGGTTGAGTGTCTTGAAGAAAGGACGGTAGCTGCTGATGTGAAGATTGTTTTGGCAAAAGAGGAAGGAGGCAGAAATTAAGCTTCCCTTTACTTCTAGGCACCTGGTCTTTGATTCCTGCAGCTGACCACAAAACAGTCCCCAGTAATACTGTGCAGTTCAATCATTAGCTTATTAAGCAGTGCAGATCTATTGTAAATCGTATTAATATACGATTATTGTTATTTATTTTTTAGGGGTTGGATGATGAAAAAGATACCTCTGAAAATGAGGCAGATCCAGAAGACTCCAGAGAAATCCAAAATGATCCCTGGCATAAGAAGGCCATCAGTGAGGGGCCCTCTTCATCACAGTCCCTTTGCCACCTTATGCCCCCTACTCAAGGTCATGAAAGATCAGGCTGTGAAACCCCTGTCAGCGTTGACTCCATCCCACTCGAGTGGGATCACACAGGTGATGTGGGAGGTTCTTCCTCTCATGAAGACGAAGAAGAAGCAACATATTACAGTGCTCTGTCAGGTGAGAACCAGTCACCAGCTGTTTGTTTTGACAAGGACAACTACAGGATGTCCCTGTGTCGGGAGGGAGGGGGACTGGCATCTTCCTGCAGCATTGTTGGTTGGCTTTCAAGTGCTATTAATAGGTGTGAGCAATCTCATCTCTTAGATGTCTTGATGAAGGGAATAGTAATGTCTAAACCAAGCTTATATTTTCAGAAACCTAAGGTTTTTAGAAACCTTCCTTTTTCAGAATGTTTGATAAGAATAGTACCAACAGCTTATTATTTTCTTTGTCTTTGCTGTCCCTCATTGTTTCAGTTGTTTTTAATAGTTGGCAAATATTGAATAGTGAGGAAAATGACATTATTCTTTTTTCAGATGTAGAAATCACTGAAAATCCTGAGGCATATCTTAAAATGACCACAAAAACTTTGAAAGCATCTTCTGGTAGGCACCTGCTAATGCATGTGTCTGAACATGGCAATCTCCCTGTGCTGCACGCTATATTCCTCAACCTCTCTCATACATAATGTCTGACTTCCTGCCTTGTGTGGACACCATGTCTCATCCCGTCATGGTGTTCTTACGCTGCAGTATTCATGTCTACATTACAAAGCACTCAAAAGCATACCATTTAGATTCTGCCTGGTAAATGCCAAGGTGGTTAACGTGCATTTCATTGTATTGATCCAAAGCCTTTTGGTACTTTCTACGTGGTTTACTCTGGGTAGTATCACTTTTTGGGTTGTTTCTAATTTTGATTGCATAATTACTGAAGGCAACAGTTCCAACTCTGCAAGTATTTTTTGTGTTTTGTGCATGACAGAACCATGTGTGTCCTGTCCATTAAATCCAGAACAAACATCAGGACATATTTGTCCCCACTGAAGTGCATTGCAGATGTGTGATAGTATTGTTAAGATGCAAACTTCCCAAAACCAAAGTGCAGCCTTTTTATTTTATTTTTTGAATACTCATACCTGTATTCAAGCATTTTCCAGAAGAAAACAGAATGTCCCATAACTGCATGACTCTCATCTCATTACCTTTGAAACACTGTTGATGTTTTGCAAATGTGCATGCTTTGCAAGGAAAGCTGCAGAACTGTCATTTTTATGCCATAACTTGATGCCATTTTATTCAGAGCGCTTTCTAACTTAATACAAAGCAACAGCTTCCTTGTGAAGATGAGATTTTGCACTCATGGCATATGGTCGTGGTTTTATTTCTTTCAGGAAAGTCTGTTTCAGAAGCTCATCCTTGGCATTCTCCAGGTAGCTCCGTCTGCAGGAATCACCGATACAACCAGGCAGAGATGGTTGGAAATGTGTTGTCTGGTCCAGAGACAAGTACTCCCTATAAGCCAGACTATGTGAGTTGGAGGCTCTGTGGACACTGAACCTTTACTGCACAGCCTGTTTGTTGTTGCCCTGTAACTCCATCCTCTTCCCCCCTCCAGCATGAAGGAAAAGATGAGTTGCATGGAAATATTCACTCTATGCAAATTTAGATATTATTTCTGGTGGGTCAGGTAACCAGCTAGAAAAGATACTTCAAATAAATTCAGAACAATCATGTTAGGTTCCTGATCAGAGCCAGTGTCTGGAGGAAGTTACTTCCTCTGTTGTCGTAGGAAAAGTCCCAGGGAATTTAACCCCCCAAGAAGGGAGTGTGAATACCCTCCCTTCATACTTACTGACATAGCTCCCTTTCCCAAGCAGACCGATTTGCAGGATCCTTTTCTGGCATGCAACCCACCATTTAATGTGCTTCTGGGCACTAAAAATTATGCCAAAAATGGCTATTATTCATTGATACCTCAGCCTTGGTGGCTGGTTGCCAGCTGTGGCTTTGCCAGCAGCAGCCAGGCTCAGTGGATCTGGACCAGTTGTCAGCACTCTTCCAGGCACAGGACAGCACTGGTATCTGGCTGCTTTCATCATCATTAATCCAGTCTTAGAGCCTCAGAGTCAATATTGCCAAGAATCCAACAAAGAGCTTCAGCAATTGTACACTCTCTGGTACATGTAGTGCAGAAGCAATTAATTTGCCATGTTCTGTCTTGTAATAATTAGCATCACTGTGGTGTATGTTTGTTAACTGAGAAGGTACAGAGAAACAGTATAAATGGTCCGCAAATATGCAGAAGCCCAATGCTAAATCCGACATGCAAGAGTTCAACAGCAGCCCAGCCACCCCTAAGTAACACAAATGAAGCTTGGCCTCTGATGGCTTGTTAACCGTCAAGGCTCACACACCAAAATGTCATTCCAGGTGAAGCAGCTCAGCTCCGCGAGCAGCAGCAGCATCAAGGATAAAAATCCATCTGCTAACATGAGTGATGAAGAACCCCAAGATGACCAAGAACTTGTGAATATAGCAGCTGCAGAAAAGCCATCAGGTACAGAGCATCAGGAGTGGCTTTGGTGCTGTGGTGTTTGTCCTGTGACTGGGGGAGACAAAGAGCAAGTTCAGAGAAGGTCAACAAAACTGATGAAGGATCTGGAGCACAACTCTTCTGAGGAGAAGCTGAGGGAACTGGGGCTGTTCAGCCTGGAGAATAGGAGGCTGAGAGGAGACCTTATTGCTGTCTACAACTACCTGGAAGGAGGTTGTAGCATGGAGGGTGTTGGTCTCTTCTCCCAAGTAGCAAGTGATAGGATGAGAGGAAATGGCCTCAAGTTGCACCAGCGAAGGCTTAGATTAGGTATTAGGAAAATTTCTTCCACCAAAGGGTTGTCAGGTATTGGAACAGGCTGCCCAGGGAAGTGGTGGAGTCACCATCCCTGGAAGTGTTTAAGAGACATGTAGATATGGTGTTTGGGAACATGGTTTAGTGGTGGACTTGGCAGTGTTAGGGTAGCGATTGGACTTGATGATTTTAGAGGTCTTTTCCAACTTAAACGATTCTATGATTCTACAATTCTATGAAGGGATTGAGGGCAGCTCTGTGGAGAAAGACATGAGGGTACCTGTGAATGAAAAGTGGACGGGAGACGACAAGGTGCACTCACAACCCAAACACCAACCGTATCCTGGGCTGCATCAAAAGAAGTGTGGCCAGCAGGTCAAGGGAGGGTATTCTTCCCCTCTACTCTGCTCTGGTGAGATTCTGTGATTCTATGGAATCATCTGGAGTCCTGCATCCAGCTCTGGGGTCCTTAACACAGTTGGAGAGGGGCCAGAGGAGCCACAGAAATGATCAGAGGGGTGAAACACCTCTCCAGTGAGAACAGGCTGAGAGAATTAGGGTTGTTCAGCCTGGAGAAGAGAAGGTTCCGGGGAGACCTTATTGTGGCCTTTCCGTACTTAAAAAGGGCCTATCAGAAAAATGGGGAGAGACTTTTTAGCAGGGCTTGTTGTGACAGGACAAGGGATAATAGTTTTAAGCTAAAAGAGGGTAAATTTAGGCGAACTATAAGGAAGAAGTTTTTCACTATGAGTGTGGTGAAACACTGGCCCAGGTTGCCCAGAGAGGTGGTAGATGTCCCATTCCTGGAGACATTTAAGGCCAGGCTGGACAGGGCTCTGAGCAACCTGATCTGGGTGAAGATGTCCCTGCTCATGGCAGGGGTTGGACTGGGTGAGCTTAGAAGATCTTTCCCAGCCCAAACCATTATATGATTCTTCTGTGATTCCACTGTCTGACAATTGAGCCATGGTAACTCTCCATTCCATGGAGTCTTCATGGTGTCATTCTTGGCACACAAATGCATGGTGGACACGTGAACCCTGTGCAGACAACACAGGTTTGTTTTATTTCACTGATTTGGCTACATATCAGAGTTTCTAGTTCTGTAGAGGAAGGGGGGGTGCAGAGCATGCCATAAATGTAATCTAAATATCTGTGTACACATACATATGTGACAGAAGGGAGTCATGGATGGTATTATACATGTGTAATGTAAATTAGGCCAGGGGAGGTTTAGATTGGATTGTAGGTGAAATTTCTTCATGGAAAGGGTTATCAAGCATTGGAACAGGCTGCCCAGGGAAATGGTGGAGTCACAATCCCTGGAGGGTTTTAAAGATGCGTAGATGAGATTCTTAGGGACATGGTTTAGAGGTGGACTCATCAGTGTTTGGTTAATGATTGGACTCAGTGATCTTAAAGGTCTTTTCCAACCAAATGATCCTGTGATTCTGTGAAAGCAGAGATGGCACAAAGACACCACTTTTGCCTTGGGAACAAAATAGAAGTAAACTGCTATCCTCTAAATTAATGTATTTTGCTAATATTCACTGAGCTGCCTTCTCACCTGATACTATCTAACCAGTGTTTCCTGTTTTAAACTTTTACATTTTCTGCCAGAATTGAGGTTTTTATCACTCATATTATACTTCAGACTCTTTGCTGGTTGGAACGAATGGGAACAATTTCACTTTTGTGTGATACTGAATACTTCAGAGACTTTTAATCAGATTTCAAGCCAAAGAAGTGTGTCTTTTTGTCTAAGATAAGATTGCTATAGTCCGTGTTCTCAGTTATTGGTACTCCATATAACAAGATGCTACAGTTCCCATTTACAGAAACATTTTGTCAGAGCTGGTAATGTATTCTGTTCTTCACTGTCTTCAGTGTGGTCCCTTCTTCCAAATAGACCAACAAGCTGGTTCCTCTTAACCTTTTAGGACCCCATTCATGGTTTCAGGTGCTTGAGATTGTAATAAGAACACATCTGTACTGCAATCCTAAGTGAATCGAGTAATAAAAAGAAGATTGCAGCTGTATACACCAGCTGACTTCGTTTGTCTCTGGTCTCACAAATGGACCAGAGTTGAGTCCCAAACGTGGGATAAATGGGAAAAGCTCTGAGAAGGGCTTAGATGTGTTTCCAGAAACAGTGTTAGTGATCGCACAGGTCGCATCTCCATCTCCTTTTAGCACTGAGCTGATGAATCATAAACCCAAATTCAAACTGCTGGATCATACTTTGTTCCATGGTGAATTTTGGTGTCTACCAAATCACAACTGGGCTCACTGAATTCTGTCTCCTTAGATTTGCTGTGTGATTCTGGTTGAATTAAAACATCTTCAATTAATGTAATTAAAACCCTGAGTAGCATTACTATGTGGAGAACTTGACCAATAATATGAAACTGAAGGACTGCAGAATCTCAGGAAAAAATGTGTCTGGATAACAGCAGTACGTTGTAGCAATTATTTGGCCTTGAGTAAATTGGCAAATAATTGACTTGTAGAACTCCTTGCATCTGTTCTATGAGCTCTTCACCTTACCAAAGATTTAAACATTTGTTGTTTTATCATTTGTAGGCATTACAGATAGGTGGGAGCTCATCCAAGCTCAAGACCTCAGAGATACACTTTTGATGAAACAGAAACAGCAGCAGTGGCAGCAGCTGAACTCAGATCTCAGCGACATCTCTGCTTGGCTTGATAAAACTGAACAAGAGCTGGAAGAGCTGCAAGTGAAGCATCCGACCAGCATGCAGGCATTGGAACAAAGGGTCAAGAAACTGAAAGTAAGTAATGGCCTCCTGAGAAGTGGAATTTCAAGATGCTCATGCTCTTGATCATTGTCTTTGCGCTCCTAGGATCTGTCCCTGGCACGAATGCGAATATCGGTGTGGGTACAGCACAGGGGAGGGCAGTGAAGCAATGTGCTTCTGTCTTCCTGTGCAGAGATTTGCAGGTGATATGCCTGGGTACAACAGGCAGCCAGGCTAAAACAAAAACCTCTCCCTTTCTGTTTTCTTGCAAAGACACTTTGTTCTCTCTCAAAGCATTCATCCCCAAACTTCTCTTTTTAGACCTTTTGTTTTAGAAAACAAGCATAGGATAAAGGTAACTAATGAAGGCTTAGACTCCGCAGATGCCGCGAGTCAGGCCTCGTCTTAAAGGGCTGGGTGTTCTGAGTGGTGATACTGGCATTTTTTTCCTTCTTCTGTGCCATTTTCCTCTATGCAAACCAGAAAGGCATTGAAAATCAGCTGGGTCTACAGGCTACAAAGTCTAAGCTGATTTTTTTTTTAATTGAATTAATGGAAGGGGGACAGGGTCATAGGGAGACAGAAAGATCTGCTCTAAAGCTGTGGTTTTTAGCAATATGGTGTTTGCAAGACGTCTTAGCTCTAAATAGCACCTTTGTTCTATAGTTGAAGGATACATCATTTCAAAACGTGCCTTTGCATTTTTTCGCTTTGCAAATGCAGATTTCTCGTCAAATAGAATGTATTAGTTAAAAATTGAAAACAAAATAATTCAGTCTCTGCTAATCTTCAGCCAAGTAGTAGAACAGTTAGAGCAGGGGTGTCAAACTCATTTTCACTGGAGGCCACATCAGCCTCACAGTCGCCTTCAAAGGGCCAAATGTAATTTTAGGACTGTATAAATGTAGGAGTAGTTACATTTATGTAAGTGCTCGGTCCGTAGGACTTGGGGAAATAAATGTCTCAAGCTGAACTCTGAGAAAGCAAGTGTTCCTAAGGCTTGTGCAGGTACAAAATCCCAGTGTGCTCACCCTTCTGCCAACAGCCTCCTATGGAGTCACACAAGGCTACTGGTCAATTTGGCATCACGCATAGGATGATGCCCATGAGGAAGATTCGCTGCAGGACAGAGGAGGGATTGCTTAGGCATGTTGAGAGTATGCTTAAGCCTACATGTAAACGAGGTTCCTAGGGACATGGTTTAGTGCTAGAGTTAGGTTATGGTTGGACTCGATGATCCTGAGGGTCTCTTCCAACTGAAATGGTTCTATGATTCTATGTCCTTGAGGAGTCGTTAGACCAAGGAGAATGACTCTGCACTCCAGTGTGACTGCAGTAAGAATCACTCTGATCCCAG
Source organism: Patagioenas fasciata (assembly GCF_037038585.1). Classification (NCBI taxonomy): domain Eukaryota; kingdom Metazoa; phylum Chordata; class Aves; order Columbiformes; family Columbidae; genus Patagioenas; species Patagioenas fasciata. The sequence goes on along the minus strand of NC_092524.1, from coordinate 63,674,198 downwards.
CAGCCAGTCTGGCTTCGGCACCAAGTACCAGGAAAGGTTTGGTGATGCCTTGCGGATGGCAGGAGATGCTTCCCCTCAGGCTGGAATTGGGTGTCTGACCTCTTCAGGGAGCAGAGCTTCCCTTCTCTCTTCTGCATTTTCTTAAGAGGAGTCCAGCTGGCTGTAAATCCCCTTTTCAGACAGCTCGGCTTTTTATGGGTGTCTAAAAGAGCCAGCACTCTCTTAAGATGTGAACTTCATGAGATGTCACGACATCACAATTGCTCTGGATAAGGATAAAGCCAGTCTAGCTGATTTGCCAGTGTTTAGAAATCTGTGATGGACCATTTGTATTGTCTGATACTGAAAGAAACTTTGTTGCTTGAAGGAGGGAGACGAGGTTCTTTGTTGGGCAAAATGTAATTTAGACCAGCAGTTTTCAACAAGCGGGATGGAGATCTTGAGAATAGATCGACACTCTCAGTTACCAAGGGTGCTAAGAAAAGCAATCTGAGCTGTGCTGATTGCAGGACTCATCCTGCAGATCTTCCTTTTCTACTGCAAGAGCCCACAGCTTGAAAAAGGCTGAGTACCCTTGATTCAAACTGTAAACTACTTGAGGGTACAAGGTTTGGCATTCATCTTTTTAAAAAAACTTTAAAAATGCAGGCTCTGCCTCAACATAAAGGTGGTTAGATGATACAGCCATGACTTTGCAAATTCCTTATTATTTCCCCTTGTGGTTTTAAGGGAGGGGAGGAAAGCAGGCAGGGCTGCCACTCAGGGGGACCTTGACTAGTCAGAGGACAAGAACTCTGACTAGAGAGAAGAAGAAGAATTTCTCACAATGGGGTGGCCTGATGTGGGACCTGGGACCCAAAGGGATGGGGAATCTGGGTCCTGCAAGATACCCAAAATTCAACTGGATGAGGCCCTGAGCAGCCTGCTCTGAGATTGAATTTGGCCCTACCTGGAGCAGGAGGGTGGAGTACTGACCTCCTAATGTCCCTTTCGGCAATATTCTAGAATTCTCAGGTGGCAGAACATTTATAAATCAAGGGGAAATACCATGTGATGACCTATGGGAATATTTGTCCAAATGTCAGGGAAAGAGACAGCTCAGGGGAATGAAGGGCAGATGTGGATTAAGCCGTAATGCCTGTGACTTAGGGAGAAGCACAGGCACAAGCAGCTTTGTTTTCTTCGAAGTAAAGGTTTTTGCTTTAAAAAGAAATAAAATAATTTTTTAAAGGCCACCTACCTTAGTATGTTCCTGAGCAGTATCTGAAAAGCCAACAGATTCAAACAGCTTTTCTCAATACCTGTGGTTCTTTTGGGGGCACAGTTTTGTTGTAAATAAATAACGTGTTTTTCATCATTCATAGAAGCTCATAATCCTCTTTTTCTTACAGGACATGCTTAAAGCACTTGATAACTATAAGGCAGTGGTGCTTTCTGTTAACCGGAGCAGCAAAGAATTCCAGAAAGCGGATAGCACGGAGTTCAAAGAACTTCAGAACAGGCTTCGGAAGGTGAACTTGCGCTGGGAGCAAGTGACTCGCATGCTGGACCACTGGAGGAAAGATTTACGAGAAGCCCTGCTGCATTGCCAGGTGCACACCACATGCCAGCATCTAAAACTCCTCGAGGGAGCTACTGAGGGGCAGATAAGGGGAGAGGGCAGAGGGGTAATTCCTGTGCATCAGTGGAATGGCTGCTCAGAATCCAACACGCTTAATTTTCTTTTAAAATTGACTCTGGTTTAAAGGGATTGGTGAAAATATCTTTGCATTGAGTAATAATACCTCTTATTACATAGGTAGAATAGCTTAAGTAGGTTACTGTAGCCTCACTAATTGTGAATCTGTTGTTGGCTCTGCCTAATCTGAGCTGGATATTTTGTTTATAGGCAAAGCCAGGTGAAAGCACTGCAAAAGTGGAGTTTTTTTCTCTTATGTCCAAATGTTTTATTTCTCTAGGAATTCCATGATGAGAGCCAAAAACTAATCCTGTGGTTAGCGAACGCTGACAGCCGAAGGAATGCAGCACAAATCACAGATCCAAATGCTGACCTCGATACAGTACTGGCGTGCCAGAAGGAGCTCATGGTGAGTGTGGTCTCCACTATAGCACCTCAGCTCTTCCTGTGAGTCAGTAGTTCTCACTACAAAATGAAGAGCAATATGTTGACTTCTCAGGAGGTCTGCAACCTGTCCTCAAACTTGCTGTATTCAGGCATGTGGATGGTTTCTGAAATGGACTAATGCTTGAATGAGGCATTTTATCCATAATTATGCATCATGATTAAGTTCCTTATGAACAGCCTTTATGCTGGAGTAAGACTTCCAATTTCCAAGATTTAGTGTGTTTTCCATATGGATTAATTTCTGCTAGAACTGTTTCTAAACGTTAGTTCAAGCAGGTGCAACCAGTCTCTTCAAGAGAACTTCATTTCGTGTGTGGCTGTAATAGCCATTCCTATGTATTGCGAATTCTCAGGCAGGTTGAGTTGTTCTTCAAAGCCTTCCGGAGTTCTTCCTGTTTTGAGAACATCCTTAAAGTTGAGAGTGACAGTCTATTGCACTGTTTGATTTTTTTGTTGTTTGTTTGTTCTAAGCAACTGGAGAAAGAGCTGCTGGAACAACAGCTTAAAGTAAACTCACTTCAAGAACTCACTGCTTACCTGCTGCTTAAATCAGATAGTGATTACACAACTGCAGATGTAGTTGGAAGTGAACTGAAACAGCTTAATGAACAAGTTTCACGTGACTTAAAAAAAATACAAGGAAATCTGGTGAGTCAGAGTTTAAATACGTGTTCGTGGGTCTTTCTCACTGAAAAGTAATAACATATTAAGAGTAAAGGTATCTATAAAAGACTGACTTAAAACTTGAGTACTTCCACCTGCATAAGCTGAAAAAAGAATAATTAAGTCTGCCTGTAAAGAATTAAATTTCAGCACCACAAGGCTTGTACAGTATAGAAACAGATTACCCAGAGAGGTTGCACAGTCTCCATCCCTGAAGGTTTGAAGAGCAGACAGGATAAAACCTTGAGTAAGGCTTTTGGTCTGGTCTCATAGGTGACCTTGCTTTGAGCAGGAGGTTGGACTGGATGGTTCTGAGGCCCCTTCCAACGTGAATTATCCTACAGTCCACACCAAGTATCAGGCTGGGAGTGTGTAACAAGCACATAGGAGCTGTAATTCACAGCAGTACGTTGCTCATCCCAAAAGCTATCAGATAGTGAGATTTTCAAGTTAATACCTTCTACATGCCCAGTCCATCATAATTCCTTTGTGTTGTGCATAGTGAAACATTTAGTTATGCCAGAGAGCTGGAGCATCTGTTTACCAGTGGTTCTGCACATCTAAAGAGACAAAGGGCTGTGCCCCTACAGAGAGGCAGTGAAAGCTGGCTCTGTGCACTTCATTGCTTGTGAGTCTGAATGTGCATCTTAAACAAGAAGGTCTGTTTGCCTTTTAGGGTTCCAGAGCATTCCTGATGGTTCCAGATGTCTTGGACTCAGGCAGCTATAATCCAGGCGCAGTGAAATCCAGCCCTGCTGTGAAGGCGGCAAGTATTATTTTTCTAATATTTTGCTATCAGTGTAAAACATATCTTGACATATCTAGCCTGAGATTTCCTCACAGGTAATCATTTTACCTTTTTATGCATGTACCTTATTACAAAATTTACAACAGGACTTTAAAGTCTGCACTTATTTTTTCTGAAAAGAGAAATTCCTTGTAGTTTCTGAAACCTGGATACTAAAAGCCGTTTCTCTCAACAGATCACCAGAAGGAGATCGGCAGATGGCAGAAACGGCAGCAGCACAAGGTATTATTTCATATTAGTCTGATTTCTTGAAGGACAGTGAAAATGGTAGAGGTGAGCTGAGTGCCTGCAGAAGCCTGGGCAGCTGTTCCTCAGAGGTTGATGTGCAGGTGGAGGTGATTTCTGCCAACCTGTAGTGTCTCCTCCACCAACCAGAGCTGCACCTCGGTCCATGGTTCCCATCCCCTCTCCTGCTCCTAGACCTCTGCACTGACGTGCAACTGTAACTTGTGAGGAAATACTTTTTGTGTCAAATGGGGGGATATTTTAGTTTTGAAGCTTCCTTTAATTCCACAAGAATACCTGGACAAAGAAACTCACAGGTTAGAGCCACAAATAGACCAAGAAGGACAAAGGGAGAACTTCACCCCCGATACACTAGCGTCTATTCAAAGGATACAGCTCAGTAATGCCACAGCAGAGAAGACCCTGACCAGTCTGAATGGTGGCTGTCCTTGATACTTCAGCATGTGTTTAGAATGGTTCGTTTGCCTCCTGGGAAAACTTAAGTTTGCATCTGAAAACAGAACAAAAAACCACTGATCTAAGCTATTACACAGAAATGTTTCTTCTTTAGTAATAAGGACCGTAAATCCAAGCCAGCAGCTGGCTTTGCGCAGAGCAGCCTTCACATTTTTAAGTTACAGTTAAAGTGTTTCACGTGTAGTGCATTTCCCTGTAGATGCGCAGCCCTGTATCTTGGAAGGGTAGTGTGAACACTAGAGAGGGAGTTAAAACAACTTGTTTAATTCAAACTCTAAAGTGCCTGTTTGTTTTCCTATTTTCTTCTCCTTTTCAGATGTGAATGCCATCCACAACCTATCCAAACAACTCCTCAGTCTCCCTGCTTCTTTTACCGTGTATTACGAGCAGCTTTACTTTTTCAGTTGTTCTTCCTACTGCTTTTATTTCTGGCTTCCATGATTCCGTTATCTGAGGAAGACTACAGCTGCACCCAGGCAAACAACTTCGCCCGTTCTTTCCACCCCATGCTGCGATACACCAAGGGGCCTCCACCGACTTAGAAAGCAGCTCGTGAATCTTCAGTTATACCAAAACACACTCTCTGCGGTGCTCACGTTTATAACCTCCTTTCCCTGTCGCAGGGAATGTATTAAAGTTCGCATCTCAAAATGTATATCTTGACAGGACTTCAGCATTTTTGTACGGAAAACAAACTTTTTCTATAGATTTTTAAACTGTAAGCGAGACACTTTATACATTGAGGCAATAGATACACTATTTTATAGGTGCAGTGCTCTTAAGTTTGCAAGGTGATTGAACACTGAGTTATTAGTTGCAGAAACTATATCACAGTCATCTTAAACACAGCAGTCTGGCTCGGATTAGCACGACAAACAAGCAGTTAAAGAGGCACTAGTATTATTCCTGCGCGCACTTCACGTTACCTGTATCTTTTGGTACTGTAGTCACCTGGGAGAAACAACAAAAAGATCTACATCTTGAATCTTTGTTATTGTGTTCTGTTCATCTAACACATTCAATAAAAGGATGCACATTTGCTGCTTTGTTCTACACATAGTGTTGTAGTGGTTAGGGCTGCTGTGTTGTCTCTTTATACCACCTTTGAAATATGAAGTTGTTGCATTGCATGGAAATGGTTTATAATGCACATATTTTGTAGATTAACATGATTATGTAGATGATCCCTGATGTATACAAGTAATGTAATGACTTTTTTAATGAAAGATTTTTTTTCAGTTTTTAACCTGCTGCATAGTGTACAGTATCTTGGGGGACAATTGTGCATTTTTATAAGCTTCATCTTTACAATGAATCTGCCACTTAGGCAGTGGCTGGAGAAACACTGTGTACAGGCAGCATTGCCGTTGCTTCTTGGTTGTACAGTTTGAGTACTGTCATTAAAATTTTGCCAACGTTTGCAGGGATTATTGGTGTGTCTGGTGAGGGGCAACCAGCCCTATCTGCTCCTCGATAAGTCATCTTCATGGCGTGCTAACACGGCATTGTCAAAAGCAGCATAACCACTCACTTGTCAGAGCAAGAGATTAAAAATTTGGAAGTGGAGGCTGTGTTTGGCCATCAGTTTCTTTCCTTTGCAACTGACTGTGGTTTCCTGGAGAAAGGATACGAAGTTGAACCAACTAATTAGTTCAAAATGCTGAACTACTTCTCCACCCTGGAACTGACTTTCTGAACCGGGAATTATGGTGGTATTGCAGAGGGGTAAGTGCACATTGAGAGAAATTCAGTGTGGTATTAAGGGGTTTGGTTGAACACTAAGAAAACTTTTGTGTTTGGGTGTTGTGAAAATCACTGAGGAATTAGCCAATTTCTGTGATGCTTACCTGTAGAAAATGGGATTTGTGATCAGCCTGTGATAATTCTCCCACCTTTTCTGCAGTTGTCACCACTGCTGACTGTGTACACCCCATTCAGGACATGCCAGGCTGGACGGGGCTCTGAGCAAGCTGGTCTGGGTGAAGATGTCCCTGCTCATGGCAGGGGTTGGACTGGATGAGCTTGGAAGGTCCCTTCCAACCCAAACTATTCTGTGACTTATGATCTTCTGGCTGGGGATTTATGAGTTGAGTTGCTTCCCAACCTGGAGCCCTGGCAGCCCGCACACCACTCCAGGTACCTCTGTCCCTGGAACCAAACTTGTGCTCCCGATTGCGCAGCTGCAGCTCTGCCAGTAGTGCCGGATCCAGAGATAAACGATGGATCCTCCTCACCACACACAGACACGCTCTCCTCTCTCCCTCTGCCATCATTTTGTATTTTGAAAGCAATTACTTTCAGATAGAGCTCATTTAAGTATCTGTCTCTCTAGAAGTCAGCCAACTCTAACCATTATTTCATTGCCAAGTTGTCACAAACGCCCATGCAAACCTTTCTGCCAAGAACTAATAGTCAGTTGCTGACATGATATTCAGTTCTTCTGCCATTAAAGAACCTATGCAGGGGAAAAAAAATTGAACAATGTTAAAAGGTCTAAAGAAAATTTCATAGCCTGCAATTTCCTTGCATTATGTACAGTTATATCAAATTGTTGAGCTGATGTAATATATAAAAATGAGGAGCTTTCATGAAATTATCTCAAAATGTCACAAAAAAAAAAAAAAAGTCTGGGAAAATAGCTTAAATTTTTTCCCCCAAACCCGTATTTTAAATAGTTTTACTTCCAATTGATTATAAACCACTGCACTGTAGGCTGACACTGAAGGCTGCTTCAAGCAAGTCATTACATAGACTCACCGATTTCTTAGTGTCAGCCTCTGTGTTGTTAGCATCCAGTGAAGGAAAAAAAAATTTAGAGTAAGAGTGATAGTGAAAGCAAGTACACATGTGCGTGCTTTTGTGTGTGCGTTGTATGTAGGAGTAGAACCAGACCAAAACCAGGTTTGAGTTGGTCTTACCCATTCGGCAGAGAGATGAGGCCTCAATCTCTTTTCAGCTCTGCCTGCATCCACCCAACACAGTCAACAGCGATTCTGAGAGCATGGGCAGCAGAGGATGGTTCATTTATCATGCCTTGCTCCTCCTGTTGTTAAATTTGCCAGTCCCTGAAACACCAGAGCACAACCAGCATCTTCTGCAGTCACTTGGTGCTGGAAAATGTCTGAAGAACTCAAGTACCTGATGAAGTCAGTCAACCTACAGTTTGTGGAGTGGCTGCGGTGGTGGATGAGACTCACTCACAGCCACCCTGAGCATGCACATTGAATGCTCATGAAACCAGGCTGAGTTCAGCTACAGGAAAGAAATAACTGAAAAAGCATTTTTAGTTTTCACAATACCAGTTTATTCAGCCACAACAATCTACAGCTGAATGAAATGCACAACACTAGAGCAAAACTGAAAACTCACACAACTGAAGAGCAGCTGAACAAAAGGGGGGCATTGGGCAGGTTTTGTGTTAATATAACATACATAAAGTACTTTAAAAGGCACCAGCTTCAGTCCTAAACCCATTTCCATTACGAACTTGTAGTGAGGAGCTAAAACCACATACAAAGTAGGAGTCAGAACAGAAAATTCTGGGGAAAAGAGATGTAGGAAATGTGTGGTAACCACTCTTAATGACTATGCCAGCTCCTTAGTAAGTGACATTGTGAGGAATGCAGGTTTTGCCTGTTGAGGTTCTACCAACCAGCAGAAGTTGGCAGTTTTAGGCCATAGCAGTATTCTTTTCTTCATGTGCTTACTGAAATTGAAATGGCTGACACTCAACAGTGCATGAGGAGTGCAGGTGACTCCTATGTATGAAGATTGAAAGAGTTTAAAAAACAAGTCCAGATCATAACTAAAATGAAGTCCTAGTGTGCCGTTTAACTCGCCACACTTCAGTAGTAAAACACTGTGAAAAATTGAATGTAAATAACATTTTTCATATTTTAGCAAACCACTCGCTTTGTATATTCCTGTTTCTAACACACTTTTTAGTATTGGTTTGGGCACTGGGTGAGCAGAACAGACAACCACATCCTTAACTGCTTTGCTGAATCACGATCTCATGGGACATCTTGTCGAAACAATTTTTTCTGAGATGCATGGTGATGATACCAAAGGGGTTTCCATGACTTCCAGCCCTGAGTATATAGAGGGAGCACAGGACTGTGCACCTTTGTAAGAAATGGTGCAGAATTCAGCTGGGCTGAGACTAAAGCAGCTGCATTGGTGGTGACTGTCCTTGCTTACAGCAGCCAGGAACAGGGATTATAGTCTACTCTGCCATCCAAAGAACTGGACAGAATATGTTGATGTATATATATTCAATATATATTCATCCCTATAAAACAGTAATTCCTCTGACAGGCCCTTAGGCTGTGCTCACTTCAGGACACCTCAGGCAAAGCCAGACAAATCCATGCTTGAAGTTCATCTCCAAGGTAAGAGCAGCCTGTCTCCCCCGGACACTTGTCTGGGTGGCGAAGGGCAGGAAGGCAACAAGTGCCGTCTGTCTTTGCCGTGTGCTCGCTGGGCTGAGATCGATATAGACCCATAATCACAACCACATTTTTGATATCTGTGGGTTAAAGCACATACTAGCGAAGAGCAGCTATTTCATCAGGGCACAACTATTTTCCATTATTCGGACAAAGGAACAGCCTTGGCTGCACAAAAGCAGCCTCTCTGGGCCAGCTTTGAAAAGTCATTTGGGTCCAGCTTAATGGGAAAAGCTCAGGCTTGTTTTCCATACAGTTAGGCTCCAAAGCCATCAGAGCAGACAATGTTCCAACACATCTTTTCCCCATATTCTCCTCTCTGACTGGCAACACAACAGCACTAAAACCAGGTAATTTACAAGAAGACAGAGGTGTGGAAAAGGTCTCATGTTCCTGGAACCAAAGCATTTCACCTGCCTGTAATGCTCCAAGATTCATCACATTCCTTTAAAAAAAAATAAAAAAATCAATATTCTAGTTGCAGGCTTGAGAGGATGTTTTAACAATACACATAAGAAAAAGGTTGGGTTTGTTTCTTCTTTTTTAAATCCATGGCAACTTCATGACCCACGTTCGCTCACCTCTGCGAATATCCCATAGCTGCAGCACCATTTTCTCAAGCAGAAACTTCCACCTCTGGGCAGGTCCCGGCTCGGCAGCAGACGCTGATGTTCGGGTGAGCGGTGAAGGAAAGCGATGACCAGTGCACTCTCCTCCCCACCTCACAGCTCCTCAGCCCTCGGTTCTTTCATGCTGAAACTAGAAAAGCCCCCAAATACCTCAACTGAACCACAGCAGCCGCTCTGCTCAGCCTGGCAGGGACACGGACGTGCTGCACACCAGGGCTGCAGCATCAGAGTCTGTGCGACACAGACCCAGGACAAACCCGACATCTCTCTGAAGAGACAAAGGCAACTCGTGTTCATTCTATCACACAGCTCCCTGTTTATAAACTGTGCTGTTTTAGAGACATACACCTTCTCTTTATCCAGAGATGAACGCAGCTACACGAATCCAGAGAGTCGACAGCTATTGGCTTTTGCCTGGTTTAAAACACTAGTAATAACTTCTAATAAAATTATGTTCAACAAGACAAAATATCTGTCAAGACCACATCATTTTCCTAGTTGCACCGTGCTAGTAACAGCATATATGAAACACAACACATGGCACAAATCCGCAGCATCGCCCTTCTACAGAGTCAATCCAGAGCAAATTTCCATTTATAAGTTAGTGTTAACGATGTACACCCGTTCTTTCCCGTGTTCAGAGAGGTTTGTTTCAACATTGCACGTAAACTCATCACTTCTGAAGCAAAAACAAAACAAAAAAATTATCACTTTTAAGCATTTCTTTGAAAAACTGTATTAAACAAAAAGATTACACAGGATAAGGAAAAATCAGAGATAGAACAACACAACAGACACCGAGGCCAGAACGTGATCAAGCCCAAGAAACACTGAAAAACGTCTGTTTCACAGCAAAACTTCCCTCAAAATCAATGTACCGATGAATTCCAAACTGTACTCGCATTTTCCCCTTCTTTGTAGTACATATTACACTTATTTCACAGGGCACTGCTATGTTACAGTTTCTTAAAAACAATAAAAAGGTAGCTAGTAAAAATTTAGACCATCAGCAGCATCTGGTATAGTACAAGATCAAAACAGGACAATAGATTTGTGTAACTCACTGAAAACTCTTCATGTCCCTCCTATAAAAAATATTGTCCTTGGCTTTAAAAAAACATCCAAGATCAAAAGTTCGACTAATATTCAAAATATGTAAATGGCACACTAATCAAAGTCCCTAATCCAAAAGACTTACGGGCTCAAAAGAGACTTTTGGTGTGATCCAAATTTAATTTCACAGTTGCTGAAATGCCCAGCACGTGCATGTATCATATTTAAACATATCTATTCAGAATAACTGCAGTTCTGGCTGACATCAAAATGCAACATTGGCAGTTGCCAGAATGAATGGTGTCATCCTGCTCCTCGCTGAGGTCACCAGCCAGAGTAATCCCTCTGGTTTTGTTGGGGTTTTTTTGTTGTTGTGTTTTTTCACTCAGTGCAGCTTAAACACATGCAGAGCTCAGCACAACATTGGGGTTTAAACCTGCGCCTTCAGTGAAATTCAAACAAGTCAGCAAATTTGCGAAGCAAAGGAAGTGCCAGAGCCATCACCCACCCTGCTCTTTGGGGGATCCTACACAAGATTTGAGGACCACAGCAGAAGGTGCCGTGCACTTCAAAAACAAACCAGCAGCAAACCTGAGGGCAGCTGACATAAGCAGGCCCCAGCTCAGGTCCCCGTCCCCTGCAAGACAGCAGCAAGTGGTTTTGGGTGGGCAGGACGTAATTCTACACGCGCGTCAAAAGGGGAGGGAAGGTGGTTTGTTTGTAGCTGATTTCACAAGCCCTGATTAGCAGATCATATACAAACAGTTAATATTCACGGAGCAACCTCTTGTACCTAAATATGGTAACAGATTTAACATCACTAATAAATATATACAACAACATTAATCTCACAGACAAAAACACGTTTTGAAGGTCAGCATTGACTGAAATATCCAGGCGGTTTGGTCATTGTTTAAAGCACTGAAGAGTTATACACACATAATAATGTGAGTGTTAAGAACAGACTCACAAAATACAGACTTTAAGCTCGATTTAACATTTCTGAAGAGGTTCTGAACGGGTCCTACAAGCTATTCTGAGTGGTCTTCAAATGAAGGCCCTTGTAGCCATTGCATATTTGAGAAAAGAATGAACTCCTTTACACAGTACATATCTTGGCACTTTATCTAGACCAGCTGCAGAGCAGGCGTTCCCCATGGACCAGAACACACAGGTTAGCAGATCGGTCCCAAATGATGCTGCTCTACCTTTCGAACATTCTTACTCTGAAAGAGGAGATTGCTTAGTCAGGGCTTAAAAGCCATGGTCCAGGAGAAGGAGACCAAGGTGCTCACTCCTAGACCTGACACAGACGACTTTGTCACCTTAAACCAGGCTCTTGCTCTCTCCTTCTCAGTCCACCTGCCTCTAAACCAGGAGAGGCAGCAATTCCTGTCTCGCAGTGCTGCTCTGAGGCTTAGTTTCATAAGGTGCTTTTGAAGAGTCTTGGAAAAGGCACTACGAAAGTGCAGCTGTTGTAATGTCAGAAACACGGACAAAGGCACGTGTCCTACCGGCCTTTCCCAAGATGCCCATGTGCAAATCTAGACGGGATGAGGCCTCGCACTCGGTCACACTTCGGCAGTCCCATCACAGTAGCTTTGATTTTTCTCCCCATAGCTTTGAACAAGTTGCACATTTCCAGGTCTCGGTAGAATTACTGGGCTGCCCCGGCTCGCAGGCTGTCTCCAGTCTCCATTTGTTCAAACGGGCCAAATTCGGGATGTGTGATCGGAGACTTCCTTTGCCCTCGCAGAGTGTGGGCGTTCAGCATCTCCAGCAGCAAGTCATACACTGGGACCACATTTTTACACTTCATGCTGAGGAGATGCTCCATTCCCTTGTTGCTGCAAAGAAGAACAGAAAATAAGTCAGCGATCTGGGTCTGACAATGCAGAGAAAGAAGACACGCTCGTGGCTTCAAGAACGTCCTTTTTTATTAGGAGTTAAGAGGATTTAGCTGCTGTAGTCCCTGAGATCACTTACCACTATCAACAGTAACAACTTCCCAATACTTTAAAGCTGAGTGTTTTACTATTTAGAGAACCAAGGTTTGTTTTACACCACACAAACTGATTTCAGGAAATGTCAGATGTACTGACACTATTGAAATAAAAGAGAAAACGTTTGCTTTTATGCTGAAAATGCGGGAGGTGGACGCTTTATACAAAAGGGGAATCTACAATGTGCCTCTCTACAACCTGCCTCTCCTGCCTGGCTGAGTGGGAAGACCAAACTACCCTGGCTGACTTTGAGCAGTGTGTTTCCTCCCTGTGTGTCCAGTGTCAAATCCTGCAGATGGCTACAGGCTTTAAAAGTGATTTTTTTGTTATGCACCAAGGTACAATGACACCTTCTTAGCTTGAACACTCCATGGCTGTATTGTGATCTGGGTTAACAGGAGATGGCTATTGCCCTTGCAGTTGCACATACAGATACTTCAGATGCATTTAATGTTTTGGGGTTGAAATCAGAGTGTGGTTGCTCAACATCGAATTTATCACAGTGGAAACAGCAGCAGACAGACAGCGCATAGATGACCCGCTGGATTGGGCTGGAAGGGAAGCAATGCTTCCATAAAAGTGAGGTTCTGCTACAATTCAAGAGTTATAAATACATCAATGGCACAGAAGAAATTACGTCCCCCCTCCTACAGCCAGCTCTTGAGAGTCCTGCATCACTTGGTAATCAAAACTGAGAGCATCAATTATTTCCAGTACTAAGTATAATTGACTGACCAGTGCTAAGCAACGTAAAGGAGACAGCTCACAAGTAGCCTCCAGACTTAGGCTGATGCAGACACAGCATAAAAGCTCTTGTTTTAACAAGAAAACATAAAAAAATTTGCAAGGATCACAGAGTTTATTCATCCCATGCCAGAACAAGGTGTCCTGCGATGCTGTGACGTGGTGTCACACCATGGTGGGCAACCCAGGTGACAGCAGTGCTTCAGAGCCATGAGTCGGGTTCAGCTCTGGCTGGTGCTGTAGGGCCAGCTTTCAAATTTACCCCCAGTTCACAAGCTGGCTGTTAAAAGCTGCTTTTTGGCACAGTCGGGTCCCTGCTGCTGCCACCTGCTCTCCCAGGAAACCGATTGCAAAGGTGGCCATCCCTCTTCCAGGGTTCCTACACAAAGTGAGATACGCCCATCTTTCCTTTGCCTGGTCCCAGGACCATCTTCCCGGGACGCATACTCCACGGCCAAGACATAAAACAGCTTTATGAATAGCTGGTCTCTGGGTAATAATTTTAAATTACAAGCAACCTGAAAATTAAACCATCTGTTCGCAGGGCTCTGCATTTGAGTCTGATGTACCACAAGCAAAGAAGAACAGCTCAAGTTGGTCTAGGAACTGTCCAGGAGCAGAGGAGCTGCTTCCCACAGGGAAAGCAGGAGCTGTAGCACAAGTCACTTGGCAAAAATGCTGTGGTTCCAAATAAAAGAGCTAATGGTTGTTCCTGGGACACACAATTAATTTGTCCTGGGACAAATGTGGCACTCAAGGTGCAATTTGCCCCACCAAAGCCCATACTGTAGATTGGTTTTGGAAGAGGTTTTTATTTTGGACAGAAGAGTTGTGGGTTTTTTTGAAAGGCTGAATTCGTGTTACTATTGTTAAACATTTCGGGCAGATACATAATGAGCAATTTAATGTAATAACAGTTCAGACAGCTTTTTAACATCAACACAAGTTTTTCAAGTGCTAGCAAGCACTTGAGTCCATTGCCATTTTAGTTGTGCTAGGCAGGAAAGCCTCACAATGAACAGAGATGAGAAGCGGTACCAGGATTCCCTCAGGAGTGCTCCAGAGTTCAAGCCTTGCTTTGTTGCTATAATAAACAAACACTGAACACCTCACGCCTTACACACATTCTGTAAAATTTACCTTGCGTGTCTGACGTGGGAGAGGAGCATCAGCAAATTGGCCAGGCGAGTTGTCTGCTGCTGCGAGGGGATTCCGCTCTTGGCGATGACCCACACCAGAGCATCGGTGACTACGTTCAGCAGGTGATGCAGTTTCCTGTTGCTTTCAGGCTCTTCTGCTGACAAGGGAAACATGCCTAGCCAGAGAAGACAAATAAATACTCCCTGCTCATGTGGAAGATAAAAAAAAAGCAATGACTGGACTTTTTTTCTGACATAATATTTTCAAGAGGATTAGAGAAGATGCCCACCCCCCAAGATGGTACAAACGATGCTCCATGTGCCACATGGAGCTTCAACTTACATTCCTTTGCCAAAATTCGATGACCACATCATTTGCAAACTGAGTAATTCTCCCAAATTCTCTCAAGGCAACACACTGAACCCTTCAGTCCAGAGAATGGACATGCTCTCCATTGTCCAGGTGTTTTTTTTTTTCCTTTGAATCAGTCTCTACCTTGCAGTTTAGTGACTATCATGAATTATAGCATTATGCTTGCTCTAATTCCTTCTTGCTGAAAAAAACCTCTTTTCTCTCTGAGTATATCATATTGGGTACAGAGTGGCTGGAGAGCAGTCAGGCAGAAAGGGACCTGGGGGTACTAATTGACAGGAAGCTCAACATGAGCCAACCGTGTGCCCAGGTGGCCAAGAAGGCCAATGGTATCCTGTCCTGTATAGCGTGGTCAACAGGACAAGGGCAGTGATCCTTCCCCTGTACTCTGCATTGGGGAGGTCACACCTGGAGTATTGTGTTCAGTTCTGGGCCCCTCAGTTCAGGAAAGAGATTGAAGTGCTGGAGCGGGTCCAGAGAAGAGCAACAAGACTGGTGAAGGGACTTGAACACAAGAGCTATGGGGAGAGGCTGAGGGAGCTGGGCTTGTTTAGTCTGGAGAAGAGGAGGCTTAGAGGTGACCTCATCACCCTCTAGAACTACCTGAAGGGAAGTTATGGCCAGGTGGGGATTGGTCTCTTCTCCCAGGCAGTCAGCAATAGGACAAGGGGGCATGGGCTTCAACTCTGCCAGGGGAAATTTCGGCTGGATATTAGAAAGAAATTTTTTACGGAGAGAGTGGTCAGGCATTGGAATGGCTGCCCAGGGAGGTGGTGGGTTCATCATCTCCGGAGGTTTTTAAACTGAGATTGGACATGGTACTTAGTGCCATGATCTGGTCAATGGACTGGAGTTGGACCAAGGGTTGGACTTCATGATCTCTGAGGTCTTTTCCAACCCAGTCGATTCTGCGATTCTATATGGAGGGAGGAGAACATGGTGAGAGACACCACTGCTCGCAGTCCCAACGTGCCATGGTCTCCTTGCAGCTCACTAAAGGTGCCATTATACAGCATTTGCCTACAGTGAGAAACCTTAAAAGTCAGTAAAGGCACAAAACACGAGGTTGGGAGTACGGAGAGGAGAGAGAAGAAATCACCACTAGGAAGACCTGGAAACATGCAATACCATTATTGATGGAGAAGAAGAGACCTGGGGAAAAAAAAGTTATATCCTCCCAAAGGTACTTATGGAAGGACAGGGCTCCAGAACACTTTGAAAATTAAAATATTAACTTTGAGAAGAAAGGAGAGCAGGGAGAGGTGAGAGATTTTTTGAGAGGTAAGGCATTGAAGCAAATATGACTGGTGAACACATTCTTTTGTTGGATATTTTGGTTGGTCGGTTTTTCTTTTTTAAGAAAAAAAAAGAACAAAACAACTTTTGTTGTCTATTGCAATAATTATATCCATCTATAAACATGTAGGATAACAGCTGGACACTCCCCTTCAGAACTGGGCTGAGAATTATGCAGCAGCTCCTTGCTGAAAGCACTAGATGTAAATAGTTCACTGTTATTTTGTTGCTGGATCTTTTTGATAACATTAATTACAAAATGTTCTGGGGAATAAAATTATTTTACCACAGACTATCCTGAAACTCATCGTGCAGAGCTGTTGAGTGCTTTCAATAATTTCTACCAATTAATTACCGTTAAATAGGAACATTTAAGCCGAATTGATCATAATGCAGTTGAGTAACTAGTTTTACTAGAATTAAGATTTAAGGATGGGTTTGTAAAGCTGTTCAGCAAGTTGACACATGACCAGGATGCACAGAGACAGGAGCAAAGGTTCTCACTGATAAGGATACCCACAGCCTGGGCCATGAGCCCCAACTTGTGAGAGGCTTTCAGACATTGGGTCCATGTCTTTCATGCAGTTCTTACAACAGGACATAGACCCTAAATCCAACAAATGATACAGGCCAGAAGTTTTTTTGGGCACAAATCCTCGCAATCTGACCATTAGAAGTCTTTTTCTATTCTTCCGTTTCAACGACATTGTCTCATTTGATATTTTGCCATTTTTATAGGCTGATGTCCCAGCCACCCTCGAAATAAAAAGGGCAATTTGGTCGACTTCATACTCACTGGAATTGAGGAGAATCATTGCCTTGACACACAGATACTCCTTGTGCTGTAGCTTCAGCTCTCGGAACCTCGAGGTCATGGCCAGGAGCATATCAAAGATCTCCAAAATTCCCTCTACACATTTTCCCTCGTCCCTATGGAAACACATTTAAAATGTTACTGAAAAAGCAGAATTAAGGAACTCTGACTCAGCCAGAGAGAAGTCAAGGCACAAAGGAGGCCGTAAAAGGCCTATCCTCTCATCTTTGGGAGAATTCAAAAGGTTCTATCATGAAATCTAAATTGAAAATTACACTGGTATAAAAGCAACTCTATGAAACTGATTTTTCTCTTTAAAACGCATGCAGGGTTGACCACAGGTAAGTAGGATCATATTTCTGTAAGAGGTTTTAACATCACAGCCAGTATAATTCTGGATAATCAGTTTGAAATTCTACTGCAGGACACAGTACCGCCTCAAATCATTTTCCAGATTTGTTTCATGAGAAGTTAATATCACAACTGGTAGCATCACTATTTGTACCTGACAGAGGACTTGCTGAATAAGATTGACCCCCTAAAGGAAGCTTATTGGAACAAAAAGATATGTTTAAAGAATAAAACCACCTCTATCCCAATCCCACAACCCTTTTTCTTTGAAGGTATTTAAAAAAAAAATATTTATTTTGTGAGTTTGTGATATGATTATTTTTATGTTTGCAAGTGTTTACTGAATGCATTCATCCATCTGGGATATTAGAAACAATCCCATTTTCTGATCTGAAGAAAAAACCCAAGCAATCCTAAGCCGTTTCAATGAGTTTAATACAAAGCAGCTGCAAACTTCAAACCCCTGATGTTACGATCCAGGGCTTTTTTGTTTCGTTTTGTTTGTTTGTTTTGGTTTTGTTGTTGTTTTTGTTGAAGGAGAGGGGGCTTGTTTGGTTATTTTTTGGTTGGGTGGTTGGTTGTTTTTTTTTTAATTGTACAGGACTAAAAAAGCTATTAAGCATTATGACACAATATCCAAAGGGATGCTTCTTATACTAACTGTAATATGAGACTTTTCTCTGCAGTGTTTTCAAGATGAGACAGACTTAAGCAGAGCAGTGCAGGAGGATTGGAGAACTTTGCTCCTCTACTGGATCCCAGGAGGAAGGTGCTGAGCCTTCAGGCTGCAAGGCAGGCACAGGCAGACAACACTAACAATATTCAGCTGCTTGAATATTGCCCAGTTTCCCATGGTCCTCATAGCAAAGGAGAATTCTAAGCTTTGGAGAAGGGCAGGCAGCTGCCTGTTTCAAAACAAAGACACCAGCCTTGTCTGCAAAGATTATGTAGGAAATGTATCTGAAGTTCAGCTAAGGTAAAAACAATCCCGTTGCAAAGCAGTTTCATATATGCATGTCTTAAAGAAATAGAATTACAGCACGCCCGGGTGCTTGCTGGCTCCCACTCTGCTGTGTCTCGCGGAGAGGAAGGCATCAAATAAGCTCACTCTATCCAGCACGTATCAGCTCCTGAGGAACTAAATGTATCATACAATTTCAGCAATTTCTTATCATTGCACTGAACAACACAGCGTGTCCTTGCATTGAATTTTAGATGGTCCAATAATTTTTTTTGTATCTTTTATAAATTTAATTTATTTCTCTTACTAACTCATTTTGCTTTCCATACCTACGATGATGAGTATTATTGAGCTCAAGCCACAGAACTGGTACAGATCTGAATTTCCCCAGGTCAAAAAGGTTAAGAGGCATTTTAAACCTACCCAAGAGAATAGATTGTTTCCCTGACTTTCTACCAATGTGAAGCCCAGGTCAAATGCTTCTAAGGTCCTGTAGAAAAACACCATTACTAATCCATATTCTTCCCTGCTGGTACAAGATATTATGGAGAAATAACTTTTAATCTTGCAAATACTCCGCTGTAGCTTGAAAAAAATACTTTCAGTATTAAAAAGCAAGCTAGGGTTTTTTTAATCCCTTTTGACTAGTGCTGCAATATTTATTATTATAGCTATTTATGAAGTCTGTGCTAGGGGCAGGAAGAAAAACAGGGAGAAAAGCTACATAGAATAATTAAAATATGACCTGATATTATGTCTGCTTTTTTTTGAATGGTGAGGGTAAAAGAAAAAAATCTATCAGTTGGAAGAAACTGATTGACAATGTAGCGCGTTCTGATGATGTATCTACAGTTTCAGCATCTAGCAACACAGATCAAAAGGAACAAAACCAACAAAAGATGTTGAAAAACACAGAGAAACTTCACACTGTCACGTGCTACAGGAATTAAGGAACTGGCAAGTTCAACAACAGTGTTCATGCTTCGCATTCCTTAAGCCCCTGTGGAACCTCAAGACATTATTGTTACAAATAGAAGTAAATGATATTGTTAGATACACTATTAATAGCATTTCCTGTACATAATGCTCCTCTTCTTGCCATTCACCCGCCTCCAAACACGCTAATGTGAAGTGCTCTCAAGAAGGTTATTTCTCCTACCTGTCTAGTACAAGGTCTGGTGCAAATATTAGTTTCCCGGGATGGTCGATTGATCTCCACATCAAACCAATCATTAAAACTTCCATCCAGCAGCTCTCCAAGAGTCTCACTTGGTCATAGAGGCTGAGATCAATGAAGCCTAAAATGATAAAAATATCACAAAATAATGCCATCTGTTTTTTTCTCTGTTTTGGTAAAGAAGACTGAGTACATGAGAAATCATTATGGGTTGTGAAGAAAGCCAGAAAAGGGAGCACTGCCGTCAGAAGGACTATGCAGCCACCTCAAATAGGAACATAAATATTTGTTATTATAGTTGCCAAATCTTCCACACAACATTTGAAATAAAGCAGAGTGATGTTGAAGTGCAATTACTCCCATACAGCTGGTGAAACTCAAGTGCGTGCACTTATGCTTGGCCATCTCTTTCAATGATGGTCCCACAGCCTCTAAGAGGTACCAGGAAATCACTTGGGAAATTCACATTTCTTGGAGATTACTGTGTTTCACTGCATAGGACTCCTAAGAAAACAGCCTGTTCTTTGCCCAGAATGCATATGGTTGTTGCTTGCAGGGTTTTTTTATCTCATAAGACAGGCATGTTTCTGGGTTTGTTGGGTAACTGCGAAAGAACCCACATCTTGATGCCTCCGTGTCATCATTCCCTTTGTAAATTACGTGTTGACTCCAGCCCATCCCTTTTCTGCCAACCCCTACCCCAAAACTGAGATAAACCAGAAAAAAAAAAGGACAATGGTAGTTGGTAAAGGTATTAGTGTCTCCATTGCCTCCACTCACGGCATCCTAGAACCAAGAACAAAATTAATGTGATCATGCATAAACCTGATCCAGCATTTCATTGTCTCCAGAAGTTACAGCAAGGCATCAGATAGCACTGCAGCACAGCCAGAAGGGAGAGAGAATCATTCTATCCCCTTTCCCTTCTCCTGAAAAAGGATTGGGGGAAAGAAAGACACAAAGAAGCCAAATAAAAAAGAAATAAAATTAACCTACATGCAAAAAAACCAAACCAAACCAACAACTAAAAAGATAACAAAAAATAATAATAATAAAAAGCAAACAACAAAGCAAACAAACCCAACCAACCAACCATCAACAAACCCCACAAAACACAGAAAACATCACAAATGTGAATTATCAACCTAGAAGTGGGAAAGCAGACTGCTCAGTCAAGGAGTAAAATGCAGATGATGACCAGTTCAGTGGTCAAACCGCACCTGTGTGCAAAACCAAGACCAGCTCACAGTTTTCAAAGCTGAGCTGCTTTAGACCAGGCTCTTAGCAAAGGCGCTTTGTTTTCAGATGGGCTGGGATCTTCAGCTCTGCACAGTGGAAGGACATTACACAGCCTGGCCATGGGAAATGAGGTTTCCCTACACTCTTCCCAGTTGTCTGAGGTATTAAAATAGACACAGTATGTTCACGCTGTCAGAGAGTCTTCTGTCAGTAATTTATACAAATGCTGCATGTATTTTAACCTTATTAAACTACTAGGCTGGAAGACAGTTGGTGACAGCCCTGGGTAAAGCACATTCTCTCTCATCATGGCTAAAAGTGCTGCCTCTTGAATTTGATAGCTTTGCTCCTTAATTAGTAAGAAGGGTAAACAGGAGCCTGGGAGTGGTACCTTCCCTCCTGGATTTCTCTGTCACTTAATTTACTACAGAATTTACAACCAACAACAGATTACCTGCCACACACCCATAATTTTGAAAGTGCTTTTAGAAAAGTAATCATAGAAGTGTGAATAGTATAAACTGACCATGGCAGTTTCCTGGGAAACAACAGCCCAAAGACATTCCAGAAGTTTATTTAAATAATCATGCACACAGGAGTGCACTGATTTCTCTAACATAAACAACCAGTTATTTGGTTTTAAAACTATCTCAGTTGAGAGAGATGTCAGACAAAGTCCCAGTGTTCAATGTATAGATCCTGAAAGATCCAGATTTATCCCAGACGTCATGTGCTAAGTTCACATTATCAGTATGAGCAACATGATTTATGGCCATTGAGCACAGCTGTTAGGAGGACTATACTTCTCCTTTTCCTAATGATCTTACGCTTTAACGATCGAGGACAGCAGAGCTTCCACCACAGTGTCACAAGTCCCATTTCATTTGTTGCAGACCACATCAAGCTGCTTATTTTTCTATGGCTGCACTACACATCCTTTAATTCATATGCTCTATACCTAATCATTTAATTATAAATTACTAAGAGAGACAAGAAAAAACTTGTGCTGGATGTGTAGTAACTTGCAAAAGACACACAGCCCTGACCAGCAACACATTAGGTTGCATAATAAATCCAAATTTCATATATTATGACATTCTATTGATTAGCATTACAGGTTAAGCTATGAACCACATTGAACTCTCTTAGACTAGGTCAACAAAGTAAAAAGCAATTATGGAAGTTACGTTCTAACGTCTTGACAACTGAGAATTAAAATACTTGGAATTCAGAAGGAAAAATATCCAGGTGTCAGTTTCTACTTTACTGAGCAACATGAAAAATACAATCCATAAAGCTGAAAGTACAGACAAAAATACAGTCACAGAGTAAAACTCATGAAAAAAGTCATTAAATATTAACTACAAAAAAAAATATTTATCTTTCCTATTTAGGTAAAAAGTTACTGCTAACATAAGCATCTATAAAGAAAAATATAAATGTTTTCTTTCACTTTTGGTGTCAAAGTAAAATCCAATAATAACTTAGAGGTGAAAATGGGCTTCTAACCCAGGCACACAAACGCAAATATTCAGCTTAATGAAAAGTAAAACTACTGGGTCTCTTTAGCTTGGAGAAGAGGAGGCTGAGGGGTGACCTCATTAATGTTTATAAATATATAAAGGGTGAGCGTCAGAACGATGGAGCCAGGCTCTTCTTGGTGACAACCAATGGTAGGACAAGGGGTGATGGGTTCAAACTGGAACACAAAAGGTTCCACTTAAATTTGAGAAGAAACTTCTTCTCAGAGAGGGTGACAGAGCCTGGCCCAGGCTGCCCAGGGAGGTTGTGGAGTCCCCTTCTCTGCAGACATTCAAACCCGCCTGGACACCTTCCTGTGGAACCTCAGCTGGGTGTTCCTGCTCCGGCAGGGGGATTGGACTGGATGAGCTATCGAGGTCCCTTCCAATCCCTGACATTCTGGGATTCTGCTCAGTGGGTCAAGAATCCTGTATTGTTTTTCCTAAGACCCTACCTCCAGAAAGCAGGCATGGATCTAGATTATAAAATTCAGGCAAGAATTCTTGCAAACTGAAAATCTATGTCTTGAGCTTTAGTTATCACAGTTATTTCAATGGAAAAAAAGTAAATAAATCCACATTGAAGTGAATGCTCTAACTGCCACGTGATATGGCAACATTACTGATAATTAGGTACATATTAACCATCACATCTATTTTTGGCATTCTTCTAAAATGGTGTTTGTTTCTCTTCTGTGTAACAGAAGTGAACAGAAAAATAAGAAACAAAAGATAAAAAACAAACACACATGATGAAGTGTCAGCGTTCCCAGGAACTGTTTTGAAGGGGGTTGATTGCTTCAGTGGGTTTTCTTCACATAGTCCTCTTATTGCCAAGAAAAAGTCTTTGTTTCTCACGTGTGTTAAAAGTAAACTAAAAGTGATCAATGTCAAAAGTGGGGTTGGTTCAGAAACCCCAATCAAATATTGCTTAAAATGAGGTTGTTTTCCAGGACTTCCCTCGTTTTCCTTCGTAATTCACTTTCTACCAGATTAATATAACTATACGGAGTCCTCTGAAATGATACCTTTTAATCAAGTTTTTCTGATTAGACAAGAAATTATAGCAACAGACACCACTTAATCCTTTACGGTTCCTTACTTCACAGTTATTTTCAGAGTTTCTTAAATCAGCGAAAATAAGGATTAAGGATTTGGGCTGTCTGTTTAAAAAGTTCCACATGAACAGTGAAAACACCGTCACTTTGCAAAAGCCCAGCAAGGCTGGAGATGCTGATGCTGTGCAAGCGTCTCCTCCCCAGCAGCTCAGCAGCTGACCTGGAATTTTCACACCCTAAAACCATCACACCTGAACCCTCCAACACAGCAGCAGAGCCGTGGAGACCGTAACCTGCAACTCGGAGATGTGGTCCAGCAGATGGAGCTGGGAACACCTTCAGCCCCTCCACCTAGTTCTAAAATAGGATACGCTTCCCTTAGCCTAAATTCTCACTTTAAGGATTGTACAAAATATTGTCCACCAATATTGTTTCCTATACTGTCTACACAGTTTATTTCTGGAGATCAGGATTACAGTCCTGCCTTCCTCTGTGTGTATTCAAGCAGCAGCAATTGCTGTTTCTAGTGCACAAGCATGTCAAGACCAGGACATGCACCACCATGCTCTGGTTGCCTTCAGCACAAAAGCCAAGAGAGGAACCGTGTGTGCTGGCTCCTTGGTCCTGATAGACCTGGGGTCAGGACTACCAGATGCAGTAGCCATGTGAGGTAAGCAAAGTATAATACATGAAGGATAAAGGATTAAGCCCCATGCTGCTAGACACAGAATCATATTATCATTTTGACCCTTCAGATCATCAAGTTCAACCTCAACCTAATTCCGGCAATAAACCACATCCCTAAGAACATAATCCATACATCTTTTAAATACCTCCAGGGATGATGACTCCACCACTTCCCTGGACATCCTGTTCCAGTGCTTCAACAAGACTTTCCACAAAGAAATTTTTCCTAATATCCAATCTGAACCTTCCCTCACACATCTATCAAAACATCTATCAATGATTCAATGCTTCTTTCAGCTCACTATTATTTGTTGGTCACCTTAAGGTCTCGCTAAAAGGCCACAGTCTGAGGCTTAAGCTGTGCCAGACAGCAAGTTTTTCTGCACAACTTTGCCAACTGTCTTCTCCACATGCTGGCTGCTTTTATTCTGACTGTCTTAATTATGGGCACTTCATGGAGAAGGAGTTGCAAATGCTCACCATTTCTAGTGTTCAAGAAGTGAAATGGTACATTAGCACAATGCTGTGGTCGCACTTGAGACATTCAAGGCAATAATGCATGTAGTCATACTTCAGTGCACGTTCTTTGTGTTGCCAACAACCAAAAGCACCCTTATTGATTTTTGTTTTGGAGGTAAGCGCACAATTATTCCGGTGTCGATACTACGTGCCACTTGTGTAGTAACTATGTCAAACGAAGCAATTGCAGACACTCAACACTTGGACACACTTCAGTGTTCATCAGTGTTACTGGAAACCTTCCATCAGGATTCAAGGGAAGAATTTGCTCTCGAACTCTTTTTATAGCTGTCTTGTTAATCCTCTTAAATCAGATTAGTCAGGTATTTATAGTAGATGAGGCAGAAATTACATGCAACACCAACTATGTTTTTTAGTAAAATGAACAAATATTTGAGTAACAACAGATAGCAAATTATAGGCTATATCCCTGTCTAAATCAAAATACATCCAGGTGAATTACTGAGTGCAATAAATTTTCCATTACTTTATAGGATAAAAAGCTTAAGATGTTAATACCACACATTTACTGTGCTGTGTTATTATTTCACAGTAAAGAACAATACATTGATGGTAAAACCATTGATTGAAATAAACAAAAACAAGATTGAATTTCTTACCAGGAATTTTTTTGGCCCAGCCAATCATGTGAACCAGCTCTTTGTCTGCCAGTTTTGTCAAGGACATCATCATGGAGGCCTCCGTGAATGGTTTGCTGGGACGACTCACCAACACGTTAGGAGGCTCCGCTTCGAGTAGCGTTAAAACAAACTGCTCCGGGCTGACTGTGCTGAGCAGGATCTCCTTTACACGGGTTGCTGTCTCAATGTATTTCTTAGCTTTGCCAATGCAATGCACCTGATCTTCTGAGTTACGGTGGCGACGCAGGATCCGATATCCACAACGTTCTCTTCTTGAGCCTGGCACGAGAGGCACATGATTGCATTGAAGTGTTTTTCTCTCAGTGTTGCATTATGTAAATCCAAATGTTTGGGGATACGGGCAAAAACCCCTTCAATATTGGAGACATTCAAAACCTGCCTGGATACGTTCCTGTGTGATCTGCTCTGGTGAACCTGCTTCAGCAGGTGGGTTGGACTGGATGATCTCCAGAGGTCCCTTCCAACCCCAACCATTCTGTGATCCTGTGATTGGATGCTCTAATGTTGAACATCAAGTTTCAGAATTTCTAGAGCATTCACCATTAACTTTGTTCCCGCTGATTTCAACTGAAGCTTTTTTTTATTCTACTAAACAAAAAATAACATTAAATGTTTATTTTTGAACTTAAATTAATTTGTTTTAAAGTCCATGGGAAATGACCCATTGACATAAAAAACAGATAAATGAGATTTTTTCAATGTAAATAAGGATAGCTATTTGTAAGTTTTAACTGTGAACTGGAGGAAGAAAAGACTTCTGAAAGTCTGGGCCATGATACAGAGTAAAAAGCCCATCTGGGCCTCACTGCTGAGTGTTCAGCTGGGGACTTACTGGGATGCAACCCATTCTCTCCTTGCGTCCCATTTAGTCAGCAGGAGTTCCTCGAAGTGGATTCAGATATCTGCAACTAGAAGGAGCAAGTTCCCTGTTCGGAGTCCTGCATGCAGAAGAGCACATCCTTTAAATCTCTGGAATTAATCTATTGTTTATCTGCCAACTCTGAACATTCTCTAGTTCTCTGTCAGTGTTATTGATGAGACCCACTGTTATCTGTTCTCGTGTAGCTGCCATGAAAAGAGTCTAAACAGTGTGCTGAGTCTCTGGAACACAAGTACAACTGCAAACAGGTGAGGAAATGCCCAGATGTCAGGGTGATCTACCCACAGAGAGATCCATGACTGATTTCCCTTTGAATGTGCATGGTAGAGACCGTAAACACCAGAAGAGAACTGAACAGAAGCAAGAAGCAACATCTCGCATCACTTCCACTATTTAGAAAGCTGAAGTATATTGAGCATGGCCATCTTGAAGGACAGAACAAGAAAAATAGCACAGAGGAACCAAAAGCCATAGGGAGATGCAGGAGACGTATACTTAGGCTAAAAAAATATATAGTTGGTGACAAAGAAAGAGTAGGAAAAACACACAAACAAAACACCAAACCAACCAGATTCTGAATTATTGTTTGTATTTTTTTAATCACTATATTTTGCCAAAGCCGGTGAAGGCTGATTCACCGAGCAGTGTGCATAAAACACAGCTCATCAGTGATTAAGAGAGATATAATTAATTTCTACACTAAAATTTATTCTGTTTATATTGAAAAAACGTAAATAATAAAGGAAAGAGTGCATTGTAAGATTACACAATTAAGAAAACAACATTGAAGCTTTCTAGTCAATTGACACATCAGAAAGTAGCAGCCTTTCCAATTAAAACAACGTTTCAATACATAAAGGAACGTATGTACTTTTTATTCAAATCCAAAGTTTAGGCAGGACTGAGAAATTTTACCTGTACATCTATTTGCATCCAACAGGAATCTGTAAGTGCTTATAAAACGATATAAACAATTCTAGATCAATTTGATGTTTGGCTTAACTAGACACAGAGATGTGGGTCAATCTGTGTAAACGTACAGCATTAAAATACTTACAGCTTCCCAGGTTAGGGACTATTTCCAACTTTACCACAAACTCCCTGACTATACTTACTAGCTAATATTCATTCATACATAGGTAATTTGGGCAACTGAAGAAGTGCACAAGATGATCAAACCCCTTATTTTTCATACAGCACTTTCCTTATTTAAAGCTATTCTTTGCACAAGAAAATAGCTATGTTCAGCTGAGAATGCTGGACCGGTGGCAGGATCCTACGGGTAAATGATCTCAAGAACATAAGAAATAAAACACATTGAAAAACTCATTAAAATGAGCCTGCTGTTCACTCACCCATGAACCAGCCACAACAGGTATTCTTGGAAGTGAAACCCTTTATTTTTAAAGCAGCTCCTGCTTTATAAGTTCTTTGAAAATTGCAGATGAGTCTGCTGCCTGATACGGTGAGCAGTAATATGGCATATGGCTCTCAATATTGATTTTGGACCCTGGCAACTGCTTATGTAAGTAACCAGTTCAGCAGCAACTGCAGATTCTACCATTAAATATATATTATAACCAGTTTTTGTAAGTGTTGGAGCTTAAAACTTGCTCAAGTATGCCTTAGTAAATCATTAGCACTCCAGTCACCTTTGAAAGTAAACGCAAATGTTCTGGTGAGTACGCCTGTATTCACAGAACAGACCTGCTGACAAAGAAGCTGCCGTCTGCCATACACACGAGAACATGAGCTCAAATTACAGTAATTTCTATAATAGCTAAAATACAATTAATACATCTGGTGTCCAGAGAATACCATAAAACATTTTTCCCCACTTACTTTCAATGCAAAAAGTAATTTTGCAGTATTTCAAAGTGCTATCTAGAAACTGAACACAGCAGCCAAGCACGGGGGAAGAAGAGAGACAAACCCTGAACCGTATCAGCCCCAGAGAACTCTGGTTTTCTTTCTGCAAACTTGCTGAATGATGCCAGTATTCAAGGGCAGTATCTTTTTGGTATGGCCCCGCAGCCTTCTCATTTGGGACAGGGAGGGGGTCTAAAGGAGGTTTATCTCTGGAACATTTTCAACAAATTGAGAACTGACACACAGGGAAAAAAGACACAGGAGTGGGCCAGGGAGGGGATGAAATATAAGATAAGTCTAGCCCTACAGGGAAACTGAAAACTCCTTATGGGAGAAGGTCTATTTGAGCCTCAGGAAGCAAAAAAGAAAAGATTGAGCATAGCTGCTCCCAGAGTGGCTATAGCTCAGTGGTGGAGCAACTCCTGTCTTCTTCACAGCCTTTGGCAAATGGCACAGCCCCTTTCAGGCTCCCCAGGTAAACAAAGCTCCAAGAGAAGATCAGTTTTATCCTGATCTGTTTTATTCAAGTTTGCTGGGTAGGGTTTACTGCAGTATTTCCGTCTTCCTTGTTCCCGGTGACAGCGCTTTGCAATTATTTTTCTGTCATTGCTGGTAGTTCCAGTGCCAAAATTTAGCAGCAGCTTTCTCGGTTGGAACAGGAGGCACCACAGATTTCCCACAGAGCAATTTGCAGGCACTGTGTCTCAGACCCTCATTGTGCTTTTGGCAACGATGGTATATTTTGTAAGAAAATCCGTTGTCACCTTAATACAAAGCACCCCCAAGCTAGTCTCCACTGAAATACCTGTGGCTTGCTGGGTTGACTTCTCAACATTTATGAATGTAATGACATCCAAGAGGATTTCAGACAGGGAGACTCCAAAGCAACACTTTCCTACTGCCTCCTACTCTTTTAAAGGCGGCATGTACTGCCCAGTCACATTTACATACAGAAATGAATGCTATAGATACACACAGAGGTATATGTGTATTTTTTTCAAGGTGTCAATTGATAATATACAAAATGAGGATTTAAAAATTTGGCGCAAACAGTGCAGAGCTTTTATGAGGAGCCTTCGTAAACTACAAAGTGGCAATCAAGGTTATTTTATTACTTCTGCTGGACAACAACTCTCCAACAAGCAAAAACGCACTTACAAACCATTCTATCCTATCCAGGGTTTCAGCAGATGTGAGCCAATGCATTCACTAAGTGACCAGGGAAAGGAGCAGAGATGGGGAAAACCCTACATTAAAAAGAAAACTTAGTCTTTTATGGTTTTCTACAGTAAAAAACTGGCATTAAAGCACTGCTCTAACAAGAAAACATTGGAAAGATAATCACTTTGGTCTGCAGGGAATGTCATTTTTGTTTCATGCAAGGAATAGTCTTAAAATCTGTCTGGTTTAAATGTCTGTCACTATGTGTCCATGAATCAGCTTTACACACAGGTGCCTCAACTCAGACAATTCTGAGTAATTTTCATACTCCTTTTCCTCCAATTAAGTTGTTAAGATTCTGAAATTAAATTCTCAGGAGTCCCGAATTTCAGTGTTGCTATCTAAAAAACTAATAAAATATAAACTAAAAAAAAAAAAAAAAAAACAAACCACACAACCAAATTCTGTTATTTTACTGTTTTAGTTTCAAAGTGTCATTTTTGTTCTGGCACAGTCTTTGATGTCCTATAAACATTCATTATTGTTGAAAAATATATTTATGAATATGTGACAAGATTAAAAGGAACACAGGCTAAGACACGAGTACATGTTATTATTTATTATTTGTAATACCATAGTGCCTATGAGGTCTAATCACAAACCAGGACTTTCGGGACAATTAGAACACAAGGATTCATTTAAGTATTGTGGAATACCACCTTATAAACTCATAGTGGAATTAATCTTTACAAAAACTCTCCAACTCCAGAATGGGGGCTTGATAAAAAACATTGTTGGAAAACCTTTGAGTAAAATTCTCAGTCATAAAGGTGAGCAAAAGACAGTGACACCATTCAGAAAGTAAGGTTTAAAAAGACTCTCATTTGCAAGTGTGAGGTTTTCCTTTTCAGAGGCCAGAAGGTAGCTAAGACCATATTAACGAAAAACACTAATGAAGTTGAGATGTATCAGTAGTGCTGAAGAAGACAGGAGCTTCGTATAGAAAGAACTAGCTGGTTTGAGCAACAGAAACCAAATGTACTTCAGGAGTACAAAAATAATACAAGAAACGATTGAAATTGTAGCTCTAATCTGGGAGTTATCAGCTAGAAATGAACAGGGAGTCTGCGGTCATAACAGATTTGGAATGACTATGAACCGCCTGCGTGAGGCAAATAGGATCCTTGGTTGTATGCAGAGAAAAGCTCCTGCAGAAACAGAAATGTATTAGTGCTGCTATAGTGAGGAGAGTTCCTAGGAACAACCGTCCATAATTCTGGCCACACAAGTGCAAAGTGGATTATTTCTACCTGGAGCAGATTGAGAGACAAGCTATGCTGATGGCTTCTAGATTCCATCTGCTTTCCTGTTTTGCAAGAGGAGATTTCTTGGTTTATTTAGTCTAATAAAGCAAAGGTTGTGAGGGGAGATGATGTCACCCATAAATACAAACAGACTGATAACAATAAAGAGAAGCCTCTAAGCTACAAGACAACATTGCCACAAGAACAAATGGGCATTAATTGCACAGCAATAAATGCAGGCTGGAATTCTAAAGAATATCCCTAATGAAAGAAATTATGTTCTGCAAACAGCCTTCAGATCACAGCAGTGGGAGGACAAAAACACTGCCTAGCCTAGAAATAGAACAGAAATATGTATCTACACTAAATGGGATGAACCGAAGTGCACGCCTGCAGATCACGGAGCACCAAGCACAGTGACCTGCTCTCCACTCCCATGTTCCTTTCTGATGTTTTCCGAGCCTATTTCTGTCATGTACATTGGGGAATATATAAGAAGCAACAAGAAACCCTGACTGTGCAAGTACATTAGATATCAAAATATCTTTTAAGTTATATTCTTCTTTAAAGTAACCTTTAAAATACCATCTATAAATGTATAACTAAAGTGAAGTCACATCACTGTAGGTATTATACAAGACAGGAATAAGTGAAAAGGCTGGGTAATTCTGAGTGGCAAAGTGACAAACAGGGGTTGTCCACTAATACTTCTGATGAAAAAGCTGGAGGGTATCATCTGAAAATAGCCTGTTCAAAAAAAGAACAGCACACCCATCACCTTCCCCTCACTGCCCCACCTAAGCCCCACAAAAAAGCGTGGCAGCCAGAGAGCTGGTTCTTCCCATGGTGGGTGGTCAAGCTGCAGAACTCCTTGCTACGGGATGATGTAGATGCTAAGACTTTACAGGATTAAAAAGAGAAACAATGGAAAAGTCGCCATTCTATTAATATATTAAGACCTATCAAATGGAAGAAACCTCTTCTAGACCAGAAGTCTCCAACTGCTAATTTCTGGAAGCTGAGAGCTGTCAGGAATAGTTTCATTTACATGCTAGTCTCACTCTTAGGCTCCTCCTGAGGAGGAGCCACTCTCAGCACTGCTGGAGGCAGGATATGGGGTTAATTAACTGTTTTGATGTGGCCCTGCTGGTCTTGCATCCCAGCAGCAGAGCACAGCACAGGCTCATTTGCCCTGTATTAGAGGGGATTTCAGTTTGGTTTGCCGCTCAGGCAGCAGCAGGTCTTGGGTTCCCATTCTGCAGAACATGGTATGTGAATGAACTGCCTTCCTGGAGCTCTGCAGAGGTACCGTGGTTTTCACATGCTCAACATACACTTTTCTCCTCTCCACGGGTTTTCTTTTGAAAACAACAAGTTTCTTCTGCTTTAAAATTTGGTACATTCCTTCCTATAAAACCAGCTTAAACCTTGCTCGAATTGCTTGATGTGCCTTTTTAGAATTAAGGGGCGGGGGTGGGGGGGCAAGCACTATACAGAATTGAGTAAAGAAAAACAAAAGTCAGCAAAACCCAAGCAAACAGCACAGAGCTGCAAAACTCACCACATTTCATCATTCCCACTTCGTAACATTTCCGTAGCCGGCATGCCTGGCAGCTTTTGCGTCTGTTTTTGTCTATCGTGCATTGATTGGTAGCTGGGCAGATGTAATCATTATGTCCTGCAGCAGAGTAAGAAGAGAATATTTAACATCTCCAACAGTCTCTCTTGGTCATTTCCCAAATCAGGACCTTCCTATTTTAAGCAACTCAATTTTTTCATATGCATATACCTAAGCTGCATTAATTTAACTGATGCAAAAATGCATATTTATCCTACGCTGAAAACATAAACCTATGGCCTCAAAATGTAACCAGACAACATAGACCAGATTTTACTGATGAGTATTAGATAACCAACTGATTTTTGAAAATGGGACATATGCTCTTGTGGAAATTTGCTCCCAGCTTCCAATTTCTTACTGTACATTGGGAGTCTACAGATGGCAGATAGTAGATTTTGTTTCTTCCTCAGCAGCAGAGTGGAAAACAGCAATACACACACAGTCCTGAAATGTTTTAAGTAAATTACATCCCTGTTTACTGAACTCTCTGATGGGGTGAGTTCCAGGAATGAAGAAACCTTTGGAGGATTGACCCTGGACCAAAGTTAAAAAAAAACAAAACAGCCCAAGAGAGAAAGAAAACTAGTATAAAATAATGCATACTGTAGAGTACAAAGAAAAGCACAAGCAGCAGGTATAACTCTTAGATATTGTGGACAAGTGTTTCTCTTATTTTCATCAATTTCCACCATAGCCTCTTCTACTGCCTTCTCTTTCCCACTTCCTCACCCTCACCCAAACCCATTTGCACAATTGCATTTCATTAATCAATAATCTGGTCCAAAGGTTTATTACTATAAACTGGACTTGAGTATGCTCTTGGTGTAAATACAGTCAAATAATCTCCTGTCTGACACTCAAAATCTCTCTTGCAGTAGTTACCAATGGATGCAATAAGTATGCACTCATTTACATTTCTTAATGTCTTTTCTCTCATGTTATTTAAGATATTTTTTCAAACTTTCAATATGTCAGGTAAAGATACAGCTACTAGAGGTTTGTTGGGTTTTTTTAATACTTGATGCAAGTCCAAGAGTTCATGTCCCCAAGAGCAATTATTTAACTGAACCATTGTGACTATTTCCTTGCAAAATTAAAATAATTTTAACCTTGAATTTTTGAACCGATGATTTTAAAAAGAAGAGATCAGGTTACAGTTTGTCCCATTTCCTACTGGCAGATATGACTGAAAAACAAATTACTGTTTATCACTCTTCACACAACATCGGGGGAAAGGAGGAGGAAGCTCTCTGCTGCACTATAACCCAAGCACACTGAAGTATAAAGTGGTTTAAAACTCCTGTGGCCTTGGGATAATTTAGCTTCCAGGCAGATGTTCAGCAATGTGGGAAGAATACTGTACACTACAAATTTGGACAAGCAGAGGAGACCACACACAGTCATACCATTTAATTTTAATTAGATATTAGCCCAACATTTTGGTCTATGTTAGGCCTAGCTTTCTATTTTTATAAGTAATATCCTTCATAACAACAGTTGCAACTGAGTGCTTGATAAAGTTTTATTCCAAGAACTTACTTCCATTTATTTGAATTAAAAATGTTACCTGACAGGGTACATTAAGGTGTGCAGAAGCCCACAATGGGTAACTTGTTCATGGTCAAAGCACATGCGAGCAACGCAGAATAGACAAATAATTTTCCTGACAGAAAACACTTTGAGATCAAATTCAGTCTCCATTTATGACAAATGTAAAGTTCTCTTCAATTATTTTAGAAATCAAAAGAACTTGCACCAGTTTATAGAAATTGTTATTCACCCATGAAGAACTTGCACAATAAATTGAAAAGGCAAACAAGTTTTGAATTAAAATTTATTCTAATGGTGACACCAACTCTGCCATATTGATCCAAAAGGAAATATCTCAAGATCGCTAAAGGCTTTGTGTGCAGAAGAGAAAGGGAACATCACAGACTGAAAAATGACAGGATTTTCTGTGTTAGTACCCACATGTAGTATCCAATGTCAATTCAATTGAGGCCAAAGAACATGATAACTAGAGCCAAGGTTAAAGACATGAAGTGGTCCAAAGCTGCAATATGATGTATAAGTCACTGCCCATAGGCTGTGATAACAAACATGGAGACCTACATTTACTTCACGAGGCAGCCACTTAGCAAATTTGAACTAAATACCAAGCATTTAAGAATTTAAAAACTGAAGTGGAAATCTTAGCGAGAGAGATCTGTCAGAGTAAGAAATACTGCAATGTAGGCTGTGGGGGGTGGAGAGCTGAGAAATAACAATAAAGAGGTTTGTACCTAATACTTGCTAAACATGTTTTTATATCATACATACTGCGTAGATGTTATATGCTATGACTCCACAGCTCCAGGCAACATACTCTTGTCAAGAATAGCTCCTGGCAAGCAAAGTCTCCAGACAATTACCAACTCTGATTGTATTTATTCTAACAAATTCACAATTACTGTGTCTACTTTGGGACACAAACTGCAATCAGATCCGCAGGTCGCAGTGCCACCCCACCGAGGCCTTTGTTTCAGGCCCTTGCCATGCTACATATTCCACTTCTCTAAAGAAATCAATTGTTCACTTTGTAATGTTTCCAGATCTTGATAACATAAAAGCCAAAAGATAAAGCAGTCATGTTTTGCTCTGTTTTCAGCACCATACACCAGGATTTTAAATCTACTCATTGCTAGATCGACCTCTGCAGCCGCTGATCATAGAAAACAACTTATTTGAGCAGAGTTATCAAAAGCTGATTCTCCTACCTTGAATACTCCTTTTGAAGAACGCTTTGCAGCCTTCACACGACCAGACCCCATAGTGGTATCCTGAAGCATAGTCACTGCAGACTGCACAGAAGTGGGCATCCCTTTTTGAGCCAGGATTATTTGCAATGGGGCTTGTACAGTCGTTGCCGTGAGTTTTTCTTTTTAACGTTTCTCTGATAGAAAAGAAAAACATCTGTTATAAAAGTGGAAAAAAATATATACATTGCAAAGAGTGTCATTATTTTCAATTGTCTTCTATTCTCTCTCTACAGAGTCTTCTTATTACTGAACACAGGATAGTGTGAAACACTGTTAAGCTTTTTTTCTGATAAGGTTACTTAAAGCATATAGTCTGATCCCAGAGCTTCCAGTGATGACAGACTATAAAGTTCTAAAATACTCAAAGGCATAAACTGGACTGCTGATGTGTTATTCACACAAACTCTGGGAAAATCATGTGGATGCTGATAGACCTTGAAGAATTCTTGGAAATGTACAAGTCCATGAATTTGTGAACCAAGTGGACTTTGCCTTTGGGAGGTTTTGCGTGGAAAATGTGAACTCAGATAGCTCAGACTGACATGATAAACACCACCACAAACAGAGCTGCAGTTGCTTTGTAGTGTTAGCGAGGTAAAATTCTAGATGGAGCAATACACATCCAGTCTCAAGCGTTTCATCCTTTAAACAAGGCTTTATTCATTCAATGAGACACTGGAGACAGATATCTTGAGATGTGAATCTCAGCCTACATAACCAACTCACAATGTTATGCAAAGTTTTCTGTTCAAGGTGACAATCCACATTTATCACCCTAATACTAAATAAAAGGAAGTCTGAATGCAAGAAGAATGGAGAAACAAAAATAATAAAATACTTTTGTACATTAAAAAAAATCCTCCATATAAATTAGTAAGATATACATATCCCTGAAGTGCTGCAAATAGTTCCAGCTTGCTGGAACTTGTCTTAGTGACTGGATTAAAATGAAAATTAGAACAGGATAAAACTATGAAATAACAGCCAATTCCTGACACCAAGATCCTGTAAACAAACAGCAAGAGGAAAGGAACTTAGATTATCAGTAAAGTGGTTTTTAGGTATAGGAAGCACATCCATTGTGCACTTTTTCTCTGGACCTCAT
Source organism: Patagioenas fasciata (assembly GCF_037038585.1). Classification (NCBI taxonomy): domain Eukaryota; kingdom Metazoa; phylum Chordata; class Aves; order Columbiformes; family Columbidae; genus Patagioenas; species Patagioenas fasciata. The sequence goes on along the minus strand of NC_092524.1, from coordinate 63,638,489 downwards.
TTTCTTGGTGGTTTTAGCATGTGTTTTCTTCCATGGTCAATACCATTTCTAGGCAGAGATAAAATAGTGTCACATGCAAACTCTCAGCAGCAGTTTGACAAGAGGAAACCTGTACAGTGAGCTTATAGATATAAACTTAAGCACAGAGGCAGAAGTTAGAAACTGTAGAATTTTCCTCATTCCATCTTCCAGAAGGATGAGGGAAGAAAAGAAATATCAGTTGGGACAAAACAGCATGGAGCACGGTTTATGACTTCTAAAGAACACGGATACATTGCCAGGGCAGAAGAAATCTGTTCACGAGTGAAGGTTTAAGCAGAACAGTAGAAACATGCTGAAATTGCTGTCAGAGAGGTTCTAACTAACGTATTAAAGGTAGACTTTGTGCTGGTCTCATGACAGGAGGTAAGGACAAACACACCCACATGCCAACTAGAAATCATCAAGTTTTAAGTATTTGAGGAGGAAGTGCTTCAATTTCCTAGCAGAAAATTTGGAAAGGAAAGAAGGTAGTTCTTTGGGCAAATTCCAGAACAGAAAGATTAAGGTGTTTGTCGTACAATTAAGTTACTGCAAGCTTTTAAAAAAATGTTAATTCATTCATATATTGCAGGGCATAAGGGTGTTTAGATGTTCAATGAGCCCGGTCTTTGATTACAAGTATACCCCATTAATGCATTGCAGAATCACTAATTCCCCTTCTGACATGCTGGGAAGACCAGTGTGGGGAACTCTCCCTTAGAATAAAGGGACTGCATCACACACACCTAATATGCTGCTAACACAAGGAGGAGAAAGCAGTGGTGCTCCTTCCTGTTTCCCTGTATTTGGAAGAAAAAGTTAATTTGGTATTTCACATTAGTAGAAGAGGTATATTTTAAATTTCTGCTTGGGAATCATGATCCAATTGTAAGAGTCAGAGGAGAATAAAAAAATCAGCTAGAGAGTATCTCAGTGAGTGATTGATTTGCTGTAGAGAGTGATTTTATTGCCCTCATTAAAGCACCGAGATGTTATGGACGAAAATAAAGAAAAAGTACACACTGTGACATCTCGCTGAGGAGTGTTGGTTTTTACCTTCTGGCCATGACGTGTGTTTTAAAAAACACTTCTTTCCCTGCTTAAAAGTTTAACAACAGCTGCCCTGCCTGAATTCTGCAGGCTGTGGCAAACAGCTTGCACACAGAGCCACAATCTGGAACAAATCCCTCCTGCGAGATCAACGGGCATCAAATCTGCTCGTCTGCGATAGCTGCAGCAGTTTCAAACAGTGTGTTCCTGTTGTCTTTAAGGACAACAGAACTGGGGAATAGTGGAGAGCTTTAAGGTGCATGTTCCTCACCCTGAGAACCTCACCAGCAGACGGTGCATCCGCACAAAGAGCAAATGGGAGCGGGCAGCCGCATGTGTGGTTAGAAACCACCTCCCAGGTCTCCGGTGCTCTCCAGCAGGCTTGGGAGATAAATGAGCTGCCAGGTGCTCCAGAAGAACTGGCTGGGTGCCCACAAAGCTCCCGCACTGAAGGATGCAGGAAAATGGGGGATGTTCCCTGGCTGCTACCGAGGAACCACACAGACAAAGATTTATCGCTTTAAAACATCTAATACTCCTCTATTTTTTATGATCATGGTTTCTACACAGAAATATTATGTTTCCATAAAAAGAATAAAGATTTTTTTCAAATAACAAGTCAGTGATTTCCTACTAGTCATCAACAGTGACAAGATGATTATCCTACAGGAGAAGGAATTAGCAAGACTATTTAAGTTATTCAATACCTGTTTTGTAGGTATTACCTCTAGCTTTGCCACAGCGAGTGTTTGATGCATATATCACACCTGGAAAACTTGAACCCAAATTCAATTTGTTATTAAAAATGAAGGATTTGACCTAGAAACCAGCAATATTTGCTCATGGCATTTGTTGTCTGACAGATGTTTTTAGAACCTAAACTATTGCACATTATAAAAGGAAAGAGAGAGAAGAAAAAAGGTGGAGGAGGGGAAGAGAATCCATTAAGTCAAAAATTAACTATCCAGATTTTATAATTTCTTATATTAATATCTCTTCCCTCCCTCCCACAGGCTACCGGCTCATTCAGTGTCTGGAGATAATTCAATCCCATACAAGCCAAAGATGTAGGAAGAAGAAGACTCTTCTCTCCCAGAATGTGTTCTCTCCCATAACTTCTGGAATTGTTAATACCACACAACTGTCAAGGTTTATAATGCCAAAGCACAGGTTCTGCTATGCTCCAAACATTGAATAATCTGCTGAAAACCATGTCATAGATATCCCAAAATTTGAAGATACATTTTTGCCTGATCTCTGTAACTATTCCATCATAAAATGGAGATGCCAACCCATTACCTCAAAAATATTTCAAGATATGTTTAAGTGCTCTACAAAATGAGCACAATAAAAAAGTGTAGGTGAATAATGCAAATAATTATGGCTTCAGAGCAGAGTTTCAGCAATGTATAAATACGATATCAGCGCAAACTGAAGACGATGACATTACTAAATAATTTCCAATTAAGCAAGCATTGCCAGCCTGTGCACCCAAAAACGTTTACTTACATGCTCCACCTGCAATTAGTCAGAAGGACATGGAAAATACTAGAAATAAAGAATAAGTTAAGTTCCAGAAACATCACTCTGGCAACTTCATTAGAGTTTCATAGTGCTTTTTAGAAAGTAATATATCTGTTAATTTTGAAAATAAGCCTCTTGTTTCTTTAATTAAAATCCTTTTATTTAGGGGATGAAGACAGAAATCTATTTCAGATTACTTTAAAATATAATTACATGGTCACATTCCTTTTCTCTTCATGTCATTTTAATATAAATTGAGTGAATCTGCACCAACAACATTTATTGAGACTATTTCTATTGTCTTCACTAGGTACAGGACTTCTAATACAAATAGATATAGCAGAGTCTTTATCACCAAATTATTGTCATTTTTGTACAAAAAAAATGGAACTCTAAAAATTCACATATTTTTTACATGGAATATAATTAATTTTTGTTGAACTGCTGGTGCAAAGTAACACTATGCTGCATAACATTTGAATTTAACAAAGTTAAATTTCTTCTGTATTCATTTAATGAACCTATTTGTGAGGAAAAGTAATGCCAAGAATTCAGGCTCCTTATTTTAAGCTGATCTACAAGGAGATCCAAATTACAGCTTTAGCAAAGTGGACCACATTAGTTTAGCTAATTTACACCCAGGGAGAATAAACTCTCACTGTGAGACTCCAGCTTTATTTTGAAAGGTAAAATAAACTGTGTAACAGACCAAAATATGTAGTAATTCTTTCTTACTCATCTTTCAAACAAAATCCCTTTTCTAAAACTACAATGGTGTTTAAAATTACTTGCACTTTACAACATCAGTCTCTCCCTTCCCCCAGATCTATTCCTTTAAGTTTAAATCCCAAGAACTCTTCCTTCAAGGTATAATCTTTGAAGCCGTAGTGTCACAGGCATTGTTCCCATGGCAATAAATATAATGCCCATGACATTAATTCAAGACCTCACCAAAGGATAAAGCAAAAGGAAACACAGGGCTTTTTTTTTTTTTTTACTTTACAGCTTTATTTCAGGACAGATATCCACAATAAGGAAATTACAGCTCTTTCCTTTTGCGTTTCCGTGTCAAATTATTATTTTTTTCTTTTTTACAACTTGTGCACACAAAGGAGGGGTTGCAATGCACCATGCTGAGACAAACGGAACAGTGAGAAGGTCCAGCTACCAAGCAACCCAGTAGTTACGCATTGCTGAACAAAAAAGATTATCCACAAATTTACACTCCAGATTTCATTTCTCCTCTCTAAGTTAGGTTGTAATCAACTACAGGAGCAATAGTCTGCATGAATCTATACAAACAGCAGAAGACTCATTTACTTAAACTCCAGTATCACAGGTTTGGCTTCCCTTCTCTCTATGTAGAGAGCTCATCACAGAGTATCCGGTGGAGGGGGAAGTGGAGGTTTAGATTGGATATTAGGAAAATTTTCTTCATGGAAAGGATTATCAAGCACCGCAACAGGCTGCCCAGGGACGTGGTTGAGTCACCATCCCTGGAGGTGTTTAAAAGACATGTAGATGAAGTTCTTAGGGACATGATTTAGCGCCAGAGTTAGGTTAATGGTTGGACTTGATGATCTTGACAGTCCCTTCCAACCAAAATGATTCTATGGGGTGCTCCTGCTCTTGGGTTATTCCAGCTGCTGTTCCATCACCTGGAGAGCTTCCAACATTGACCCACAGCAGCCTTCAGCCTACAGCAAGGCTGTCAAAGTCTTGAAACATTAACCAAAGAGGGAAGAGTTTGGATGTTAGCCCTATTCACATTAGACCTGCTTGGGGGATTCTGTATGTAAGCACTACCCAAACAGCCTCTCCCAATCCACACTCCTACACTTAAAGTAGATTTGTGCTCCAGAACTGCCTGCTACTCACTGCCAACTCCAAATAGAGACCTGCCAGGTTGCGGGGTGAAGATCTGCACAGCCCACAAGTCAGAAGCAGATGTAGATCTCACATCTTAGCCCTGCACAGTCAACATAAGGTGCACCCATTGCAGAAGGAGTGTGGGTAGTCTCAAAAATAGCACAAATCCTTTATTAACAATTGAACTAAAACTGTTGCCAGGACACACTATTTTTCATACTGACAATGACTGCTGAAGTTAAATAAGGAGCCCTATGAATAAACATACAGCTGCTAAAACAGGAACAGCACCTGCAATGCCCTGAGCTTTTATCCATCCAACAGCTGTCATGCCCATGAATGGAGTAATTTCATCAGCTGACAATCTACACACTCGCTGTGGTTTGTAACACGAGTAAACACGCAGAATGGGAACATGTTTTTGCACATACAGTTTCTTTAAAGCTGAAAATTTAGCCCATGAATCTGCTGTTCACAACACCTTTGTAAAGTCAGTTGAGAACAGCAAAAGGAAACTATCAGACTTTTCAGTGGCAGCACCCTTTTGAACGTGATGCATGCTGTTAATATTAAAACCAAAGAAAATATTTCCCTTGAATTCTAAGTTCACAAAAAGCCTTCACAACTATTAGACGCAGTTAAAAAAAAATACAGATAAAATGGAATTCAAACTACATTGGATGAAAAGGAAAAATGAATGAACATTTAATTCTTTCACTCAAAGGACTTAATTAGCTAGCACAAAATGAATTTTTGTTACACAAAGCAATACCTAGGAGCCTCGAACTTTTATTTATACATACTAAACATTTCCTACACTGAAGGCATTTGCAGTGCTTTGTGTTGGTGTATAGCTCTTTAAGGGGCTATTAAAAGAAATCCTATTTCAGAAGTTACATTTAAAAAATACAAAACGCAGAGCTGGTTTGGTGGAGGTTTTTTAGGTTTGTTTTTTGGGTTTTTTTTTGTACTTTTTTTTTTCAGACACACCAACCAATAGAAGTCAAAAGTTAGAAAGAAAGAAAGAAAAGACTTAGAAGAACTAAACAAGCTGCAACTTTCAGCAAAGTTTTAAAGAAATGAGTAGTACTGACCTGGTGACAGGCAGCACGGGCTCCATGGGTCTTGCTTCGCACCATGGACTCTTTGGCTGCTCGGCGTACAGAAGCGACGACTGACAGTGCAGTGTCAGAGGGGAGAGGTGGCCAGGGGCAGACCAGATCACACTGGGGCTCGATGTCTGCCTCACGGATGCGCTCTCCGAATCACCAAAATTGCTGGTAATGTTGTAATTCATCATAGCAGAGCTGCAGAAAGCCATTGCAGAATATTCATGTCTGTTTTCCATGTAAGAGGAGGGGATATAGACTGGACTGTGTTCTGCTGTCAACGTGGACTGGTTACAGCTGGGAACTGGAGAGATGATACTAGCAGGTGAGTTTTTGATTTCTGTTTTATTACATCCAATATCTTGAAGTGGCAGCAACTGAGAAAAGTCCTTGTGAGAAGATGCACACAGAGACATTTTGAAGCAAGACTGAGGATCGATCTTCAAATATTCATCCTAAGATGGTAAGGTATAAAAAAAAAAGTTGAATTAAAAAGGAAGTTCTGTCTTTTCTATTAAAAAAAACGAATTGGCTAAACAGAAAATTAAAGAAAATATCCTGTTGAGACAGATTCCACACCAAATGCACTTAAACAGTCAATGTAGAAAATTAAGAAAAAGAAAGCTCTGTAAAGCTTCCTCAAAAATAAAGGCCAAGACACATGTTGAGTTCAAACTCCCTTGAAAAATAATAACAACAAAAGAAAAAAATCACTTGAAGTCCAAAACAAAGCTGCACATGACAACATGGATCCTCGCAAAAGTAACTCATTACAAACAGGGCAAAACCGCTTTGTGTCAGAGGCAAAATGGGTCACAACTTCAGAATGAGCGCCCTGAAAAATCAATTCTCTTTATAAAAACTCCCCACCTCCTGCTCCTGCTGTTAGTGTGCTACTTCAGCCTTCCCTCTAGCAACACAAGCGTGTAACAGCAGATATTTTGAACACACACACACACACACACACACACACACACACACACACACACACACATCATCAAAGCCAGAATTCCACTGCACATCCCTCTCTCCAATCAAGGAAGATGCAACAGATGTCAGTAGCAATGCAGCTTCATCACTGAGAGCTGGATACAGCACTTCTAAACAGAGCCACTATAAAAGCAGAAGTCACAAAATGCAGATATTTCCAAAGCTGACATGACAGAACTTGAGCGATTTTATAAGGTCTGGAAGTTTTATAATTTCCTGCCTCTCTCCATCCCATTGCAACTATTCTTTGTTCTTCCTCCTATCTGAATCAACTATCAAAACAGAGAGCTTAATTTGCCCAAGTAAAAGCTCTTTGTCAGATTTAGGTATATCCAAATTATTTGAGAAAAAAAATCTGAAAAGAAAAGCCCACCGAAGTCATCCTTCTAAGATGTAACCTCTGTCCTGTAGGCATTACTTTCACAGTAGCATTTAAACATATTTCTTTTTTATTCTTTACTGAGACTTTCATCTGCTGTTAATTCCAGCTTTGAAGACAGACATGCAGCCCCCTTATAGCTTGCAATCCAAAACAATTCTGTTTCCAAAATAACAAGTTCCAGCCCCTAGAACTGATATCGTAGTGTACTTTTAGAGACTGTAATAAGATCTTAACATGAAAAATCACAGGACAATTAAAAACTCACCCACAGTTTTTCTGTTCCAGAAGTGGCCAAAGTATTGATGCTTAATATTCTTACCTTTTTTCACCTCATGTGACCACAAAGCAAGATGAGGAAGATTCAAACACAGGTTTGTTGAAGTACCAGCAACCTCCCTGTCCCAAAAATTCTCAGCCAAACGGCATTTCTATTGTGCCATCTTGGGGCATTGACACTTTTTTTTCCTCTAGGGCCAGGACTGAAAGTAGAAGCATTAACAAAAAATGTAAGAAGCAGTCTTCTTGTATAAAACGGATAGTTTAAGGTCTGTCCTTCCTTCTCAGTTTGCATTCTGTTGATGAAACTCAAGATATCTGTAGAAATAACCAGGAACTCACTTAAATCATCTCGGTCATTTCAGTCCCAGCTGCTGTTTTTTCCTTTGTGGGAAACAGGAAAATGAGCTATCTCAGCAGCTGTTTATGGCCAGCAGTTCTTGTCCTGGAACTCTGATGCAGCCAAAGCAGGAGAATCTGACCTCACTCCTCAGACAAGCCACACACTCCATTTGCCCCAGCCAGACGCTTCGCTCTCCTCTACGAGAAACCGAGCATCTTTCAATTTATACTGCAAAATCACTGAAAATCTCAAAGGCGTTTTCACACCCAGATTACGGCGTATCCCAAATAAATTTTAAGCAGCAAATAATGGAACTAAGAAATTATTTTAACACTGTTTTCACTGGTTACTGTGAATGGGCCAGGTGAGTATGCTGAATTCAATGTGCATGTGAAGCTTCTGTGCAGGTAGAGATAATAAAGCTGTATACCATTTGCCATCTCGGAGGCTGCAGGTATTCACGGTGTGTGTGAACGCTCTGTAGGAGCTTCTGGAATGTCCCGCAAGCACTGATGGCACTAACTGCATCCCTCTGCTTCCCTGCAAAGGGCACATGGTGCAGGGTAACCTCAAACCCTGCTGAGAGCAGGACCTGAAAGGCATTACAGTGATATTTCTGTTCTAGTCAGCTAGAGACATTCTGGTATGATACTTCCATATTTTTTTTTGCAGCAGGCAGCTGGTTGTGTAGTTTCCCGCAGGCATTTGGAAAATATACACACGTATGCTATAGAGGCAGAGAGAACACTGAGCTGGTAATACACAGCTCCACAAACTGAATTCAGCTGAGCTTAAAATAATCACAGAATGTTAGGGATTGGTTTTTCTGGAGAGGTTATCTTCTAGAGCAGTATGCAGGACAACTGTCTATTTAGCAGAAGGACATATCTCCAAATGGCAGCACACAGTCTTTCAAAGCATGCACAGAAGTTATGAGAAGCAAGAGTGAAATTTGTTTTAGAAGGAGGAGTCCACAGAAGCATGAAAAATCAGTACAGCCTTCCTCAAAAACAGACTGCTTATGACTTATTTACAAGAGAAGGGACTCTGGGTTCCAGGAGGTTAAAGAAAACTGTACTCACAGTCTTCAGCAGACTGCAATACAGTGAAAAAATAACAGCAGTGGCTTAAGATAATTAACTTGGGTCATAGAAACAGTTTAGGCACAGTAGACTATGGATCTACATGAGATCACGTTGTTCACGTTTTTGTATACCTAGAGAATTTTGAACGGGAAGCCAAGAGCCTCACAAATAAAGAGAAGCTGCTGAAATCATCCAGTATTGCTCAGAAGGCCCTAAAAGCTGACTGTGAAGTTCTCAGGGCTGTGAAGTTGAAGAAGGACTGCAGATTCAGGGAACCAGATCTTAAGACTTAAGGCTAGAGAAAACAAACTCTACTAACACCAATACCTCAGAAGGAAGCATGACCATATTTAAGCCAAGGATACCAATAAGTAGTGTAACAGGCTAATGAATTTGTTCCATCCTGATATAATGTCCTCATACCTTAAGCACTATGCATTAAACAGCAAACTCCTACGTAGAGTGAACTCCCATTCCAACATCTCCTCATCCTCTGAAGAAAGATTTCAAAAGCATGATTCAGTATTAAAGTACCTTATTTAGATCTAATCTATCAGCACTGTGCTAGATCTGCACCAAACGCAGAAACAAAACAGGTATCTGTTATTTTTACCCTGCAGTCTTCTGGGAGACTGAAAATGTTTCAGTCTGTCTAAGTCAACGAAGCTTAGCAAGTTACCCAACAACTGAAATGACATTATTAAGTAGATAGCCATTTTGTCCAGTTCCTTGAGTAACACTTACCATTCACAAATGTAAGTCACTAAGGGCAGGTTTCACGTCTGGCATAAGAGAAAAAAGTTCCATTGGCTCAAGCACATGGAGAATGATACTGCCATCCATGGGGATGTAGGAACAAAAACGTGATGTTATCAACGTTCGCCACAAAACAAAAACAACACCAAAAAAGGTTCTGGTCTTTAAACAGCTCTACATATTGAACACGATGTATCCTGAGAGTCACCACGCAAGACACACCAGATCAGGCACAAAAATTGGTTTAGATGTGATAGTCAAACAGATACATGGGTAAATAATTAAGCCATCTGACCTGTTTGAACAAACTCAAAAGCCAGTTATTGCACATTACCTATACCAAGTATATTTTTTTAAGTCTTGTATGAAATATATAAATTTTTTTGTTTGTTTAGTTTTGGAAAGGGGAAAAATTAGGTAGAGGGGGCAGGCTGCCATGTTTTAGTGCCTGCTTGGAAATATAATACGATACCTTTTCTTAGAAAACTGCAACAGTCTGCAAAAAGCAATAGAGTGATGGATGATCTCAGGCACCATTCCATCAACATACATTACGATATGCTTAGAATTTTATAGACAAGTCATATATTTGAGCAAAGGTGGGTTTTTTTTGCAATAGAGAATTAAGATGACCTTTTTCTCTGCTAGGCTTAAAGTGCAATCATTCTTCCTTTCATTTTAATAGAGGTGAATCAGCAAGCATGTATTCCACTACGCCACAGCCTAAACCCCTCAGTCATCTCGCAAAGCGTTCTATTAATATTCTGCTAAGTTAAACTTTACACAGCTCACCACAACAATGAAATGAATCATTATCTCAACAACTGATCATTACAGGAAAGTCATTCCTGATGCATAAAATGGCACTTGTGTTTCATGTTTTGTGAAAAACTTATCACCCATTAAACACAGCAGTGCCAGATACTGCCAACAGGAGGCTTGTAAGTAAACAAGTTTATTATTACCTGAGAAGGACTAGATGCAACAAGTAGGTGACAGATAGGGAAGCAAAATGAAAATAAAGCTATTTGTCCAAATCTCAGGTGTTGTACTCATTCCTGCAAAATTAATAGCTTGTTCTCAACGAGATCAAGACCTGTTCTGAAGAAAATATTGCGGATTAAAAGCACACAGGCAGGAATACTTCAAAATGTTTCAGCAAAATGAGCACTGTCTTTGGCATATCTTATGTTACTGAAGACACAACTTCTAGGTTGTTCTAAACATTCATAAATATATTTCAAAGCTCAATGCATATTGACACTCATGGAGGCACCACAGGAAACAGGTTCATTCCACCAGAGGAACACAAGGCTGCAGAAAGGCCTAACTGCGGTCTTCTACTCCGTGGAGTCACAAGGACAACAAATCCAGATTCTTCTCCGAAAAAGTGTACAAGCCAGGACAAGAGATTATAGTCACAAGTCGGTGCAAGGGAAATTCCAGTTGGACATGTGAAAAAATTCACCACAGCAAGAATTAAGTACAGGAGCAGGATACCCAGAAAGGCTGTGAAATCTCTATCTTTGCAAATACATTAAAAAAAGACTGAAATAGGTCCTAATCAACCTGATCTGACCTTGAGCATGATGCTGGATTAATTGCTTTCTAGATGCCCCTTCCCACTAGAATTTTTTATGACTATGTTCATCCCCTACTGGAGGCATTCATAGCAGAGGAAATTCCATTTTACCTGTGCTGGAAAGAGCGAAGCATATCAAAAGGATCATTGACCATCCCAGACACCGGACACCTTGTCAACTTTGTTCAAGAAGGTAAGAGCTGTGGGTCTTGTCCAAAGATGACCAACATTAAACACTTCATGGCACATAAAAACAGCTGTCTTGCATATATTTCAATAAGACTAATTCACTACAATGTATGCAGACAATTGGAAAAGATTTTCAGATCTCAGTTCAAAGTACAGTTAAGATTGTCTACAGTAGTTTTTAGCCTTTCAATTTGTATAGCCTTTAAGTGTTACCAGACCTCAGACTGGATTTAAGCTATGATTTGAATTTCTTAGATACATTTCATTGACTTAAGCACCCAAGGTCAGAAATGGAAAGCCACCGTGCTGCTCAAGAATACAAATGCAAACAGAGAATTCAGCTCCTTTACCCTCCGTGTCGTTACTTCAAAGTACAGTGTGGACACTCAGTACGTATTCCATCAAAAAGAACATTTGAATTTCAGTGCGAGAATTTCAGCATGTTCCATTAGAAAAGAAACATCCATTAAAACTATGACACAAGTAGCAATTACAAGGATCTATTAGAATATTTTGTAATCACACTTCTACCCAGAGCAGTATCGTGGCAGAAGACAGTACATGGAATATCACTTTTGCCCAATAAGAACTTTGTTATGAAAAGAAAGCATCTGCCTCTGATGCAGGAAGGGCAGGGGAGAGTGGTACAGGCTGGTCTACACCTGGGACTCATGGTTTTCATGGAGCTGGAATGTGCATCTGCATCCAGCACCTCTGAAGCACTCTTGGGTCTCTCAGCACATGCTGATTAATTAAGATAACTCTTAAGAAGCTAATTCTGAGAAGTTAATTCTTGGATTGATGAACAGAACATCCATCCCAACAGCAGGAAATATACCAGTTCCTTGGATCCAGGAGGAATTAATTCCTTCAGCCACCATTTCCTCACTTAATGACAGTGCCCTAGAATGAGCATATAGGAGTCTTCCTCCACCCCATTACTTTTTAGTCATTAGAAAAGCCTATATTGAGGGACATCTTCAATTTGTATGACTCTGCTGAGAAACAGAGTCCCATGCTCAATCATCTGGCATCAAAAAGGACAAATATAAACGGATAAATAGCCTCATTTTACCCAGTAGGACTTTTACACAGCTTGGAGGGCTACTGAATAACTGTCTCTTAGTTATTGGCATGGTGTAGACCTGAGCTGGCACAGGAGCTGAGATTCTTTGATTCAAGTCAACTTCTGCTTAGTGTTATAATAATTCAGCATCTCCCGTATTAGAAATAAACAAACTTGAGACTGAAAATCCCACTGTTTATTTATGTGTATTTGTTCCCTGTTCCCACAGCAGCTCCCCCAGGCAAGTCTGTGAGGATACACAGCAGGCACACACAGCGCACTGCCAGCAGCAATGCACTCGTGTCAGACAGAAATTTAAGAGAGAAAAGGGAGTGGAAAAAAAAAAGTCAATATTTTAAAAAATAAAAGGTAAATCAGGCAATAGGACTAGGGAAGGAACTGAAACTTTCTGTTTTCTCAGGTAGACTGTCTGTCTTACTTTCTGAAGAAAGCAAAGATGAGAGATTTTTCCCTGGCAGCAGCTGTCCATCACTAGCCATAAAAACCTGTGATGAGATTAAGAGCCCTTTGGCCAATGGACAGTAGAGTAAGGTCATAACTACCCCTAAAACCCAGACCCCCTGGCAACCTATAGGCATTAAGATTAGATAGGTGGGTAGACAAACAGGACACACCCCCAAATGACAAGAAGTAATTTATTTCTGCAGCACATGTTATGCCACCTGCGGAGCTGACCTGCCCATAGCTCCAAATCACAGGGAGGGAGTTTCTGTTTGGCCTGTGTGTCAGTGAATGCAGAATTTAATTTCTCCTGGCTAAGCAGACATGATGCTTTCGTTGTGTGAGCACGCCATGCCTCAGGGTCCTCAAATGACCTCTTGCTTTATGAGGCTGAGAAGGAGCAGCGATAACCATAGTTGCCTGTGGCATAAGAAAATCCTCCTTGCAAACATGCTGTCAGGGAATCATTTCTTCAGATCTAGGGGACCTGAAGAGTGGAGAAAAAGCAGCAGACTTTCTCCTGTCAGGCCAATGTGCAATATCCCTTATTTCACTCTCTTCTCCCCCAGATAAAACCATCTTATTTAGTGTGGTTTTTCCAGACAGCATCTTTACTATGCAAATTACTTATGCTGTAGGATTAATTTACGTAAGGAAAGAAGCTGTTTCACCAGTGGTCTTATTAAGTGATGAGCCCAAAGCATCTTCAACTCACAGCACTTGTCAGCATCATTTTCAAGACAGCCCATTGTGTCTGACCAAGAAAAACACACCACATGCAAGATGCCTTTTCCATGCCCGCCACTCTGGCAGCCACTAAAGCCTCAGAGTTGAACTGTGCTTTGGGAGACACAGAGACACCGGCTTCGTTTGTGTGGCTGTAAGAGCACCGAGTGCCCAGTTTACATCTTGCTCTACTCACCATTCAAACAACGCACTTCGTAAATACGTAGCTGCCTTCTCTAATACATGGGTGACTTAGGTTTACTGCACAAAGCAAATTTTTGTGGTTTTAGTCATAACGCTTGAACAAACAGCCTTTTCTATAATTGGATAAAAAATAAAAATCTACATACAAATATGTGGGAAATGACAGCTAGAACTGTACTGCAATATTTTTTCCTTATTGATATTTTGTAAACCACTATTTCACCCGTTTTGATGTTGCTATGCATCTCTACATTAACAGAAAATTCAAGACTGAATATTTTTACCCCTGCAATTTTAATCTAACATCTGTAAAAAAAAAAAAAGGTTTTGCAACGTAGTTATTTGATACCTGATTTTGATGAGTTACGAGTCTTACAACTGCCTGACAAATTAGTAATTATGCCGTAACTTTTCCCTTATCATCACTAATTGACTGAAATAACACAGAAAGCAAGGTATTCCTTATTCTTGCCTTTCAAGCTGTTCTTCACTGTCATAATGCTGCACGAAATCCCAGATAAGAGATACTTAACATCATCCACAGGTAACGAAAGTTTGTGTGTAAGTTTTAGCCCCTTAAATATAAAAAAAGCTGTTCTAGATTTATCTCATCATTAACATGGTCGTGGAAACCTGCCTTGTACTGTGGGGAAAATCCTGTCTTGTCTGAGTTACTTAGATTTTTGTTGTTGATTCACACAGGTGGAGATTTGTCTAATATATTAATCGAGACAAAATTTGAATGTCCTCTTAGTCTTATTAAAATGAAATATGAGCAATTTTTCTGGGATGTCTGTTTTCTGAGCTTCTTATTTCCTGTCTCTGGAGGAATGGACCAGCAAACTCATCTGTGTGGGTATTTCTTGCTGCTAGCAAAAGCATGTTGCAGATAACTGAAGACGAGCACAATAACAGTGGATATAAAATCTATTCAGCCTCCTGGATCACTATCCCTTTTCACTGTAAGTTCTTTACTACTTGTACCTTTAGGTCAATATTCAAGAACAAAAACTAAAGCTAAGAGCATTTAAAAAGATCATATATTTACATGGATCTGTAGTAGTTTTAATACATTTTAATCCATTTGTTATCAGAACATCATCATAGACACAGTGACTCTTACTGAAGGCAATTCTGCAATTGCAACATTTTGAGATCATCTCTAAAACTATGCGTATTTTCTTCCTGTGATATTTTATGTTTATCAGGTTACCAACAAACAAATTCACTGGGAAATCAAATAATTTTTGTTATTCCCTTTTCACCAGCAATACTTGAGGCTCTGTTAACTGATTCTCATAATCTACAGCACTTAAGAGATCAGCTGTAAAGAAGCGTCAGATTTAGTCCATCCCTTCAGGTCTAAGATTTATATTGTTATTTTTCCTTTGAAAGTCTGAGGAAGCTGAACTGTTCCCTCACACATGCACAGTCACCAGGCTGAGAAAGGAGACACTACAGCCGTCTTTCCCTACCAGCGTGGTACAGTCACTGTGCCTGCAAAACGTAAGTTACATCTTATTTAAAAAGATACAGGAAAGTTAAGAAAGCAAAGCAAAAATGAGGACAGATGCAGGGGTGATTCTATGTTTAAACTTTGCTCACAAACATGAAGAGGAATTTTGATAAAGTTATGAAATAGCGAATGAAAGTTCTAAAGCTTTAAATTAGAAAGACAAAATGTATTTGTAGCTTCAGTAAAGGCACTACACTTTCGTCTTAGATTTCTCCCCCTCTTGGGGGAACAACACAGAGCAAGGAATTTCAAGGATACAGATGAGGAAACAGATTGCTAGTAATACTGAGCACAGTCAAATCCTAAATGACTTGATGTTCAAAAGCAGTTTCTCATGCAACTCATAACCATATCAAAACTTTCTCTGCACATAAATAGTAATTGTGCATCATTCTCCATATGACAAGGCTGAACCCTTTCCCAAAAAGAAATAGCACATTTGCCACCCATTCCAAGGTCTAAATTGCATAATTTGCTGTTTATCCTGTCCTCTCTCCAGATTGAAATTTATTTTCTCTAATAAAACCTCACTTATAAAACCACTGAGATAAAAAGACTAGATCATTTTTGTCATTGCTAGCCAAAAATCTTTATTAGCATTCAGGCAGAGGTCCTGAGGCATTTGATAAAGATTTATGCATATACTGTCCAACCTTTAGTTATTGTTAAATATACCTTTTAGCACTGCCAAACACAAATTTAAGAAACAGGCTTGTATCCTCTTGTCTAATCAGGAAGAGCCTTTTCAAAACTAAAGTTCTCATTAAAAGAATGTAAACCTATATCACTGACTTGAATATGGGAAAACTACCTAGGTAGACACAGCAACTGTAAGAACAAAAACCCGAAACATTTATCAGCATGAGACCTGGAATTTGAAAAGACAGATCCAAAGTCCAGTCAAGTCAATGAGGAAACTTCCAGTAACTCCGATTTGCTTTTGATCAGGTCCTAAAAAAATACTATGTTGCTAAAATGTGGCTTTTACCTTTTATTAGCATAGTCATTCATGCAGTTTTCAAAAAACCTTAAAAAAGCCAAACCCCTAATGTATGTCCAAAAATACCCCTTCTGCTTCTAGTGCAGCAATCCTGTTCTAATTAGATTCTTAAGCCAAAGTCCTAAAATATAGCGAACTTCCACTATTTTCTCTGAATCCTCAAAGAATTTTTAAAACACAAACCTGTTGAAAGATCATTCCATCTCCACAAACTGTTAGACTTTAAGAACAAATTTGCATTGGAACCAAACCAAAAACTCACAATAATTTTACTATCTCATTTCATTTATAGAGGTTATTGTTTGTAAATCCGGAGACTATCAATCGCAGAGCTCTGGCAACATTTAAAATAATAAATATTTCATTCAATATAGCACGTACCTGATTGACACTGAATAGGGTTTCTGCTCTTTATAAGTGTTCTGACAGCATTACATGTCAGCAAGGTTTTCACATAGCAATTCTGGATTTGTTTTCCTTCTTTCCTTTATCTCTGATTCTAAAGCAGCTGTGCCCACCACCACTTAGTCATCAGATCTCAAATATGAATATTATCAAAGCAACGTGATGCCCGCTCACCAGTGCAAGATTACACAGATACTATCAGTGTTTCCTTTCCCTGGGAAGGCAAGACCTAAACACAAGTTCCTCCTCCTCCTTTCTGACATAACAAGCTTCTGAGTTTGTCGTTCACTGCAGTTAAAGCTCTTACATGATTGAATCATTTTATAAGCCAAGCATTCTATTTAGCACAGAAATATGAATGACTAACTAACCAGCAATTCTGGAAAGCAAATACTGAGATTTTTAAAAGCTAAATCAAACTTTTGCTATCTTTGTCACAGGAAAACCTGCAACATAATTAACATTTGCTCTGAAACAGCAATATACTCATTTTAGATATTTTGGGCAACGTAATTAATAAACTACTTTGGCACTGTTTTTAAACACCAGATGCATAAACACAGACAAGGAGGGATTTTTTAATGTAACTACATTTAAAAAAAAAAAAAACAAAGCAAATTAGTTGGAAACCATTTCAAGTAATATCTTTATTTTACTGAGTTAATATTTATTTTTTTAAAAATGAAGACATGCAGCAAGGTCCAATTCTCAATTATGCATTAGGATTGCTTTCAAAATGCTTGATTAGATGCACAGCATTAACCTAATTTACTTAGAGAAGCTGTCATGCTTGGATAAAGTCTCCTGTTATTCATTCTTGCATTTTAGACGCAAAAATACCTCCAAGTCTACACTTCCTCTGGAAATTTCTTGTATGAATTAGGAGATCTGACTGTTGTCAACCCATACAACTGAAGCAGTCCTGCCCCCTTCGCTACCAAAAGCTTCACTGCAAGCACAGCCAGGACCAAACCAAAGCACTATTGCTATCCACACATTTAGCCAGTCCCATCATTACTTGATGCTAATGCAATTTCGCTCAGCATCAGATTTACCTTTCTACCTTGTTTCTGTGTTCTTTTCCTCAAGCCTCCCCATCTCCTCTCACTACTGTTTCATAGGTCCAAACACCGCTGCTTTTTAAGCTGAAATTCCTTTTGTTTTAACAGACTTCTGCAAGCTACAGGGTATTTAAGTCCCTACTGCCAGCACTTTTTGGTGGTTAGTTCTTAAACGGGCTTGAACCTGCACCTATCCAATCCTATTTATGCCTGTGGTAACCCTTAAACACTGTTCAAGGCCAAGGTCACATACCCTACCATCCTCAATAACAGAGGGATAAGAACGTAAAGATTTACTGCTACATATTACAGAAGCGCACCTTAGCTGTTTGCATATGTAAAGGTTGCTTTCCCTTCACATCCTGGTATAGCCCTAAACCATCTGTACCAGCTCTTGATCCTGAAAGTACCTTTACTCTAAATATCTGACCCTTGCCAAAGCTCTCCTCTATTTTTAGCAACTGTCCTCCTGCCCCTTTCTCAAGGCGACAAGAGAGACTCTACTGCAAAAAAAGCCACTTATATGCCACAAATGGATGGCAAAAGCTTTCAAAACCAGGAAGGACAGAGGAGATGGTACCCATAGCCATCAGCAGAAGTCAGACTTGGGAGGACATCAGTGGGACCAAGAGATCCTTATGGTTGTCTTCTCTCCATGAAATCTGGGGGGAGTCAACTAGCAAAAGAGATATCTGCCATTTTGGGGGTAAATTTATCAGAAACTACAATAGCCTATGTCAACAGTCACATTACACCACACTGCCTTCTGCAGAAGAAAACTGTTCTTCATTTGATCTTCAATAACTTCAAGATATTTGACCTTAAATAACTTCAAGATGTGTTGCCACAGACATATCTGAGAGCCAATGTACATGTTCCTCCTGAGAGACTGCCCTGACTGAGATTAGAATAATACATGTGCACCTTCTCAGAAGTGTCCACAAAATGCAGATCTAAGAAGGGAAGGGGGAACAAGGACAATACCAAACAAGCATTAGGAGCAGCAGTAAGTAGTTACTTGTGAATTGTACCTTTCCTCTCCATTCAGATCTTCTCTCAGTTCGGAGCCACAGCTATTTTGGGTAATATAAGCAAAAACCTTCAATCAAGGCAAATCAAGATTGTATTAAAGATTTTATGTGCTAGATAGCCAGATGGAATAAACAGTAACCAGATAAATGGTCAGGAACATGTTGGCAGTAGACAAAGAAAAATAAGTCAAGTTCACTTCTCTCTCTTTTATAAGCGTGTGTGTATACACACACATACATATATACATATAATACATAGTAATGTTTCCTAAAACAATATAAAATGAGGCAGCCTTTAATTAATTTATTTTCTTCATAGGTTTTTTTGAGGGGTGAGCATCAAGACAGGAGTTTCCGTGCATAGAAAAGGATGATTAGACTCCAGGCTACAGCAGATTATAGCTGGAGCAGCACCTGTCTAACAGACACATGAAACAGCTACAAGGAGCCTTGAGACAATACACAAGACAAAAATAATCCAGATAAGATGTAGCTCAGTATTGTACACTCCCCTGTGTGTACAAGTGCATGAAGAAGAATATATTAGTGTCAACAGACTGAAAAAGCATTTCCTTTAGACAAAGGTGTTATAGTGAATAAAATCAGTAAATATACCTACTTGACAACCCAGGCCCATCACTGATGGATGGATAAATTTTGTCTTGTCCCAGAGACAAAGAGTTACTTATATCATTGTTACCTAAAATTATTCAAGGCTGAGCAGCTTCTGGGACCACAGGATTCACCATACCATTTATATGGTGCATACTCTCTATATACTCCCTGAGTAAAGCACCAAGTTTTCCTCTCAGCATTCCCACTACGTTTAGCACCCCCGGTCTCACAGTCATGACTTGGCTTTCTAGCAGATAGCACTATATAAGCAACTTGAAGAATGGTTTAACTTGAGGATTCACCTAAGAAACAACCTTTTTAATACCTCCCACAAAATTTAAAGGTGTTATAGTTAAAGGAGCACACTGAAGGGAAGAATGAAGAAAAAGGGCCAGAACAGAAGAGGGAAACTTTTTGGACAATGTTCTTCAGTGGTTATATGATCATGCAACCCTGTTATTAAATTGCTGTGAAATTACATAATTTCATCCCAGTATACCACATATCCATAAAAAGAAGCAAACTTTAAGGGAAAGAATTTTATGCCTGAAAGAATTTGAAGGAAACTATCTGTCCTTGTATTATCTTGGGCAAAGGCATATTCTCCTCATCACCTCTGAATATCCTGTGGGTGAATACCTTAATTTGTTACCACAGCTTCCGCTCCAGCACCATACACTTTATTCCCTAGCTATTGCCAAAATGAAATATCAGTATCACAAAGGCAGGCTTATTCCCACTCCACACAGAAAAGCTTCTGTGAGAAATTACCAACTTTAAACGTAGTCACCTGGTTCAAAGCACCTCTAAATCTGATAAAGTTTTCAGCCATCACACTACACCCTCTCCTTCGTGCTCATAGTTTCAAGCTGAGCATGGACACATGCGGATGCTGCGATAGATTTAGATTTCATGCAATGCTAAATGCAGGTCCTGAAGGTCCAGCCTTTTGAAGCTCACCTGTAGTGATAAGCAGCTCTGCCATTGCAGGGAGAAAACAATAAACATATGGTATTCACACTGCTAAGGATTCATTCTTGCATACATTCCAAAGAGCTCCTATCTTTCCATTTTTATCCAGGTCTCTTGTCTGGCAGGCTGGAATTAAAGGAAACCATTTCTTTAAATGTTAACTATTACATTATTGTAACTTACATGAGGATTCAAGATTGCTGTGATATTTTATTCTGTTTTCAGTTAGTTGCAGTCTTGGCAGCAGGCAACTGAGGTCAAAGGCTGAAAGTCACTGGCTGAGGACGTGGAACTTGTGTCTCTTGATTCTGTGCAGGAGATAATTCTTTCTTCTTCTAAATTACCTCATCCAATACAGGTTCAACAAAAGTGATTTTGAACTTGATTTCATTTCTGAATGTAGGAAACCTGGGTTTCCACATACTCAACATTGACCCAAGACTTTTATATAAACCATACATGAAAAAACAAGCATTCTCCACATTACACATACAGTGTAAGATATCACTATAATAAATAGGAGATTTGGTCTACTGAGTCCAAAGGATTCCCTCTACTGCCACAGCTCAAACTCCCTTCTACCCTCATTCAAGTCATTCCAGATGGAGCTCTCAGCCCTGGCTCATGGTTTTGCAGCATGTTCTTGTATCTTTCCTCAGACCTCTCGGTCTTGAATATGCTGCTATAGTAGAACATGTCCTTTAGGACTCATATGTCCTGGAGTAGCAATTAAGCTATTATAAATCAATATTATAAATATCAATTATTACCAACTTACTGACTGTTCCCCCAAATTCAAAAATAGAGCTTGTTTCTCAAGCATTTCTGCTTCCAGAGAAGTTGGCCTCTAGAGATGACAGAAACAAAGTCCTTTCCATAGCCTGAGCTCTTCCTTCCCAATACACGACCATGTCCAGCTCACAGGTGAGGATTTTGTTTCTTGCTGTCCTGAATGTAAATGTCCATTTCCCTCTTCTCCTTTTCACCTATCTCCTATGCTTTCCAGGGCCCCAACCTGCCACTTTTCTTCCCTAAAGGAATTCTTCCCTATGCACTGCAAGGCTAAAGTCAATGGATTCATTTTCCATCTACTCTACAGTTATACTAAAAATTATCTTTTGAGGAAGGTCTTAGCAATTCCTCTTCATTCAGTCTACTAGGCAAGTTCAGAAAACAAACGCACAACAAAAACCAGACATGCAATCATTATAGCGTGGGAACCCTCAGAGAAAGCTGCTTCCATTAAGCCACAAAGAATAAGCAGGGTTACCTACCTTACATACAGTGGGCAGCTAATACAAAATATGAACCATTCAGTTACAGAATGTAACAACTGCTATGAAGGGCATGATTGATGTCATACACCTGTTTATTAGTTCTACTGAACCTAAGCTTGCAAGTGATTGCTTCCTCCTTTTTTGCTATGATTTTCTGAGAAAGGAGGCAATGGGAGGGGGAAGAATAGTTGGGCAAGATAGAGAAGGCCTGCCAGCTCCAATCAACTGCTAATGAAGTGCCTTTGGTATGGAGATGACATGTAATTGGTCACACCCACTGCTCTTCAATAGTTTTTCAACAGACATCAAGAGCAGCTGATCTCAATTCAGAGTCCCTCTTACAATAGAACTAATATACTGAAGCAAACTGAAATATAGTTTCTTTCCTCAGCAGACAACCTGAATCTAACTAGCAAAGCAAAGTTCAAGATGCAGAAAATAATGCCAACAGAAGAACAAGAGAAGAGAGACAGTTACAAAGACACCTGAAGTGGCTGAAAGATTCCCAAAGTATTTACAACAATTGAAGCAACTGAGCTTTATTCTTTGATCTATGCAGACACTTAAAAACAACTTGCCCTTTAAGGAGCTTATTTAAAAAGAAATCAAACCACCATGAACACAACAGTGGTGAGAACTCCTGTTTCTCTTTTCAGTGCCACCACAAAGAAGTAGATACAAAGAAAAAAGCCAGTGACTCTTCCCACATAACTTTTTAATTCGCAGCTTTGTGAATCAGACCTCATTTTGCAGCAAGTTTAGTTCAGCTTCCCCTTCAAAAATAATCAGTCTCCAATGACAGCAGCTACTGGCTGAGGTCATGTTGGGTCTTCTCTGTCTGACTGCTCACTGCCATCACCCGCAGTGCTTCTCCAAGGACTGTGTGGTCCCTCCCTGTTCCTTGTGCTGGCTTTGGAGCTCACCTGACCCAGGAGAAGTCACCTCAGCCTGCAAAATTTGCAGAAAACTATTGCAGCAAAAGGAGAGGGAAGGAGAAAGGGAGTTTGGGTTCTTTTCTTTCATTTTTTACCTCACTGGTGGGCTAGTAAGGTGAATCTGCTCCTTGAGAGGTCAGACAACTGGCAAACCAAGAGAAAGGCAGGGCTGCACAAGCGGGAGTGGGGGAGGAAAGACTGTTCCTTTGCCTGACTGCAAATTCTTAGACCAGATCATTTCTTTTCTTCCTGCAAGGAGGACTTCTAGTTACAGCTGGGGCACTGACTAGATAAAATTAGAGGATAAAATCAGATTCAAGTCAGGCCACACATCCTGTATGCACTCCTCTTACCCCATCCTCCCACGCTGTGGAGGAGTCAGCGCCCTGTCCAAACTCAGCGAGAACCATCGGGTACCCCTCTTCCCCTTGCTCCCCAAGCAAACCCTCCTCTGCCTCCCAGGGAAGTAAAGCTACAAATAAGATCAAGCAAGCAGAATGACGGGTGACATCAACAGCCTGAGGTGTCACAAAACCACCATGAGGGTATTCTCTGGAGGTTGGAAGGTCCTGTTGCCACACTGTGGTGGTGGGTTGTTCTCCCACTCACTTCAGTTTCAGTCTACACCAGCCTTCTCCCACTTCTCAAGCCACATCACTTTCCTACCTTTCTAGCCATCCTATCCATGCCCTATATCTACCCTCCCAGAAGAAGTGCCTGCGTCCTTTTGTTCCCATCGCCTCATAGCACAGAGAAGGAATCCAGATTAAAATTTACATGGTGGGAAAAAATCAAACACAACAAACAAAAAAAGCCACCACTTTCTCAACAAAACCAACAAATAGAAGAATTCTAACCTAAGCCAATTCTCCATAATAGACACATATAGACACATATAAACACAATATTCAGAGGAATCATGAAACAGCAGTATCTTATGCACATTGCTGTTTTACTGAGAAGCTTTAGAGCCCTGATACAGACACAGAACATTTTAGGGACAGGACTTCTGCATTCTCCCAGGACAGCAGCTCCAGATTTTCAACCAGGACAACTCTTGAGGAATGGAGGACCTAATATGTTCCAAAACTGCTCTTCATCCAGAATCACTAGGGATTTGGAAACATCTCATATACAAGTAGGCTTTAAATGTAAAAGAAGTTTAAAGAAAAATCTACTGCCAGTATATTGGCACAGAATGTGTTATTTTCACCCATTACCTTGCTAAGGCAAATGTAGTGGGGGAAAGAGAAGTAGCAGAGTCTAATTTGCTTGAACTGCTGAAAAAATAAACCCTCAAAACATAAAAAGCTATAATCTCAAAGCTGTCTGGCTATCCAGTCGAGAGGATCAACAAGGACAATCAGCTGGGTCACTCGCTGGGGTTTCACGCTTGCTCTGTTGAACTCTGCCCTGTCTGTTACCTGGTTTCTCAAAGCTCGAAGAACTGGACTTAGGTTCCCTACTAGAGCGGGGATAGCAATACAGAAAAAGAGTAGCAGATAAGCAACTGGGCCACTCCATTTTTAAAAATTGCCTAGCACTACAAAATACATTGGCAGAAGGAGTAATTTGTTTTAACTCTTATCCTTTTTTTACTATTATTTTTTTCTTTTTCCTCTAGAAGTAGCCTGTTTCTTATGCTTCAGCCCATTAACTCAGTAAGGTGTGAGGCCAGACGCGCAAGGGAACTGCATCTTTCAGCTCTCCTCCTGTGTTCAGCCCTGGAGCACAGCTCAGAGAGAAGGCTGTGTGGCTCAGTACAGCATTAGGGAGTTAAACACAGAAGATATAGAGCACCTGAGTGAAGATTGTCATGGTGAGCTCAGCTGCAGGACTTCCAAACTACCACACACCTCATATTTTTAATCTAAATGCTAATTAGCATTGTTGTGTTTGTGGTCAATCTCTCTTCTAAACCCATGCTTTCATATGATGTGGGGTCTGCAGTCATTTCTCTTGGATTATTCTTTTGCAGAATACATATAAAACACTGCTTCTCCAATCAGGGGAGCCATCAATCAGAAGTTCTTTTTACTCTTCTTGAAATATTCTCCACGAAAAGCTCCAAGCAATTTTTGTTTTTCTCACAAGTTTGGACTAGAAGCATTTGTCATTTTAGTTGCTTCTTTCCTTCTTACTTTTAAACACACCCACCCACGAGCAGATCAAAACCTCCCAGCTCGTACTTGAATTCAGAATGGTCTCAGAAGTAGCTTCCCATGTTCCAATTATCGCTAAACAAAGCAGCATATCATTGTTCCCTCTTTCAGCCAGAATGGAAAGTAACTAGCACACCCATCAGCTTCACGGAGGTTTTTACCCAGTCTTGAAGGATGTGAAAAGCAAGAAGCAACAATGGTTAGTTTTCAAAGGGCAGTTTCCATCTAGAAGTCCAATAATGCAGAGTGCACTTGAAAGGGTCGGGGCCTGGACACATAAAATCAGCACCCAAAATTGAGAGAAACCTGACATTTTAACCTTAATCTCTTTCTGTCCATTTCCTCATCTACAAGATGAAGTACAGAGCACTGAGAGATCCTTGCACGAAACCAGGAGTCAGGAAGAAAGACAGGAAATGGACATTCACAAAATCCACAGGATTGTGAGCACTGAGAACAGCAGAGACAGAAATCACTTACTTCTGCGTTCAGTTATGAATGTAATAAAGAGGGTGTTAGAGACTAGCAACAGTGTCTGTAGTTGAGTGCAAACAGCATTTTTATCTCTCAAAGCTACATTATCTTGGATAGCCAAAAGATTCACGTACATTAGAGACATTTCACCAATCAATTTCCTATTTTATCAATCTCTGCTTGGGCAGCATTATGAAGGATTGTTGTAATAGTGATAGTAGGAATTAGGATGTGAAGGGGTTTCGTTAGAAGGAGATATGTTGTTGAATTAGTCAGGCCCAAAGGAATCTCAAGGCCACTTCGAGAAGCTGAGAACAGAATCTGCTGTGAGAAAGAGGGGCGTTTCTTCATTAACAGGGCCTCAGCATGGCGTGAGTCGTCGGACCTATCATCGGTGGGGCTCCAGCATGTGGACTGCCCATGATACTCATTTAGCGAATCCATGCTTGGAGCGTGGATTCGTGATTAGAGAATAGTTGCGTATATAAGGAGACATGTTTCTGTAATAAATGGCTTTTGCGTGATTCACATTGAATCGGAGTGCTGAGTCCTTTATCGTTCCAACATTAGGAAAGAACAGAACAGGCCTCTCAATAGAGGTCCATGCCTGAACAAATTAAAATAATGCCTATTCAGTTATTGCATACAGGTGAAACCTTCGTAACATGCCAACATTTGGCTAGTTCATCTCTTCCGAGAAGTTTACACGAGAAAGTCAGAAGTGGACTTGATGATCTCTGAGGTCTTTCCCAACCCAGTCGATTCTGTGATTCTGTGTGTATATACGGAGACATAGTCAAAAGAAACAAGATACAAGATCCAGTCTAGGGCTAACAGGAAAATTGCCAAGAAGACAATACTAGAGTTCACTGCCCAAAGATGAAAGAAAAACATCAGAAATGGATTAGGAAGAGAAATTTAGGGATGAAAGGCACAGATATTCAGCAAGTTGCTTTTATTTATTTATTTGTTTGTGACTCGGTGCATGAACTAGAGAACAAAACTGTCTTTACTTCTCCTGTCTCCTTACTTCCAACCTGCAGCATCTTCAAATTTGTTCCAAAATCTCTAGTTATATATATGGATTTTGAACGGTTTCTGGCAACATTTCAATCTAGTGAGCACTGAACAGACTCAAAAGAGCCCCACAACCATTAAATGTCCAAGCATATTTAGAATTTAGCACATAATCCCAGCTTGCTTTACATTAGAAAAAACCTTTAGGCTTCTGCTCAGCTCTCCTAACTTCCTTATTCCACTGAGAGAAAATGATTTCACGCAATTGCAGTCCCACTGGAGGAGAGCACACCATCAAGCAGATGAAAGCTTCAACCATTCTTACAAGGATGGTCCATGTGAGATGAGAGCAAAGGATAATTTTATCTTCTCAGCAAGAAGAAAAGGCACAGAAGGATCTGCATTTCACCATCTCTCCCGTCAGTTTCTCATCACATCTCTCGTAGGATGATGCTAGAGGGGCACCATTTAGGGATCAATATTTATAAGTGCTCATAAGTTTTTTTGAGAAGTTAAACTTGAATACAATAGGTCTTTAAACTATTGGAAGTGCATATACTAAAAATAGCTCCTAGTAGCTGTAAAGCTTTAAAAGTGATGGCATTTAGGACAACTGAAGTAGATTTACAGAGAAGAAGGAGACTGGAGGGAAACTATTCTCTCTTATGCTCTGCATTACTTTTCATGTTATAGAACTCAAGAGCAGGGCAGCTACCGGTGTGTCTGTAAGCGACAGTCACCTGTCCCCTGGAACCACAAATAAAATCTAGAAATAAAAGTAGTCTGTGTCTTGCTGCATCTTTACCATGGTGGTTTCTATTTCAAGCAAACAGCATCAGCGAGTTGCTGAGATGCAAACACAAGAGTGCTTTATTCCATCTCTGTTTTGCCTCTGTGTTCACTACTGAAACTTCAGCAGGTGCATGAACCAGGAGATCTTCCTGGGGCACTTGTTGAATTGCTGTTGTTGGTGGGTAATACATTAATCACAAATCCCAACATGAATCCACACCAGGGCTGGCGTGCCTCAAGAAGAGTCTCACAGGCCAAGGCAGCAGACCTGGCCTAGGATGCTTTGAAGACATAAGCCTGTCTTTGGCAGCCACCCCTCAAGGCCAATGACTGTTGTGGAAGTACCAGGAGGAATTGACTGCATACTGCTGGTTAATCCACCCTCTTCCAAATGTTAAACTAGATTTTCTTTTTAAGTGTGTTCAGCACTAAAATAAGAGCCCATAATTCTGAAGTAGACAGATTTCTATACAACGTATTTGCGACATTTAAATTATTTCTACCAATGCCTTCTGCAGTCTTGGAAGAAAGAGAAAGCCAGCACAATGAAGGATGCTTTTGTATAATTTACATAGTTAGTTTCTGGTTGATATTTAAACTATTTCTTGCACATGCATTGTATATTCTGCATTGCTGATCAGCAAATTGCATTCAGCATCTAATTTGTTAAATGGTTTCCTCTGTCAGGAGAATGTTCCCACTGTAATAGTGATATTTTATCCTGTCAAAAGAATGATTAGGCTAAAACATCTTAGTAAATACCATAAACTACCCAATAACATCAAAAATTGAAGGTGTACAAAGGCTATTCAATTACTCAGGAAACTTTCAAATTTCCAGGTAACAGAACTCATTTTCTGCTTGAATGAGTAATCAAGGAAATATAATTTTCTTTTATATTGATCATGGTATAAGGTACAGTCTAAGGACAGGAGCATAAAATTGTCTATTACATTTTCTTTATTAGTGTTAGAAAATCATTTTCAAAACTATTTCACCAATTTTTTTTCTGGGAAAGGAACCTCCTTTCTTGATATTTTTTGTGCCCTGTCTCCAAATCCTTATCTGTATGAAACTGCTGCTGGCAGAATGGCATGGTCTCTCCGAGCAGTTCTGTCCTTGCTGAAGTCAGTGGAAGTTCTGCCATTTAATTCACCAGGGCCAGGTTCTGTACTTCCATATAGGATGCAACTGCAGGAATTATCTCCTGACTCTAAATTGCACTTATTTTGATTTTGGCTTCATTTTACTTCCCATCAGTTCCCCATACTGTGAAAAGTAGATTCAGCTACTAATACAATTCATACAAACTCCATTGGAAAAACACACTGGAAATACTTTCCATGAGATGAAATGTTTAATCTAGATACAAGTTTGTTTAAATGACTTTCTAAACTGTAGAGTGTTGGCTTGCTTAATCCTAAAATATTCTATACAGTTTGTAATCCTTAGGTTTCTCTCATGAGAAGCCAAAGGCATGCTCCTTAATACAAATGAATTTCCAGTGGACAAGAAGGTAATAGGTGTCATAATGAGAATCTGTCCATAGTCTAACACTCCCGCTCCTTCCTTCCTTCCTTCCTTCCTTCCTTCCTTCCTTCCTTCCTTCCTTCCTTCCTTCCTTCCTTCCTTCCTTCCTTCCTTCCTTCCTTCCTTCCTCCCTTCCTCCCTTCCTCCCTTCCTCCCTTCCTCCCTTCCTCCCTTCCTCCCTTCCTCCCTTCCTTCCTTCCTTCCCTCCCTCCCTCCTTCCTTCCTTCCCTCCCTCCTTCCCTCCTTCCTTCCTTCCTCCCTTCCTCCCTTCCTTCCTTCCTTCCTTCCTTCCTTCCTTCCTTCCTTCCTTCCTTCCTTCCTTCCTTCCTTCCTTCCTTCTCTCCTTCCCTCCTTCCTTCCCTCCTTCCCTCCTTCCTTCCTTCCTTCCCTCCTTCCTTCCTTCCCTCCTTCCCTCCCTCCCTCCTTCCCTCCCTCCTTCTTTTTTCTTCTACTAGTAAAATATTTGAAGTTCCTTGGTACATTTACAATTACAGTAACGGGATGTTTTTCATCCAACAGGTCAAGTTCCCAGGAGTATCACAAAGATCAGTGAAGCAGAGATAAGAAAGATGTTGAACATTTTATTTCTTACAATGAGAAAGAAAATATTGCTCCTGAACACTTGTAACAACTTTGCATCTCTCACAATCATTATCCAGATGCACCCAACTTAACAATAACATTGCTTAAAGCATAAAACTAAACATACATATTATACACATATATAAACATATATATATTTTTTTTACTTTCTTCTACATATAGTTCAATACATAATTCTAAGTATAGTTCTGCAAAAACAAAAGATGCTTCTCAGAGTTTCTGGATTGGCAACTGGCTGCTTGTAATAATTTCTTCTTCCTTTACCTCCTGTTCAGACACAGTGGACTGGGAGTCATGAAAATGTGCAGATAAATAGGCAAGAGGAGGAGAGCTTTTTGTTTTGAATACTGCTTACTTTTTTTAACATCCAGCCTCCCAAAGGAAGGATGGTAGTGTAAGAACTCAATAAGGGGACAAAATGCAATGATCAAGTAAGTAAAAGGAGTGCACTTCAAAATAAATCTCTGAATCTACATCTAGATGACATTAGCTTTGCAATTGTAAAAGTGCTATCAAGCAACCAGCCATCCCTTTTACATGTTGTACTTCAAATGGCTTAAGGAAAATAAATATTCTGATTTTGTCATATGCTTTGAATTAGATATTTTTAAATTTGTCACACATGGAAATAATGCAAATATTAATGAATGCATTACATTAAGCCAGAGTACTGGACTAAGTCTATCAGGAACTGCTAAAAGTCCAAAGGTTATCCATTCATTAAATTCAAAGCATGAGAAAAATATATGTAGTTCTTTACCGCTTATATGACGGAAAGCTTACCAAGCATAAGTTCTCTGATGAAATTTGATATTCACTTGCTTATACTACCCTGGATCAAAATAATCCAATCACAAAAATACACAAGAAGAACTAACAAAGAGTTCCTATACTATGATTTATGTTAACCACCATTGCAGATATTATTGGCATATACCCTGACACCTCAGAAATGCCTGATTTGGTCCAAGTATTTGAGCCAGAGGCCACAGAACTGAGTGCACCTAAAATATGTCTCTAAGATGGGCATGCAGCAGAATTGTAGGATTTTTTCAAGACAACTGCTCAGTGAAAGTGTCAGAAAGTTAATTGGAATGTAATCAGAACTCAGAGTTCCTGATGTTAATTTCTCACTTTAGGGCTTACATACATTCTTCACCAGCTTTAAACAATAAGAACATATGGGATTAAATTAACCACTTTAAGAGCTGTTCTGGCACATACTCTTTTTTTTTCCCCTCTATGAGGTATGCAGATTCAACTGCAATAGCAATGAACACCACTGACTCCCTGGCAATTCTAAAGAAAGCTGTTAGACTTTGAGAAGATGTTGATGGGGATCATAATATCCCTGCTGGTGGTACCTGCGGCTTAAGGTCTTTCTCAAAAATTAGACCTCATCATTCAGACAGAAGGAAAAGTGTAGCACAAGAAAAGGTGGCACAATGACTTCATTTCCTGGGTTTTCAGTTAGCTTCTCTGTTTTATTCCCTAAAATATTTCCTCTGACCAGATCCACAACTGCACCTGTTTGTTTTATTGTATCTTTTCTGTAGGTTTACTTCCTTGACCGTGCTCACAAGCTATTTTAATTCCCCTATATGTCGTGAGAAGGATGAATGTTAGAAATATGTCATAGCAATAGGCGCTAGTATAAAAAAATCATAAGACTGAAGTGGGGCAGAACAATGAGAATTAGAGAGTTGTTTAAGATAAAGAAACATCATTTATGGAGACATTCTAATAATCCTGCTCATAAGATCTACCTATTTCCTCAACCTTTCGTCAGTCTTAATCTCTCCACATTCCATAGGAAAAGAACCTGTTTTCTCTTTAGCTTAAAATGTCCACAATATTTTAAACATCTGCAGTCTCAACATAAATAAATAGAAAGGCAACAAGAGAGCTGCTCTGTGTATTGCAAATAAGAGTAAGGTCAGACACTGAATCCAACCTCATCTTTTGATCACTCAAAACTACTGCATATATCACCCTAGTTCTGATTTTACTGAACATATTTCCTGACATCCATGTTTCTCCAATGTTAAAACAAAAAGAACAACAAAACCAAACCAAAACCAAAGCCAAACAAAAAAACTACAAACAAAAGGACACAACCAGCAGTTTCAACAGTTTGAAAGTTCTAATTTATTCTTTAAGTAACCTCAACAGTTATCCTATTTATCAAACGTTTACATTTGATAAAATCAATGCATTTATATTAAAGCACATTATCTGCATGACGTATTCAGTGAAGCCAGCAAGCTGTAGTGAACCAGTGAATGTGGTTACTTTCACAGCAATGTGCTGATGTTGAAATGTATGAAAGCAATAAGACTGTTACTGGAATGATTTTTAGGATAAAAGATAAAGATTGTTTTTAATTAGATGCCTAAAATTGTTCTTTGTTCATTTTTTAAAACTCTGGATAAACCAACTCCTGATTGTCTTTTAAAGGAAGAATGCCGTTCTTGTGGCTCCTTTCTTACAAACAGTACTTTTCTTCTGCAATACATTGTATCTCTCTTTGTGACAAAAATCATTTTTTCAGGTTGGTGAAGAAGTCTCTTAAAACCTCCTTAAGCTGCCATCATATGAACAGAGAGTCGACTTGTATTAGCTAGAGCACCCAAAACCCGTTTAATAAGATCTAAAGAGTCTCTTAAGAGAACTTAATGATTTGCTTTAATAGCAATCTTGCTATTTCTTCAAGTGCTCTTTTGGCTGAGTGCAGCTCATTAGCGACTACTTCCACCTTATGCGGTCTTCATCTTTCTCTATTTCATAGTCTGTGGAGACTTGTTCTGTTTTCAAACTGACCACCTTTCCAGACACTTCTTTTTCTTTAGTCTTCTAAATTTCTTCCAAAACATTTGAAGTTCTGTTGTGATTTTTTTTTTTTTCCAAAATATATTCCATAAAGACAGGAAATAAATCAGAAATCGCACTTGAATATTCAAATTGTGAACAAGGAGCTGAATTCCCCAAACTAGTGGCTTTGTCAGACACATCTTTGGAGTAATTAATCCAATAAACAGTTTAAAGTGGGAAGAATAAGATGGGGCAAATCTTCAAATTATTAGCTAAATTCTGAGAAATATGGAGCTGCTAGAAGAAACAGTCATTTGCATGAAGCACCTGTAGTCAAATGGAGACTTCTTGTTCCAGCAGATACAGATTTGGGTTGAAACATTAAAATTGCTTTTGCTCGCTGCTGTAACTCGGGTAACATTGTGCTCACTTCTCTGACTTGAAAAGTGCTGCCTAAAATTGTCTGCCTTGGTCTTCTACCTGGTCAGTAAAATAGGATCACTGTACTTAATGTTCAGATTGTAAATTGAGCTGGTAGGTGTTGATTTGGCACCTTCCTTTCACTGAGCTATTCCTGAAGTTTCTCAGCACCATTGAGAGTTTTGGGGTTCTGAGAAACCTTCAGCATTCAAACAAACTTGTTACTCCTTGTCTTTCTCAGAGCGCTTAAATCTCCTCTTGTATTTGTTTATCTGCTGTTCTGCACAATGATTTCCCCTCCTTTGAAAACAGTATCCATATTACAAGAATAAATTTTATACAGCATATGGTATGAAAAACTTGAATTCTTCCTGTTAACATTTCATATCTCTAAAACAAAGACAACCTGATGAAGAGGTTTCAATGAAAGGGCAGGATGAAACAGTTGCTTCTCAACCTACTTGTATTATTATTCCAAAGTGTTTTCATGTATTTATGAATTTACTCTTTTAGTAACAGTTAATGGCTTATATGATATTTGGGAAGTAAACTAGAATTGTTTCTTAGTGCTGAATTTGTCCTAGTGCTCTACCAGTCTCTGAAGGAGAAAAGCAGACTGTTCCTTTTGTAAAGAACAGGAAGACTCAACTTTGCTCCGTGATGAGGCACACCAGGAAAACCATTGCCAAAGGTGAGATTCATGTATCATGTGCTCCCTGTCTACTCTCAGATTACCAAAGACAGTGCCTCTTTTCAACTTTACTGACCAGACCTTTCATATGGAATTTGCTTCAAGAAAACTTACCTTAATCATTGAATGGTTTGGGTTGGAAGGACCTTCAAAGCTCATCCAGTGCCACCCCTGCCATGAGCAGGGACATCTTCACCAGCTCAGGTTGCTCAGAGCCCCGTCTGGCCTGGCCTGGGATGTCTCCAGAACATATTGTTTCCTTTTTAGCAGTCATTTGAAGTAATGCAGATTAAAGTTATAGTTTTCTATACCCTGTATGAAGGGTTTGTAGTTGAAAGGCGAATATATTTTTGTGGTTTTAATTTTAACTAATGAGTATTCATTACATTCATAATCCAGTTCTCAATCTCATCCAGTTCCTACATGGTTTCCCATGGAATCACAGCAACAGACACGAGACTACTGCAGCCTGGCAATATTGATTCACCACCCTAACACAGGAGGCAGGAATCAATCAGACTGGATTTTGCTTGTGAAACTGAAAATTTACACTGACTTTCCCTGTAGGTTAGATGTGTAATTTGTACTAACAGAGATAGTCTGGTCTTGTCCATTGAGCTGCTCCGCTTTTCCCAAGAATGCAATAGCAATCCAGATTTCTGTTAAACTAAACTCCTGTGTTTTCAGCATCTACCACCTTTCTTGATAAGATGTCAGAGCGGTTATTGCCAAAATTAGACAGTGGCTTTAATAAGGTCCACTATCCTTTGTTTTGAATCTTGTTCTCTCTGTAGGTAAACTTTCCTACTCAAGTTTTCTTTTCCAAGTGTTTTAAAATTTTAAAGTACATCTCTGTAAAAGTTTTCTCAGAGCCTTGTGATAGGGATCTCACTGGTATTCTAAACAAAAGGTTAGTGACGGAATTTTTTTAGGATAACTGAATAATTCAGATCATCTCGTCCAACTCCACTGCTCAAAGCAGTGTCCTCTGTACTTAAATTATGTTGCTCAGGGAAGTCAAATTCTGAGTATCTCCAAGGACTAAGGTTCCAGAACCCTTCTGTGCCACTTGTACCAGTATTGGTTCAGTCTCATAGTGAGGATTTTTTTCTCCTTGTATCTCACTGGGATTCTTCTTGCTGCGATTTACTTCTATTGCTTCTTGTCCGTGCATTGTTCACATGAATGGAGAGTCTGGCTCTGTTTTCGAGTGGGTGTTTATAGAGGTATTTGAATTAGAATAATTAGATCATCTTTTTCTCTTTTTCAAGTCACCTTCTCCTTGTGTGTCATTTGCTCCATCTCTCTAATAATCCTGGTGGCCATTTTCCAGACTCAATGTAAGGTGGCTGAAAGGCTACCACAATTAACCAGTTCTTTCTGGTACTGGACACAAGGTTTCCTTCTTGGCATCTCTCATTCAGGCAGTTCACCTCTAAGAGCACTGGCAGACCATCTTCTTTGCAAACAAATACATGCAGGAGGAGCAGAGGGCAGCAAGAGCTATCATGGCAGCTCTTTGACGCCAGAGAAAATGTTCCAACAGGGTTGTGCAACGTACAGTCTGCAGAAGGGTATGCCCATGTGTCTTACACAATCAGAGAGCTCAGTGATCAAGGAATTGCAACACTTGCCAGCTAATTCATCATTCCCCACTTGAGACAATATTACATCATGAGTAGCCATTTGCTTCCAGGCTCTCAGTTAACAGCAAAGACAGAATACTGCCCTGAAAATACACTAGATAAAAGAGCTGTGCTCTGCCTTCATAAATCTGCATTTGCTGTGCTGGGAAGTAAATATCCAGAGTGCTCCTATGTTGCTCCTGAAGTCAAGGAGCTCAGGAACAGTGGACTGCAGTAGTCAGGGAAATCAATGACCCATTTTGTTACTCATTCTGCCTCCTTTCGGAACACTCAACACTATCAAATAGCATGTACAGTAGAGATATTCACAAATAGCTTTATGAAGTGTAAGTGCTAGGAGCATCTAACTGTGACAACTTGGTGTTTCATATGGCCTTCATTTCTCTACCAAGAAGTTCTTACCTCTGCTGGTTGATTTCCAGTAAGTCTATGTGAAGTTGCCATCTGCCATGTAGACAAACACTGAGGAAAATAAAAGCATTCAGAATGTTTCAGCCTAGCTGTCCAATATTCAAGAGTATGGCCAGTATCTTCCTGGCTACCAGCAGCTTACATTGTGAATTCTGAACATTGCATCATTCTTTTTAATTAATTGACAGCAGATGCTATGTTAATTTGTGTAGGAGTGCATTTTGTTTTAAAATTTCACATAAAACTGCACATGAGTTTGTTTTTAATTTGAAATTTTTGAGAAGGAGAGTAAATGTAATAGATTAAATGCCAAAAATACTGCTAAGTGTCTTACTAGCTCTAGTACAGTTCCACCAAAATTATATTACATAATTACTCATCTCCTTCTTTTATAATAAAATGGAGAAGAGTAGACAAAAAACCCTCCAAAAATCATTGAGAAAAACGTTATTTAAGTACTCTCAGGAACAATATAGCTAATGAAGAGATCTTTTCACAATCTGATAGAACTAAAATAAAATCCATGATAGTTTAACAGCTTTGAACTTTATTATTCTAGACACAAAGTAAAATATTCTTTAAAAAACACATTTGTAATTTAAAGCAAAGTGATCCCATTACATGCTTATGTCTATTGCTTCCCTTATGTAGGGAATTTGTTATTTCGAGAGCAAACGTTGAATCTGTACTGACCCTATGATCACATCCCACAAACTGTTTGCAGTCCAAGAACTACAAGGAAAGGGGATAAGATTTTTTTTTGAGGACGCTACAGGAAAGACTGATGGTGGGAAGGGAGAGAAAGGAAATTTCCTGACTTCCAGGAAGAAGTAGGAATATAAATGGCTTCCTGTGGAGGAGCAAAGTGATGACATTCAGA